>NC_141687.1:655427529-656027529 GCF_964263255.1 Lissotriton vulgaris | reverse complement strand
AAAACATGGAGAAAAAACCCAAACACCGACAACATGGCCACCCTCAAGGCAGCCCCCCGCAAACACCACCAACTGATTCGAGCCACCAAGAAATCAGCATTCAAGGATCGTCTCGACAACAACACCCACAACAGCAAGGAACTCTTCAACATCGTAAAAGAATTCACCAACCCCACCGCAGCATCTAACGACATCACTCCCTCCCAAAACCTCTGCGATGCGTTATCCTCCTTCTACAACAAAATCGCCGACATACACAACAGCTTCGAGAATACTCCCAGCGATCAACCCTCCCCACCCCCCTCAGATCCTACTCCGCCAACTATCATCCTTAGCGCCTGGAACCCAGTCACCACTGAAGACACCATCCGCCTAATGAACTCAATCCACTCTGGCTCGCCAACCGACCCTTGCCCCCACCACATCTTCAACAAAGCCGACTCCATCATCGCACCCCATCTCCGTGATGTCATCAACTGCTCGTTCAACTCTGCCACCTTCCCAGAAAGCTGGAAACATGCCGAACTCAGCGCCCTTTTGAAGAAACCCACAGCAGACCCCTCTAAACTTAAAAACTACCGACCCATATCCCTCCTCCCATTTCCGGCCAAAGTCATTGAAAAAGCCGTCAAAAGCCAACTCGCCGCCTTCCTTGAATCCAACAACTCCCTCGACCCCTCTCAGTCTGGATTTCGAGCCAAACACAGCACCGAAACCGCCCTCATTGCAGCAACAGACGACATCCGAACACTTCTGGACAACGGAGAAACAGTGGCCCTCGTTCTACTCGACCTCTCCGCCGCTTTCGACACGGTCTGCCACAGCACCCTAATTCAACGCCTCAGCAACATCGGCATACAAGGAAAGGCCTTGGACTGGATCATCTCGTTCCTAGCTGGGAGAACTCAGAGAGTCCGACTTCCCCCATTCAACTCAGAGGCTACTGAAGTCATCTGTGGAGTTCCACAAGGATCATCAATCAGTCCCACCCTCTTCAACGTTTACATGAGCCCTCTCGCATCCATCGCGCGACAACACAACCTCAACATCATCTCCTACGCCGACGACACCCAATTAATCCTCTCCCTCACCAAAGACCCCGACATCGCCAAAACCAACCTGCACGAAGGCATGAAAGAAGTAGCCGAATGGATGAAACATAGCCACTTAAAACTCAACTCAGACAAAACGGAGGTACTCATCCTAGGATCTTCCCCCTCTGCCTGGGACGACTCCTGGTGGCCTTCCGCTCTGGGCACAGCACCCACACCCACAGACCATGCACGTAACCTCGGCTTCATCCTAGACTCCTCTCTCTCGATGTCCAGACAAGTCAACACAGTCTCATCCTCCGGCTTCAACGTACTTCGCATTCTCAAAAAGATCTTCCACTGGATCCCCCTCGAGACAAGAAAGACTGTCACCCACGCACTGGTCACAAGCCGACTGGATTATGGTAACACACTATACGCCGGAATCACAGCAAAATTACAGAAAAAACTACAACGAATCCAAAACGCATCAGCGCGACTCATATTGGACATCCCTCGCCAAGACCACATCACTGGACACCTAAAAGACCTCCACTGGCTTCCCGTCAACAAAAGAATTACATTCCGTCTTCTCACCCACGCACACAAGGCCCTCTACAATCTGGGACCCGAATGCCTCAACACTCGACTGTCCTTCTACAAACCCACCCGCCAACTAAGATCGTCCAATCAAGCCCTCGCCGCAGTCCGAAAATCCACCATGGGAGGAAGATCCTTCTCCTTCCTTGCAGCCAAGACCTGGAACTCACTCCCTACTCGCCTCCGCCTTACTCAAAACCACATCTCCTTCAGAAAAGAACTTAAAACCTGGCTATTCGACAAATAATGAACCCCTTCCCAAGCGCCTTGAGACCCTCTGGGTGAGTAGTGCGCGATATAAATGCCCGGACTTGAACTTGAACTTGTTGTCAGGTGTGAATCTAGAAAACAGAAGAGAATTCCACTTTACTTTGGACATTTAACCTTTAACATTGTCTATCTACTCCGGTAGACATATAGTGCCTGACGTCACTTTTCAAAAGCAGGAAACAGATCACACTGTAGTAAGTGTAGTGAGTGGTGTTTTTTTTTAAAGAATAGGGGAAACAGGACAAGAAAACCAATGCCTGACTAAGTAGAAAAGAGAAACAACTTGGAACAAATGTAGAAGGCACCATTGCTTGCCATTTCTTTGAAATTATCCCTGCCACCTGCCAGAGAGACGTTGTAAGAGGCGAACATGCATTCTGACTTGAATCTCTGCTTCCATGAGTTGATTCCATAACTGATCAAGCCAGATGCCTGACTTGGGTCCACAGAGAACATTCAGTCTGAGCTCTACTTTAAAGGACCGCCTTCTGGTCATTGTTGACTGTGAAGCCTGGATGCTGAGAACCTGAAAATCTGAGAAGGAGCCGATAACTAGAGGTTGCCAAGATCATGAACACTGGTGTATTTTGAAAAAGCCTAGAGAAACTGCATAAAAATAGGTTCTTTCAAAACTATCTTTACTATTTGTGAACCGTAGAACTTGACAGCAGAGGGTGCAATTCCCAAACAACAAATCTGAATCAACCAGTGGCCACAGAAAGCCCCATCATCAAGTCACTGCTGCAGTGCCTGCTTCACTGATTCTTATTGCTTGGCCTATCTGAGTTTGAACTGAACTCTAGAGATTCACATCATGGTTAAACCTTCCAGTACCCCATGAACTTGAGAAACTTCCCGGTAGAAGGTTTAACTTTTAGAGCTGCTCGTTCCAAAGCTGCGGGCCAGTGGAATTGAATGTAGGCTTAACCTGCATCTGAGGACACACATTTATCATGAAAGACATTATTTGTCACCTAGAGTTCACACCCATCATCATGTCTTATTCAGCGAGAGCAATGAAGAAGTGGTCTTCTGACTCACGCTACTGGGATTTCATAACACTGTATTTTCCTGAAGGAGAGGAAGCAAAATCATCCACCAATTCTAACCACACATTCAAGCTGACGCCAGTCGCTCATGAGTTAGCTTAGCTGGGAATACTTTCCATTGCAGGTTTCATAATAGTTACTTTGCCTTTTCTGGATATTGTCTCAACTTTTCCACTGATAAACATTGACTCTCAACACCATCGATGCTAGTGTTATTTTCCTCCTGTGCTGACCTTTTGGTTCTTCCATTGTTCATGACGAGCTCAGCTCGTCATGAGTGTATGGAGGTGTACATCATGACGAGCTGAGCTCGTCATGAGCGTCGAAGGAGTTAACCCATTGTTTTGTGTACCATGCCACAGATTGTAATTGTGGTAGAGCATTTTACAATTATATGAAATACATAAGGCTTACAACATTTGCATTTGTATTAGGTATTTGATATAGCATGAACCCCTTTCCAATGAGAAGTGGAATACTTTGCAGGGAACGTTTTTATTAAAGCAGCAGCTCCTCAAACCTAGAATGCTGTACATGCAACACATTTTGGGCTCTATTCATGAGAAAGGAATGCAGCGCGACACAGCAAGTCATTTTGCTGCGCGGCGTTAGTTTCGAAGCACTGGGATGCAACATATTTACAACAATATGACACATCGCTGTGCTTTCCCTGCGCTAGCGCACAAACGGCTGCCATGTGAGGCGCAAGCACCCTTGCACCAAGGTGTAAGGATGCCTGCGTCGTGGGGAGATTGTTTTTGTACAGGAAGAACATCTTCTTGCACAAAAACAATAAATTGGGGTGATTTCCTCTTCCAATGCGTGCTGTAAAACACAGCACGCATTGAAAGAGGCATAAAACGAGGAGAAATGAAAACATTTCTCTTGGTTGTGCCTCACTACACCACTCCTGGGCTGGTGTTGCATTCTGACATATTTCCAGCTTTACAATTGCTCCTAAATCTGGAAATGCATCAGTGAACATGGATGTTGCATGGGAACACCCACAGCAACACCCATGACACACCCCTAACACGGAAAGTGTTGCGTGAAAAGGGGC
Source organism: Lissotriton vulgaris (assembly GCF_964263255.1). Taxonomy (NCBI): domain Eukaryota; kingdom Metazoa; phylum Chordata; class Amphibia; order Caudata; family Salamandridae; genus Lissotriton; species Lissotriton vulgaris. The sequence goes on along the minus strand of NC_141687.1, from coordinate 656,023,519 downwards.
GATATTTTCAAGCACATGTAAAGCCAAGCAGGGTGATTACTGTATCATGCATCAGATTGCACCGCCGGTGCGTCACGCAACATGATGCACCTGCAGCACAAGGGGCTTGTAAATAAGCCCCTTTATATGTAGGGTATGTTATGTTGAAGCCAGATTACTAACACCGAGATGTGATAGTAAGTGTTTGAGAACATGTAATTGGCACTGTGCTAGACTGCAAACCTGGTAGGTTTTTTTCATGTCATATATATTTTATATAACTTTACATTGTACATCTTTAAAATTCGAGGCACAGAGAGATCATCTGATTTACCTAGGATCATGTTTTTTCATTAAATACCAAAGCTGGGATTAAAACCCAGGTCTTCACGATGCAAGTTTAAAAATTAGGCCACTGTTTATACTCTTTGGGTCAGGAGCCTCAAATAAAAATTTCAAAATGTACATTACAGTTACAGATATGAAAAAGTCTGATAAATGAGATTGACAAGAGCCGGGATTTCTTAAGAACTTGTTCAGTTACACCACCTACATTGCAATAGATCTACTGAGATCTTGGGTGGCTTGTGAAAAGTTGAGAATTGTTGGATTAGCACAGTTATTCGGTGGGCTATAGAAAGGTGCAGCATTTTTCAATATCAGATTCACACAGAAGAAGGGTGGGCATTACCCACTATCTAATTAAATATTTAGCATGGGAAACAGTTAACAGAAGAAGTTAATTTTCTTACCGATCAGTTCTTGTTTGTATTCCTTCTTATTTAGCATTCCACAATAAAGATTCAATTTTGCAAGTCAAACCCTATAAGGCTCTAAGAATCTAACCTGCTTCCTGTATCTATTGGCTTCCTTTACTGATAACACAATTCTGTATGTGTACATTTCATAGGTTATGAATCTTCTTTCCTGTTTTTATAATCTTCCTTTAATGATAGCACAATTCTTTATGTGTATGCTGCATAGAGTCTGAGTCATCTTTCCTGTTTTTATAATCTTCCTTTAAGGATAACACAATTCTTTATGTGCATGGTGCATTGGCTGCGTCCTCTTTCTTTTTTTTATAATCTTTGTTTACTGATCGCACAATTCCTTTAAGGAAAGCACAATTCTTTAGTATGTTGCATAAAATCTGAGTCCTCTGTTCTGTTTTTATGATCTACCTTCATTGCATAGTGCAATTCTTTATGTGTATGCTGCATAGACCGATCCTCTTCTCTGTTTTTATACTCTTACTTTAAGGATAGCACACTTCTTCATATGTATATTGCATTGGTTATGAGTCCTATTTCCTGTTTTATAATCTAGCTTTACCGATAGCGCAATCCTTTAAAAGTATAGTGCATAGGCTCGAAGTCCTCTCTTCTGATTGTATAATTTTTTTTACTGTTGGCTCAATCCTTTTAATGCATATTGCATAGGTTCTAAGTCATCTTTTCTGTTTTTATAATCTTTTTTTACTGCTAGCACAATTATTTCTATGTATATTGCATAGTTTCTGGGCTCTTTATGGGCTCTTTATGGCAAAAAACTGATCAAATCCAGAAACTCGAAATTATACTTTTTGTCCGTTCCTGTCCTTCTTATACATATTGCTGTTGTATCAAGATATTTCTGATCCACAATTTCTGAACTCTCGGTGCTTGTTTACCATATTTCTGGCTCCGCTGAAAAATCTCCCAGCTCCACTTCATATTCCGTTCACGTGCTCTGTGTTCTGTGGAGCGGGCTGGAGAAAATTTCCTGGTTCACCTTTTGGCTTATCCTTAAGTCAATACTTTTCCCCCCTAAACAATACAGGAGATTTTGGAGCCTTGCTTTCCATTGTCCTCGTATATGCAGTGGATCAGCACTGCATTCCTTGTGGGTTTGATCTCTGCTTATGGAAATGAAAGTGACACAGGAGGACTGCGAACATCAATGGTGCTCTCTCTCCCGGAAGTGATCCTTACTGACGTGAATGGGAATCGACTTCTCATGTGTGAGTTTAGTCTAAGCAGAAGCCATTGAGACTTTGGGACACTTTACTTGCAGACGTTTACGATTATAATCAATATACGGGGAGCGCGCATGGGAAATGAAGCATCCAAGAAGGGAACATCCAAGACTGTGATTTGTTGTCATGTTCTATCAACCCATGCATGTGGGATGGAGGGGGTTATGATACACCTATTTTAAATGTTTGGCGCTTTTCTGCCACTGGCATCCTTTCAAGTGCAAGTGCAATTTCAATCCACGTGTACAGAACCTGATTAGTTTTACACAATTTGCTAGAATGGGTCAAACAAGTTCCGCTAATTGAGATACGCAGCAGGAAAGCTCGAGCTGCACTTGGGCATGCCGCATGAGATCTGGAAGAGTTATTTTTCCAGAATGGATAGAAATATCTCGGGGGAATTCCCATTTTGTGTTATTAGAAGCAGCGTTAAAATGTCCAAGATGCCAGTCGTAGTCTTGCCTGTCATGAAAGTGCGTCATCCAGAAAGTACCAGATTTCATGCAGACAAAAAAAGACAGCTGGCCTTATTTATGAGCCCCTTATGCCACTGTTGTGTCACTTTTTCTGATGCTGTGATGGCCTAAAAAAATGCTCCACGCTGTGTCAAATTTACAAAGTGATGCATCTAGGCAGATGTGTCACTTTGCAAACCCTGCGCGACGGTATACCTGCAAATCTTAACGCCTGCTTGAAGCAGGGGTAAGGGGTGGCACAGTGCCTTTCAGATGGGGCCTGCCCCATGCGAAATGACACATTGCTGGAGTTTTGTCTGTTTTCAGATACGGTCCAGCAATGCACCATTTTTGCGCATACAGATACCTGAGTGACGTATCTGTAAATCCTTGTGACATGGAGCGCGGTACAGTAAATACGGCTCATCAATGGTGTCGCAAGGATGGCGTTATGAAAAGTGTTGCAGCTCTTTTTTCCCGCAGTGATGAGACAATTTTCATAAATGAGACCCTGCATGTTTTAATGCAAAGCTGCATTTGCGCTGTTTGGTCACAAACATGCTGCTGGTGCCACACTGGAAGAGGAGGTGGCAGTAGAATCGTGACATCGCTAGCAGAATAATTACAAGCAGTGGGACAACTCTAAGCAACTTTAAATAGCGAGACTGGTTTTCCTGGGTCTCAGAACCGTCAATACTTAGAAACTGGCTTTGAAACTGGCTTTCCCATCGTCGTATATTGATGTCCTTAACTTTCCAGGTAAAAACGCTGCTCGATTTCTCGAACAATAACTCCAAATATTCAGGTAATCCATGTCAATCACACAGTGTCTGTTTACAGTTCACGTTTTAATTAATCTTGCCTTGCATCAGAATATATGTTTCCTCCAAGATGTTGCGCGTAAGTAATTTTTTGTAGCGCTAACTGAGTTGCCTCATGCTGTCTGGGAGAGGTCTGGTTGTGAGTGGGTGTTTATAACAAGGACAATTTAGGGTTCTGAGTTCATGCTTAAGGCAGTATGAGTTTCTCACAGTTACTGTGAGCTGGCCTTTAAGGTATTCAGAATAGTTGGTGTTCATACAATCCTGGGTCTCTCTGCAGAGTGCAAAGAGCCATGGCCCCATATTCCAATTGTTATTGTGGTTCTTTGGGAAAGAGCGTTTGGGATAAGACGCTGGCACAATATTGATGGGGCAGCAGTGCTTGCAGGTGAGTTGTGTGTGTGCATGTGTGTGTGTGCGAGGGCAACTGTGAAGTGGAGGAGATGCAAGGAAGTATGTGCAGAGTCTAAAGAGTGTCCTGAAGAGGAAAGCATTGAGTTGTGAGATATGCAGGTGTAGGACCTCAGAAAGATGAGGGGGAAAAGGACGTGAGCATCTCACAGAGATTACAGGACGGTGCTGTGATGGAGAGAACATGAGCTATTGATACATTCCGAAGACTTCTGCACCTTCTACAGACTTTAGTAACGCTTCATTCGCTCTCTTATTTCCAGAATAGAAACATGTTCAATTCCAAAATTTAATAACACAACTATTGCTGTTTCATGGCTATCTGATACTGTTAAAAGGCATTGGCAAAGCCAATACACGTGGCTTGTTTTCAGCACATGACCGATATTGTGTGATGTGTCTAAATGCACCCACAGAAAGCTCAGGGAGGGTCAACAAAATAGTGGTTGGTGGCATACAGTGGGATGCACAGGGTTTTAGATTATGTGTAATAGGCCCTGCCCTCAATTCCATAGGCCACGCCTGTGTGAAAGGATTCCTATCTGTGCTTCTTTGACCATGCCCGTTTTAGAGACCCCCACCCCACCTTTCTAATCCCACTTATATCCTGAAATTTCCGAAATCACTTTTTCTCTGTCACATGGGAATTTCACAAAATACAGTCAGTGAGTGGTTTATATTATTTATATGCCAGTCTACAGGCAGATGCTACCATCATTATATATTCAGTTGCCATGGGACAGCAATGAGGCACCAATATTTTAAAGTGGCAGACAGTCTCTGAATTAGTTTGTTTTCATTTGCAAGTTTTCTGCCTCGCTTTATCACTGACATGTTGTGCTGTATTTTGCAGCTGTAAGGCTCAGCATTCATTTTTTCCGGTACCTGTTTATATAACTTTAGGATTTGCCTTTTTTTTTTTAAAGATACACCATGTGTTAAGGCTTTTCTGATTAGGAAGATTTGGGGCATGGTTCCCAGGGACTCTGGGAATTAATAAAGCCTTCAGTGTAGAGTGTTCTGCCTTTACCTAAGGATTTCCATCAAGGCAGATCTGTAGTCGTTCACTAACCAATGGAAAAAGAATTTGCCAACATCCATTAGTCAGTATTCTAATTATTATAAATTAACTGTACGAGCTGGATCTTGCAATCAATAGCAGCTCTAGAAATTGTCTGGTCTGACTCCCTTTAGGCATATATAAGTACCTTTTAGAAAAATGAGGCCAAAGAATGCATTTTACATCACTGTACCTAATATATACCCCAAACCTGGTAGTATAGGTAGCTCTGAAGCAGCACTAATTAAATGTTCAGTATTTCAGGGTCTGGCACAGTAACCAGGAGAGATATTTTATTTTGTAGCAAGCCATGCATGGCCCAGTAAAAGTAGTATCTTAAAAGATATAAAATGTGTTGTAAATAATGTGCCATGGCACTCTGCCTTCCTTGTTCCTGCACCAGTTAATTGCACGTCAATTTGCTTTTTGGCGAAAATAAATGAACTGCAGAACTGATACTTTTATATCTCAGTGTTCTTGTATATAACTGAGTGTTTGCGAAATATTCTAGACCTTATAGTTGTTCTCAAATACCCGAGTAGGCCTTTAATACTTACAGGGATGGCTGGTACCCTTTGAAAGTATTGGGGCGAGTGAGGTGCCCCACCACTTCACAAAAAAACAAGAAAACACCCCCTCCCTCTAAAATCCCAAAGTAAACCACCCATCCCTCCAAAAGCGCAAATAAAATACTCCCCCTCTCTAAAATCCCAAAATAAAACACTGCTCTCTCCATAAGTAAAACAAACGCCACTAGAATAACATTTTAAATAAACCAAATAAATAGTACTTGCCCAAGGTGGAACATTCTTCGTCCTCCCCAGTGTTCCACTTCTGAATCTGCTGTCAAGTTCCCCTAACGAATCCAAATGCTGCTCTCATTATGTTAACCAACATGAGAGAAGCACCTGATTTGGTTGGAGCAGGCAGACTGGATGCTCCATCAGGCCCTGTAGGCCTGTGCTTGGTCTCCATGCAGCTAAGACAGATAAGTGGAGAGCTTGTAATGTAATTATGTCTTGTAAAGCGCCTGAATCACCCCACATGGGGTATCTCTGTGCTGTAGACCACTGGGGAACCCGTCCTGGCTTTCCCTGTGAGATGGTCCCTACTGGGTATCTCCAAGGTGAAACCAGGCATCCCCGGCGTATGTGGGGGGCCATTGTGGAGATGAGGCAAGCTAATGCCCAGAGTTGCCGAGTGTGATACCTGGTTAGAGTAGGCACCGAGGCGAGAATTATCGAGTCCGCTGACCCCGGTCCACGACCCTGCCGCGTTGGGAATTGAACCCTGGTCCCGGGCCGTCCTCTGCTTCCGGGTCTGCTGCCTCTAACCAGTGAGCCACACCACTCCACAAAGTTCAAAGTGAGCATGTGACTTTGGCCTGCTCAAAATAGCCGATCAAACAGACGTACGCACTTTGAAGCATCCACCCCGCCACTGATACTGGCCTCTGATGGCAATTGGCAGGACACGCCCCGTATGTCACTGGGCTTGGGGTCGGCTGGCTGCTGTACTGCACATGTCGGAATAGAAAATTGCAATTAAATCTTTCCATTGCCATTGTATTTTTCCTGCATGGCTGGCAGCAGGTGGGCGGGAGGGCGATGCTTTCCAACCCCCTTGCAGAAACCACTGCTGATAACGTGATACTCAAAGTATCATCCTTCCCAGGGTGATCACTGGTCCTTGAATAGGCCATGGCTGCTCATTGTGCCAGTGGGTTGGCCATTAATATGGCGCTGCGCTGCATCGGGGACGTCGGCGTTGGTGCTATGATTGTTGCAGGTCTGCTATTACCCTCTGGTTACTGATCTCCTAGAGTCGGACATTAAATAGCATGGTTGCCTATCACTTTACAGAGCAAACAAATGAATGGCAGAAATTCCAGAGCATTGAACTATATGTTGAATTCTCTTTAGGCATAGGAATAATTCAATGCCCCTCCCTAGCCACTGCTTGGTCTTTTGAAGGGTTGCAACAAGGAATGAATGAAGGGCCAGGATTGACCTTGCACTTGAAAGTGAATAACCACTGATGTGAAGGGGGAGTTCAGTTTAAAACATATTCAACCCGTGGCCTCTTTTTACGGTGATGTTCCGAAGGGAAGAGGACCGTTCAGAGGTTTTTCCAATCCTTGACCTCTGTGAGAAATGGAGGTTGGGTGTTCCAAGGCAAACAGACGTGATTGAGACACAAGTGTACTATTTCACTCTGTTGTGCTGGGAACCCTCTATCACGGGCTCTCAAATTGATAGACAGGTATCCCTTTTAGTACTTGACCTTCAGGATAGCGAGGAAGGGCAGTCTAAGGCTGACTCAGGGAGGTGCTCTTAGGTGGAACTACAAAATGCACAACAACACTCAATAACTCACTGCCCAGCCTGAGCTTTTACATTGAAAAGGAAAAGTACTTTTATGTATGCATAAATAAATGCTATTCAAAAATTACAAATGCTTGCAATATTTCAACAGTGATAATAGTTTGGGACCCCTCTCAGGAATACCTATGAAGTAAACCACCTATGCTGAAGATTTATCACAGGGCTCAACTAACCCCATACATCACGTCTCTTTCAGTTTTCTATGAAATGCAAAATGAGAATTTGTGAGCTGACAGGCATTAACATATTCATTAATATTTAACTTTTTCACAAGTAAAAGAGCCTATAGTCTTTGTCAAGCGTTCATAATCAGTAACAACGACCTTCTGCCTTTGAAAATAAAATGTTATATTAAACGTAACAAGCGTACAAGCATTAACATACCTATGACTATACGGTCTCTTTCAGAGAGACCTACCAAATTTCATGCAGAAATAAGTAAAGAGTTACCATAAACATGAAATCTCCCTCGGGAGATGCACATGTTAGATATGGCCTGACGCAAAACAGGTGAAAGGTTATCATGAGGTTTTGAGAGACTTTACACATTAGCAGCCTGAAGACGTTTGTTGTGAGGTCGCTGGCTACAGTACATGATCCCAATGGCTATGGACTTGGTTTCCTATAACCTGCCTTCTTCAGCACAGAGTGCAGAGATCTGTGTTCTTTCTCTTTGCTCCCTGTTTCCATTATGGTTTTTTTAAATGTCCCCAAATAAACAGTTGCCTTTGGCAGGCTTCCCTAATCAATTTGCAGGCGCCCATGCCCCAGACGCACTTTTCTCTGGGGCCGCGCAGTCAAAGAACTTTCCTGCTTTGCACAATAACAAAGAGGGACCATGTGGAACGCTCTTAGAACCAGACAGTCTTTACGGTGCCTCCACCCAACTGGCCAACAGTCTTCCTCTGGTGCCAAGCTGTGCAGCTGGCTTCCCCTGTTATACTACTTGGCCGCACTTCAAGTTAGTAGGCGCATGGTCAGGCGGCGACAGGGTCAGTTCTCCAAGTGATTTGGTGGACCTCACTTGCAGGGTCATGTATGGTGCTCGCCTCCGGCAGGGAACCACTATCTGCTGGCGCCTTGGGTCATAGGGATAAAGGGCCAGGTTTCTTGCTCTCTAATACAATCGGGGAATATTGAAATAGCATGTGGTTACCCTGATTCAAGGATGTCACACCACTTCAAGGGCCTGCATCAGGACTCCTTCTCAGTTCCCTCTACAGGGTTTTCTGAAGTGAAGGGGAAAGTTCTTTGATTGGTAATTTGCCCACCCAGTATAGTGCAACCACATCATCACTTCGCATCTTATTTACACGTTCTGTATTTCTATTTTTTTATTAGTGTACATTGAATTCTTGTTGCCAGAACAAGGGACAGCATTAAAGGCGAGTTACGCTTAGGCAGAAAACACTTCTCCTACACAGTTGATCTTTGAGGATACGATATTGTTACATGTATTTTTTGATATTTAATATAACAAAACCACAACATTAGCCCTTCTCCTCCTTTCCATCATGGTGCAAGATACAGCAGTGATGAACTGAATGTCCCTTACTCCTGATCCTAGACAAAGAGTTGTGCGTTTTCCAGGGCCCACCAAGTGTATATGATTGGGGCACCCTGCAATTGACCCATTTAGACCAGTGAAAGGTATTGTATGTGAACTGACTATCCCGCTGCTAAAAAATGAGTTATAAGTCCTACAGGTGCTAAAGGATTATCATGGCTATTGAGTTTTGTCCTTAGTGACATTCTGAAATTGCTCACAGAGCTGGTCCCATGCCTGCAAGATAAAATATTTCTGCAAGCCTGTCTGCTCCTCCCTATGTAACAATGTACTCTCTGCCTGACTCCATGTAAGCATTGCCCATGTCCATGTTGGGACTGCCGGTATCTTATTATGTTTCCAATGCATGGTGATGGCTCGTTTTGCTATGATTGGGGCACTTCCAGTAATTTAATTGCAGGTTTCTCCGTGGGAAGAGGCCTAAGATCAGCCCCACTGGTGTATTGGGAATAGTGAGGCCCGTCGTTTCTGTGAGCACCTGTAAGACCCTGCTCCAATATAGTTTGAGGTTGGGACATGAGAATAGAATCTGTGTGAGAGTGGCTTCGGAAAATGAACAATGAGGGCAGCTCGAGGCTGCCCGTGCAAAAATCCCATTTATTTTTGCAGGTGTATAGTAAGCTTTATTGAGGATATTGTATGTCGTGCATCTAAAGTGATTCCAGCATGCCACCTAGTGGAGGTAAACCAGCACCTTCTGCCAGTCATGTATAATGTTAGCTAGGTCTGCCTCTTAAGCCTTTCGGAGTGTGTTACGGTGTTTGTCCTTATACTGCAAGAAGGCTCTGTTGAACCATCTGATTAGTTTGCCCCAGGGTCTCACCTCTTGAAGAGTTTACTAGACCTCATGTGTAAGTGGTAATGTGTTTTGAAAATAAAAAGCTCATGGAGATAATGTGTTATGCATTCCTATACTAGAAATTGTCTGGTTGGAAGGTTATGTTCGGCCATTAAAGTGGGGAAGTGTTATGTTGCTGATGCATCTGTCTTCCTCGTGCAAGCATGAGAATCCACGTGGTCATTCTTGGAACTCCTTAGGTTCCAGATTCTCATGATACCAGGATAGGCGGTTGCTGAGGCAGGATTGTTACAGGTTCTTCGAAAGAAACTGTTGATCAGACGGATACTCGCCTGAGAGAACTTTCTTTAAAATTTGACTTTGGCGCTATGACAGATCAACTTATCAGATATCAACTGATTTCAGTGTAAAAACAAAAGGATGCAACAGAAACTTTGGCCAGCTAGGAATCCGACGTTAAGGGAAGCTATAGCCATCGCTAAACTAGTGGAGGAATCCGATAAATGTATGGAAGAAATGCGCCTTCTTGAAATCAAGAAAGATGATACAGTCAATATTATTAACAAGTTTGACAAAGATTCTTCTTCTACTGAGGCTAAACATTCTGATCTAAGACCTAAATTTTCTTCTTCCAAGCCCAAATTTAAAAATGTCATTTCTGATGGAAGAAGCAAATTTGTTGGGTGTTTCCGCTGTGGAAGCATGTCTCATGCAGCAGATTTTCAAGGGTGCTTTGCTCGAGACAAGTCGTGCAAAAAGTGTGGGAAAAGGGGTCATATTAGCAAAGTTTGCAAAAATCCTTCTGTGAACAGAGTTGCCTTTGTAGATGATGATGTTATTCCTCCTGACATGTCTCTGTGTATTGATGACAATTCTCAGGGTGTACTTCAAAGTCCTAAAGCTGTCTTTGTTTTAAATGGGGTTCGGTGACACTCTTAGTTGATCCAGGCTCCATGTTCACAATTATTCCTTTTAACTTATTCAAGGAGTGTTGGCCACATGTTCTACTCTCTGAAAGTGATATAACACCTAAAGGGTATAGTGGTGAAGTTATTAATTTAAAGGGTGTCATGGACACCACTTTTGAATTCAAAGGAAAATCCTCTTTAGGAAAGGTATATATTTCTGATGATGGTCCAGCAATTTTGGGTTGGATGCAGCAACATGATTTACATGTTATTCTTGATCCCAGATCTAAGGATAAAGTTCTTGTCATTGTTGATTTTCCTAATGTTAATGGTGTTATATCTAAGTACAATGATGTCTTTCGCTCTGATTTTGGTAAGTTGGAGAGGTATGTACATGAGATTAAACTTAAGGAAAATGTCACTCCAGTAAGGCATCCCCTTAGAAGGATTCCCATTGCAATACAAAAGGAAGTTAAGGAAATGCTTGAAGACATGCAAGGTCAAGATATAATTGAGCCGGTGGAAGCCTCTGAGTGGCTTTCTCCGGTCGTGGTCAAGCAGAAGAAGGATGGCAAACTTCGTTTTTGCGTTGACCTCCGGTCTCTCAACCAGAACATTTTTGTGGATAAGTTTCCTCTCCCTAAAATCTCGGAGATGGTACTCTTGATGGATAAGGCAACATTTTTCAGTAAACTTGATCTCAGATCTGCTTACCATCAGGTAGTACTACATCCTGATTCTAGGAAACTTACTGCATTCTTGAACATTGAAGGTGTATTTCAATTTAAAAGATTGCCTTTCGGGCTGGCCTCTGCGGCCAGTGTATTCCAACGCATGATGCATTCCTTACTGAAAGACTTGAAACATGTACATTATTTTCAAGATGACATATTAATTACTGGAATAGATGAGTTTGTATACAATGCTAATTTGGCTAAGGTTCTTCACATTTTGTTGAATGCTGGTCTCACTTTGAGGAAAGACAAATGTACATTTTTAATGACTGAAATAGATTATTTGGGGTATACCATTTCTCAATCTGGAATCAAACCAAAAGAAGGTTTGTTGAAGGCTATTAGGTATGCACCTATTCCCTCAAATAAAGATCAGTTGAAATCCTTTTTAGGGTTAGTGGAGTATTACTCCAAATTTGTATCAAATTTTGCACACAAAACTGAACCGTTGCGCTTGTTGCTTAGGAAAGGAGTGCAGTTTTCTTGGGAGTCTCAGCAGTCTGAAGCTTTTGAGAAAATTAAACTTGAGATTGTTAATGCAGGTATTCTTACTACGTTTGAACCAGGTAGAGACACTTTTGTGACTGTTGATGCAAGTGCTCATGGTATTGGTGCTATTTTGTCCCAGAGGAAAAATAGTGTGGAAAAGACAGTGGCTTTTGCTTCACGCTCCCTTAGTTGTTCTGAACGCAACTATGCGGTGCTTGAGTGTGAGGCGTTAACTGCTGCATGGGGCGTTTTGCATTTTTGTACTTATGTGTGGGGAGTGCATTTTCTTTAAGAACTGATCACAAACCCCTTATTAGGATCTTATCACCAGGAGGAGCTAATAATGGTTCTCCTCGCTTAATGTGATTTGCTGCCAAATTGCAAGAGTATACGTATAGTGTAGAACATATTTCTGAATGGAGAAAGATACAAGCGGATTGCTTGTCTCGTTTGCCTATTCAGTCTGGAGATTCTGATGAGTTTGAAGAAGAAAATGTGTGTCTGGTTGCGAGTTTTGATGATGTTTGGTTGGTGGGGTATAATTCCATTTCTAAAGATGAATGGCATCAGGCAGTCATGGAAGATCAAGATTTTGTTGACCTAGTTAATGCTATACGCCTTGGTTGGAAACGTGAGGGTGATGTGAAACCTTCCTTGTATAATTTTATCAAATTGCAAGAGGAGCTTAGTCTGGGTTGTTCTAATGACTTGGTGCTGAGCGGTGAAAGGTTTATTCCACCAAAATCCCTCAAGAAGAAACTTTTTCTTCTTGCGCACGAATGTCATCTTGGCCAAGGTATGACTATTAAACGCCTTAAGGTAATCTTTTTGTGGCCTGGATTGGCGACGATGTCCAAGGTTGGGTCGAGAATTGTCCATTGTGCAAAGAAAGTGAAAAAAGGTTGAAGATTGATTCTCATTCTCAGGGTTCTATTGTTTGTGAGAAGGACTTACCTTGGGATAAAGTCTGTTTGGATTTCATTGGTCCGATGGATTCTTATCTTCGGATTGTCGTTTTGCTATGGTTTTAGTGGATGTTTGTTCACTATGTATTTGTGTGGAATTTATGAAAAATATAACCACTGAAAGTGTTATCAAACAACTCAGGTCTATTTTCTTAAAAGAGTGCTTTCCACGTATTTTGCTTACTGACGATGGTACCCAATTAACTTCTTTGTTTATGCATACTTTTCTTTCGAATCAAGGGATCAACATTATGTGTACCTCTTTGTATAATCCACAGGGGAACGGCATTGTGGAGTGCATGAATAGAATGGTGAAGGGTACCATACAAATGTCTGTTCAAGGTCAATGTAATGTTCGAAGGGCGGTGGAAGACTTGGTTTGGTCTTACAATACCACCGTTCATAGTGCCACCAATGGTATTTCGTTTGAGCTCATGCATGGTAGGGCTCCCAAAACCAAATTGGTTCCACAATGGTTATTTGAGAAAAATGTCACTTCAAGTACCGCTACGATTCCTAGTAAGATGGGAAGTGGGGGATTTAATCAAGTGGGTTGAAGTGGGGAATTTAATCAAAATTAAGTTAGGTAGGAAGGAACATGGTGTAAATAAATTTTCTGAACCTCTTAGAGTTAAGGAAGTTCACAAGTGGCATGTGGTGTTAGCGTTGGCAGTGTTGGAACTTTCGAAGAATTGCCTTATATTCGAAGAGAGCTAATGCCAGGGATACTACGAGTGAAGTGGTAAAGAAAGAAAGTTCTGGAAATGTATTTCAGGAGAATAAACGACAGAACTCTGTACGTAATTGTCGTATTCCTAAAAAATATGATGATTTTTTTATGTATTAGTTTTGACACCATTAACTGATTAACTAGATGTTTCCTAGTGTGAAAATGATATAGTATTTTCTTGTTCATTCATGTTGCTTACTTCTATATAATTATATTCTTGTCTTATTTGCTTCTTTGTTTATTGTAAGAAAAGAAGATATGTTATTTTGCTGATGCATCTGTCTTCCTCGTGCAAGCATGAGAATCCATGTGGTCATTCTTAGAACTCCTAAGGTTCCAGATTCTCATGATTCCAGGATAGGCGGTTGCTGAGTCAGGATTGTTACAGCTTCTCCTGCGAGCTACATTACATGATTAAACAACGTGAATTAAATTTTCAACTGTATCCTGTGTCCTAAACTTCAACAGGAAGTCCATCAGCTCCCCATTTAGAAATATGTCTTCTAGCCTAGAGAGACCAGCAATGTGCAAAGCCTGCAGATGTCCCAGCTTCAGTCAGCCCATTATGGTCGGTAAGCCCAGAAGAGGGATGTCTGGGGTGAAGGAAACCCCCTTGGAGATTACCTTGCTCACCCTGGAGAGACAACACATGGCTGGTCATGCAATCCCATGGCCGAAACAGGGGCACATATAAGGGGAATACAGTGAGTAATAGAGCAGAACATCGCTGCATTCAACTTTAGAGGTCATACAGCTTTGCCCTTATTATCATCAAGAAGGTCTGTGGCAGAGTGATATATAGTAATCACTGAGTATTAAAACATGGTCGCCTCTGGCGGCAACTGGGGATCAAGCCATGACAGAGGGAGTAGGAAGCAACTCTGCTGCAAGGGAAAATAAATGATTTAGCCTAGTTTACTTAGAGACCCGATAGAGATGCAAAATCTTATAAGATCTGGGTTAACAAAGATAGATTGATACATCTATGACATATAGCAGGACACTATTTGCATATAACAAGGCATGTTTTTCAGACTGGAGTCCATTTTCTTGCTGGTGATTGATACATTATTATTATTATTATTTATTATTATTAATTTGTAAGGCGCAGCAAATCATCCCCAAGGGGATCTCTCGACGCCTGGGAGGCAGACAACATACAGGAGAGTGCTCATTAAAACAGCCAGGTTTTCAGCAGTTTCTTAAATTTTGCCAAGTTGGAACGTGCTCGGATGTCCTCTGGCAGTCTATTCCAGTAGGCAGAGGCTCTGTGAGAAAAAGCACGTCTGCCCATTTTGGCTTCCCTAATTCTGCGGGTGCAGAGCAGGTTTCGACTGCTCGATCTCAGTTGGCGCACCAGAATATAGGGTTCTAGTTTTTTTGTTAGATAGGCTAGACCCTTCCCCTCAAGGGATTTAAACATTAGCCATAGGAGCTTAAAAACTGATGTTTTCCTAATAGGGAGTCAATGTAGTTGTCGCAAGAAAGGTAGTGATGGAGTTTGTGCGGGTTTGTTTAGGGCAAGGCGCGCTGCTGTGTTTTGTAAGACTTGCAACCTTGATAACAAGTCATCCCTGATCCCTACCAGTAGGTAATTTCCATAGTCTAGTCTGCTGACTAGAAGCGCCTGTATAAGGCCCTTTCTGGTAGAAAGAGGAATCCAAGGGGAGATTTTTCTCAGCATGCGCATCATACTACAGCACTTGCCCGAGATGAATTATACATGCTCCTCCATAGAAAGTTTGTCATCGATGACGATGCCCAGATTCTTCGCCTATTTTTTAGGAGTAGGGGCTTTCCCGAGTTCTTCAGGCCACCAATCAGAAGTCCATAACTCCTCTGCTTTACCCAACAGTAAAATCTCCATTTTATTGGAGATAAGCTGCAGGAAGTTCTTCCTCATCCATGTGGCTATTTTTAATATGCAGGTCTTAAATGTATCTCTGGTCAAGGCAGGATCCTTCTCTATGGGAACCATCACCCGGGTGTCAGCCGCATACAAGATCGTATCAAACCAGCAAGATCTAATAATAGGAGCCAGAGAAGACACATGGATATTGAACAGGTGGGACTTAAGATGGAACCCCCTTATCAACAACCGTGGTCTGTGATCCAAATGTGTCCAATTTAGTACCTCTCGTGTGTTGGGGAAATGCTGGGCAGGGGATCCTCTGCTAAAAAAGGGTGAATTACTTTATGTGATAATGGTAGTGGAGGAGCAGAGAGTGTTCTATAATAGACATGAAATGGAACGTTAAAAGTTTTCTGTGTGTGAACGATATTCCCAGATGGTAGGTCAATATCATAGGGTTCAAGTTCAGATTATGAGGTGAAGTTAAGCATGCCAGTAGGCATCTAGTTTCATCACCCTCATTGCATGTCCTAGCAGTGTATACGGCATAGGCATGGCAACACAGGAGTTCTAGATTATCAAAGAGGTTAATGCGTGCCAGGCTAATAGTATTCGAGTGATCAGGGTCATTAGCTACTGCCTGCTCAGTCCGCTAGAGAGAGGTTTCCGCTTCCCGGACATCACATGCCAGGACTCTGTGCACCCCAACAAGGGTTTTTATACATAGTCCCCTTGTAACTATTTTGAATGCTTCCCACTCAATCATCAGGGAGGAGGACAATCCAGCATTATCGTGGAAGGCACAGAAGTCTACCCTCTCTCCATTGTTAAGACTAGTAGCTTCCCTACCTTAATTAACTGGGAATCGCATGCGATCAGCTATTGAAATTCCAACTCCATCTTCTTCCTCCGGCATGATAATCATAGTCTTCCTAAAATGGTCCAATGCTCACTGGGGCATTTGGTATTCCAGACATTGTAATTATTAAACTCAGCCAGGCAGGTCAAAGGCAAACATTCATTAAATCAACTCTATTCAATTTGTGGCACTTGCGGAGCACACAACTGCTTTCAAAGAGGCGTCCCGGCATTAGCAGAGAGCTTGGAAGAGAAGAAGAGAAGCTGCCAGTCTAAATACCCATTAGACAGGTGTCAAACAGTAGGGTGTTGAGGCTTTGTCTGAAAACAGATTCCGAGGAACTGCAATGCAAGTTGAGTGGCAATGCATTCCACAATTTGGAGGCCAGGTAAGAGAAGGACATGCAGCCAAATCTACCTTTGTATACGCAAGGAACTTGGAGCAGTTTGAAATTATTAGATTTCAGGGATCTGGATTGGACGTAGGACTTAAATCTTCTCCTCAGGTAAACAGTACCTTTATGAGTGAAGGTCCTGAAGGCACAGGAGAGTACGTTGAATTAGATCCTCTTGATGACAGGAAACCATTGACTATGTTGAAGGTGATGAGACACTGGTGAACGCAGGGGAATCTTCAAGATAAGGCATACAGCAAAGTTCTAGACTATTCGGAGCCATGGGTAAGAAAAGCCGGCAGACCCAAATATACCATTTTGGCGTAATCCAGTTTGGCCGTAACCAGTGCATTGAGGATTGTTTTCTGAAAGTCCTCCAGAATAAGGTGGAGCATCCTTCTGAGAGACCTTAGGGTGCCAAAACAAGTTGCAGATACAGGCTTGATTTGGAGCGTAAAAGAGGGAATAAAATCTATTTTACCCATAGGTTCCTAGACATCAGTGCTGGGGGCAAGGAGCACCCAGTTCAGGTGTCCACCATAAGCTAACCTTTAAAAATGACTTGGTGCCAAAGAAGATGATATCAGTTTTTTCTGAATTCAGTTTCAGGCAGCTTTCCTCCATCCATTGCACCACTGCTTTCAAGCAGAGCTTGAAGTAACTCAGGGTTAGTAAGCCGTTTTCGTGGAAGGACAGGAGGAGCTGGGTGTTATCCACATAGGATAAAACCTGCACACCCCCAGGTCTCAACATGTTTCACCAGTGGCTCAAGATAGATATTAAAAAGGGTGGGGCTGAGCACCGAATCATGCCGCAATCTAGTGGCTTGGATGAGGAGGAGAAAGGTAAAAGGAAGACTGCTTCAGAGCGATCTGTCAAAAAAGACTTGAGTCAAAGTAGAGTCTGGTCTCTGATTCCAGTCCTCTCAAGTTGATCTAGTAAGATGTCATGGGAAACTGTATTGAAAGACGAGGTTGTTTCAAGAGCATGACCATCACTGGAGAGCTCTGGGCGAGATTTTCCTTAATGAATTCTGATAACTCGAGTAGGGCAGACTCGGTACAGTAACCCACACAAAATACCAATTGGAAGTCATGCAGAAGGAAGTTGGACTGTAGGAAGTGTGACAACTGCTTGTTGACCTTTTTATCCAAATGTTTAGCAACTGTGGGGAGAAGAGAAATCAGTCAAAACCTGTTGATAACTTTTGGATCCGCCTACGTTGTTTTTTAGCAGAGGGAGCAATAGCTCTTGTTTCCAACTTCCAGGAACAAATCCCAATTACAGATAATTACTAGTCAGCTTTCGAGGACAGGGTTAACCACATTGGTGGCAAGATTCAGAATAGCAGGTCGGCAAGTATCCAGAGGGGAAAGAGATTTACAGCTTGCCAGTTCCGACACTGAGTCTTCTAGGAAAATGGGGGCAAACCTAGTAAGAAGAAGACCCAATTGAGAAAGGACGAGGACTGAGGCTAGTTACAAAATGTTTTATTTTGTACAAATATGTTGATGACGCTGGGATTCACATACAGATTTTTCCTTACCAATCCTTAGAATCCCTGACCAACTGATTCTCTTTTGTCTGTAAAGAGAGTAAAGGGTGTAAAGGGTAGCTCTCTATTTTCATACTTATGACAATTTTCCAATGATCAAATACATCCCAATCCAAAGGACCACTAACTACGAAGTAAAGTTAAAAGATTTACTACAAAGCCAAAAACAACTGGACATACAAGCACCTCAGCAAAAGGTTCAAGAAATAAACTGGCACTAATACAAACATAATCCTACGCAGGAGTCTTAAACGACTCAAAATGAAAAGCAGAGTAAGTTCAAGAAGCATTAGGCATACTATGATTGTTCCCACTTGAAGTCTTGACTGCATCTGCTTCAATGGGAAAGAAAAGATTAGTCTGTCCTTACACTAACTCTAAGGTGACATCCCTACATAACATACCTCTCAGGCAAGAGAAAAAGGTGTCAGCTGTGAAGGCTCCATAAGAAGCTCATTCACTTTTCTCAAGTAGGTAGCCAAACCTACTGAGCTCGTTCTAAGATGCTCCTTCCTTTCCCCTGCCTAGTTCCCACTGAGACCCCTGTCTAACTGCATCTCCAGTTGGACTGCCTTAGACAGGACTCAGCCCAACTCCTTCCACGACTACCTGCAACTACGCCTCCGATTACAACTACAACTGAATCTCCTCCCTCAGGGCACTTTCCCTAATACAAAATCCAAAAACAATAAACACGCTCATAGCACACCCTCTTCAAGCAGGTGCTGCCCCTCGTACTTTTCCAGTACAGGTCCATCTTCTTCCAAAAACCGTTGCTGTGTCCTTGGGTCCCAGGCACCTTCTCTGCCAAATGTTGCAGTTGTACATTCCAGTAGACTCCCTTCGTTCTCACTCCTATCAGCCTAACTCCTAAAACAATGGATTATTCTACCTAACAAGCTATGTGTCCTTGCACCTGCAAAAGTAATGCATGAGAAACAATCTTGCACACACTCTAAGTTACATTTCGAATTCAACTGTCGAAAGGAGCAGTTTCCCAAGGAAACCATTTTTCAAACCTGTAATGTTAGCCAACTAGGAAATACAGTTAGGCTTCTGCTGGCGATTTCATGTCTCAGGCCTTTACTTTTAAATGCATTTCTAATACAAAAACATAAGCATTACATTTACACCATTCTAAAACAGTATTTCACTACATTTCTAAACATTATTCCTTCTCATGTGAGTATCACGCGTTTCTTTAATAGGCAACCTACACATGCAACTTTAATATGGCACGTTCAAATCTAATGCAACTTTTTAAACACGAAGCAATAATTTTTACGTTGCATAATGCATATTCTCGAATCTGTCACTACATTAGTCTCCAAATGATATGAGCACACTTCTATACTTTGCAGTACACTCGATTAGTTCTACATGTCAAAGAGTCACACGTTAATACAGTCCTCTAAATATGCAGGTGCTGACTACAAGTGGTTATAGTGCAACCCTACAATTTTTTAAATAACATGGCGCTCTATCAATGTTAAGGAATACATCTCTTTAAAATCTGACCTTAGAAACAATTTCCAGGCCAATCAAAAGGCAGAAACTCTGGTCCTTCTAACATCTGGCAATCCAAGGTTATAGTTTGACACAGCTTAAATTTAAGGGTCATCCACTACACAATATACACTTTACCTGATAGGAATGCTGCTGCTCCTTTCAGTATCCAATTCAATTATAACAGTTTAGACTGGACCACATCTGCCACCGAGATACTTGTACATAGGTGTCAAGATGAGTTTGTCAACGGACTTCCTTAACACCTACATATGTGCTCACATTATGAACACATGTGACACTCAACCTGCTCAGAGCACCCTACCAGAGCTGTCTAGACAAGAGAACACCTCATTTAAAAAGGCAGAAATGGAGCATACAGATCAAATATATTTTGTACAGCGCTTTATAGTGGGTGAGATTACATTTAGGGGTCTCACACTACAGCAGAGGTCCAAAAGCTAGGTGTCCGAAAGCAGGAAAATGGAGGATTTTCGCAGACAAAGCACCGATTCCTTCCAGCCAGTTTTTACAGACTCAGACATTGGTGAGGGGCGTTTTGTCTCCACGTCCACACAAACATTGGACTTGTTAGCCTGGAAACAGTACTAGAATCTAAGAGAACAGTGCTCCTAAAAAAAGATAGGGTTGAGTCTACGAGTATACACAATTGAAATTGCAGCACAGCTTGTGAAAAGTTGGCAACTATGCATGCTATGAAGATATGAAATTTGGGAATTCTTATTCAGGTAAAATGTAGAAAACAATTTGTATGACATTTTTTAAAGCTTCCAACATCACAAAGAGACCAAATTTAGGGGCCTATTATGATTGCGGAATTTCCGCATCCTCCGGGCCGGCGCAAAAACCGCAGCGGACCCACCAAAGACCCACCGCCACATTAGGATAGCTGGTGGGTCCTGGTTTCCGTCCGCAGCTTTTCCGCCGCGGTTGGCTTACAACCGCGGCGTAAAAGCCCTAATATGGTGGCGGTGTCTCTCAGACACCGCCAGCCATATTAGGATGCCCCAAAAGAAATGCTTTTCCACAGTGGGTTTTCCGCCGTGGAGAGGCATACGAACCTTCACTGCGGGGGCCCGTTGCGGGCCCCCTGGATGAAGGGGGGTGGGGAGTGCACATTGGGGGTACCTATGGTACCCCCCTGCATTTGTATGCAGAAATCGGCATGCACCGCACGGTCCCTGCCGCTTTCTGCATACAAATGCATTGCATGCATTTTTAACATTGTGGAGGGTGCAGCTTGAAGCCGCACCCGCCGCAATGTTAAAAATGGAGGATGTGACCGCCAGGGTGGCAGTCACATCCTAATTGCACTGGAGGGAATGCCGCAGCCCATGCGGACGTTCCCTCCTCCACGGTGATCGTGGACGGACTCAAGTCCGTCCGTGCTCATAATGGGCCCCTTAGTGACATTTTCAAAAACAGATTACTAAAGTTGAGGTAAGTGAAGTTCAACAAAACAAAATGCACGCTCTCTGCAAAGGCAAAACAAGTTCCATCCTATGCAAAACATATTCTTCTAAAAAGCTTGTGGAACTCTAGCTGAAAATAGTGGAGAAAATAGAATACTGGTCTCATGGATTTACTGCAGAGATCTCCATGTGACTTGCACTAAACAAATCTGTCAGTGTCTCTGAAAGCCTCTTGAGGGAGTGTAAATCACATAATACGTCAATGCCTCTGAAAGGAAGACAGTGACGGGGAAGAGTTGTCACATATAACGCAACCAGCCAATGACTTCTGAATGCCTTTGCAGTTGAGCTAAATAATTGACATCAGTCCAGAGTTTTTTTAAAGAGTACTCACATTTCAGTATTGTGCATCCGGTAGACTGTAGACCAGTATAGCTAAGGGAGTCAGTCCCATTTCAGAACGGTGCCTATGCTTTCATCTAGCAGAATCAGTTGTATGTCTAGACAGTCTCTATAAAAGACAACTAGGTCTTGGGGAGTGAGCCATATGACAGGTAAGCGATTCAGCTAGAACTATTCATATGCCAAGTTGATCAAGCCAGTGCCACTGTTAAAGTAAGTAGGGCTGCCGCAGTGACAGTCACTTGGGTATGCTGTTTTAGAAAGGTCAGCGGACCCTTTATGCAGTCAATCATATACCAGGCAATTACAGCATCATAGTGTTAGTCATCTGCTGTTTTTCATTTTTCTTTTTTAAAAAAGACTCTAAAATATATCTATTTAGCTGGTCCAGCAGCCTATTAATATTGCCTGTGTTACCTTCATGAGCAGTAAATCAAACATGAAGAATGAAAGCAGCATGAAACCAGCACATAATGTAGTGTTCCTTTGCTTAAAAAGGCAACATGAAGGAAGTACAACTGAAAAAAACCCTACATGTAAACCTGTCACTGCCGTCTTGCCATGAAGATGTATGTTTGTATGAATGTAAACTTTAGTATATGGCAGCAGAGGAGGAGGATATGAAGTTCAACCTTCAGCTCATAGTGCAAATAAGAGTGCAAGTTCCACTCATTTAGTGACCCAAAGCTCCTTAGCATAAGGCCAAACATGTTATGGCCACACCCTGGTCAAGAGACTGGCTGAATGAACTATACTGGTGGACCCCTTCTGCAATTATATTTCTAATCACATGAGTCAGCCTATAACTGAAAATTAGAGACTAAGCAAACAGGCAGTAGTTTTGTGTTACTACAGAAAAGTAAGAACCTTCTTGTTTCTTCCACAGTGTCTGTTGATTTCCCCCTCCACCCTCTCTTGACCCTTGCTATAGGAAAGCAGCCAACTTTCTACCAAAAGTGGACTGGTGTGATTAGTGGCAGTTTACTCCCTTCACTTCCTTACAGTACTCATGGTATGTCTAACTAGGTCCTAACTCTGTGGCCTATTGGGAGATATTGTGCTATCCTAAGAAGGCAATGAGCTATTGCTGTAGAGGTCAATGTTAAACCTATCCACCCATTTCACACTATAGGCCACCATCTACTAGCCCTAGCACTGTATCAAGCAGGAATCCAGGACCCATTCCTTAGCTGGATAAAATCATATCTTAAAGACATAGCCCAAATTTGCACATTTTTTCTCTTCAACTCATCACTATTGAGCTGTAGGGTAGTTCTCCCAGAGCTTACCAATTTCTCCTCTACTTTTCAATGTTTTACCAGCCCCCACTCCCTGATCTTGTCTAGTCCTTTAAATGTACCAGGCACAGCTATGCTTTTGACATCCAAATAATCCTAAAGCTAGTAAGACCTTTTGATTCCAGGACTTTAAAATCAGCAAACGCCTTCCAGCAGTGGAGCAGTGGATGATACATTTAATACCTGCAAATCAGTAATTTCACTTTTGTAGTATTGAACAATATGGCTTCAGGTGACAGGACAATCACCAATCAAGAAAACTGAGGTGACAAGCCCTAGCCTGATCATGATATTCAACCTTTCACCACTTCAATTCCAAGTCAAATACAACATGCCTTCCCTTACTTAGGCCTCAATCAAGATGCAGGCATCATTAGCCGTAGTGCTGCATGTCTTGACTATTTCAGAGGTTCAACATCAAACTCTGTAGACACTGAAAGCCTGTTTTAGAGTTTGACGGACAGTGTCTGGCATCAAATATGACAGACTACCCTCCCTGGCTAACTGACAGTCTGCTTGCTCTATTTAGATTCAGGTGGACCATCATGATTCTGCTTTGAGTGCCCTCCACTGGCTCTTAGACAGAAACCATATACTGACAGTCAAAAGGAGTTGGGGCCATCAATGCAAGTACATCAGAACTTCCGCCCAAATTACAGCAGATAGTCCGATACCCTTTTTTTCTCTTTAGGATGGCCAGGAATACCCTGGAAGTCCTGAGCATAAAAAAATAAAAATTACACCAATACGTTAGGAGAAATTGTCAGTCCTATTTGTATTCTGTTTTACAAAAACAAACTCCCCTTTTGGCATATGTATTTCTTTAAAAAAAATGCTGAGCGGCCACATGAAAGATGGTGGCAAGTGTTTAATGTCTGGTGGGGACTACTTTGACGACACATAGATCACTTAAAGGCCAGTAGAAATCTTTAAAAATGGCCCTCTAGCAAACTCGAAATGAGGCCCCAATTTTAAGCTACAATGTATCAAGCAAACTAAAGGCAGACCAAACTTTAGCAGATGGGATCATATTACCCTGCACTCAAAGCTATACAATGGTTACCCTTTGCAAAAAAAATCTCCTTCTAAATCCTCTACATCTTTTAACCTAAACTAAGGCTTTTCAGACAAAGGAGAGAGGTCAAATTGAGAATACTGCTTAATAGGTGCAGCACCCAAAACTATCCCTCACATTCTTTGCCTATGCATGCAGAAGTTGCTCCTTCATGTCACCTTGCCAGGACTCTGAGTCCCACAAATAACACTGAAATAAACCACTAATAGATAACACTTCAACAAACACCCTTCTCGATCCATGCAATGCATAATATGGAGTAGATGCTTACCCAACCCACACAAAAACACTTTCTTTGTTATGTTGGGACCTGATTAAGATTTAGGCGGACACGTTACTCGTCACAACGGTGACGGATATCCCATCTGCCAAAATATAAATTCCATAATATCCAATAGGAGTTGTATTTTGGCAGATGTGATAATCATCACCGTTGTGACTGAGTAACCTGTCCATAGAAATCTAAAGTAGGCATTTAGTCAAGAGTAGGAAAGAAATATAGAAATGCTTCCAAGCAATGCGATAAAATCTCCATCATTGGTCTAGACACTGTGTTTCAGAAGGACTGGTGTAGGAATTTTCGGGGCTTGACTGCTGTGCTGTTATCATTTCATTGGATGTATGGTGAATCAGTTGTGGTTTGAAAAATTGTATTAAGGGTGCAGTACTTTTGTTCAGGATTGGCCTCTGTACTTAGCAGCCTGTAAGTAGTGCAGAAACCTTTCAGTGCAACCAGGTCTTCTTGCATCTATCTTGTATCTATCCTATGTGGTGGGTTTACCTTTTAATGATTACAACTTGATACAAGTGGGGAGAGTTCCATCTACAATCAAAACCTTAATCAGCATCTTGACATCTATGCTGAGGTCAGAATGTCATTGGGGTAAGGTTGGTATCAATCACATGTTCTTGGAAGTTTCTGAAGGGTCTGTTCCTTATTTACACTCGCTTTGGATGACCTTTGTGGGTGGGAGAGAAGGGAAGCAAATGAAATTGTGGAGTGATCAGTTCAGCCAACTTGTTATGTTGGGTAGGAGGTGACAAAGATGAGGTCTGTTATGCTCGCAATGTTGTGGGTAGGTAGTATGAGGAGCAATGCCCGCAGATCTGTGCAAGGATCATTATTGTACTGTTAGAAAATGAGGGTTTCAGGTTGGCTTGGGTCTGCACCTAATCCAGGCAAAACCCACCACTCTAATCAGGGCAAGAAAGTTGCACACCAAAGATAAAATGTGCTCACTCACCCTCTAGTGGCTTGGAGCAGAGCAGTCAGGCTTATCATCAGAGACAATGTGTAAAGCAGTTGCACAACACAATCACACCAGTAACACGATGAATACACCACAAAATACACTCTACAAATATCTTTCTATAATATATATATATATATATATATATATATATATATATATATATATATATATATATATATATATATATATATATATATATATACATTCGGCATAGAAACGTCCAGCAGCAGCATGCAGCAGCAAAACAGACGAGGCAAACCCGATGTTGTGAGTAGTGGTTTTTAATTACTCATCACCATACCGCCATAAGTATATTATATATATATATATACATATTCACTGAAAAAAACATAGGTTTCAGGCATGGTATATTTAGAAATTAGCATTTAAAAAAACCCTAGAAATTCACTGAAAAAAACATAGGCTACAGGGACGTTATAGTGACATCATCAGCAGTGCATTGCAGGGGGGCAAGATATAGTTAGTAAGCATGGGCGGAAAATCCGTTCCGCTCGTGGATTTTGCAGATTCTCTGTAAATTCGCAATCTGCGGGATTCACAAATTTCCCGCAAAATCTGCGAGCAGAACAGATTGGGTCAAAAGTTCAAGCTGACTTTTGTAAGTCTTTTAGAATGGCACCGGCAAGCTGCCAGAGCCATTCTAAAATAGTTACAACAAGTCAGCTTCAACAGGAAGCTCTAATAGATAAAGTAAAGCAGGTGCTCGAGTTGAAGGTCAAATTCAGTTACACAATCATTAATCACCCCAAACTTGGGGTGATTAATGATTTTGTAACTTAATTTGACCTTCAACTCGAGCACCTGCTTTACTTTATCTATTAGAGCTTCCTGTTGAAGCTCTTTGTAGATATTTTAGAATGGTGCTGGCAGTTTGCCGGTGCCATTTTAAGGGCTGAGGGCAGAAGGGCACAAAAGTGGGACAGAGGGCAGAAGGGGATACAAAATGAGTGGGGCAGAGGGCAGAAGGGCACAGAAACGAGTGGTACAGAGGGCAGAAGGGCATAAAAAACCAGAGGGTGGCAGTGATTAAACAGTCAAAAAAAAAAACGCGAACACGGAAAGCGCCCCGCGAACACCTGCGAACACGCAAAGTGCCCCGTGAACACCCGCGAACACGCAAAAATAAAAAAATCCGCAAATTTGCGAATTTTGCGGATTGCGAATTCGCAAATCCGCAAATTCGCAGATCGCGAATTCGCAAAATTCGCCCATGCTTAATAGTTAGCTATACTAACTATAATGGCAGAATTTCTCTGGTTTTGTACGAGTGAAATGTGCAACTAACTATAAAGTCCCAGTAACCTATGTTTTTTTCACTGAATTTCTAGGGTTTTTTAAATGCTAATTTCTAACTATAACGCGCCTGAACCTTATGGTTTTTTCAGTGAATTTCAAAGGTTTTTTGAATGCTCATTTCTAACTATAACATCCCTATTAAATCCCCTTGAATCCCGAGGGACCACCTAGCCTACCAGGTACCTCCAGTAAGCGCCACAGAGCTGCATTGCAGTGGTGTTCTGAGCTCTCACACCTTTTTACACCACGCAGCAAACGCAGATCTGTGGCGCTTACTGGAGGTACATGGTAGGATAGTTGGCCCTCAGGGACCCTCAGTATTCAAGGAGAATTAATTCTCCAACTAACAATGGCCAGGGGGCGTGTTTGCAGTGTGGTGGTAAAAGAGGGCGTGTCCTCTGGCTAGATGGCAGTTTTTTTTATAATAAATAGTGCGGCCCCCCTTCTTTTATATTTCTTGGGCCCTGGGGACCCCATCCCCCAGGGGGGCCTGACCCCTTTTTATTTGTTTATTTATTTTTTAAATGGGAAGGGTGCCACGTGCCCCCCTCCTCAAGCCAATTTCACCCGGGGACCCCATCCCCTGGGGCATGGCCAGTCGTTTCTTCTTTTAAAAAAATATGTTTTCCTAAGGAGGGGGGCCGCGTGACCCCCCTCCTCAGGCCAATTATGGCCCCAGGGACCCCATCCCTGTGGCCAGCCTCTACGTTTTTTGTTTATAAACATTTTTTTCCACAGGGGAGGGGGGCCCCCCTCCTGGGCCACGTCTAGCCACGGGAACCCCATTACCCGGTGCCTGGCCGCTACTTTGGGGACCGTGGAGGGTGCCTCAATGCCCCCATTTTCAATGCCCCCATGGTCCCTGCCGGCTCCCTGCATCCTGAGGGAGCCAGCATTGCTTTCCACATGGGGAGTTGCTGACAAGCAGCTCCCCTTGTGGAAAAGCAATCCTGCTTTAGCTTTTGGAATGCCATGTTGCAGGGATTCTGCTCAATCACAGAACTGTGCACTCAGGACCTCTGTGAATTAGGGTTTACCAAAACTCACCTTAGTACCCAAAATCCCCTACCAGACTAGCATCAGTTTCACATTAGCTCTTCGTCCTAGAACAAAGTCACCACTGATTAGACAACCCAGAACATGCGATTTAGGATACCTCAGGTAAGGTGGGAAACATGAGCACTCTTTTGCTATACTCTCATACCAGTCCAGAACAGATAGTAAAGGGAGACACAAACAAGTTTAAAAGGTTTATTTCAATGCCATGATCTCAAATGCAGCATCTTAGCTACTACAAGCAGACATATGATAGGAAATAATATTGTCACCATCGTTACTATTCCAAAAAATACAAAGGGAGAAAGCATGTTATAATGCTAAATGGAAACAGGTTAAATATATACCTATATTTCACCCTCCCTTGCTAGTAGGTTATTTTATAACTACAGAAGGTCTATTAGCTTGCATAGGCGACCCCATACCTCAGAGTTTAGGAGGAGTGAATCACATCGGGTTCGGCACAAGCTCTCAGCATACGAAAGTTCTCCAAGTGTGTTCAGTCATGCCTACACAGTATATTATTAAAGGCGCCATTATCTGAGCTGTCCATAGCTGCATATATGTTATGTCTAGAACGTGCGCTGATCAGTTCGAACAAAAGCAACAGTGTTGATTACCTTGAAGGCCTCAGCACTCACTGTTCAGACTCTGCTTACTAGGCAAGTCTGGCAAAGTGGAAAAACAAGTTATTCTCGTGTGAAGCAAAACTCTCAGCCTAACGTGAAACAATAACTAACTTGTGTGTTGTGTGCAAAAGAAAGCAAAAAGGTAAAATGGTGTTTAAACTTCTAATAAGCTCCTGCTAAGTTAACACTGTAGAAATGCAAGGTTCCGCCCCATTACACCCTCCCTTGATCGGAGCACGGATAAGAAACGTGGGCAAAGCAGGAACTCAGAGTTCAAGTTCTAGAGATAGAATCAAGTTCAAACTTGCCATTAAGGAAAAACGGGAGAAAAACTCTGAATTTTGAAAAAAAATTCCAAATAAGTCATTTACTTTTGGGCATAGTAAAGCCAATAGGCCTAAAAAAATAGCAAAAAAATCTAATGTCAACATGTGTGTGGTATCTATGGTTTAGAGTTTTGGGTTATCTATATTCTTTACTTGTCTCTATTGCTTAGAATGCCTTTTGGGTTCTATGCTTCATGTTCTATCTGGTGTCAGTTATTGCCTGACTTCTGTTCCTAGCTGACGTGCTTCGTGTATGCTGTGAAGGATCAACATTAAAGAACCTTTATTCTTTACCAGTCTTCTCTCCGCCTTTCATTGAAGACAGGATTTAACATTTGGCGACGTTTGGGATTCGTCCTTCACATCACCAGCATTCGTTGAAGCACTGGGAGGCCTTCTCAACTATCCGTGTGCGCCTGAACTTTTCCCTGAAGAAGCGCTCATTGACTTCATAAGGTCGTATGAAATTTTTTTATTTTCTGACAGTTCTTACCTGTCCAGCGCCACAAAATCTTCGTTGCGCACTTCAGTTTCTCGAGCGAGTTTCTGCTCGAGCGCCACAAAGACTCCAAGTTCCTGCTGCTGGAGCGATTTACAGCTTGAGCATTCCATCGAACGTACTCCTCTGAGTCTTCTCTCCCTGTCAGCTTCTGTCGTCACAATCTTCTGTCCAATCCATGACGGAGTGACGCGCTTCACGTTCATTCACCCTACGTGCCTCCATCTTGGTGCAGTTTACGCAAGTTTCTTCAACCTAATTTGCATGCGCAGTCAGTTTCATGCGCTCGATTCCTCAAGACCATCATTTCTCATCGCGTGAGGTTTGACAACGTTTGACAACGTTTTCTTCGTCATTTTCACAGCGTTTTTCATTTTTACCTTTATTTTTTCACTGCGCTGTTCTGGATTTCCTTCAAGCAGTCTAAATCGTCTTCAGGTTTGGTTTCTGTTTTTAGATCGCTTTGACTCTGCATTTTCTACGGCACATCTCTTTGAATTCTACTCGATGATGTGCACATCTTACAAAGTACTTTAACATCCTTCAGGAAAGTTATTTGAGAGAGACAATTTTTATTTTTGTGTTTCCTTACATTTGACTTTATTGTGTTCATTGTTCACACTTTGCACTAATATGTCACAAAATATTGTCACTCCTCCTTATTTTCTTCCTGATCCAGGTGTACCTAAAACTAAATGGAAACAGTGGTTCAAAGGTTTTGGTAGTTATATTATTGCTTTAGATGGTCAGAAATTTGATCCAGACAGTAAGTTAGCCTTACTTTACAACAGTCTTGGAGCTTAAGGCCAACGCATTTTTGATCATTTACCTGTTTCTCCCCAATCTCATGAAACTGATTGGGATTGTTTTCAAGAAGCTGTTTCCAGACTAGCTAAGTATTTTATTGATGAAACCAGTGTAGTTGTTGAACGTCACAAATTTTATACCAGCCATCAGTTTGAGTTTGAGTCAATTGACACCTTCTTAACAGAACTTAGAGTTTTGATCGCAACGTGCGAATTTGATGGCAACATTGATTCTTACCTCAGAGATCAAATAATTGTAAATTGTTATAATAAAAAGGTCCAAGAGAGATTGCTATGTTGCAGGGACCCATCTCTCAAAGAAACTCTTGAGCTTGCAAGAGGAATTGAGAGATCTGTCTCTTCTCAAAGAGTTTTGAACAAAAATAAAAGTGAAACAGTGGCTGAAGCTGTCAATGCTTTAAGCATTAAACCAAAGCCTTTCCAATTTAAAAACAAAGATTCCGGAGAGCCTAGGAAAAGTTTTGCGTGTTTCAGGTGTGGTTCCTCTTCACATTTAGCCAATTCCAAAAGTTGTCCTGCTCTTACCAAAACTTGCCTTAATTGTAAACGAACCGGACACTTCACCAGGGTGTGTAACAGAAATCCTCTAAAAGTTAACACGATTGAAAATGTTGATTTTTCTGAGCCTGAGAATGTATGTACAGTAGTCTCCTCTAAAAAGATTGTTTTGTACATTGATGCTGAGTTGGATGATGGGGGTCCTATCTGTGATATCACCATTGGTGATACAGTAATTCAAGTGACGGTGGATTCTGGATCTCCAATCACCTTTGTCACTGACAACTTATTTAATTTGCACTGGAAATCTTCCCAATTATTTCCTCCTGATATACACACCATTTCATTTGGTGGTCATACCATTGACATGTTAGGATTTTTCAATGACACCATTAAGTTTGAGGACAGGTGCATTGCTACTAAAATATATGTAGCTAAAAATGGGTACAACATTTTGGGGTGGAAAGATCAAGGCAAATTTGGCATGGTTTTAAGACCAGGCACTTCTTGTCCGATCTCCTTGGTTGATGTTTGTTCTTCCACTAATCTTGCTTTACACCAACTTCTTGTCAAACATAGTGCCCTCTTCAAGGACAAGCTGGGTCTTGTTCATGACTTTGAGCATCGCATTGTCCTCAAAAAGGATGCCATTCCTGTTGTCCATAAAGTAAGGAATGTCCCTCTGTCTGTTAGGTCTCAACTCAAGCTACACTTAGAGCAGCTATGTCTTGACAAAGTTATTGAGCCTATAAATTCGTCAGAATGGGTTGCCCCCATTGTTATCGCGAAGAAAAAGGGTAGCAAAGACATTAGATTATGCATTGATTTAAGATCCTTAAATAAAAATATTTTAATTGATTGCTTTTCCCTTCCCAAAATCCAAGACATGTTAGCCCAACTTGGTGATTCTAAAGTTTTTTCGTGTCTGGACTTAAGATCTGCCTATCACCAGGTTGAACTCTGTGAAGACTCCCGTGATTTGACATCTTTTAATACACCTTTTGGTCCCTATAGATTCCTACGCATGCCTTTTGGGCTTGCGTCTGCTGCCTCAGTCTTCCAGAAGCTCATGTACAAAATGTTTGGTAATTGTAGCAATGTGTTAGCTTACCAAGATGACATTCTGATTTATTCCAAGTGTGATGATGATCATCTAAAGAAACTATCTGAAGTGTTGAACATTCTTGAAACCAATGGTTTTACTGTGAAAAAAGAGAAGTGTAAGTTTATGGTTGACAGCATTGATTACCTTGGTCATCACATTTCCAGCAGTGGCATCTCTCCCAAACAAGATCTTATTAAAGCCATTGTGGATAGTCCTAGTCCGGAGAACAAAGATCAACTTAGGTCTTTCCTCGGTGTTTGTGAGTATTACTCAAGATTTGTGGATTGTTTTGCTTTCCAATCTGAACCTTTAAGAAAATTGCTCAGGAAAGGTGAAAAGTTTGTTTGGGATGATTCACTCAACAAGACTTTTGTGCATTTAAAGAAACTCTTTGTACAGGCCCCCTCTCTTCATTCTTTTAGAGATGACATTCAATCAGTTGTCACGGTGGATGCTAGTGGCATTGGGTTAGGGGCTGTTTTGTCTCAGTTAGTTGATGGTGTGGAACAGACTGTTGGTTTTGCTTCCAGATCCCTTTCTCCTGCAGAACGCAGATACAGCACCATTGAGAGGGAAGCTCTGGCTTGTCTTTGGGCCACCAAGCATTTCGAAACTTACCTTTGGGGTAGAAGATTTATTTTGGTGGCTGACCATAAGCCCTTAGTGTTCCTTTTGTCGAACAAAGATCACAATAGTCTCAGTCCTCGATTAGTCTGGTTACTCTCTAGGATGTATGAATTTAACTTCTCGATTAGACATATCCCTGGAGGTAAAAATACTCGTGCTGACTTCCTTTCTAGATGTCCCCTTAGCGATTCAGAAGGTTCCTCTTCTCTTTGTGAGGACTCTGAGTGCGTTGTGGGTATGGTTGATGGTTTGTTGTTTTCTGAGAGTATCATCAGTAAGGATGAGTGGTTGGATTGTGTTAAATTGGACAAGGTCCAAGACATAGTCAAGGGTCATATTATCAAGGGCTGGCCCGATGATAGGAATCTTGATCCTGGGTTACGTTTGTTTTCTAAAGTCAAAGATGAACTTACTGTAGAGGATGATTTTTTGATGAGGGGCTCCTTGTTAATTCCTCCTAACAAACTCATAGTGAAATTGTTGAATTTGGCTCATCTTGGTCATTTGGGGATCACCGGTACCAAGAAAAGGTTAAGGCTCTACTACTGGTGGCCAAATTTAGATGTTGATGTAGAAACTTTTGTTGGTAGGTGTTCTTGTTGTTTTGAAGCTGACAAATCTCTCAAGCTGCGGAATACTCCTCTTCTTCCTGTTCCTTATCCTCAGGGTCCCTGGGAGAAACTGGGCATTGACTTTATCGGTCCCATGTATAACTTAAAGCCTCATTTAATATTTGCCTTAGTCCTGGTGGATTATTTTTCTAATTGGGTTGAGTGTAGGTTCATGTCTGATCCCTCCACTGTTGGTGTTATTGATTTTTTGGATGACCTTTTTCATAGAGAAGGGATTCCCAAGTATCTGGTTTCCTATAATGGTGTCCAGTTCAAGTCCCATGTCACTCAAAAGTTTTTATCTAATCTTGACATCAAACACTTGACTGTTGCCCTGTACAGCCCACAAGGAAATGACATGGTCGAAAGGGTTAACAAGATGTTAAAAGACACTATCCAGCTAGCCTGCATGCAAAATTTGGATGTTTCTAAAGCTGTCAAAGAAAGGTTGTGGAGTTATCATAATACGCCTCATTCCACAACTGGTATTACCCCTTTTGTCTTGTTAAAAAAACGTTTTGGTTCTTCCAAGCTTAGTCCCGTCTGGGTCCTTGACAAGACAAAAGTTGATGGAAAATTACCCAATGTTGATCAAGTTCGTGACAGAGTTGTTTCTATGCAAAACAAAATGAAAGTTGCTTATGATGACAAGTTTAAAACTAAAATTGTTCCCTTCAATGTGGGTGATTCCGTCAAAGTCAAAAGACCTTTAAAAAACAGTAGTCAGACATCCAAATTCTATCCTGCTTCAAAAGTTATCAGAGTTTCTAAGAATGCTGTGTTACTTTCAAATGGGAAATGGTGGAGCAAAAGAAATGTTGTGGTTGTCAATCCTCCTGTTTTCAAAGACTGCAAAGGCCTGAAGGACAGCAACTTCTCGGTCTGCTTATCTCCGGACTTGCAGCCCTCCACGTCTTCCTCTCAAGGAGATTCTTCCTTTATTTCTGGAGCTGAGGATTCGGAACGTCCAGGTCCTTCTTCCGTGCTATCGGACCAATGTTCGCCTCATGATGTCACTGATGATTTTTGTGCCTCTAACGTTTTACCTGATTGTTCTGCCTCTGCTCCAAATGTCATTTCTGCTCCAGTTGATCTTCCACCTGTTCTTAGGCGGAGTAGTCGCAACACCTGTGCTCCTGCTTATCTCAAGGATTTTTATCTTTAAATGTGTTTTTTTATTTTCTTTCTCTTTCTTGTTTTGTTTTGGGGAAGGGAGATGTGTGGTATCTATGGTTTAGAGTTTTGGGTTATCTATATTCTTTACTTGTCTCTATTGCTTAGAATGCCTTTTGGGTTCTATGCTTCATGTTCTATCTGGTGTCAGTTATTGCCTGACTTCTGTTCCTAGCTGACGTGCTTCGTGTATGCTGTGAAGGATCAACATTAAAGAACCTTTATTCTTTACCAGTCTTCTCTCCGCCTTTCATTGAAGACAGGATTTAACAATGTGACTCCAGCTGTGAATAAGAGAGAGCAGGAAATGCACCTCACTCCAAAAGTGTATATATATATGTACAGTACGTTGCAACAGCCTCCAACAGGAAGTCATTGTTCTCATCTGAAAATATTTCAGCCATCCAATTTAATTACTGAAATGAAAATACATGTTTCTCGAGAACCAGAGCCTCTAGCACCATCAGAGGACGACTCTGATTTACTTCAATATAACTGGGTGCCATGAAATCATGCGCCGCTGCAAAGATACTCCAACCCTTCCAAAAGCCAAAGCAGAGTTTGCTATGACAGGCCCTGCCATAGCAAACAGCACCCCGGGACACTGCAGGAGCTGGCTCTGGGGTGTGGCGGTCCCCAGGGTCATCAAGGGCTCCAGGAGGGGGGGCCGTGCGGCCCCCCACTCTTCATTTTCTATACCCCGGGGAGGTGGTGGCCCCCGGGGCTGCGGTGGCCCCCGCTAATACATTGGCAGTGCCCCTGGGGAGAATGTTTGCATTGTCAGCATTCCGTCCATCATTTGTTTGCTGCAACACTTTTCGCCCTAAGTGGGATGGTATGTCCAGACTTGGGTCCCTTGCTCACTGTGCCACTGGATTTAAGGTAGCCTGGCTGAAAGAAGGGTGACATACCTTGAAACCGGTCCCAGGATGCTTGTTTCCGGTACAGGGAGGACCTGGCCTAGTAGTTCGGTCTGGACTATTCCCTTGGGGCACATGGTCAAGACTGATTTGCATATGGCTGGGTCCAAACTGGGGTGGCATAGTGGGAAAAAGAAAAAAACAATGGATTTAACCCAGATCTATTAACTGGAGGAGAATGTTTGCATTGTCAGCATTCCGTCCATTATTTGTTTGCTGCAACTTCTTTCTAAAAGTGAAATTTCTACAACAGTAATGTGAAATCCAACTACACCATTAACCCCTTTCATGCTGATGACGAGCTCAGCTCGTCATCAGCCACGGTGGTCGTGTGCTGATGACGAGCTGAGCTCGTCATGTAACATCGATATTTACAGTTTTCAGCACAGAGGAAAAATAACCACTGCAGCGATGCGGTTAAGCAGAATGCATCACCATTATTCCAAGCATACCAAACATGGCAACACTACTCCTTTCAGATCAGGAATTACCATCTAAACATATATAAGGGAATTCCCAATGGTGGCTAAATGAGAGGAGTAGGCCTTCTAGCAGTGAGAAACAAATGTGGCTATTTGGCACTACCAGGACATGCCACGCAATAAAGGCAAATGTCCTCCCTTTTACTTGAACAGCGCCATGCCCGTAGGGCTACCAAGGGCCCACCTTAGGGGTGACCAATTTGTAGTAAAAGGGGAGCTTAAGGCTTGGCAATTAGTTTTAAATGCCAAGTCAATTTGGAAGTGAACTGCGCATGCAGGCTCTGCAGTGGGAGGCCTGAGACAAACAGCTACTTCTGTGGGTGGCTCAATCAGTGCTGCAGACCCACTACAAGCATTTCATTTACAGGCCCTGGGGATATAGGATACCACTGTATAAGGAACTAACAAGTAAATTAAATATGCCAAACATGTGTAAACCAATCATACCATGTTTGAAGGAGAGAGCCCATGCACTTTCGCACTGATTAGCAGTAGCAAGTGCCCAGAGTCCTAAAAACAACAAAAAGGGGGTCTGAAAATAAGGAGGGGGAGGCAAAAAGTTTGGGGATACCCTGCAAAAATGGCCAGTTCCAACATGCATTAAGCAAAGCAACATTTTCAGGCCAGCCTGTGGCAATTAGGCTACATTTGCTGTTTAGCCCCTGATTACAAGTTAGCCAATAATGTCCGATATGTGCGGTCCTGTTTCATGATGTCATCCGATTCATACAGGGTGTGATAAAAAACGCATCCTCCATAAATTTTGACAGATCATGTCTGCCTTGGAGGGGGAATGAGGCCCTGAAAATAAGACAATAACCCGTAAAAGGTGCTATTTATTGCACCTGAGAAATAGCCTACCCAACAATAAGTATTGCACTAAACAAAGGGCCTGTTATACTGAGGGCCGTATTTGGTAAGTACTCCCCACCATTCTTGTTTTATCAATTTTCAATGCACCATCCTAATCTGACTTTATGCCAATCTTTTAACATGATTCTTGTGCTTCATCTTTCATCTTATCCTTCATATCATGGCATTGAGGCTTTAATTGCCATTGGAACATACCTTTATGTCTTTGAGATCTTTCACTTCCTTCAGACTAGGCATGTAGGTTTACATACATTGATTGCAGTTTCTGGTTTTTTTGTGGATGATTTGACAATTCATGTATCTTGAGTCCTTACATGCTCTCCTCCTTTTAGGTTTCAATGGACCTATTGTTAGTTTCCCTTAAACAAGTGTCCATTTCTTTGACTTTAAGATATTCTCCCATTTGGTTCTCTGGATTTACTGAATGCCTCAACGGAGCTTCCCTTTACTAACTGGATGTTTCCTTTGGGTTACAATGTAGGGCAACAACATTGTTAGATTTACTTACAGTAAGGAAGGTGATATTTTACAATCTTCATGTTTGATTCATAGAACCTGCCTGTGCAATGTGTCAAATGCAGATTCCAAGTCTATAATGTACAGTGTATAGGGAAAGACGGGCAATCCATGCTACCCATAGAGGCTAACTCTATACGGTTATGAGAGATAAAGTGCTTTACTCTTATCCTTGTTGCACTACTGGTAATATGCTTTTTGTGTTAACAAGTTCAAAAGTCAATTGTAAGTTTTGTTTTATCAGTCACCTATCACTGGATTGGTGACTATAGACCACCTTGCAGTGCACAAGTAGCAAAACTGAGCACTTCCAAACATTGGGCATACCACCATGCAAGTGGGTTTCAGAACAGATGCCCACTGCTTCTAATACTTGTAAAGAGATAAGCTAGATCACCATGTGGTACATGATGACACAGAAGATTTCATAGGTGAAAGTGTTTCTTTAATGATGCAATTTCCAAATGTACTGGAATAGGCGTAAACATTTTTTTTCAGTTATTCATATATTCCTGTATAACTTGGTCAAATACTCTTCCCACGTATTTAAAAATTTACCCAAATTACTAATTTGCAGTGCTCCTAAGGGCTCTCAAAATTTGTTCAGTTCAATTTGCAGTACAAAACCAAAATAACACATTTATGATTTTGTTTGCTATTTTATGTCTACATATGCATAAGTGTATTACCAATATTAACCATTTACTTCACTAAAAATGTAATTGTCTCTCGGTTCTCTTAAATCTTTCTAAACTTATGAGTAGAATTTAACAAATGTCACTTTTTCCAAAGTGTCATTTGACCTACTAAGTTGAATGATTACATGAGCTAAAAAATGAACTGATTTTGAACTACAAATAGGGATATTATATTTTTGCCCGTTCCCTTCTGCGTGACTTCTATAGCCCATATGATCTTTTTTTCCCACTTGCTCAGATATGCTGATTCAGAAATCTTCCAGACATTCCATTATGATTCGTTCATAAACTGTAAATGTCATACTAGATAGATTCTGTTATGCAGATACAAATCGTAGTAGTACACCATATGTACACATTTAAGTCCGAACAACCCACGACAATCATCAAAAAAGAGGAAATCACCATTTAATTTGAAAAGTGCTGTGTGTGGAGTTCAAAAACAGGCGAATTGTCAAATTAAGCTTCAAATATATATATATATATATATATATATATATATATATATATATATATATATATATATATATATATATATATATATATTCATACAAATGTCCAAAAGCTAAGTACGCTCTCAGTGACGAGTCAACACACCAGCTCAGTTGCCAAGGGTTTTTAATCCAACAAACCCTTGGCAACTGAGCTGGTGTGTTGACTCGTCACTGAGAGCGTACTTAGCTTTTGGACTTTTGTACGAATTGATTACCGACGTGCTCCGTCGGCAGCGTACGCCAATTCCCGCGGGGCTACAGGAGGTTGGAAGGAGCGGTTTTGGAGAATATATATATATATATATATATATATATATATATATATATATATATATATATATATATATATATATATATATATATATATATATATATTGCAGTCCAAAGTTTCCCAAATCTCCAGTCGGCGATGGAGAAATGCACAAATTCCAATTGTAGTGATATTAGTTGTTTTTTATTTTCAACTGCTTACTGTGCTTCCCCAACCTGCCATTACGCGTTTCGGCCAGCCAAGCTGGCCTTAATCACATGTAACCCCATGAACGCGAGATCTGACTTAAAATACACACCCATTAAGTGTCACATGGTTCTAAAATGCGTAGACATGAAAAAAATACTACTTAGTCTGCTATACCATTGTTTACAACAAAGTGCCTTATACTTTAGGCCTTCATTATTATGTTTGGCATATTTCCAAAGCACTATACACTGCCTCAGGCAAATTAGTGTATATAATATCACTATATGACTGGTGCAAAATACCATTTTGTTGCCAAAAACAATTTAAGTCTCCTCTACTTTGATCTAATATATAGTGGAGGCTCCTTGTCAATGTGCAAATTTGAGCAAAATAGTGCAAAAAATGCAAATAAAGTGCGTAACCTAGCATTTGCTGTTATAAGCTAATTGATAAAGAATTGCATACAGTACAATATGATATGTGCAAATTGCTAATCGTGCAAAAAATGACATGTGTACAAAAATACGCAAATAAAGTGCATGACGTAATAGGTATAACATTGTTGTTTAAAAATGTATGCTGACTTGCAGTACAAAATACATGTTATCCACTAATATCAATTAAGTTTAGTGCAAAATTGTTTGTAAATGTGCAAAATACGCAGTCCTCCTATGTGTGTGTATATATATATATATATATATATATATATATATATATATATATATATATATATATATATATATATATATATATATATATATATATATATATATATATATATATATATATATAGCTATATTTACATACATATAATAACCTGTTTTTATACACTGCTCTCTACCGCAGTTATTACTATTTTGAATTGAAGTAATTGAGAGAATGTACGTCAGAAGGATGAAAGTCTGATGTTTCATATGTGAATTTGAACCGATCACCTGCAGGCATGCACCGAGGTCTCTGTCATACCATTCCTTTCGCTTACAGAGCTATTGTACGAATTTTGGTTAAAGCTGCATTATCTCAAAATACGCGATTTGTGGATTTTGTCATAATAAGGATGACTTAAGGAACTAAGTTGGAAAACTCTCTAGTTGCCATCTTACAATATGTTAAAAAAAAAAAAGACAGTACATACAATAGCATCTGACGTTGAATCAAACAGTGAAATTGCATGCAAGCTTTTTGTTGAAGTGATGTTGTGCCTGGAAGGGAGTTTGTGTGTGTGAGTGGGGGTTGGAGGGGAAGGGACTCAGATTGACTGCCCCCTGACCCATGATCTACTGTTGTATAATTAAACCTTTTTTCTCTTGACATATGGTCAAGTATCTCAGCACGCCAAGCAATAATACCAGATATTTTAGAATTTCACCCAACTGCAACAGTGAAACAGTTGCATAATGAAACCTCACTTCCAAACATGCTCCTCTAAATTAGCGGGTTCTGAGTTGGGGCTATACCAACGCGCAGGGGAAGCCTCCAGTGTGGTGCCAATACTCCCAGGGATGTCGACAAAAGCGTCTGTCCAATTCTGAAGCAACTTCTGGCCAAGCATAGAGCACATGCCAGTTTGTGCCAGTTGCGTTCTTGCACCTGGTGCATTAATTGGATCGGCGAGATGACATTTAGGAATACTTTCCTTTGTGCAATAAATCCTATTAAGAGATTATAGATGGAGTTTGGACAAACCAGTAGTTTCATAGACTTAGTTTACTGAGCAGAATAGTGTTTTGCCATGTTCTAAATGTCGTATGCACAACATTGTTTCAATGTACTGTGGTGAGCAGTTGGATATTAATTTAAAGCAGTGTATTTATTAGTTATGCAGCTACTGTTCTAAATCCCATCATAATCGCTTTCTTAGTGTTTAATTTATGTAGGATGATTTGAGTCATTTAGTTATTGCTGCAGATTCAGAAGTACCACGAAAGTTGTTAACGTTTTTATTTATTACATCTTCTCTGACTTCCTATTTGTGCAAAAAGTAGTGAAAACTAAGAAACGCAACTCTGCCTAATGTTTTTTTTTTTTACATGAACAAAGTCTCAACGGGCCAGCTTATTGCCCTACCAATAGTCTACAGAGTTTCGACATTTCCGACATTCACCTCCTCACTCACTTTTTACCTGAAAACTGGCAGCATGTCCTCACGAGTGCCAGCTGGTGCTTAAAATGGATGTGCCGTTTTTCAAGTTAACTTTGAAACCATTTTTCTCTCCAACCTGCTTACAACCAGTAGCGGTCGGTGGTGGGAGTGCTGCCAGGCGGTGACATGGGGCGGGGAGGGACAGGGTGGGGGATAGTAAACTACGGAATACGGCCAAATGCAGGTAAGTAAACATATAAATAAATAAAACGAATTTCGTTGCGCACACTGCATCGCCAAATTCGATGCAGTGCGTGCAACAAAATTTGTTTTATTTATTTATATGTTTACTTACCTGCATTTGGCTGTATTCCATAGTTAACTAACCCCTACCCTGCCCCCCCGCCCCACGTCAGCGCCCGGGAGCACATCCACTACTGACTGCTGCTGCTTACAACTGGTGTGAAAACGCCAGGTTCAACCTGAAAACCACATACAGAAAAACTTGTGAACAATGGGTACTTATTGTATTCGAGAGTTTGCAGGAGAAATCCTTCTAATTCAACGCATCCCAAACCTTACCATTACTCCTGTCTCAGTAAACAAATGTCAGGCACCATAGGGCAGTTTGGGTTGCAATTATCACAGGTAGAAGAGGACAAGTCACAGAGTCAAACAAGCATAGATGAAGCTGATAAATGTTCGTACTGTACCTGTTGCTTTTTTTCATTATCCCATATTTATAGGGGTTGTATGACAGAATATCAAGAACAACAATATCGAATGACAAGACTATTGCGTCAAAATTATTTCCTACAAAATTATCGGATTTACATAAAATGTTAGTAAAAAATTCAAAAAAAGAATATTCACACACACATATATGTATGAGTGTTTTATTGTTTTATATATGTTTGTGTATGTGTATATATAAGTATATGTGTGCATAGCTATATATAGCATTATAATCGTTAAAATATGAAAGTACTAAATAATTCTATTTTAATAACTAATATTAAAATTATGTATATATATATATATATATATATATATTCACTGAAAAAAACATAGGTTTCAGGCACGTTATAGTTAGGAATTAGCATTTAAAAAACCTTAGACATTCACTAAAAAAAGCATAGGTTTCAGGAGCATTACAGTTAGTTGAACATTTGACTCATATAAAACCAGAGAAATTTGCCTATTATAGTTAGTTGAGCTAATTATAACTTGCGCGCCTTCAATGCACTGCTGATGACGTTACATATTACATCACTCATGACATGGTCAGTGACATCACTGATGACCATTGACATGCGTGTCTGCACATATCTACAACCTTGACATCGACATGTAATGTTCGCCATTCAATCTTTTCAAACACCATATCATTAGATATAGTTGCCGCCCCCGACACATGCTACACTAATGTAAATTCGAGGTCAAAACTACAAAAGAAACACACATAAGTACACTTCCTGGCCAGGCAGGAAGTGAACAACGCCCAGGTTCCTGGAGTAATTATTCACACCCCTACGCTGGCCTGGCATACGCAAGCCCAGCCCACTTTGTGTATGTATAAATAGGATAACCACATTGCCACATGTCCCTCTTCTTCCACACTGCCTCAGGTGATATAGCTGCATCCACCTCACATATCACAATGTGCAATAAAAAAAATGGGATCCATGAGGTGTACACCATCCTGGCAATCAAAACTGGCTCTAAATTGTGAGCCCTACTGCCCATCGTCGTCGTAAGGGATCCAAAAGGTGTTCAGCATCCTGCAATCAGCACTCCATCTGAATTGTGAGCTCTTCTGCCTGTAGTGTTTGCTCACACAACAATGACAGCAGGTGAGCAGTGGGGCCTGGGTGCACAAGGGCTCCATTTGAGCGCAGTGCTGCATGCGGGGTGGGGTGCATCAGCCTGGCTGCGCAGGTGCGAACAAGCGATGTTGCCGTGCGTAATGATGTGACCTCTGACCTCATTCTTTCACATGTCTATCTAATTTTAAGGACCTGCTGAACCGTATTGTAGGCCTAAGCCAGCAGGCAGCGCTGCCCTACAGACACGTGTTGAGCGCGGTGCTGCGGGGTGGGGTGCATCAGCCTGGGTGCGCAGGTGCGAACAAGTAATCTTGCTGTGCGTAATGATGTGATCTCTGACCAGATTCAGTCACATCTCAGTCTCATTTTAAGGAACTGCTGGACCATACTGTAGGCCTGCGCCAGCGGGCAGCGCTACCCTACAGACACGTGGTGTTGGCTTTTAGAGCCCTGTAGTGAGCTCGTTACTAAGAGTACATGCACACAGCCTTCCACCACTGCATTACACACGCACATTATGCTTCTACCATGCGCTCTGCTCCTCTCTATGTGAACCTTTGTGTAACATATTGTTATTGAAACTTGTGTATTCTCATGCACTCCAACTCCTCTTTGAACCACGATTACCACTAACAGTTGGTAGATCGTACTTCAAAAACTAAGGATGCACTCAACTCCTATTTTCCATTAAGCTTAAAATAAACCTTCATTTACCTCCAGACGTTTCCACCATTAAATTATTTCTCCCTTTTCAGATACCGAATTGATTGGCTCAAGTTGGGTGGAGCGGGAGCTAACCCCGCGATGATGCCTGGCGCCTTCCATCATGGTATATATCGTCAGATGATACTTGGCATTTTAGAGATACAATAGGCAAATACACGAAAGGGTTTTCTTCAGCTGAATGTGTTGGGACTTCCCCTTGTCTTCCCACTCTCTAGCTCCTTGTCCCAGATTGTACTCAAAAGGAGGCCTCCTTCCCTTTTTTTACATCATGGTATCAAGACACCGTCCCAGACCAGAGACCTGCTGTCCTATCGTACAAACATTACCCAGACTCGGAGCTTGCACCAACATGTCTTGGGACACACCGGTGGTAGCAGGTGAGCAGTGAAGCCTCGGTGCGCAGGACCTACAATTGAGCACAGTGCGCGGGAAGGGGCTGAGGTGCAGCACCCTGGATGCACAGGTGCAGGCAAGCGATTTTCCCTAAGCTAATAATGTAGGACCATATTATCAAAGAGCGGCGATAACATTATCGCCGCTTTAGCGGCAGGAAACTGCAGCTAAAGCGGCGATAATGGGCTCGATATTATGCCCTTGTGAATTCCCATAGAAGCCCAGGATCACACCAGAACCTGGGCTTCTATGGGAATTCACAACAGCATATTATCAATACCCTCATCGCCGCTTTAGCATCAGTTTCCTGCCGCTAAAGCGGCGATAACGTTATCACTGTTCCTTGATAATATGGCCCCTAATCTCTAGCCTCATATGTTTCATTTTAATGACTTGCTGGACCACACTCTTTCTCACGGACCCCAGCGTCCTAGACAAATGGGTTGAAGGGAGGGTAAACACTAAGGGCCGGGTGCAGTAGGCCGACGCTCTGTCTCTTCCTCCCTCTCTTCTTTTGACTCTCCCTTCAGCTTCTCCCTTCCACCCACTCCCTCTCCCTCCTATTCCCACTATCGTCCTTTCATTCGGACTACCTTTCTTTACCTCTTCCACATAGCACACATACTTATGTTTCATTTTTGTCTTGCAGGTTTTCTACGCTGCTTCCACTGGAGTCCAACCCACGTTTATTATTTATATCATACTGTTCGTCTATTAAACTTACGTTTCTATTTATTTGCGTTTTAAAAAAGGTTACTTTTTTCCAAATAAATAACTGAGTGTATAGGTCTTCTTTTTCTGACAACACTTGTCTATAGTTTATTGGGAAAATCATCTATTTATAGGAGGTTATGAGGGCAAACCTTTTTAATATTACAGTGCACCTACCAAACATAATCCAACTGACTATTACAGAAATGAATCCTGGGTAATTCTACAACTGCAAGAGTTCTATGAGTGTATCACTTTATAACACCATGAGTACTGCCCGTGTGATTGCAGAACCAATAAGGCACTGCCTAGGACCACTGAGGCTTCAGGGACTGCTGAGGCCCCGGAGTGTGGCGATCCCCGGACTTCAGTTAGCCTCGAACCCCCCGAACAATTAGTAAACGATACCCGGGAAGGTGGCGGTCCCCTAGACTGCGAAACATGTCTGTGCCCTTCCTTGCCTAATTTACATGTGACATTAAGATCCCAAGTCCTACAGAGACCTAGCAATATAATAATTGGATTGGCCACGGAACATTACCCACCAGGGGCCTCACTTAAATGAATGCGTGAGACCCCGCTTGTTTTTTTTTTCCTCCTCTCACTTCATGGAGTCAAACAAGGATTTGCTATCAC
Source organism: Lissotriton vulgaris (assembly GCF_964263255.1). NCBI lineage: Eukaryota > Metazoa > Chordata > Amphibia > Caudata > Salamandridae > Lissotriton > Lissotriton vulgaris. Next base: position 655,979,090 of record NC_141687.1, on the reverse strand, counting down.
AGGGTGCAAGCCAAGCATCCGCCAGCAAATAGCATACACAAATGTCCCGCAAATACACACCCCAGGACATTGTATGAGCTGTGCCTGAGAGGTCGCCCTCCCTAGGACCATGATGCATTTGTTAGTATGAACACATACTAACACTACTTACACACGTGTATCTAGTGAAGAAGCAGAGGAACCGCACAATCTAAATACAGGAGCAGACATCAAGGCAACCGTCTTCTCCAGCACCGTGTACAAACTCCGCAAGGTTCCCCTCATGACAACCTTACCTTTTAACATTACATACATAGATTATAGTAGAATTGTACACTAACATTCTACTATGACTTACATTGGAATACTACACATAGCACATGACTTTACAGCAATGAGCTCATAGTCTCATCCACGAGTCTTAAGACCGGCAGGGGTAAGTAGTTCCCTTCCTACTCCCTGTATTGTATAAACACACACTAACACTACTTCCACAGTTATGCTACACCGCCGAGAGCACATAACTTTACAGCAATGAGCTCACAATTTAGGCTCATGGTTTAATCCCTGACTCTGCTGACCAGTAGGAGTGAGTAGTTCGCTTCCCACTCCCTATATACTATAAACGCATATTAACACTACTTACACATTTATACTACAGCAGCTAGTATCCTACAGCGCCCAGAGCCCATTAATTTACACCAATCAACTTGGTTTGATCCCCGACTCTTTACACCGGTAGACGTGATTACTTCGCTTCCCACTTCCAGTACAGTAAAAACGCATGGTAGTGGTCATAGTTCACTTCCTACTCCCTGTATGGTATATACACCTACTAACACTACTTGCACACGTATACTACAGCGCCCAGAGCCCATCCCTTTACAGCAATAACCTTGGTTTCATCCCCAGATCTTCACACTGGTAGGCATAAGTACTTCGCTACCCGCTTCCTGTATAGTATAAACGCACGATAGCGGCCAGTAGTTTGCTTCCCAATCCCTGTATGGTATAAACGCCTACTAACACTACTTGCACATATATGCTACAAAGACCACACCACATCACTTTACAGCAATGACCTCACAGGGTAGGCTCTCGGTTTCATACCCGAGTGTAGCACCATATCATATCAGCACCATGTCACTCTGAGCAACACAGCACTTTCAGGCCGATAAGAGTGAATACTTCACTTCCCACTCCCCCACAGAGGTTACAGTGCTTCTACACTCCTTTCCAGCTTTTTCCACCCTTTTTTCCCCTTACTCTCTTCAATGGAATCACAAAATGGCGGCCAACACTTCCTAGTTGCAACCGCTTGCAGCCAATCAGCAACAAGCATGTGCTCGTAACGCCTCTGCCAATCAGATGGAAGAATTCCCAAATATCAATATCTGTAAATTTCATTATTTCTCAAAAACTACTGAACGGATTTACACCAAATAAACAAAAGTGTGCGTTCTAGACCAAAACCCTTCTCCCTGCCAAATTTGGGGTAATTCCGTTCACCCGTTCGACCTACATGACTCTCCTGGCCACGAGATCACATTGACTCAAAATCATGTCCTATGCCAATGATGTACATCTCTGGCGCCATATGCATATGCAAAACACTTATTACTGCCCTCATCTTCTCCAAGATAGATTATTGTAATGCTCTCTTCCTCAATGCTCAAGTAAAGGTCCTGAATAAGCTGCAATCGATTCAAAACGCGGCAGCCAGAGTTCTACTCGACATCCCTAAACACAAATCCATCACCGCGGCCATACGTCATCTTCATTGGCTGCGAGTCAGAAGTAGGATCAAATTTAAAGCGCTTTGTATCGCTTACAAAGCCATTCACAACAACTCTGGACCCCGATTCCTAAGGAACGCCTTTCATATCTACACCCCTGGCAGATCCCTCCGCTCATCCTCCACCTGCCTTCTATCAATCCCAAGGACAAAAACAGCCTCGTGGGGAGATAGACATTTCCTAGTTGCCACTCCCAAGCTTTGGAATACCCTCCCTCTCGCCATCAAAACCAGTCCCACCCTCACAGTTTTTAGGAAACAACTGAAAACATGGCTTTTTAATCAAGATTAATCAATGATTCCTTCCAGCGTTTTCTGTCTGAATTTACAATCCTATGCGCCGAGACACCTTAGGGTATTTGTGCGCAATACAAATCACCTAAACATAAACATAAACATAAACATATGAATTTACAAATTGTAACCCTAAAAACGTGGCATACACCATTACATGTCCATGTAAACTGATTTACATTGGCAAAGCAAGCCATGAGGTACATCACCGCATAGTCCAACATATTCCTCTACGACCCCAATTTCCAACTCTATGACCCCAATCCGACCCACATCGTAGGACACAAACTCAGCCGGATCTTCACGACAAGTGACAGATTCAAGTATAGCTAGGTCACCGAGTTAACCTGGACCGGCCATACCATCCATCACTGCACCATCTCAGGACTCCCCAGCACTGCCTCCAAGCCATCCAGCATGCCACTTCCCAGCTGAAACAAGAACTTAGAACGCCAATGGGCTGACGCCCTCAACACCTCCCCCCCCCCCTCCCCCCACACCGCAGCCTGTCTCGAACGGGCAGTCAAGAACTTCACTGCCTGGATCACAGACTGCGCTGACAGATTTACCAACTGCAAACCCATAAAACCTGAAAGATCTTCCAAGCAAGCTAGTTGATACATGATGGAACTAAGAACCATGAAACACATCTGCAAATGTCGCAAAAGGAAATGGTGCACTAGCATGGGGCCACGGACTGAACAACCTTCAAAGCAGCCCTCAACCAAAACCACCAACACCTAAAAAAACAAAGAGAAGCTGCCTGGCCGACCGCATCAAAGCAAGCTTAATTCACAGCAAGGTGCTTTTCAACATTATCAGAGAGTTCGCCAGTCCCTCAGCCACCAGAAATGTCATCACTCACTCACAGGAACTCTGTGACTGCCTGGCAAATTTCTTCCACAACAAGGTCTCAAACATCCACAAAACTTCAATCCCCAAGTCACCACCCTCCTCAGCCAGCTTGATCCCATGAATTAAAAACACGACTTCCTCCTCACCACCAGGGACAACTCACCATGCTAGGTACTACAGCCACCATGGCGTCTGTTTACTCAGGAGCACCTATGAACCCAAAGTCTACCTCCTGCCCTTCACCTTGGAACCTGAAAAGAACATCAGCGGCATCCCTCAAGGCTCATCCCTCAGCCCAACCCTGTTTAACACCTACATGACTCCCCTGGCCAACATCATGAGATTACATTGACTCAAAATCACCCCCCATGCCAATGATATACAGCTCTGGCACCATATGAATTTACAAATTGTAACTCTAAAAACGTGGCATACGCCATTACATGTCCATGTAAACTGATTTACATTGGCAAAGCAAGTCAGGAGGTACATCACCGCATTGTCCAAGATAGGTCTCGCCTGAAAAAATAAGATACTCACTGCACCCATGGTGGAACACTTTGTGTCCTCAAAACATCTATACACTGATTTTACCTGGACGGTTTTGTCCCAAATAAGAAAAACAACCAGATTGGAGGTGACCCTGAAGTCTGGTTGGCATAGAGGAAGGCTTTCCTCAGTATGAAATTTGACTCAGCCCTGTTTGGGCTAAATGAATTGTCAGAGATCACAAAACTGTAATTACAACTTTAGACATTCCCCCTAATTTCAGTATTTTTGCCAGTTGATTTGCTTTGTTTAGGGCTCTAAATTTTCATGTTTCACGATAAATGTATATCTTTGGCGCATACATTACACTTAAATCAGGCTATTTTACCAACAACATTGGTATTTGAGCTCATGAGTTAATGATCCATTTCGGATTTTGCAGCAGCCAAAGTGAGTGCTTTACTCATTGAGAACTACCAGTAACAGAATTACTGAGAACTCTGTAATTTACTGGGTAATCTCTGCCGGGTTAAAAGTAAGTGCCTTGCTTCACTCAAATGTTTGCTGAATTGTAGCAGACATCGCGTGTGTGGAGATCGTTCTAAAACAATCCAGGTAAGCGGTATGAGGCACAGCCATTATAAATAGGAAAGTACATTTAGGTCAAGCATTTTAGTAACTTTTACCGTTTCCACTTTAGACTAAGTTTAAAGAAGTGTAGAATAGGGATGGGCGTCACCGGAGGAGCCTCATGGAGTGAAATTAATTCCCCTGGCAGGTAAACAGATTTAGAGCACTTTAGTCGATTTTGAGAGGCTTTAGACATAAAAACACTTCACTAATGGAACATTGTTTTCCAACAGTGAGGCGGCAATTACTGACTACAGTCAAGCTGTCAGTACAACTTTGTAAAGTCTCTGTGTCAACTGGGATTTCTAACTAAAGGTAAAGGTCGCTCTTTACTAATCCCTATAGCTTGTGAACACCAGCACATTGCATAAATACAGCCATATGTGCGCGCAATGTAATGTTTTGGTCATTACCTTGCCCCCTAGATTTTTTGGCACATCTCATGGCAAATTGAACCGTCAGGTACTTAAAAGAGGTTTCAACTATCTTTTGTAAATATTCTTTGGGTCGCAGTTTAGGAAATATAAAATATTCACTTATGGTTTTGATGTTTTTTATAGATATCAACCTTGTCCAAGTCCTGAGGCAAATCCACGAATTGTGTGGATTTGAAACGCGTTGGCTCTTGTGAGTTCCGGGGGATTGTGTATATATTGTGCCTTAACAAATGTAGCAATACTTTTTCCTCTTGTGTAGGCAACATTGTTTTGAAGAAATAACCCCCGGTCTCTTGGCCTAGGCAGGACAATTAACAACGTGTAGTTAAGAATCTAACGTCTGCTTGGTGCCTTATGTAAAAACTAGGACTGGTGTTGTACTTTCAATGGTAATGTTATTTCATACGATTGTCTAAGTTTGTTTCACTTGTCATTTTTGTCTTTGAATTTTTTTGTTTTTAAGTGGAATATTACATTGTGTATAAATGTGTTTTTGTAAATGTGGTGTTCTGTAAACGGAAGGTTTCTTTTCTAAGACATGAAAAAATATTTATTTGCTTTGCTAATCTAAATAATTTAAAATCAGCCAAATAAAGCAATAAAAACCCTAGAATTGATGGTCTAGGGTATTCTCTTCAAAGTGTGCAAACTAGCCCTTCTGGACACACTCTTTTCTCTTGTATTTACAGTGGTCCAGTCCAGGAGTTTTTAGGACCCGAGCCTTCTTTGTTCTGAATAATGATATACAGCTCATCATCGCCCTATCTCCCGCCACAACAATCCCTCCACAAACCCTCCAATGACAAACTTCCGCAGATGCACGATGAACATTGCTGAATGGATGAAGAACAACTGCCTACAACTCTACACAGACATGACTGAAGTACTGATCTTTGAAAATGCCTCCCCATGGAATGACGCCTGGTACCCCCTGAACTAGGACCACACAAACACCTACCATTAACGCCTGCAATCTCAGCATCATTCTGGGCAGCAAGTTAACCATGAAAAAACACAACAATGATGCTTCATGCCTGTTTCCTCACCCTTTGCATGCGCCGTAAGATTTTCAGATGTCTCCCCATCGACACCAGACGCACCATCACACAGGCCCTGATCACCAGCCGACTGAACTATGGAAATGCACTCATATGCAGGAAAAAAACTCACACCTTCTCAGGATACTGCAGACGATTCTGAAAGCAGCAGCTAAACTCATCCTAGACCACCCCAAGCAGACCCATATCACTCCCACCTCACGAAGTTCCACTGGGTCTCCATTCAGAAGAGATGCCAGCTTAAGATGCTGACCCATGCCTTCAAAGCCCACCGCAGCAAAGTACCAGAGTACATCACCCACTGTCTGAACTTCCACCATTGCTCCAAAAACCTTCACTCTGCCTCCCTCTGTTTCGCCCACAACCCCGACATCCACTGCAGCAACAGTGGAGGACGTCCTTCTCCTACCTCCTGACCAAGTCCTGGAAGGCCCTCCATCTTCACCTACAGACCTCATCCTCTCTGCTGAAATTTAAAAAAAGGACTCAACACCTGAATGTTCGGCTGAGTCTCGGCAGCAGTACTCTCAGTGCCTGGATATCATCGCTGGTGATTAGCCGCGCTCTAAAAATCCAGAATGAATGAATGAACGTAAACAAACACAGGGGACTAGTTTGCTTTTGGAGGGGTTAGCTTTACTATCACCATTTCAATGTAAGCAAACTCAGGGGAAGTTGTGGACTTTAGATGGGTTATGTTTATTAGGCTTACTCAAATCTAAACAACAGTAGGAAAATTGTAGTACTTTAGAAGTGTTCAAATTACTGTTCCCACTACAGCATGATCAAAAATATGGAAAATGTTGGATTTTGGAGTAATTACAGATATTTTGTCTCCTAATTATTATTTTTTTACAACAATAAAATAACTAAGAAAAGAATATTATAAAAAGATATTTAGATTCAATCTAGAAAATTAATGTAACAATTTTTTTTTTTAAATAAATACATTTCCATCCCTACCACCCAAAAATAACCACAAACGCACCCAATAAAATCAAATAAATTATAAATTCAAGTATGATAACATTCAAATATTTATTAAATAAAAGAAATATTTATAAATCAAATAATACGTATGCAATATATTTCTTCAAACTTTACAATTTCATACACTTATCAACAAATTACCATTAAAAATACATCAAATAAACCATAGTTCATTAACACAAACATACTTATGGAATAATTGTAATTTAAACAACGTACCGCCATATTCCTCTATGAACCCAAAAACCTGCAACTAAAATCTAAATCAATAATTACATCATATTAAACGTAATTAAACATAAAATACCTTACAAAAATCACAAACATCTTTTAAATAATCAAAATATTACATCATCAAATTTTAAAATTTCCATAATTAACTACTAGAGAACTGTTGTATTTCCATACCGATTTAATATTTAAAAAAATATTTTAATGACTATCTACCATATTAAAAGTCATTATTGATTACATCATTGATGACATCACTAATTACATACTAAGGGCCAGATGTAGGTAGCCCTTTACCGATCGGAATCGGCCGAAAATACCGATTTTCGGCCGTTTCCGATCGGTAAAGGGCTATTGAGATTTAGGGGCACATTTTCGGTAATTTTACCGAATCGGTATCATTACCGAATCGGTAAATTTACCGATTCGGTAATATGTACCGAATCGGTAAAATAATTACCGAATCGGTAATATTTACCGATTCGGTAAAATTACCGAAAATGCAATGTAGGTAGGCAATGTACCTTGTGCACATGGCTTACAGAATCGGTATTTTACCATGGAATACAAATCCATGGTAAAATACCGATTCCGGTGTGCATGCACATGTGTGCATGCACACCTATGTCATGTGACAGGCAGACCTGCCCTTAGGGCAGGTATGCCTGCCACATGGCACCTGTGCCTGTTTAGGGGGTGCCAGGGGGTGTCAAAGTGACACCCCCTGCACCCTTGTGAAATTCGGTATTTACCGATTCGGTAAATAACGAATCGGTAAAGCCTATTGATTTCTATGGGCTTTGAAGCCCATAGGAATCAATAGGCTTTACCGATTCGGTATTTACCGAATCGGTAAATACCGAATTTTACCGATTCGGTAAAAGGGAACATCTGGATTCCCTACATACCAACCCCTCACATTTACCGAATCTTAATTACCGAATCGGTAAAATTCGGTAATTTTCGGTAATTAAGATTCGGTAAATGTTACTTACCTACATCTGGCCCTAAATTCCGTCATTGATAATATGACTGTATATAGATATGTATGAATATACTATTGTTCTTTTACTCCTGTGAACCTAATTTCCCCTAATTCTTGTGGGTTGTGATTTAAGATATTGACAGTGATTCAAGTTATATATACCCAGATCTGTATCTGTTCTCATGTGGAGTCACGCAGACTTATAGAAATTGGCTAGCTGATGCAGGTTTTCAGTGAGAAAAGTAGAAAGAAGTGAGGACATACTGAGAACTGGGATCATCATTCATTTATTCTGAGGGATATTATTTGACCTTATTTTGATGTAATCATAAATCAGTCAAGATGCAAGTTTGTGCTAGTCATACGTTATTACAGTTCTCCAAAGTAGATACTACTTATATTGTTTTTTAATGTTCTGTTCTCATACACAGGGTGCCCAACTGAAACAAAAGATAGGCATGGTCAGTGCACAGCACTCAAGCCTCTATGAGAAAGTCATAAGGGTCTGTAAATCTGAGATACCAGATAATTGCAGATCTGTTTGTAGGTATGAAACAAACTTGACAAGGTTGGTACTGGATCACCAATTTAATTAATTTGCTCAATTTCAACTGAGCTCAAAGAATACTTTTGTCCACATGAAAGAATATATAACATTTTAGTTTTTGTTTTCCTTTTTCCAAAGCACTTGATATTTTCATAAAATAGGAAATAAATAGACAATGAAAATCCCCAAAAATCATAAAATTGTGACTTTCACAGCATATTTTTATTTTTGCTCACAAAATGTAATCAGGTCACTTTAGGTGGTTTGCTTCGATTGATAGTCTCTACGTTGTGGACTTGTTTGATATGTATACAAGTGGAGTATGCAGATCCTGAAATAATAAAAAAGAAACTAGAACAGGCAGTCGGTCGGGTGGCAGAAAGGGGTAGTTTGCAGCTTTCCTAGCATGGTGGACACCTTTCAGTTTGCTGCTGGTGCATTCTCCGCCATCATCCAAGGGGCCATTTACTTACTCAAACTGTGTCAGATTTTAGATATCATAAGGTATACCCTACACTTTTAGGGTGACCTTTGAGGTTCTTCAATATCTGACTTTGTCCCGTATCTAGCCGCCATTTTGTGTCTTGCTGCCTTTTTGTGTTGCTCTCACTCAGGCAGCACGGCGGACGGCGTGTTTTTGCTTTTCTCAGCTGCTGCGTTTCCTTTCAGTTAAAGAGTAACTTCATTGCCCTTGTTTACGAAACCTGATGTCAGGGTCTGGCTGAGTTCGTTAATCCATGTCTGGCTTGATTGATCCCTGTCTCGACCGACTATTTGCCTTCCCGATTCTTTTCTTATATTATCTTATCTGACTGGGCTTCGCTATTCTCTCCTTGTATTCTCCTATTACACAGCTATCCTTTGAGGCACACAAATACGTCCTGCCATCTGCAAATTGGATTGTTGGTACCACCACTGATTAATTTGATGGGAGGGTTAACGCACAGGGTCTGAGAGAGGGGCATATTTGAGACACCTGAAAGCTTGTTTATCAACTTTTCTCATTGGCAGTCTCCTCAGAACCCACTTTGTGTGTAACTTCTGGGATAACTGTGCTTAGCTGCAGCTAATAAATCTGGCTTCCACGCTCAACGGAGTGTCTTGTGTCTCTGTTCGACAAGGCAGGTGAACTCGGGGATTCAAGGCGTGCCCTGCGCCGCCAGGACCATAAGGCCCGGTTCTCCAACTGGCGCCCAACGTGGGGCGGTTTCAGTGGTAGCGGTTCAGCACGAGGGTCGTGAGAAGACCCGAAAGAAAATTCCGGAGGATTCGCGAACCAAGTCAAGCGACCCCTGTATGTCGAAGTGGACCGAAGATCTTTTGAAGCATGGCTACTCTTTTCTGACGGCTGCTGACGACTGCTGCCCTAACTACCGCCCTGCCTTGGATCCTCTGGTGATGACTGCAATCGCGAGACATTAGACGGACCTCTATTGGCGTGAGAAGACCATTTAGTTAAGTATTCATGGGTAGCGCCCACTTCTTTGTTTTGTTTTTGAAATTTTGTTATTCGACTGTTGCAATAGCCGAAGCCAAGGGGTGAGTACATTTGTACTGTGTTCTTTGCTTTCACTCCTTGAAGTTAGTAAACGGACCAGTGTGCTTAAAATGCTTGGTCTGAGCTGATTTAGGAAGCTTTGTTGTTTTCGCTGTACTAGGGATTCCCGGCTCGAGGACTCATGTCTGATTCCTCCGGTTGGAACTCCCACTTATGAGCTTTATTCTAAACATGGTGTTGGCCTCATTGCCTTTAACGAGGCATGGATCCGATACACGAAGAAAGATGGTGTTTTGCGATTGCCACAAAATGGTAGCTTTGAGCCTGACATATTAGATAATTTGGAAGCAATTTTGTTTAAGAGAAAAGCCCGTCCGGCAATGTTTGACCCTTTCTGCCTTTGGCGTAAAGAAGCCAAACAGAGAGAAATTAAGCAGGCAAAAAGAGATAGGAAAACAAAAGATATGATGGTCATACAGGCTGCCCAACAGGTCAAAGACGATGAGACTGATCAAGCGATTGAGGTCTCAGATAGACAACATGGTATGGCAATTCATAGGCGCTACCTGTATTGCCTACTTCTCCACAGAATACGGATCTTGACGAAGATCCCTTAATATCCCATTTGCTAAGATTGCCTCCGCCTTATGTGCCAGGTGCTAATGCACCCGTATTGTTGCCCCCTGTCGAACAACCTGTTGTTCAGCCAGGTGCTCCGGCTCCTCCGCAATTGCCTCTTCCTGCATTGCCACCTGCACCTCCTTTGCCACCAACTTCTGTACCTCAGTCTCCTTCATCTTCAGGTTCTCTTGTGACGGCTGATCCTTCTCCTCCTTTGCTTAATACTGCATCTCCAGTTTTACTGTCTGCTTCTTCCCCAACTCGTAGTCGGTTGGTTAACACTGTTTCTGGTCTTTTCTCCCCTCTTTTTGGGTCTTTTAATATGACTCCTGTTTTTTTCTAGAAGGTAATCCCCTAGTCAAATTCCAGATTCTGCCGAACGAGTTGTATTTGATTCTCTTGCTCACAAATGGATGATGAATGGTTCACTGTATAGTGTACCCGATATTCTGAGTGCCTTTCTCCAGTGGAATGCGCCTACGCAGAGATACGTTTTTAATGTCATGTGTGACGCTCTTGTTAAAGGATAGGAGGATATGGAGTTGGATTTAACTCCTCAGGGTCTATTGGATATACAGGACAGGTTTGATAAAGGACTCATTGTGGGTCCTGAAGTTGAGGGTGCTATAAAGACACTTGTTACTTTTAGGTCCTTATATTCTTCTCAGAGTATTCCTGAACCAGATCCTGCAGTTAGACAGAGAACGAAAAATTACCCTATGAGAGAAGTTCCTCCAGTATGGAGGGAAGCGGTTCCACAAGCAGGCGCTGTTCCTGGTGTCCCTGCTCATTTCCAGCTTATATGGGTACACGTCCCCTGGAAGAGATCTGAAGTTTTGGCACTTAAACAGTCTCTACCGGACCCTCGTAAAAATCCTGCGGGATATTATAAAGAGCTGTCCCAGACTGTTGATGTGTGTATTACGAATTTGGCCGGTATTGATATGTTGATGGGGAATGTAGTTCCACAAGCATTGTGGGCTCGGATCCGTAGAGAGGACCACAACCAAGCTTTGCAGCGGATGCAGCACAAGTGGGTGGTGCTAAGCCAGATGATTTGATTACACAGTTGCCTGGTAGGATCATTGCTTTAATGAAGACAATGATGCCTGCCTTACGCGTTAATTGGGATAAGTTAGCTGCGTGTAAGCAGAAGAAAGATGAGAGTGTCTCCGATTTCTTTACTCGGTTTGAGGAGACGTTTATTGATCACAGTGGTCAGGATATGAGTACTGAAGGCAGACAGCGATTATTTGTGGATAAATTTGTATTTAATTTACTTCCTGAATTGTCTCATAAGTTGAAAGATTCCAAAAGTTCCTGGGCTGTTTCCTCGTCTGCACAGATATTAGCCACTGCTCAGTATTACGAGAATAGGGATAAAGAAGAGAAAGATAAGATGGAGAAGAAGACTAAAGAATTAAAAACGAAGGTTCTTCTTCAGCAGGCTTATTCCCCTCGCTCTGGTCAGTGTCAGTTTCAACAGCCTCCCCAGCCTCAGAGGTTGTTACAGAAACCAGAGTCTTTTGTTCCACGACCTTTGCTTGGTCCTAATCAGTGTGCCTATTGTAAAGAGGAAGGCCATTTTAAGAATAGTTGTCCGGTTTTATTACAGCGTAATGGTGGATTTCCAGGATCGCGAGGCCGTGGTGGTTTTCAATCAGCCCCTAGAGGTAGAGGGCGAGGTGCGTTGCCTCAGGGACAGCGTTCCTTTTCGCCTCCGAATTCCTTGAATTATTGTGATCAGCAGAATACTCAGTCCACGCAATATTACAATGATGATTATTATGATGAGAGTGAGGTTCAGGATTTTCATTCTGGTTAGGACAGCCATGGACAAAGTAAGAGAGTCGTATCAGTTCCAGTGGATCAAAATGGGCCTTATGTTGAAGTTGTTGCATTGGGTGTTGCAGAGCCATTTCTTTTGGATACTGGTGCAATGAGAAGTTCTATTATTCATTCTAGACTCCCTGGGGCATCTTTGTCTGGCTTAACGAACATTTCTGTAGGATTTTCTGGCGCCCCAGTTGCTAACCCGGTTTCTTGTCCTTTGCCTCTTTCGATTGGTCCTTATGATTTGGAAGCTCCGCTTATTCTAACAACTGGTTGCGGATAAAACTTGTTGGGTTTGGATCTGTTGAAACGTCTTCATGCAACTCTGTATTGTTCCCCCTCTGGTGTGCGTCTTACCTTGGGTGAGAAATTAGTTTCTCCTACATATCTATCTAAAGATCAATTTCCGCCCGAATTGCAGGATTCAAGCAAGCCGGGCTGACGACGGCTGAAATGCCAGAAACCGGTCCCCGGTAGCTTGTCTCCTTTCCAGTGAAGAATTGGCTTGGTAGTCTGGTCTGCCCTGTTCCCATGATGCACTGGGCCAGGGACAGACTAATTTGCATGTAGCCAGGTTCTGAGCTGGGATGGTGCAGTGAGCTAAATAACAGTGATGGATCAAGCCCTGATCTTTGGACTGGGTAAGAGTGGTCTGCTTAATTCAGACACTCTGTTCATCACCACCCCCTTTTCTGAATCGTTTTTGGCCACTATAGGTGTGGCAGGGTATACTCAGACATGAGTCCCTTGCTCACTGCACCATCAGAATTCAAGCAAGCCGGGCTGACGACGGCTGAAATGCCAGATACCGGTCCCCGGTAGTTTGTCTCCTTTCCAGTGAAGAATTGGCTTGGTAGTCTGGTCTGCCCTGTTCCCATGATGCACTGGGCCAGGGACAGACTAATTTGCATGTAGCCAGGCTCTGAGCTGGGATGGTGCAGTGAGCTTAATAACGGTGATGGATCAAGCCCTGATCTTTGGACTGGGTAAGAGTGGTCTGCTTAATTCAGACACTCTGTTCATCACCACCCCCTTTTCTGAATCGTTTTTGGCCACTATAGGTGTGGCAGGGTATACTCAGACATGAGTACCTTGCTCACTGCACCATCAGGATTCAAGCAAACCGGGCTGAAGACGGCTGAAATGCCAGAAACCGGTCCCCGGTAGCTTGTCTCCTTTCCAGTGAAGAATTGGCTTGGTAGTCTGGTCTGCCCTGTTCCCATGATGCACTGGGCCAGGGACAGACTAATTTGCATGTAGCCAGGTTCTGAGCTGGGATGGTGCAGTGAGCTAAATAACGGTGATGGATCAAGCCCTGATCTTTGGACTGGGTAAGAGTGGTCTGCTTAATTCAGACACTCTGTTCATCACCACCACCTTTTCTGAATCATTTTTGGCCACTATAGGTGTGGCAGGGTATACTCAGACATGAGTCCCTTGCTCACTGCACCATCAGGTTTCAAGCAAGCCGGGCTGACGACGGCTGAAATACCAGAAACCGGTCCCCGGTAGCTTTTCTCCTTTCCAGTGAAGAATTGGCTTGGTAGTCTGGTCTGCCCTGTTCCCATGATGCACTGGGCCAGGGACAGACTAATTTGCATGTAACCAGGTTCTGAGCTGGGATGGTGCAGTGAGCTAAATAACTGTGATGGATCAAGCCCTGATCTTTGGACTGGGTAAGAGTGGTCTGCTTAATTCAGACACTCTGTTCATCACCACCCCCTTTTCTGAATCGTTTTTGGCCACTATAGGTGTGGCAGGGTATACTCACACATGAGTCCCTTGCTCACTGCACCATCAGGATTCAAGAAAGCCGGGCTGACGACGGCTGAAATGCCAGAAACCGGTACCCGGTAGCTTGTCTTCTTTCCAGTGAAGAATTGGCTTGGTAGTCTGGTCTGCCCTGTTCCCATGATGCACTGGGCCAGGGACAGACTAATTTGCATGTAGCCAGGTTCTGAGCTGGGATGGTGCAGTGACCTAAATAACGGTGATGGATCAAGCCCTGATCTTTGGACTGGGTAAGGGTGGTCTGCTTAATTCAGACACTCTGTTCATCACCACCCCCTTTTCTGAATCGTTTTTGGCCACTATAGGTGTGGCAGGGTATACTCAGACATGAGTCCCTTGCTCACTGCACCATCAGGATTCAAGCAAGCCGGGCTGACGACGGCTGAAATGCCAGAAACCGGTCCCAGGTAGCTTGTATCCTTTCCAGTGAAGAATTGGCTTGGTAGTCTGGTCTGCCCTGTTCCCATGATGCACTGGGCCAGGGACAGACTAATTTGCATGTAGCCAGGTTCTGAGCTGGGATGGTGCAGTGAGCTAAATAACGGTGATGGATCAAGCCCTGATCTTTGGACTGGGTAAGAGTGGTCTGCTTAATTCAGACACTCTGTTCATCACCACCCCCTTTTCTGAATCGTTTTTGGCCCCTATAGGTGTGGCAGGGTATACTCAGACATGAGTCCCTTGCTCACTGCACCATCAGGATTCAAGCAAGCCGGGCTGACGACGGCTGAAATGCCAGAAACCGGTCCCCGGTAGCTTGTCTCCTTTCCAGTGAAGAATTGGCTTGGTAGTCTGGTCTGCCCTGTTCCCATGATGCACTGGGCCAGGGACAGACTAATTTGCATGTAGCCAGGTTCTGAGCTGGGATGGTGCAGTGAGCTAAATAACGGTGATGGATCAAGCCCTGATCTTTGGACTGGGTAAGAGTGGTCTGCTTAATTCAGACACTCTGTTCATCACCACCCCCTTTTCTGAATCGTTTTTGGCCACTATAGGTGTGGCAGGGTATACTCAGACATGAGTCCCTTGCTCACTGCACCATCAGGATTCAAGCAAGCCGGGCAGACGACGGCTGAAATGCCAGAAACCGGTCCCCGGTAGTTTGTCTCCTTTCCAGTGAAGAATTGGCTTGGTAGTCTGGTCTGCCCTGTTCCCATGATGCACTGGGCCAGGGACAGACTAATTTGCATGTAGCCAGGTTCTGAGCTGGGATGGTGCAGTGAGCTAAATAACGGTGATGGATCAAGCCCAGATCTTTGGACTGGGTAAGAGTGGTCTGCTTAATTCAGACACTCTGTTCATCACCACCCCCTTTTCTGAATCGTTTTTGGCCACTATAGGTGTGGCAGGGTATACTCAGACATGAGTCCCTTGCTCACTGCACCATCAGGATTCAAGAAAGCCGGGCTGACGACAGCTGAAATGCCAGAAACCGGTCCCCGGTAGTTTGTCTCCTTTCCAGTGAAAAATTGGCTTGGTAGTCTGGTCTGCCCTGTTCCCATGATGCACTGGGCCAGGGACAGACTAATTTGCATGTAGCCAGGTTCTGAGCTGGGATGGTGCAGTGAGCTTAATAACGGTGATGGATCAAGCCCTGATCTTTGGACTGGGTAAGAGTGGTCTGCTTAATTCAGACACTCTGTTCATCACCACCCCCTTTTCTGAATCGCTATTGGCCACTACAGGTGTGGCAGGGTATACTCAGACATGAGTACCTTGCTCACTGCACCATCAGGATTCAAGCAAGCCGGGCTGACGACGGCTGAAATGCCAGAAACCGGTCCCCGGTAGCTTGTCTCCTTTCCAGTGAAGAATTGGCTTGGTAGTCTGGTCTGCCCTGTTCCCATGATGCACTGGGCCAGGGACAGACTAATTTGCATGTAGCCAGGTTCTGAGCTGGGATGGTGCAGTGAGCTAAATAACGGTGATGGATCAAGCCCTGATCTTTGGACTGGGTAAGAGTGGTCTGCTTAAGTCAGACACTCTGTTCATCACCACCCCCTTTTCTGAATCGTTTTTGGCCACTATAGGTGTGGCAGGGTATACTCAGACATGAGTCCCTTGCTCACTGCACCATCAGGTTTCAAGCAAGCCGGGCTGACGACGGCTGAAATACCAGAAACCGGTCCCCGGTAGCTTGTCTCCTTTCCAGTGAAGAATTGGCTTGGTAGTCTGGTCTGCCCTGTTCCCATGATGCACTGGGCCAGGGACAGACTAATTTGCATGTAACCAGGTTCTGAGCTGGGATGGTGCAGTGAGCTAAATAACGGTGATGGATCAAGCCCTGATCTTTGGACTGGGTAAGAGTGGTCTGCTTAATTCAGATACTCGGTTCATCACCACCCCCTTTTCTGAATCGTTTTTGGCCACTATAGGTGTGGCAGGGTATACTCACACATGAGTCCCTTGCTCACTGCACCATCAGGATTCAAGAAAGCCGGGCTGACGACGGCTGAAATGCCAGAAACCGGTACCCGGTAGCTTGTCTTCTTTCCAGTGAAGAATTGGCTTGGTAGTCTGGTCTGCCCTGTTCCCATGATGCACTGGGCCAGGGACAGACTAATTTGCATGTAGCCAGGTTCTGAGCTGGGATGGTGCAGTGAGCTAAATAACGGTGATGGATCAAGCCCTGATCTTTGGACTGGGTAAGGGTGGTCTGCTTAATTCAGACACTCTGTTCATCACCACCCCCTTTTCTGAATCGTTTTTGGCCACTATAGGTGTGGCAGGGTATACTCAGACATGAGTCCCTTGCTCACTGCACCATCAGGATTCAAGCAAGCTGGGCTGACGACGGCTGAAATGCCAGAAACCGGTCCCCGGTAGCTTGTATCCTTTCCAGTGAAGAATTGGCTTGGTAGTCTGGTCTGCCCTGTTCCCATGATGCACTGGGCCAGGGACAGACTAATTTGCATGTAGCCAGGTTCTGAGCTGGGATGGTGCAGTGAGCTAAATAACGGTGATGGATCAAGCCCTGATCTTTGGACTGGGTAAGAGTGGTCTGCTTAATTCAGACACTCTGTTCATCACCACCCCCTTTTCTGAATCGTTTTTGGCCACTATAGGTGTGGCAGGGTATACTCAGACATGAGTCCCTTGCTCACTGCACCATCAGGATTCAAGCAAGCCGGGCTGACGACGGCTGAAATGCCAGAAACCGGTCCCCGGTAGCTTGTCTCCTTTCCAGCGAAGAATTGGCTTGGTAGTTTTGTCTGCCCTGTTCCCATGATGCACTGGGCCAGGGACAGACTAATTTGCATGTAGCCAGGTTCTGAGCTGGGATGGTGCAGTGAGCTAAATAACGTTGATGGATCAAGCCCTGATCTTTGGACTGGGTAAGAGTGGTCTGCTTAATTCAGACACTCCGTTCATCAC
Source organism: Lissotriton vulgaris (assembly GCF_964263255.1). NCBI lineage: Eukaryota > Metazoa > Chordata > Amphibia > Caudata > Salamandridae > Lissotriton > Lissotriton vulgaris. The sequence goes on along the minus strand of NC_141687.1, from coordinate 655,961,682 downwards.
CACCCCCTTTTCTGAATCGTTTTTGGCCACTATAGGTGTGGCAGGGTATACTCAGACATGAGTCCCTTGCTCACTGCACCATCAGGATTCAAGCAAGCCGGGCTGACGATGGCTGAAATGCCAGAAACCGGTCCCCGGTAGCTTGTCTCCTTTCCAGTGAAGAATTGGCTTGGTAGTCCGGTCTGCCCTGTTCCCATGATGCACTGGGCCAGGGACAGACTCATTTGCATGTAGCCAGGTTCTGAGCTGGGATGGTGCAGTGAGCTAAATAACGGTGATGGATCAAGCCCTGATCTTTGGACTGGGTAAGAGTGGTCTGTTTAATTCAGACACTCTGTTCATCACCACCCCCATTTCTGATACATTCCTGATAATGCCCCTATGGTATATCAAGCTATCTCCAAGTTACATATCATCTCCGAGTCTATACATCAGGACACGGGAGATTGGTCTGTGATGGGATGGTTTTGGGGACTATTGTCCACATGGGGATGGAAGATACTAACTTTCCTTGGAATGGTTTTGGCCATCATTTTCTCTTGTTGTCTCTGTGTACAGTGTGGACCTGCCATCTGTGGTCTTTGTGCCACTATGTTTGTCCCAAAACCTGTGTCACAGAGAACAGAGAATATTAGAATGATGCTACAGCAACAGCTCGATGACCTCATGGCCATTGACATCGACTCAGAGTGACTTGAGTTCCTGGTTTTTTGCCTAAGTAATGGCAAAAGGAGGGTCTGAGGTTCTTCGATCTCTGACTTCGTCCCGTATCTAGCCGCCATTTTGTGTCTTGCCGCCATTTTGTGTGGCCCTCACTCAGGCAGCACGGCGGACAGCGTGTTTTTGCTTTTCTCAGCTGCCGCGTGTCCTTTCAGTTAAAGAGTAACTCCATTGCCCTTGTTTACAAAACCTGATGTCAGGGTCTGGCTGAGGTCGTTAATCCATGTCTGGCTTGATTTATCCCTGTCTTGACCGACTATTTGCCTTCTCCTATTCTTTCCTTATATTATCTTATCCGACTGGCCTTCGCTATTCTCTCCTTGTATTCTCCTATTACACAGCTATCCTTTGAGGCACACAAATACGTCCTGCCACCTGCAAATTGGATTGTTGGTACCACCACTGATTAATTTGTTGGGAGGGGGTAACACACGGGGTCTGAGAGAAGGGCGTATTTGAGACACCTGATAGCTTGTATTCCAACTTTTCTCATTGGTTCGTTTTGTATGTGTAAGGAGTAAACATTGTAAATATGTTCCTATAAAAGATTGTGTGCCACGGATTGAAGTGGCAGTCTCCTTAGAACCCACTTTGTGTGTAACTTCTGGGATAACTGTGCTTAGCTGCAGCTAATAAACCTGGCTTCCACGCTCAACGGAGTGTCTCGTGTCTCTGTTCGATAAGGCAGGTGAACTCGGGGATTCAAGGCGTGCCTTGCGCTGCCAGGCCCATAAGGCCCGGTTCTCCACCTTTTGGGTTTCTGTATTGATGCTAATTACCACTACTATAACCCCAATCATTGGTAGATTAGGTGACGTGGTCCTGAAGAAGTGCCTTTACATGGCATGAAACATGTTGTCTCACTTTCCTGTGAGCTGTACCGGATCATTCTCTCCAGCACAGCCACCATTTGTTTTTATTTATAACTAGCTTACCCATCGCGTGTTGCTGCGATCTCAGAAGAAAGGAAATTTAAGGAAACTTGTTATGATAACATTCAATTTACATTGTGTCATTTTTATTGAAACGTATTCATTTTAATATGGAAAACATTTTAAAGTGTTGTTTTAATTCTGTTTATTTATTCGAGTGCTTGTGGATGCACAGTATTTTTTTTTCCGTCTGGTGCGTACACGAATAAATCAGAAGGTTTTCCGACGCGTGAGCTGGTCACATACAGTTGTCCATGTGAGAAGCACGGATTCTCCAAATCTAGTCCACACACTTGCAGCGATTGTCTTTGTGCTTTGTTGATGGCTATTGCAAAAGCGAGTTGCACCGGAAACTGTAAACGTTCAGTATAGGAAAGATTATGAGGGCCCTGGGGGCCGATATTTAACACATTTTTATTTATTTTTTGCCAGAAACCTACTCAACAACTTTTAACAATCTTTTTGTTTTTTTTGCCAGAAACCTTCGCAGGAGTGTACTCAACAACTTCCCAAAGTTTCATGCCGATCGGATGAATGGTGTAGTAATGCATAAAGGACAAACAGACATACTTTCATTTTTATATATATACAGACAAAAGGTCTGACGTATTACAACTTTCAGGGTCTTTCTTAGTTATTTTTATACCACACACCAATTTACACACACACTTACACTTCATCATGGCATCTTATTTTAAAAGACCTCCGGCAAAGTGCCCCCACGAGGGGCCCATTGGGCATTGCAGGGCAAGCCCAACAAGGTGCAGCGCAATGATGAAGCATGACACCCATCTGGGTACGTGAGGGCACTTTCTACTGAGCAATCAGATCAGCCCGATCTGCTTGTCAAGACCCATCCTGTACTGCCTGTTCTGTTTTCTTTTATGATTCTTTTAGGAACTGCAAACTCCACTTGTATACAGGTATATTTAGGGGGCTTGTATTTTGGACCTAGATGAGCTGCCAGTCCCCCCATTATTGCGTTTGGTCTTGTTTGATACATAGATTTATTAAACAGATCCGAAAAAAATTAAGAAATTAGGCTTTTGGACGTTAAAGGAGATAGAATTATGGAATGAATTGGGGATCACTGTAAAATAGAATAAAGGGACTGCAGAGAATTGGATTCTAATGTGCATTCCTCTAGTGAGACAATTGTTTTATAAGGAAAGCAGAAAATGAGATCTATTGTGGCAACTTTCAAATTCATTTTTGCTTTCATAGCAGCATGTTAAATTGATACTTGGCAATTCTTTGAGTTTTGCTGTGTATGGAAACGAAATACACCCTTGTGTGGATGCGACATAGTAGCAAATAACTAAATAAAGTTGCAATCACTCTGGTCAATAATCCTCCTCGTGTGATGTGGGAGAAGCGTTAGGTTACTTTAGAGGTAAGAAATGTTGAGAATAAACTGCAAGTGGATCAGAATGTTGTTCATCCATTGGATGGAGGTTCACCAGCCTGATAAAGGACACCTTATAACATTCAGTTGCCATGGTGACACAACGTTCAAAAAGGAATGCTATTATGTAGTTTCTTTTGCATGTTTGAGATGCAGTGTGGAATGCATGCTTCTTGTATTTAAAATCAGTTTTTATCTTTTGCACAATGAGGTTCATTTTTCGGTACCTGCCCTTTGAACAGCCTGTAAAAGTCTGTTTTACTTTTTTTATTCCTACCCCTCAATTTTCAATACATGCAATTTATTGATAAAGTGAGCATCCCATGTACATGTTGCAGTATTGTGACACGAGCATACAAACAAAAGAAAGATGAGGCTAGACACTCAATGAGAGAGATTCTCCAATGGCATTCATTCTAGAAACAACAAGTTAAAAGTTAACTAAAGTTCTATAGTTCATAAAGTCTAAGCTACTGTGTCCATTTATTTTTAAACCTTTACTTATTTCCCATAAATATCGTCTAAGCACTTTAATTTATTTGAAAACTTTTATAAAGCATGCCCCGTATCGGTGTCAGAGCGCTGTACAAAGGAGCAGAGGTGAAAGGAGGTAGAGGCATTAGTACAACTCCATAAACTACCATAACAAGCACAAATATATAATAAGAAAAAACAAGATCAACAACCCATGTTGTGGGACATGTAAAGTGTCAGGAGAGCAATATATCTTATGGTGCAGGTGAAGAGAGAAATTTACAATGATGAACATAGGTATCAAAGAGTATCCATGGGAAAAACTAAGTTGAGGTGGCCTCTGAACTATTGCTGTAGATGATCATTCAAGAGTAACCATTTAACTTGCTTTTTGAATGAGGAGGTAGAGGGGTTAGATATGATCTCAGGAAGAAGAGCGTTCCATATTCTTGGTGGAAGGCCAGAGAAGGCACGTTGTAGGTTCTTTTCTTTTTGAATATGGGAGGTTTCAACAATAGGGTGTTAGAGCTTCTTAGGGTCTGATCCAAACCAGATAGTTCAAGTTTTCTTGCCAGGTAAATGGGGGTGTTGTAGTGAATAGCTTTGTGCGTCAGGTAGGCTATCTTGAAACGAATCCTAGCTTCGATAGACAGCCAGTTGAGTTGAATTAGGTCTGGTGTGATGTGGTCAAGTTTTCTAGAACCAGTTATGAGTCTGACCACAGAGTTCAGAGTGGCTCTCAGAGGGGTTAATCTAGCTTTGGGTACCCCTGTTAGGGTCACCATTCCATATTTTAAGCGTGAGCTAACTAGGGATTGGACTACAGATTGAATGTCCTCAAAAGGCAAGAATACCTTGATTTTCCTTGATGTGTTGAGCTGATGATTGGCTCCCTTTGTAGTTGCACTGATGTGATCTTGCATATTGAAGTATTTGTCCAGTGTTTTGCCTAAAGAACTAATGGAGTCAACAACATGAGGGGCTGCAGTTGAGAGCTGTAAGTTGTTTGAGCCAGTCTTGAGTGGGTGCAGATTGTTTGTGGGGGGCAACCTGGAGGAATTCTTTCTAGAGAGTATTTAGCAAAATATGAATATGAGCTAACCATTATTGAATGTTTAGCAGCGCAAGGTTTAGAGTTTTGATGTCATCTGAAGAAGAGATTTTTAAATATAATTGTGTGTCATCGGCAAACATATGGTATTGAATGTTAGAGCGGTTCAGAATTTTTGAGAGTGGTTCCATGAACAGATTGAGAAGCATGGGCTACAGTGTGGAACCTTGAGGCACTCCAATTGAGACTGGGTTACTGTTTTCAAGGGAGTGGTCAACTTTGATTTTTTGCATTCTGTTTTGTAGAAACGAGGCAAACCAATTTAAGACAGGGCCCAATAGCCCCACCCTTTGTTAAAGAAGAACAATCAGGTTTTAATATTTGACCGTGTCAAATGCTGAGGTCAGATCAAGAAGGATCAGTAGACAGGGTACATTCTGGTCAAGAGATCTCAAGGTGTCATCAACAATGTGTGTTAGGGCCATTTCAGTACTATGACCCACTCTGAAACCTGACTGGTGGAGGTCAAGGAGCTGAAACTTCTCAAAGTGGTTGCAGAGCTGTGTGTGAACACATTTCTCAGGCAGTTTGGCTATAGCCATGATATTAGTATTGGATGAAAATTGTTAGGATCCACAGTTGCCTTTTTGGGATGAGGGTGACTTGACCCATCTTGAGGCAATCAGGAATCCTGCTCTGAATGAGAGATTCATGGATGATTAAGGACCAGAGTGGAAGAATGACCGATTTTAGTTCTTTGAAAAACTTGGCGGGAAGGGGATCATTGAAGTGATTGAAGGGTTTTGAAGAAACCATAGATTTTAGTTGCTCCGCATCACCTGGAAGTAAAAAGGAGTTCCATGATGCATTGCTTTTTTGGAGGGTAATCTGTGAAGTAGGAAGTAGGTGCTTTCGCTGCAGTTGGCCAAGAAGATGGTGAAAGAGAGGTCTGAAGTAGCAGATTTGGTGAAGTACGTTGTAGTTCAAGTTCAATTTTTCTTGCCTTTTCAGTGAAGTGTGCTGAGAAGTCCTCCCCACTGGGGCTGGAGATCTTGGAGGCAGAGAGTTGGTTGGTTAAGTGGTTAGCTTGTTGTTTGATGATTTCAAAAGGTTTTTGTGTCTGTTAGTTTTTAATGTTTTTTTCTGGCACATTACAGCGCTGAACATCGACTGTGTCTTCTCTTTGGTACAAGTCTGCCATATTGTATACATCCTAATGTGACCAGACAGATATTAGGTAGATGGTGCTTTTCTAGTGTCCCCTGCAATGTGCTACCTACGTCAGTTGCATTTGTCTGCCCCTTTTCTTTTGACTTAACTATCCAGACATGCTATACAAGCAACCTTTGTCAGTTTCACAATCCTATCACTGACTCACACCCGTATGTTCATTCCTTCCAAGACAGCTTTTTAAACCCAGGCCACTTTGAATTCGGCCTCAGTCTACCCTACTCTTCTACTATTTGAAGTTAAATAAGGCGCAGGATTTAAGAGAGACTAGTGTGAGAACAGTACAAGAAGTGCTAAGTGTCTCCAGGGGAGTCTTTTAATAAGTAATCCCTACCTTAATGGAAAGGTACTAAAAAAGAGATGATAGTGAGCATCCATTCCCCCCAGCATTTTGAAAAATAAAATCCTAGCACTTCCTAACAAGTGTACTAATCTAGAATAGAAGTTAGGCCACATTTTGTAGTTGAGATACATTACAATAGAGAGCATGTTGTCCGGAACAACCCTCTGCAACACAAAAAGATTGCAAATAACCACCTAAAATTTCAAAGCATTCTTAGAAAAGTCAGGAACAGGGCTGGTAGAAACAGTGTGCCCCAGAAATTATACCCAAAGAGTTTTGAAAATATGTTTTATTTGATAAAATTGATCCCTAATAGTTCATACAATATAAACAACTTGATAGCAAGGGTATGACATTTTGCATAATTATTTCCCCGAATCATGTGGAATGTTGGGAAAAATATACAAAATTATACAAATTAATTACGAAAAATTAAGTTAGGATGTACCTCACATTCAAAAGTCACTCGAGATGCCAGCAAGAGTACTGGTTCACAGTGAGCACTGTCGGTCAGTTTTTTGATTCAAATAGTCTTCCTTGGCAAGAAATTGTGCAATATTTCATCACAGCATAATCTCCAACATTTCAGCTAATTTGAGTATTGGAATTGCACAAACAAAATACATGAAAAATGTATGCAGGACTGTCTGGTATTCCATAAGGCTATTGTTACATGTGATTATCATGTTTGTCAGTAGGGAGTAGAATCCCAAATGTATCTGTCAGTATGCTTTAGGTCGCAAATTGTGATAAGATTTGCTAAGTCCAAAGAACGTTGCAAAGACCTTGGTAGCAGGGCATAGAACAGCCTATCACATTGAGTTAAAGCTATTGCCAATTGCTTATCTTTGGTAGATTATGATTCCTATGACAGATCAGTATTATGCGAATGACAAGATGAAAAGATGTGCCCCAGCCCTGCTCACAAGTACTCGTATTACCACTGGTAGTGCGTTATCCATGTGAACTATAAGCATGCAACCGTATCTGAGATAATCATGTGCCAGACAATATTCTCCTGAAAATTTCTTCACTAGGAACTCCTTACTGAGGGAGATCCTTTCCAGGTATGTTCCATTTTTCAGGAGAAGACTTTGAAATATCCTTTTGTATGTCACTTCTCCAATACCAGCTAAGCTTGAGCATGTTTTCAGATTTTTCTTCACTGGAGCTGTAAAAGGGCCTCCCCAGCTCTCCACTGCCCCTCCCCCCTCCCCCCCCCCCGAGTAAGATGGCCCTGGGTCAGTTAGCTCCAAGTAGAGTACTTTCTTCATCCTTTCCTGCTCTGCTAGAACACTCAGATGAAGGAATTAGCTGGCACAGTGGCTGCTAGGATGAGGTTACATTTGATGTGGGGATGTTTAGCCAATTCACAGTGTGCATATTAAAACTCAGGACAGAACACATTTTGATCAAATAAACGGTGCCTTACATGAACGTTCATAAACATTCAGGATGCCCTTTCTACTCTTATCTGAGCATCTGATTCACATCCAAACTGAACTGACAATATGTGAAGGGAAGTGTATCCTGTGTACAAATATTTTATTAAAGGAAAAATATCATAAATAAAACATCTGCAGTATTCCTGAATGTAAACATACCTTAGAAATGCATTACATACATTATGCATTATCTCCATTGTAGTGAATACTATGGCTATATGCATATACAATAGAAAATGTGTGGATTAAGCCTGAGGCATAAGAAAATGTGCCTGAATACCCACAGTCATGCACAGGCACAGTTTGTGCTTCGGATACCTTACATCTCTTATTCCATCTCTTAGAATTGTGTTTTGCCTGCAACAAAATGTGTTCTTCTTATAATCTTCCACTTATAACAAACCCCCACAATCCCCAACACCCAGACTGCCTAAAGGAACATTTATGGATAAAAGGATCTCGTGGGTTAGCTGTAAACATCTTTTACCTGGTCATGGAAACGTGAATACTAGAGCAAAAATATCCACAAATATTCCTTGCGCCTGATTTTTATACTTGCACTTTCAGGATTTGGCATGAATAGCAGTCCATTCTGGTTCTCCACACACTGTTGCCACAAATATTTTCCTAGTGGTTAACGGCCCCCTTAGCATCCTTGCGTGGGCAGATTCACAAAAATATATCTTAATGATACTTTTCTTGGCCTCAGAATTCGATAGTTTCTATCAGGGGGCCAGAAACTTTCGGCCTCTTCCAATTTGCCATATGGAGCTAACAGACTCTTCTTTTGTTGGATGCTAAACCCTGGCACCCCGCAGAAGACTGTGTCAATTGAATGCCAGCCCCCACTTGTCGATTCCTACACCACCCTAAAAGCGATGGATTAGCTTCTTCTTGGACATTGTAGCGAGAATAAACCTCACCATGACCAACTATCCTCCAATCACCCACGCTGCTGAGTGTGACAATGCTTGAAAAAGTGCAACAGACCATATGCAAACTATTAGAAAATCCTAGGCGTGCATCCTTTTTCCATACGCTTATTCAAGCGCATATTTAATGGACAGGTGTTTTCGTTTCATAAAGCTATAAAAAGGATCTTCATGAATTGGCATTCACTTTGTGAGTAAGATAGTAATTTTCATAAAACAGATTCACGCTGGCAAAAGTCAAGCGATCTCAATTCTCTTAATATTTACCTCAATTTAAAACACAGTTCTTTAAAATATAGGCTTTTTAGAGATTTGCACACAAAAAAAATGCGTTGTCGTCCCGGGACCAAAGAGTCAGACATAAAAATCATCTTTGCTGACAATTTTCAACTGCTTATCTTTCATGGGATTTCTTGCAGCTATTTACATTTTCACTCACCGAAAATCAATTACCTTCGTGCAATAAGCCTCATTTGCTACCTTTGAGTATAATAGGAACACCATTAGATAGATGACATTACCCAAAAAAAGGGCAGCTCGCAGTTGGTAGACATAAATTAAGGACTTGTTCGTGTGTGCATTAGAAATACTGCTGTGACTGAAATATGCATAAAATATGTATCTATTAAAGCTATTAGCGCGCGGTGATGATCATTCTGGAGGAGGAGGGGGTGAGTGGTAGATTATGATCCACTACTTTGTCAGAATTACTTATTTCTATCCCTTCTCTCTCCCCCACCTCAAAGTGTGCCACTGATGCAGTACGCACACGCCACAACCGAGCTGCATTTAGAAATGCCCTGAGCATGCACCACGCGCTTCACTACCTTTGCTGGTGCAAGGCGCTGTCGGAGTGCGGGTGTCCGGCAAGACAGCCCTTCTTCTGGTACATGACCTCCACTGCTCGGCAAGTAAATATGCTTGGCTGCAGGCGCTACTGGTGCGGAAAACAGCTCCTCTCGATCAATTTATCGGATTTAGGAACATTTAACTTCCATCAACCGTACTTCATCCTATTGATAGCTTAAGGATAACTTAATTTGGAGCGTCGCTGTGATAAATCATTGTTACCCGTTAAAAGCCCTCCCCGGGTTCTCTCTCATCAAGTGGTTATAGAAAGGACACTGTCATTGAGTACAGTTCTTTATCCTTGTGCATAATAGCCCGCATACACCCATATCTGGTATATTATAAAGATGTGACTGGGTTTCAGACCTCTTTCAGTAACTTCCGTATTGTTTATAGGTGGTCAGAGCAGGGTAGGGAAGCTCTGTTTCTGCCCACAGGTAGCAGCCCTCCCGTAAGGCGGCGGTGCAGCACAGTATAATATAGGTAACCTGACTTGAAGTGGCACAGCAGCAAGCTTTGTGTCTATAATATCACTTCATGATTTAAAAGACATTATATTTAAGAGCTTCAGTATTTGACACCTGACGTGATGGTATATATAAACGTAAGTGATTAAAAAAAAAATTGCTCTTTAGTCCTTTGTCATGTAGAAACAAACAGAGCAGGCTGGTCGACATTACATGGTAAATCTTTAAAATAGTGCATTTTTCCGTCTACAAATGACTTGTTATGTTGTTATGTTATGTTAAAATTGCTTATAGAGTGCACTTACACCAAGCGGTTTCATGGCGCTGAGAGTGGGATGGCAACAGTAGCAGAATGATGGAAGCTTACTGATATGCTTGTGAGAACAGAAGGGTGTTGAGACATGTTCTGTATTGGGAATAGCAAGTTACAGATCTAACACCCACATGCATCAAGGTATTTAGGAGTCGCAAGCGGTGCGAATCGGTAAATTCGGCCGTTTGCGATTCCTAAATATCTTTTTTGGATGCATCAAACATTTTTTGGAAAATCGCTATTTTTAGCGAATTCACAAAATGCGTTTGCTTTTAAGGAATCGCAAATTTGTGATTCCTTAAAAGCAATGCATGATTGCATTTTAAATTGCGAATTAGCAATTAGGGGGTGCAAATTACCACGAGGGTGAACCTCGTGGTAATTTTCAAAAAAGTTTAAAAATGCTCAAAATTGCATTTTAAACCCTGTAATGTTACAGACACACATGTCCTTAGGACATGTGTGTGTGAAACATGCACCTAAAAATGCATTTCAGGGGTGCAGGGGGGGGTCATTTGGAACCCCCCGCACCCATGGAATGCATTAACATTTTGCGAATCGCAAAGAGAAATTTGCAAAATGTCAATGCCTTCCCATTGATTCCTATGGGCCTACTGGCCCATAGGAATCAATGGGAATTGTGAAATCGCAATTTAGAATTCGCATAATCCTTGCGATTCGGTAAAAATTGTGATTTTCACCGAATCGCAAAAATTATGCGAATAAATTGATGCATATCATTTTGCGATTCCTTATTTGCGATTCCCTATTTTTCGCAAATAAGGAATCGCAAAATGTCCCGATGATGCATGTGTCCGTAAGTTCAGTAGGGAGAGAGTTCCAGAAGTGAGGGGCCAGGAAGGAGAATCTGAGGCCGCCATGTTTTTTCTATTTAAAGGTGGAGACCATGAGCAGGTTGAGGTGAGAGGAGTGGAGTTCACATACAGGGCATTGCGGTGGATCCTAGAGGAGATAAAAGCTGGGCCCTGGCCAGCAAGGGCTTTAAAGATGGTACAACCCAGTTTGAATACACAGCGTTTGGCCACCGGGACAAAGTAGAGGCTCTTCATTAAAGGGCTGACGTGTTGATGCTTAAGTTGATGGAAGATAAGCCTGGCTGCTTGGTTTTGTACTAGATGTAGGCGGCGAAGTTGGTATGTTGGAATGCCAACGTAGAGTGAGTTTGCATAGTCAATGCGAGAGATGACCAGGGCCAAGATAACAAGAGTGAGGGCCTCAGTGGTCAAAAATCTACAGATCTTCTGAATTCTGCGAAGGTGGAAGAAGCAGGAGGATACCACTGCATTAATTTGGTGTTTCAAGGACAGGTCATTGCAGATTATGGCCCCAAGGCTTTTTACAGTATCCACTGGGCGAGGGGGTTGCCCAGGGGTGGGGGCCAGAAGCTGGAATTCCAAGGGTTGGCAGCACTTCCAGTCAGGATCAGCTCACTTTTATCCAGATTAAGTTTTAATTGATTGGTGTAAATCCAATCAATCAATCAATCAGTGACACTTATAAAGCGCGCTACATACCCGTGGGGTCTCAAGGCGCTGGGGGGGGGGGGGAGCCGCTACTGCTCGAACAGCCAGGTCTTCAGCTTCTTCCTGAAGGAGAGGTGGTCTTGGGTCAGGCGCAGGTCGGTCGGGAGGGAGTTCCAGGTCTTGGCGGCCAGGTGGGAGAAGGACCTTCCTCCTGTAGTCGCTCTTCGGATGCGGGGGACGGCGGCGAGGGCGTGGTTGGCTGATCGGAGGTGGCGTTTGGGAGCGTAGAAGTTGACTCGGCTGTTGAGGTAGCTCGGGCCTCCACTCGCTAATGGAGGTCATGGTAGACTGGAAATTGATGACTGATGTATTAGAGGAGTCGATGTCGAACACCAGCTGGAGGTCGTCAGCATAATTAAAGGGTATGGCCGGGCAATTATGTAAGGACACGATCCGGGGTTGCAAGTATAAATTAAATAAAAGGGGCGACAAAGAAGAGCCCTGGGGGACCCCACAGGTCAACCTGTTTTTTTGGCCGAAAAGTTAGCCAGGCGAACTGCCTGGAATCGCTTATGTAAGAAGGAGGAAATCCATCTGAGGGCCAGACCCTGGATACCAGCATTACTGATATGGTCGATCAGGAGATTATGATCGACCGTGTCAAAAGCAACTGACAGATCTAAAAGCACCCGTCCCTTGGTGGTGTTTTTATCGGCTCCTCTCCTAAGCTCGTCCAAGACCGCCAGAATGACAGACTCCGTGGAGTAGGCTGGTCTAAATCTCGGCTGCCGAGGGTCGAGAAACTGAAAGTGCTCAATGAATGAGCTGAGGCAGTTCGTAACATGGGCCTCTAGTATCTTACTGAGGTAGGGGAGCAGGGAGATTGGGTGAAAGTTACTCAATACCGACGGATGGGCGTTTGTTTTTGTTAGAATCGGGACAATCACGGCATGTTTAAAGGTGTTGGGGATGATAGCCAATTTGAGGGAGTTGTTAAGGAGTGAAAGGGGCGGTCCAGGGCATGTAAGGAAGGCCTCTTGCAAAATATGGGGAGGACAACAGTCATTGGGGGAGCTGGATTCGACCCTTTTTAGGAGAGCCAGAAACTCCTCTCTGGAGATCGGGGGGATTTGGGCCAGCGTAAAGGGGTTTTTACATGAGGTTGGAGGGGTGGTTAGGGATGTGGGGGTGGGAATATTGTTTTTAATGGAGGCGATTTTGTCGATAAAAAACTAATTCAGGGAGTCGCATAATATTTGGGAGGGGACAGGTTTAGCGATCACTCTGTCGGGTTGCGCAAGCTTATCGACTATTGCTCCAGCGCTTTGTTTCCAAAGGGGTGACAAAATAAAGAAACGTCAGAATATACACATTAACTTAAGAAGTGGTATGAACCTTGTTGGATGATCCGGGGTTGGGTTGTCATCGTTTTGAGCATGGATAAGAATAATAACAAAGGAGTGGGTAAAACTCCCTCTGTGTAACATATTAAAGTTTTGAAATCGAATAAAGTTCAAATAAAGGCGGTTATCCAGTGTGTTTCCTTGAATCATAGAGTGTTCCCTTTAGGTCCACCTTGCCAATCCCGACCCCCAAACCAAACCTCTATGTGAAATCTTGTGTGTCGGATGTGTGTAATCAAACCTATGGTACACATTAATTGCCAATCTTCAATCTCGGTGGAGCAAATGCTGTCTCTGGTTGGGTAATGTCAGGTCAATTGTTGGAATTTACCTGTGTTATCTTTAGGAGGTTGTGTTTCTGATCTAGCTTCCAGTGCCATCACACTAGTGTCCCATTGCATTTATGCCCTTCCCTCACAACCTTAAGATGATGATCACATCAGCTTTTGCCCTAGCCCATCGTAGCAGGTCCCTCCAACACAGAGTCATCTCAGGTGCTTTGGAGTACTCGCATGCCATTGCTATATACCCCTTCACAAAGACAATGGCCTGGTCTATAAATCTAGGTATTTATATTCTCATGGCAAAGGCATTAAGCTCTCCAAGCATAGTGTTGGCTCCAGTGGAATGGTTTTCCAGGTCCACTTATTAATTACCACTGTTTGCAGAAATGAAAAAGGACCAGGCACTCCCACACCATGTGGTAGAATTGTGCCCACAGGGATTGGTGGTGAGGGCATCGGGAATCAGATCCCTCACACAAACGGGCAGTGCTTGAGCTATGCCTGATGCAAAAAATGCAATTGGGTATATTTCAGTTTGGCATGACAAGACACTGTTCTAACAAAATAACTAATTCCAACACATGGGCCCACTACCTATCCGGCATGCCCACCCCAGTGTTGTTTCTCACCCACTCTTTAAGGGTGATATTGGGGTAGTGTGCAGGGTCAGCAGCGAGCTGTATAGTTAACTGCCCTTCACGCCTGCCCAGGAGTAATCAGTGACTAAAGCACAGGTGATATGGAGGGTTCCTCTCTGTCCAGTTCCCATTATGACATCATTGACTTCGCCATTATGTTATATGTGATGGACTGTCCTAATCGCAGGCCGTACTAATCCAAGAGTTCCTGAAATGTATGGAGAGTCCCATGTACATATAGATTGTCCATTTCAGAAATACAAGCCTCAATCCATGAACTTTTGTCTTGTGTGTTTGTTAGGAGTCAAAAGAGATGAAAGGACCAGATCGGGAGTTCTGGTGCATGAGTGTCTGTGATGTTTGGGATGTATGTATTGTCGCTAGCAATGTCCTGCTGTCTCCCCTAGCTTCTGTCCTATATGCACCATTGCTTTTGGAGCCGTTAAACAACGTAGTATCTCAGAAAAAAGACACTTTCCCTTTCTGGGTTTGGCTCCGGACTCAGCATTCTAGCTACCCACTGAAGCTGAGCCCCAGCGTAATATAGTTCATAATCGGAGGACCACAGGCATCAATAGGATTCTGTAATTTACTCAGTGCTACTTGCTTCCTGCCTGATTCCCATATCAGATCAGGAAGGCTCTTATTCAAAACTACAAATACTTGCCTGGGCAACTTAACCATAACGTCTGAAAAGAAATAAAGTAGTCTGGAGAGAGCTTGGATATCCCTACCCTTTCCATGGGGACAACAGCAAAGACACCCCAAATTTCATTGACTGATGGTTTGTGGCTATTAGTCAGCCAAGGTTCACATCAACTAGATCCACTTTGGAATGATGCATGTTCACCCCCAGGTTTTTTGAACCACAACACAGATACTGGAAGTGCCCTTTCAAAGCACGTAGAGCATTAAAGCAAATGTAACAAGGTGATATGAATACTTCATTTCAGCAATCCAACTTTCAGAGAAATAAATACAGATAGTCTGCTGAACGGTTATTCCATTACTCCAACAATGCTATAATACAATACTAGCATTTATCAAAAGGGAACTCCTCTTTTTTTAATTTTTTTATTGAAGTTCTTTAAGGTCATAGAAACAGAACATACAAGAGGAAATTAAAAGAGAATAAGGAAATATACGAAAATTGCAAATACAAAAGCAGAAACAGTATACTTTTTAGTCTCAATACGTCTGTCCATAATTAGTCAAAAAATGATTTCCAAATTTTGTCAAACTTTCTCATCCCTCCTGTTCGTTGTGCATACATCAATTCATTCTTTCTAACTTTCTTCATTTTTTGCTGCCATTCGGGGAACAGAGGAACCTGGGTTGACTGCCAATTCTGTAGTATCAGAGACCTTGCTACTGCAGTTACTAAATACATCATTTTAACCAGGTGGTCTACTAATTCGAGATCGGAATCATAGCCATACAACATTAATTTAACATTGTAAGTAATACCGATCTTATAATAAGTGTGAAGAGAAGCGAAGATTTAATTCCAGAATAGCAGAATTTTAGGGCAGTATACAATTATAGTAGACCAGTTGGCTGGAGCAAATTGCTGACATCTAAAACAGTTGGCAGAGGTATTAACGTACATTTTGGCAATGACAGCAGGAGTACGATATAAAAGCCATTTGCTAAAAAATAGCATTCTACGCCAGTTAGAGCCACTCAGTACTCTAAAATTTAGTTTATTTATAGTCTTCCAGGAGTTAAAGGATAAGCCATGGTTCTCTTGTTCGTGTCATTTTTAAATTACTTTTATTTATTTATATTTATTATTTATTTATTTTTTGCACTTATAATGCGCGCAGATACCCACAAAGGGTTTCCCGGCGCCAGGACTGAGAGGCCGAAAACACAGAAAGCGAAGATCTTTCTCAATACTCTGTGCCAGACAACGTTTCCAGTCCCCCGGTTTTCTGGGCCGTGGGGTCAAAAAAAGATTGTTCCATAGCTGGGTAGGAGTACTGATATACCTTAGATTCAATTATTCCAACATTTTATAAATCATGGTGTAAGAACCAATTAGCAGAAAGTTTCCCTGAATTAATCGTGACTTCTCTTCCTGAGTTATCCACGTTCCATCTCTTAAAAAATCTGATAATGTATTGAACCCAGCACGAGACCAATTAACTATGATTTCTGATCTGATTTTAATCCCTATATCAACAAAAACATACATTAAAGGAGTCATTAAATTAAACTGCGGGAGAGAGTGTCTTTTAAGCATGGCGTTCCTTCTTTTGAGGAACCAATTCATAGTCTTATATCTAATGAGTTTCGGAGATTTAGGCAATTGGAGGTGGGAGGGAATTTGAGCCTCACGACAAATTTGATCGACAAAAAAGTTATTATTAGATCTGAACCTTGTGCTTCAGTTTTAAATCTATCCAAATATTGTGAAAAATATGCGTTCTAATAGTCTTGAATATTTGGTAACAAAAGACCTCCTTGCTCTGTATCTGCATAAAGTGTCCTTATTGCTATGCGGGGAGTTTTTTTTACCCCATGCAAAACCTGAAAACAAAGATTCTACTTTTAAGAAAAAAGAGCCAGGCAAGAAACAGGGAATGGTTGAAAATAAGAAATCGAAAAGCCGAAGAACGGACATTTTAATCTGAGCAACACGGCCCAAAATGGATAATGGCAGCGAGTTCCATCTAGCAAACATGGAGCGGACCTTCTGAAGAAGAGGATCAAAGTTTAGTATATATAAATCTTGTACTGAAATGGAAAACAGAACTCCCAAATACCTTTTGGGTCTTGGAGTAATGCAGCTGATTAAATCTGGATGTAATTCTGGATCTGAACCCCCACAGACCAAAATTTCAGTTTTTTTTAATTGCTCCGATAAACACCCAAGGCTTCGAATTCTTCAAAAATCTGTAAAACGTGGATCTGAGATTGCAGGTATAGTTTGATTAATAACAGGATGTCGTCTGCATATAATTTGATTTTGGCCATAGAGCTAATCGGGGAAGCAATATTCACAGAATTCCGAATTGCAGTACCTAGTGGCTCAATAAAAAAAGCAAAAAGAATAGGTGACAAACGACAACCTTGCCTGGTACCTTGTTGAACTAAGACTGAGCCCACCATAACGGAATTAATAATTATATTGGCTTTAGCACCAGTGGATACATTTTGAATTAAGCTAATAATTTGTGGAGGAATTCTAAAGTGCGCTAAAATAGAAAAATTGTTACCCAAACCACCAAATCAAAAGCTTTTTCTGCATCTAATAATAAAATTAAAGCGGGAATATTTCTTATCTGAAACTAATCTAATGCCTCAATCAAAAAGTGTGTATTAGTGATTAATTGACGACCTGCGATAAAACCGTTTTGATCGGGGTGAATAAGATCAGCAGCAATGGTATTAAAACTAATTGATAGTAATTTGGTAGTAATTTTATAATCGGAATTGAGTAAGGTGATCTGTCTATATGAATTAGGATCTGTAGAATTTTTCCCCTTCTTCAGAAAGCTCACTACCGTGCCTTCGTGAAAAGAATCTGGAACTCGCCCACCGTTCAACATAGAATTTAAAAATTCGGCAGGAAGCCCATCCGGGCCGCAAGCCTTACCAATCGGTAAGTCCTTGACCACCAATTCCAATTCTGCCTTAGTAAATGGGCTCATCATTGCCTCCTGCTCAACCTTTGAAAGAAAGGGCATCGGATATCTACCAAGAAAATTAGAGAGCCTTTGATGGTCTATATCTTGGTGTTTGCTATAAATCTGTTGATAATGAGAGAACATTGTAGAGCCAATTGCCGCGGACTGTGATATCTCTGTATTTTTAACGGGACATTTTAGACAACGAATCTGGTTTGCGGCGGCTTGCTCTTTAGCTTGCCAGGCTAAGAGTTTGCCTGTAAAGTTGCTTTCCTCGTAGATTTTTTGTGTTTGCCTACGAAAAATTTCTTCACTTTGGATGAATGGATTAGAGCTAAGTTCACGTTTAGCTTCATTTAAGGGAACTCCTCATCAGGCTT
Organism: Lissotriton vulgaris; assembly: GCF_964263255.1. Lineage (NCBI taxonomy): Eukaryota > Metazoa > Chordata > Amphibia > Caudata > Salamandridae > Lissotriton > Lissotriton vulgaris. Next base: position 655,943,700 of record NC_141687.1, on the reverse strand, counting down.
CACTCTCAGAAATGAAGTCATTATTATTGATAAGTCTTTCAGAAAAAGATATTATTAATGAATGAAGATATAATATTTTTGCAGGACCCACTTTAGCGCTCTGTAGAAAAATGGGTAATAGGTTAAAAATGATCAACTCGCGCCCTCTTCACAGCTAATGTGACCCTGAGTTTGGATTCAAATTTGTCTTCAAGAACTCGTTTGAAAACTAAACTGCTACGTAGCTACACATTTTGGTTTTTTTTTTCTGAAAACCGTTGACTAGATTAGCACCAAAACAAAATAGTCCACTACGTTTGCATTAGTGCTGCCTTCATGCCAAGTATGGCGATATTCCAACCAATAGTTGTTGCTGTGTTGTGTACCAAAATGTACTATGAGAATATAAATGGGAAATGCACATTATGGGACTACCAATGTAAACATTTTTCTTCATAACCGATTTGCATAACCTTTCTTGGATTACATTTATTATTATGTAAATGTACTTTTGCAAATTCAGCAACTGCGCCCAAATGAGAAATAAACAAGTGCTTACCATGAGGTTTAATGGTTTCATAGGATCAACTATGTATGAGAGATAATAAGTAACTTTGTAGGATTATAGAATAATGTAACTTAAGGTTTCCGGTGAAACAATATTTAATGGTGCATGAAGTTTAGAATTTTTCAGTAAAAAGTCAGCAACCTTACACCAACATCTCAAAAGATAATGATTAACGTCATCTAACTGGAAGGTCCCTGTAAGTCAAGACCTCACTTTGAGGAAGGTGGGACCTTCAGATGTCCAGCAGGGCATGTTTCAGGCTAACACTCATGTCTTCCCAAATAGAAGTGGAAAACTACTGCATCAGTTACTTTTGGCTACTTCTTACTGGTGATTCACCACCACCAGCGGTCAGCCCCGTTATTTTGCTCTTGCCCTGAGTGACAGCAGGGACATTAGACTGCTATCATTCGGTGACTGCTTTTTCCTATTTTTAGTTTTTTATATCTTCATTGACTTTGCACTTCGCGAAGCTGTTTAAGTTTGAGATAAAGGTACACAAATGTGTGAGGCACTTACACCAAGAGGCGAAAAGCTGGGTTGTTGTTAAAATGTACTAAAAGCTCAGAGATGGCATGATTGGAACATGGTATTGTATTGTAATTGCATTTATTTAGTGCATACTACCCCTGAAAAGGTGTTGAAGTGCTTATGATGAGTAGCACTGAGCTGCAACTTGCAATGTTTTTCATTGTGCACGCACCCCCACACAAGTGAAGTGCCATTTTAATTGGGAGACACGTGGGGAACACTTTGTGGCAGGAGATTTGGGGCTCCCTACAGATTCTACAACTTTTAGTCATAGAAATATGAAGAGGTGTGTTTTAGCCTGTGTCTGAGGATTGCAAGGGCTTCTGGAAAAGAAAACCTTATGGGATCCAGGTAAGGCACCCTACCCTGGAGTCCCCCCTGGTGACTAGTTTTTGCTAAAACCTGGGGTGGGTGGAATTTCCCAAGAAATAGCATACACCCTGGAGAGAAACACAGATAAGCCAAATATTACTGCACTACCAACTACTACTCAAGTACACAAACATACTGGTTGGATTTGGCACAAGGGTGATTGAAAAGTTCAAAATGTAAATTTTAATAACAAAAGATTTCATGAAAACTAAAATGTTGAAATCATTGTTAATAAGATAATTATAATTTTCCAATACTGAACCAGTGACTCACAGCTCGTGAGCTGTAATGTCACACGAAGGCACCAGTCGCTTTATAGGCTGTTCATGCATCACACACACAAAACCATTCACACTGTCAGCAACATTCACATCAACAACACGGTTTTCGCCGCGGGTTTTCAGACTGAGCAGCATACTCGCCTGCCCTTTACAGATCACCAGGAGGAGTACTCCCTCTGGATAGAGCCTCACTTGGCTCTCATTTGTTCGTATATTGCAATATCTCAGCTATTTGTTCTGAGTGACACTCCATCGTTCACTATTACGAGTCCACTCATCGTTTTTGACTCTACCTTGGGAATTTACTCATTCCCTATTCAGCCGGGGCGGAAGTACAACCGGCGGAGAGATCGTTCAATTTTCAGTTATTTCGCCAAATAGCCCTGAAGAAGTTGTGGGTTTGTACCCTGACGAAACACGTGTTGGCTGGGCAATCGATCTTCATTAAATACAGAGAACACAAGATACTTGGAGTGTTCTATCTGTGTATTACTTGCTTGAATGTTTACAGTGGTGATTTGCCTTATATTTCATCAAGTTAGAGACGCAGATCTTGCTCTGCAGTTTACAACAACGTGTGCACAGGCATCTGGTATAGACATCAACAAACAGCCCCATTAAGGGGATCTCTTTCATATTCCCAGACTGGTACAGCAATTACATCACCTGGAAGCGGGCGGAGTATGTGAACTGATGTTTGGCTGCCAGTGTGGATGTAGTGACCAGCAGCAACTCCCTGCACTTGCAGAGACAGACAGCCAAAAGCCAGTTCACACACACAGCCAGCCAGAAACCCGCTACACACACTGCCAGTCAGGTTCCAGTTCAGACACAGCAATGTGTGGACTGGGATTTCAGTGACAGGTTGTGTGTAGTGACATGCTTCTGATCACTACACACAATTTTACAAATGCCAGTTCACATATACCATCAGCCAGATGCCAGCCACATACACTGCCAGCCAAATGCTACTCAGACATCACCATGAAGCTCCATGCCACTTTCATTTCTAAAATACTCCACACAATGAAGAGATTACACACAAAGCACAGACAGAAAAAAATAAAACATCCAACTAAAAAGAGAACATTCTTTTCAAGTAGAAAGAACCACCTTATTGGTAGGATATGAAAATACCAACTATGACTGTCAGCCAAACGAACTACTCAGGATCAAGGCGATGCTCAAGTGGGTCCACTACCCGATCTTCCCAACTGCTGCTTGCTGTTAAAGCACAGACAGTTGGAAGGATCAAGCGAGGGAAGGAAAGAAAGCAGTAGTGGCTGCTACTGGACGCAGGTGGTGGGGCAGGTGGGATGAAAAAAACGTACCTCTGATAGCCGGCCTGCCGCCTCCTCTCCTCTGTCCTCTTCTTCCTGCTCCAGTCCTGCAGCAGGATACAAGTAGCAGCAGGAAGCACCTGGCTCTCACGTACCTCATAGCCAATAATAACGCTGCAATGCAACGTCCCTTCGGGGCAGATCGGCCTAAAAATTGGCAGCTCTGTCAGCAAAGGGGGGGGGAACAGACACAGCATGTGCCCAAAATGAGTAGCAACCCTTGCCCAAGGGACCTCTCTGTACCATTTACCAATTTTACAATCCCTGGTGTCTAGTGGTTTTACCTACATTGGGGCAGATTGGCCTACAAAAAGGCCTATCTGCCCCCAGAGTGAGTGGAAAATCGCCAAAATATGGGCCAAATAATGAGGAGTGACGCTTTCTCAAGGGACCACTCCCTGCAACAAAAAAAACATCCCTGGTATCTAGTGAGTGCATTCCTGTTGTGTGATTGTGATCCCACCCGCGTCCCTGAAGCAGAAATGCACTGCAGAGAGACCGGGGTAAAGGAAAAAACTCTTCCCTTTCCCTCAGTATCTTTCTACCCTCCAGATTCCTCCCGGGAGCAAAAAACGTAACTTCCTCCTGGACGTGCTGGAAGCAAATGGTTTCCAGCGTGTTCCTGGCATGTTTTGATGACAATGGTATGCTTACATCTTCCCATCATTGGTTAGGGGTCACGGTTGCAGCGAAAGTCCTTCCACTGCAATGCCTGTATGGGGCATGTTAGACCTGGCATCCTTAGAGCAGTGTTTCCCGAAACGTTTTGCCTTTTACCTTCTGTTTTGCTGATTTTGTTTTTGTTGTCCTTAGGACTCGCTCCATGCCACTTTCATTTCTAAAATACTCCACACAATGAAGAGATTACACACAAAGCACAGACAGAAAAAAATAAAACATCCAACTAAAAAGAGAACATTCTTTTCAAGTAGAAAGAACCATCTTATTGGTAGAATATGAAAATACCAACTATGACTGTCAGCCAAACGAACTACTCAGGATCAAGGCGATGCTCAAGTGGGTCCACTACCCGATCTTCCCAACTGCTGCTTGCTGTTAAAGCACAGACAGTTGGAAGGATCAAGCGAGGGAAGGAAAGGAAGCAGTAGTGGCTGCTACTGGACTCAGGTGGTGGGGCAGGTGGGATGAAAAAAACGTACCTCTGATAGCCGGCCTGCCGCCTCCTCTCCTCTGTCCTCTTCTTCCTGCTCCAGTCCTGCAGCAGGATACAAGTAGCAGCAGGAAGCACCTGGCTCTCACGTACCTCATAGCCAATAATAACGCTGCAATGCAACGTCCCTTCGGGGCAGATCGGCCTAAAAATTGGCAGATCTGCCAGCAAAGGGGGTGGGGGGGGAACAGCCACAGCATGTGCCCAAAAGGAGTAGCAACCCTTGCCCAAGGGCCCTCTCTGTACCATTTACCAATTTTACAATCCCTGGTGTCTAGTGGTTTTACCTACATTGGGGCAGATTGGCCTACAAAAACGCCTATCTGCCCCCAGAGTGAGTGGAAAATCGCCAAAATATGGGCCAAATAATGAGGAGTGACGCTTTCTCAAGGGACCACTCCCTGCAACAAAAAAAACATCCCTGGTATCTAGTGAGTGCATTCCTGTTGTGTGATTGTGATCCCACCCGCGTTCCTGAAGCAGAAATGCACTGCAGAGAGACACCAGGGTAAAGGAAAAAACTCTTCCCTTTCTCTCAGTATCTTTCTACCCTCCAGATTCCTCCCGGGAGCAAAAAACGTAACTTCCTCCTGGACGTGCTGGAAGCAAATGGTTTCCAGCGTGTTCCTGGCATGTTTTGATGACAATGGTATGCTTAAATCTTCCCATCATTGGTTAGGGGTCACGGTTGCAGCGAAAGTCCTTCCACTGCAATGCCTGTATGGGGCATGTTAGACCTGGCATCCTTAGAGCAGTGTTTCCCGAAACGTTTTGCCTTTTACCTTCTGTTTTGCTGATTTCGTTTTTGTTGTCCTTAGGACTCTGAGCGCTTGGGCGTATGCTTATCCCCTTAAACATGCTTTTGATTGGTGTACATCTGTTTGACATGTTTAATTTATTGGTAAGTCCCTTGTAAAAAGGTATACCATGTATCCAGTGCCTATAAGTCAAATGTTATTTGTGGGCTGCAGCACTGATTGTGCTGCCCACGAAGTAGCCTTTCGAACCTTTCTCAAACCTGCCATTGCAGAACCTGGGTGTGCTGTTTACTGCAACTTGCCATTTAAAACTACTTGCCAAGTCCCGAACTCCCCTTTTATTATATCAGTCACGCCTAATGTAGGACGTGTACCTGTATATTTTGCATGTCCTGGTTGTGACAAACATCCAATTTAATTTGTTACTACTCTGAGGCCTACCCCACTCGTAGGGTAGCATTGGGATCCTTAATAATATTTTAAGCTGTAATTGCTTATCAGAGACTTCTTACTAGTGAGGCCATATTTAACTTTACTAGTTTTGAAATGTCATTTTTAGGAAGAGTATATTTCTCTGCTCTTACTGCTCTGGGTGCCTGACAGCCTGTTCTCAATACATGTCTGGGCTGGGTGACAGCTGCCTTTTTGAATTCCCTCTAGACAACCACTGCACAGCACACTCAACTGCATCTGCATTCATCTACCACTGATGGGTCACCTGGGAAGAAGAGGAGGAATCACTTCACTTGAACAGGCAGTATCCTGTCCCCACATAAAAAAACTGATTTACTCCCCATAGCTAGACTGTCAGAAAGGACTGGGCTGAAAGGGGATCTGTGTGCTTCAAAGTTACCCTCCACATCAAAGGCACTTTTGGGCATACATACTGTGTCTCTAACCCCATATTATCAGATACTGTGTTGGGCTTGTAATAAGACACTGCTGGCTCTACATCTGCACTTTACCAGAAGATCCTCTGTGTCGCCAGGAAGGACTGTGACTCAGCTTACTGCTTTGCTCTGAGACCTCCCTTGTGGTGCTGGCCTGCTGCCTGCTACCATTTTGGCTGTGCTGAACTACGAGTGCTCTCCAATGGCTTGTTAGCTTGCCCCTGTTAAGCCTCATGCTCAAAAAATACTTCACCTTACTCATGCAGTGAGGGCTCTGCCACTTGTGAGTCCAGCAGCCCAAACTTAGCAAACAGCCGGGGCTGATCGTTAAAATCTACAACGGTACAGGGCTGTTCTGGTGGACACGCAAAGATCTCTGACACCAATTAGTGCTCTGTGACGATCCAGATCATCTTGCCTGCTCCCCAAGGGGCGCTGGTGAGCTCCCAAAGTGCTGGTACCTTTCACAAGATCGAGCGTCCTCAGAAGTTGGAAGATGCCACAGCACTGAAGGTAATCTTCTCACCGCAACCCCGCTGGGTTTCCCTGACAACTGGAGCTGCACCTGCATCGACACATCAGCTGCCCGCACTCGGGTGCAGGATTATCATTTCCTGCTGACAGCTCCGAGGTAAGGGGCTCTATTAGGGAAACTCGTTTTGGGCACAGGACTGCTGAGCCTAGTGCGACTCCTGCTGCTTCAGGAAGGAGCATTTATGAGGAGACAAGACCTGTGAGTTCTATACAGCGGACCTGTGTGATATCGTGGGTGGCTGGGTGTGATAACCAACATACTGCTTTTCTGATACCGACCGCAAACCTGCTAAATTTAGAGTTGGGAGCATTTTGCTTTGTGCTCCCATGTTGAGAAAGTCATTTGATTTGGGCTAACACTACCATAACGAATTGAAAAGCACCAACTGTGTTTTCAAGCACTCTGTTTAGTTTATGAATGAAACATGATAACTTGGGAAATACTGATTAGATTTTTATCATTTATAGTGTTGGTTTGTTTAGAATATAATAAGCTAGATCACTAGACCTGTGTGGAGTATTTGTATCATGTATTCATTGTGTTACAGTGCATGTATGTGTGTGTGTCTGTGTGTGTGTGGGAGCTGGGGATCCAGGTTTGAGTCTCTGCATTGGCGCAACATCCTGTGATTCTGGGCAAATCACACAATCTCCTGTGCCCATGGACAGTGCATGATTACCCTCACAGGCGATAAGCTGCGCTATATAAATCTAAAAACTTTACACATTTCCTTTTTTGATAAGCCTGCCTGCTCTGCGCTAAACTACTTGAGGGTGAGCACAGATTATCTCAGTTGTGTATCTAGCTTTCCCTAGAGTGGTAGGTTCTACCTGACCTGGGTGGATGATGCGGGAGAGCCCATGGGTAAAGCGCCAGTGCTTCCCCTATGAGGGGGCGCTAGGACGGGCTGGACACGTCCTCTGTTCCGGTGCTTGTGTGCTGAGGATGTGTCCAGCATTTCCTTAGAACAAATGGAGTTACATTATATAGTGGGTGGTTGGTTGTAGAATTCAAGCAAGCAATCTTAAGAGGGTGGGGGTAGGAAAATGAGAATATTTGGCTGTTCAAAAGTACTATTATTTGTAAAGTTGATTATGCTGGGACTGGGCAAGAGAGAGATCTATTGGTAGGTAAAATGTTTTGCGATTTTTCATAATATAAGAACAAGCTAGCCAGATCTTCTGTTTGTATACAGAGCAAGCTCTGTTGTTTTTGTGTGTCCCAGCTTTTAGAGGATGGTGCATCAGATTTTCTATCATGGGCACTTGTACAAAGCTTTTGAATAATTTTTCTAAATTCCAGATGTATGTTGGTGGCCCTTATTTTTTCTGGAAAATAGTTTCATATGTTTTATCCTCGACAGAAGAAAAAGTGCTGTCAATTACTTTTTTTGTTTGAAGTGGAGTAATTAATCATCATGGTAGGCTGGTACATAAGTTTAAGGTTTGGGATTATTTGTTTATGTTCATTTGGACGAATTTGTGATTTGTATTGCTTGCTGCATTGTGAGTGGGATTGACTCATAATTGTTTGAATAAAGATCTTCTTGCGATCAGGAGCCAGTGGAGAGACTTTAGAGCAGAGGATATGTTTGTGGATCTTTCCATGTACAAGTAATCCTGAGGCTGATTTCTGTATTCTCTGAAATCTTGTCTTGGTTGATACAGGGATCTGTGGTGCAGTCAATTCATATGATGATGTGATGCTCTTGCTGGAACCTTTTGATGAAAACCACGCTAGGGAAAAATGGGAATTCAGAGTATATAACATTTGAAAGATTTTGCACTTTAAAAAAAAAGGAAAGGCGGTGATTCTAGCTTGTCCCGCCAGAGCGTTATGAATCATACCTTTTCTAATCTCCACAAGTGAGTCTTTTGGATTCCAGACATTTAAATTAAGATAGTTGCATGTGTCCAGTGGTCTACGGCTTTGAAGGAATCTTAAAGTTTACTGTGTCTTTAGAGTTTTCCAGTGTGAATACTACTTGCTTGTTGTATACATGGTCGTAGAAGGTGAGATTAAAATTGGCGATTAGCTTTGGTAATTCTTAATTGTACAATAAAGAGGAGAGAAGATGTGAGAGATCCTTGGGGAACTCCTGTTTAAATTTTGTAAAGGGTCAAGGAAAACAAGGGTATAGAAATCATGTTATTGCTGTCAACTAGATTGGAGGAGATCCAAGCAAGAAATTTACCAGTTTTCTTAGTTCTGAGATTAGGGTTTAACGGTGAACTGTGTCGAAGACTGCCAAGAGATCCCAAAGAAGATGCACATCAGCACAGTTTTTGTTAGTTGTCTTTAGGTGATTATGGCAGATTCAAACATCTTCCTTAGTTGAATACTGTTTGGTAGTCCGAGAGTAAATGGTTGTCCGTGGTGTGTTTCTACACTACCTCGGTTAGTTTGGTGCAGTATGGATTGTAAAGATAAAATAAACCTGAAAAATGGGTATTGGTAGCAATAAGTTACATTTTTTGGGTTGCTTTTTGATCGTCTGGAAAATAATAAGAGCAGCAGAGGCACTCCACCTACAGTGCGCCTATCAAGTTTGCTGTTGACCAGGTATAATTTATTTCTCCAAAAGTGGTCCTGGCAACATTTCAGGATCTGTTTCAATGAAATCAAACAATACCATAGTGAGCCAGTCAGCATTGCTCTGTTTCCCAAGACAAACTCCCCCAAAGCTGTTTTTTGAGAATAAATATCGATAAGTCAGAAGTTGTCTTTCAGGGTGGGGATATTTATCTGTGTTTTACTTCCCAGGACTGCCATGTTGATCAATGTAACAATGGATAGGAAAAAGACAATTTTACAATGTGTTAGAAGACAAACCCTAAAGAAAGTGGGACTTTGAAGTAATGGGAGGCAAATCAAGTTATTCTGACAATAGATCAAGCAGTGGTTCTTCCCCATGAATCTCAGAACTTACCCTGCACTACACGAGGCAGGCAAACTGCGAACTGAGAGGATGGCACATCCATCACTTTTTCATAGAGGTCCAATTACATCCCATCTCTAAATAAACCTCTAGTTTCTATCCTCATACACTTATCCAAAGGATACTTTCTCCAATAGCTACCTACGTATAACAGTACTTTTTTTACTGTGTTTTTGTCTTGAGAATCAACAATGTTCAGTCAAGTGAGTATGGAAGCACAATTTTATGTAACATCAGTGACTACTGAGGTTTGCGTGCCTGTACAACAGAATGTTATTGGGTTACTCAAACATCATCCATCTGTCCTATTTTTTTACACTTGTCTGGCAGAGTGAGGGATCAGGATTTTTCCTTTTAGAAAAGTTTGATGGTTGAGAAATTTTGTTTACCCTTGCAAGCAAGAAAAAGTCTTCAGGGTCTAGTGTTCAAACTATCTGCCGCCCTCTTCAATGAATTTCACCGGCCCTACTTATATTGTTGTGTCTTTGTTTAAGGTTTAAATAGCTTCCCATTTATAAAAAATTATGTCAGGAACTTAGGGGGTCATTATGATGGCGGGAAGACCGACACCGCCGGGCCGGTGGTGGCAGTCCTTCCGCCATCACTGAGAATTTTACCCACCGCCAAATTAGTATGGCGGTGGGTATCGTGGCTGACGCAAAGTCTGTCTGCCACTTTTCTGACAGAGACAATTGCACCGATTGCCTGGCAGACTTAAAAGGGACACTAATATGGTGGCGGTGCCTAGCAGACACCATCCGCCATATTAGGATGTGTCCTGGAAGAGGCCTTTCCATGGTGGCGATGCCGCCATGGAAAGGCTGGCGGGGATTGGGTCTGGGGGAATGTTGCGGGCCCCCTCTGTGTGGGGGGAGGGTGTATGTGCACCGGGGGGTACCCATGATTCCCCCTTACATTTCCAAGCAGAAGGTGGCAGGCACCGCGTGGTGCCTGCCACATAGTGCATGGAAATGCAGATCGTGGCATTTTGGCATTGCGAACGGTGCTGCATCTAGCAGCACCGTTCGCAATGATCAGTGCCCTGGATGCGCACTCCATAGTGTCCCTGGATACGCCCACCATAGTGTCCAAGAACTGCAATGATGGCGGGCGGACTGTTGTCTGCCCGCCATCGTAATGAGCCCCATAGACACAGACCTATGGCTTAGAACTTAAAACCTGACTTGTAGCACACGCACATAACATATGTCTCTGTTTCATTCAAAGTCATAATATTCCTTCAGATTTTATAGACTTTATCCATACACAGATATGTGGTAAAGTGCATAAAAAGTTTGATTTTCTTGTTGATTCTAAAAAGGTGGACTCTCATATCATGAATATAATCATTTTTGTCCTTAGTTCTCAGAGTGTGTTGCCAGGGATGTATATTACAGTTTGGTGCATGGGATGGATCACCTCCTAAATACATTCACAGTCGAGTCACATACACCTGCTGTGCTCATGACAATCCCATTCTAAAGTTACTGCCTGGAGTGGTGACCCTGAGATGGGTAAACCTAGGATGTGCTGGTGGGAGCCAGATTATCAAGACAGAGGTTCCATTTAATATTGTGCATAGACTGTAACTGTCACTGACTCTGTCGCTACTGTGACATCGGCGACCTCATGCAAAGACGGAAGGTTGGGGCTAGGTTGCATGTAGCAGTCAATCCATAAAATAGACTCAAAGCAGTCAGTCTTTCTGAGCTCCCACAGCCAGTCACTTACCGCTTTGCTGTGGCTCTTGCCATAATGTCACACTTCTACCCTTCACTTGCTTCGCAAAAATGTCATGTGTGGACAACCTGAAGTTAGGAGGTCTTGGGCTGCCTAAGAAGAAACATCTTCTTGAAAAATTTCAACTAATTCTCTACACAGTAGAAGCTATTTTATATGGCTCGGAAGGATAAAACACCCCTTTAGCACTGTTTCGTTTGACTCTAAGATATGCACAATGCAATCCTGAGCCAAGAGAAACACTACGATCAGTACTTATTGGGGTATTGGTGCCAAGACTTGTCCTTTGTAAAAGACCAAGTGAGAAAATAATATTTATTAACAGAGAACTCAAGATTCCCTCCTTCAGCTACAGGCAGTATTTTTGATTTGGCTACAGCCCTGGGTTTTGAGAGTGTCTGCTATTAAAACTGAGGTATTTAGCGATAAGACGATAGACATCCAAAGAGCAGATCAAGAGAAAGCACTCTACAGTAAAAACCCTAATCAGCAACCAAACAGAGAAGCATCTTTGTTTACATTGTGTGAGAAATTCCCAGAAAGTCTCCTATAATTCTCCCATCTAGATTCCAGTCATAGAAAGTGTTGCTAATTTGATCTGTAGTGAGGCATGCAATGACAAGATTCCGGGCCAATACAGTTCTGCCCAAAGGACTGCCTGACTGAGTGCTTAGGAGCTACCTTAAGAGACAGAAGAATCTCCAACATAAAGCTCTAGTGAAGGATCAAGGCACCCAGGCCGACTGCACTCAGGAGACTTGAGACAGCAAGTCTCCTGAGCAAAGAATAGTGATGGTGGTGAAGGAGAGGATTCAGTGGTGAAGGGGCAAGGAAAACAATCATTTCCAAATACCACTCTACAAAAGGGAAGGTGATCAGCTTCAGAATTGGGACTCTGCCTAGCAAGCTTCATTGGTTTCCAGGGTTACGTGGGATTTTGTTAAGACTTTTGTAGTGTAGAAAATGCAGTGCAGGTTGCCATGTTCCCCTCCAAACTCTTACAGAGTGATTCGCTGCAGTCCCTACAGACCCACATGTGAAATAATTGTTCATCCATAGCCACTGATTTCTAAAAGCACCTAGCCAAAATGGACCTCTAAACTTTCCGGCAAGCAAAATGTTTGACCATGACCTTCTGCTTTCACAATACAAGTCACTAGAGATGGTAATATCCCAGAAGCACATGAAAAAGTGAGCGTTTGCTGATGACTTTCCAGATACTAATCCTGAAGTACTACTCATATTTCCAACAGTTATCCTTGAGCTGTGATAAGGGGACAGGTGGGCTCTTGCAAATATCACTTTTGTTTAGGTACAACAATCAAAGTTTGTGAATTTCACTTCTTGGAATATAGCCTCATTATTTTGATGTGAAATCGACAACTATATCCAAAGTTAGCCTTATGCCTTGCTGCTCAGTCTCACATGTAGGATGTGAGTCAGAATTATTGGAGAATAGGCTCATTCAATGTGGGGCTCACTGCTTGAAGCAGAATCTTACTGTTTTCAAGCCATACTTCTAAGAGCACAAGCTCAGTAATTAGATGCAAGTTCTCCAGGTGAGTGAATATATTTGCCCATTTGGTGTGAGTCCTACACCTTAAAGAACAGCTTTACTCATTGGTTGAAAGTTTAGCATTTTAGTGCAGAGACACTTTTAGTGGGTGTGACTAAGACATTCACGAGTACAGCCTCACTCAATGGGTGTTTGTGCCCAAGATGGCAAGATTTGTTTAGTTACCCTTGGCTCACTTTCATGGGCATTGGCAAAGTGAATCAAGGATCGAGGCACAAGAGGTATCAGGAGCCTGGAGACCACCACCGGCCAAACGCCCACAGCATACCGCCGCCACCAGTCGCGCCGCCGCTCCGGGACTTCATTTCCCGGCAGCCTTTGCGGCGGCGCGTTCCCTGACGTGCTACACGCGACAGGAGGGGCTACAAAAGAAGCGAGCCCTCGGTGGAGCGGGGGGTCCTGTGTACCAAAACTGCATTGGCAAAGTGAATCAAGGATCGAGGCACAAGAGGTATCGGGAGCCTGGAGACCACCACCGGTCAAACGCCCACAGCATACCGCCGCCACCAGTCGCGCCGCCGCTCCGGGACTTCATTTCCCGGCAGCCTTTGTGGCGGCGCGTTCCCTGACGCGCTACACGCGACAGGAGGGGCTTCAAAAGAAGCGAGCCCTCGGTGGAGCGGGGAGTCCTGTGTACCAAAACTGCATTGGCAAAGTGAATCAAGGATCGAGGCACAAGAGGTATCGGGAGCCTGGAGACCACCACCGGCCAAACGCCCACAGCATACCGCCGCCACCAGTCGCGCCGCCGCTCCGGGACTTCATTTCCCGGCAGCCTTTGCGGCGGCGCGTTCCCTGATGCGCTACACGCGACAGGAGGGGCTTCAAAAGAAGCGAGCCCTCCGCGTCACGGGACGCGAGCCCTCCGCGTCGCGGGACGCGAGCCCTCCGCGTCGCGGGACGCGAGCGGGACGCCCGGGGCGAAGCCCGGGCAAAGGGCGGGCCCTCTACGGCCCTCCAAGGCCACCCAAGGCACGGCTCGGCCACCCTCCAAATGTGAGTAGCTCCGCATCTGACTGTCTATTCTTGGTTAATCTCTTCTACCTTCACTTGAGTAATATACGGTTATGTCAGAAACAGAGGCACTCACTCCCTTAATAGGAACCTCCATTATGGGTCCTTTGGATAAATTCTTCTTCAGAACAACTGCCGATCTTGACCGTGAATTGGCCATGGCAGAGCGCTGTGTCGCTCGCCGTCAATCTATTGAGTTACTTAAACACACTGTCTTAGAACCCACTGTTAAAGCTATTTCTGAGGCCCAGTACATAAATCTTACTCTGTCCAATACAGATGCAGATCTGTTTAATACGGACAATCTTCCTTTAATTTTTCAATCTAGCACATCAGCTTCACTTCAACCTGAGCAACCTTCCCTCTCTAATAATAGTATCATCGATCTTGTTACTCCAAATCTACCAGAGGTTTCTGAGGTTGTAAATTTAAGCACCATGGAAGTATCATTACCTGCTGAAGGTAAACAGCCTATACCTCCAGTGCCTTCTAAATCTACGCTAGATAAACCCCAGACACCATGTAATCAAACCAAAAGGAAACAGGTAATCATTAGATCTCCTCCAAAGAAGCATAGGAAAAGAGGCCCGGCTAAAACAGACACCCCAACTCATAAGCAAATACTTCCCAAGGATTTACTTAGGCAAGAACTTCTTCAAATAGTGGAAGGGGCACCCATTGTTACCAGAAAAACTCTGACCTCTAATGTTCCACCATCCATCAAAGACTTTGTGGATGCAATGGAACATCTTTTAAAAGCACTACTGACTCCAATAGTAGAAAGAGTGAAGAGAATTGGAATCCAACTGGAAAATCTAACAAGAGGGTCCACTCACAATTTTACAACCAAAAATGATTTAGTAAACGCCGTGAGCATAAAAGATGGTGAAAAAATGCCTAACCCGGGAAAAACAGCCACAGAAAATAAAATCACGAAGGAAACAAAAACCCTGATTAAACAAACACCCTCAGTTAAATCGAAGCCAGCAATTAAGGCCCCTTTGGTTCAACATAAAGTGTCGCAGAATACACTGTCACACTCTGCGCAATTAAACTCTCTCATGGACTCGGCAAGGATGGGGAATACAAAAAACAACTCGGACATTCATAAGAGTGATCCTAAATCCAAAAGACCGACACGGATAAGAAATGCGGATTTACCCCCAGCTGCCTCACAAAATGTCACTGTTTTAACTGGGGTTCCTCCATTACCAACTACAGGAGTTTATGAAAATCACGCCAGTCTTAAAAATAAGGTGATATTCTGTCTCAAAAATAACAGGCCTTTGCCATCCCACCTTAACGGAGATATTATTATGGTGAGAAGAACTAACTGGGTGGGCATACGCCCCAAAGATATAGAAGGTGACGTCATCATTATTACATTTAAAGACCCCAGAGTCACGTCACATATCAGGGATTGGTACTCAGACTTCAACAGTGGCCCGATTACACCAAAATCTCTTTCATATTTCTATCCTGAAGCCTTAATGCATTCGAAACCACACCAACCTATTTTGATAATTTTTCTTTCCAAGAGCATAGAAGACTAACTCATTACAAGTATCCATTAAGATATGGAGTTAGCGAAAATATTCTTCCACCTCAAAATCCCTATTACGATAGAGATAATCCATGGGATACTAAATATCCCTTGACTCCTAGATATGTTTCTGCGGGATATGGTCGATGCTTTCCACCTCCAACTCCTTCTTGGAATTTCCCCTGCTATAATCAATATGAGCCACTGTATGGTTTGGATGATATAGAATGACTCATCCCTATGAAAGCGGATTATCAATTCAGGGAGAAAGCACCTGCCATACTACCTAAAGAACCCTTGATAAAGGGCTCTCTGGGTGATGGTTCCCTAGATATACGAATAGCTAGTAGTATAGAAAACAGGGATATAGCTAAAACAACGAGACAGATAGCCCGGAAAAACATTCCTAACATTCAGTCTACAAATGGGGAAATTAGGAAATCATCTGCCAAATTAGAGTTACTCTCTTGGAACTTGGCAGGTATTATTTCAAAACTTATACTACCTGCCTGGTTGGATGTGGTAAACTTATACTCAGTATTGTGTTTTCAAGAGACCTGGGTGCTTACCCCGACACACTTACTGGGATATCAGACTTTCCATTCACCTGCAATTGCAAGTAAGCAGGGAAGACATAGTGGGGGTCTGTGTACGTATATTAGTGTCACAGTCGGTCATAAGATTTTGAAAAAGGTACTAAGGGCCTCTTATCAAATAATTGTCATGGACGTTGGCTCTTCCATGACATTGTTGATAATTAATTTCTATAATAACATGCCCCCAGAGCCATTGGAAAAAGTTTTAGAAGAGTTACACCGCTCAGTTGTCACAATTAAAGAAATACGAGGGGGCGAGTGTGTGACTGTCTTCATGGGTGATTTCAACTGTTACATATGCCCAAATGCTTCTAAGGGCACGTGTGACACCTCCCCAGAAATGGATACTGATATTAACAATGATATTCATAATCATTTTATACATTCTAAGACAGGGGAATTACTAAATAACTTTCTGACCTCTTTTAATTTAGATTTCGCAAACAATTTAACCCTCCCACGTAGACCTTACAAACCTAGTTTTCACGGTAGAGACAGTAATTCCACTATTGATTTTATTCTTTTTTCACAGATGTATGCCCCACTAATATCTTCCTGGAACACTTTAGACCACCTATATGGGGACCATTATCCCCTAGCTTTATCTATAGTGTTGCCCTCTTCAGCTTCTATGCACAATAACCCCAAAACCAATTATGAGCAACCAATTGAATTGGGGGCTCACAATGGTTATACTATCAAATGGGATAAAATTAATCCTGCTAATCTTTTGAAGGATTTACTGACGATGAGGTGGGAGGAGATACATATTTGCCTCTCCTCAAATGAACAGCCCCATTCCATCCGAGAGGCTTTCTTGAGAATACAGTCCAGTCTTAGAAAATTACTCACACGACAGTTCAAGACAGGGACTATCACCCCTAAAGTATGGTTTGATAAAGATTGTTCCATAGCTTTAAAGACTTTAAATAACCTATTGCATATAACTCCAAAACCAATCACAGAGATTCGACAGGCCAGACTTATATACCGCCTGGCTATCAAAAATAGGAAAAAAGCATTGAAGGAAGAAGCATGGCAGAAATTGCTGTCAGCATGTGAAAACCGAGATCTCTCGGCTTTCTGGAAATTTATAAATACCCCGCTCCCATGGGTAAAGATGCCGGAGAGGAATATGGACCTTGCGATTGATGGAGAGACGTGGGCCGCTTATTTTCAAAAACTGTATAGTAAACCCACACCGACTATACCAGAGCCAAAGACTCCATCAAGCATAGACTCTCTTGATGAAACTCATTCTAACATTGTTTTCACGTGGGAAGAGGTGGAGATGGCTATAAGGGAGAGTCCATCTGGTAAGGCACCAGGCCCGGATGCCATTCCAACAGATGTTTTTAAGGCAGAAATATCCTTTTGGGCCCCAATATTGACCTCTGCCCTGAACTCTGCGAATGCTTCGGGCCACTTTCCATCATGGGATGAGGCCGTAGTGATACCCATCTTCAAAAAGGGAGATAGGCATTCTCCATCTTGCTATAGGCCTATCTCCCTGCTTGATTCCCTAATGAAGATCGTGGGCCGTATCATTCTGAAACGTCTCGAAGCTTGGACAGTAGAGAAGAACATACTTTCAACACTCCAGTACGGCTTTAGATCTGGAAGAGGTACAGTTGAACAGACCCTGAATCTACATCTTATTATGTCCAAATATGTTGACACAAAAAAGGGAAATCTGTATGTCACCTATATAGACTTAAGCTCTCCTTTTGACTGTGTGCACCATGAACAACTTTGGGATATACTTGAACATTTAGGTGTAGATTCATCAATACTCCTCTTCATTAAGAAACTGTATAGAAACGCGGGAGCTAGAGTAAGATATGGCCCAAAAGGAGAGTGCTCGCCAAGATTTACCATAAACAGAGGGGTCAGGCAGGGCTGCATATTGGCCCCCATGCTTTTCTCCCTCTATATTAATGCAATAGGAGAACACTTAAAAACCATTGAATGTGATTATCCAAAAGTGGGAGGGCAAGCAATCCCTATCTTGCTCTATGCCGATGACGCAGCAATACTTTCGCAAACTAGAGTGGGGTTACAAAGGGCAGTTACGGCATTCAGAGAGTTTATGCACGACAAGGGCCTGAAAGTCAACATTGGGAAAACTTACTCAATGGTTTGTAGTAAGAAGATAAATAAAAGACCATGTCCCATTTATATTGAAGAGCAAAGACTAGAGACAGTGGACAAGTTCACGTACTTGGGCATTTCTGTGCACCGACATGTTTCTTGGCAGTCGGCAGTCAAAACGAGGAAACTTGCCCTTGTTAGAGCTGTTGGTGGGCTCAGAGACTTTGCTGGAAGAATAGGAGGGAGGCCGGTTAAACAGCTAATTGTTCTCTACAAAGCAAAATGTGTTTCGACAGCAATTTATGGGGCTGGCCTTTGGGGCATCGAAAAAAATATTGCCTCTATTCAAATAGAGGAAAATAACTTCCTAAGGTATTTATTGGCAACACCTAAATCAACTTCTGTATATATGATGCATATTGACTCAGACTTACCATACATTTCAGACTTAATTAAAGTGGAGCCCCCTCTGTTGTGGCCTAAAATCTGGACCACCACTGAAACTAACCTGAACCGAGAAGTAATACTAGATATTCTCAAACAGAAGGGGGCAAGACACACGAAATGGCTGGCTTACATTAAAAACTTTTTTGTGGACATTGGTCACCCAGAGTACTTTTCTGATCCTTTGACCTTGGACTTTATTTCAAGAAAAAATCTGAGAAAAACACTATTGGATCACTTGGAGACTAAAAGATGGAACCATCAAAAACTAAATACAACACTCCAGGCGTACCAAAGGGTGACGCAGCACAAGGGGCTTCAAGCATACCTGTCCACTGACTTTTCCTGCTATGCCAGAATGCTGCTTGTTAGATTTAGACTGGGCTCTTTTTTCCGTCTTATAACTTTTCCATCAAGAAATGATTGGTCCCGGAATCTGAGTCCTTGTCCGTGTGATGACACTTCTGTGCAATCAAATATCCATACCATCCTATTTTGTACTTACTACTCGATTCTCAGGAAAACATTATTGAAACCTCTAATAAAGAGATGGGGTCTGAGGTCCTGTAAGGACGCTTATGAGCGCTTACAGATGTTAGAGGACACAGAAGTCATATGTATCATGGAACAGTACTTAAAATTGCTGATCAAATTCAGGAAATCGCTACAAGGGCCAACGTAAAAATGCTGTTTTTTATTAGAATTTTGTATAATACTTTTTATTTATGAACAGTTTGGTTCCGCTGATCTCTTTTTTTAAAATGGTATCTTTTTTCTTATAAATGTTTCTATTTTTATCTATTTTAATGAATTGACTAAATGTATTGTTGTATATTTTTATTTCGCTATGAATGCTTGTATGATATTCTTTGAAATATCGAATAAAGCTTATTTGAACCTTGAACCACTTTCATGGAGACCGAGATGATTGAAAATTTACTTGAATAAGGAAGGATGGAAAAATTAAATTAGGTGAAATGTAGAACTGTAGCTGGATGCTTTGGTAAAGGATAGCTTACAGGACTCTGTATTTTATGAATGACCTTTGTCACCTATGGCTTTTGCACAATTTGCATGACAAATGCATCATTTTAGCACCATTATCAGAAAATTACTTTGGGATGGTGAAGCATTCTTTTACTTGGCACAGCATGAAAATACTGAAATAAAATATGAGTGCCTTCACAGAGCCTATAACTTTTCAGAAAATTTCTGTGACAATCCGATTTTAAAATGCACTTGTTTTTACCACTTTTTATATATTTCTTCTTAGGGAGGGGATTATAGTCTTGGAAGAAATCTGTCTATCTTGCTGCAAGTCAGAGCAGCTATTACATCCTACTCTTGTTAAAGATCACCAGCCATAACTTTGATTAAAGTTAAACTTCCCTATATTAGCCCTCTAGATTTGTCTGCCTTATGCCATTAAAAGTTTTCGCCTAATAGAATATATAACATGTGCGCCTCATTTGGCTCCTGAAAGCTCTTCATGGATCATTCTGTTTGATTGTTACTGACTCTAGGCCTCGTATTTCTGATGCTTTGTGCAGTCCTGATCTGTGAAAGCTGGGGTGGTGTTAAGTCTTCATTCCTTCACCTCCCTGCTCTAAAGTGCAGTGCAGAGGTTCTGGTCTAGGGTGGACAAAGTATTCTCATTGGGACCCTGTGATGATTTGCTGCCCTTGGATCAAAATGGATCCAAGGAGGTAGGTGGACTGGCCAAAAATAGGCTGAGCCCAGGCAGTTGCAATTTGTGCTTGCTCTTTAGATACAAAGTACAGTTGTTTGACCTATAACCGTGCATTGGACATTTTTAGGTCTCATCGGAGACAGTGCATGCAATGTCGCTTGCTAAGATCTATTGTTTCTAAAAAAATAAAGATACTCTAAAAAAAGGTATTTTAGCCTCCCCATTGCTTACCATTGGTTGGCTTCATTGTCAATCTTTTTATTTTCCTATTTATTGGTGAGTGTGTGTCAGTACCTGTTGGCTTTGCTTTGTGTTCGGGTGTATCTTTTCTTTTTTGACGCATAGACCACGTACTGGTTGAGTTCTTGATTAGTGTTCTTCTATGCTGCTGACGCTCAGATTGTAGTACTTTTTCTTTTGCATTTGCTTGGAAGACAACTTGAAAACATCAAATACAAATATTGTATTTCCTGGTATTTCCAAGAGCTTAATGCAAACAACTAGCAATAACAAAATGTGCAACCAATTTCTGAAACATACTTCTTTGTCCCGTTGCAACTTTTATTGATAATGAACCTGTAATCATGCACCCTTCATTTAAGACTGTTTTCATACAGTATGTGTATTTCTGAATGAATTTTTGCCACTGCGTCACATTTACATTTACCTCTTTTAGAAACACCCTTTGATTTCAAAAGGCTTACATTTCACCTTTACCTCATCTCACCCATAAACCTTTACCTACCCCCAAACCTCAAAATAACCCTTACTTGTCTGTACCTCTACCCACCACTGAACCCTAAATTCACCCTTACCTCCCCACCCTTGAACCCTCAAGTCATCGCTACCTCGCTTCATTCTACCCGTCCCTGAAACCTCAAATCACCCTCAACCCCCTTACCACCTTGCTACCCTTCAACTCTCACATCACCCTCACCTCCCTTTACTTCTACCTACCCACAAACCCTCAAGTAAACCACCCTTCCCTTTACCTCTTCTCACCCCTGAACTCTCAAGTCACTCTTCCCTCCCTTTACCTCTACCCACCTCTGAACCCTAAAGTAACTCTTACCTCCCTTTACTTTTAAAAGTATCTTATTTAAAAAAAATACTTGCCTGCATGGTAAAGTACTGAGTGGTAAAGGTAAAATGATTTAACTGCGTGGTACTTACCTGCGTGGTAAAGACTTCTTGGTGAAGACTGTTTTCCCCAGGCAGAACACATCCCGTCCCTTCCTTAAATACTCTCCTACCTCGAAGCTAGCACCTGTAAATGATTTAAAGCCTTCATTATTTTTAGAGGGCGCATTTGCCTCTTTGACAGTTTGCCTCCTGCTACTCCTTTTCCTCCTTATACCCTATACTTTAGGTCTCGCCTAAGATTTCACATAGGCTGTTGAATATGAGACACTTTGTTTACTTACAGGAGGCTTAGAGCCCGCCCATTGCTTACTACTGGTTGGCTTCATTGTCACTCTTACCTTCTTGCTTCTCTTTGGTCAGAGGGTGCCGACTTTACTTCCTCTTTGTGTTTTTGTCCCTATTCTGAAGCTTTGACCAAGTACTGTTTCCCTTGCTCAGTGTCCTTCCATTGCTCAATGCTTTCAGGGGTACTTTTTTTTAATTACTTGCACCCTCTTCCATTGTTGCTTGTTCTGCTCCTGCACCCTCCTCCTGTGTTGTTGTTTGTCCAGTCAGTCTCTAAACCTCCCCCATTATTGCTTGCCCCATCCTCCCCACACACCGTCCCCATTCTTTATTTGCCCCTCCA
This sequence comes from Lissotriton vulgaris, assembly GCF_964263255.1. Lineage (NCBI taxonomy): Eukaryota > Metazoa > Chordata > Amphibia > Caudata > Salamandridae > Lissotriton > Lissotriton vulgaris. The sequence goes on along the minus strand of NC_141687.1, from coordinate 655,921,872 downwards.
ATCTTTCAAGGAAATAAAGTGTGCAGAATTCACGCCAGCGGATCTCTAGGTGCTACAAAAGTGCACGGCTAAATTAAATTGGCAAAGTCAATAGCTCTCCCATTGGCAAGACTTATTGGCTTTGCCAATGGTTGTTTAAACTGAGACATTGTTTAAAGCCCACTGGGTCATTCTTTCAAACCCACTGCTCAGTCTTTTAATACAAGTTTTCTAATAATACAATCAAAGCTCAAAACAACGTGCAAAAGCGGCAAAGCGCAATACAGTTTGTGCACCCATACTAGTAAATATCACGAGAGTGTAGTATTGCATTGTGCCAATTTGTAAATATGGCACTGTCACAAAGTGCTTTGGCTTTAGAATTGTCTACTATAAATTTATCATACATCTAGGTTGTTTGGAATGTGCTTGGGTAGGTTCCTGCAAAGTGTTCTTTCTGTCAACTTATGGCTTGATGTATATAATAATTGTATGTTACCTACTTTTTCAAATAACTAAAGCCGTACACCTTTAGGCTTTCCAATCCCATCCTACCCCTGTCCTTTTTTATTAATTAATTGGCCCTGTTGCTTGTTGCCAAACCTCAGATTCACCCCCCAATATTATTCACTAAACCCCACCTCTGTGTTTCACACTAACATACAGGGATATAAAGTGTTCTACACGCTTTAATTGTGGCTGATTGCCTTTTCAGCATCACACTCTCAGTATCAGTATGATAAAGGACCCTTAAATATGAAGGCCAGTCTGTCCTTAGTTACAATTTTGAATAAGAAAGCTATTCTTTGCCAATTTATTCATGCCTCATTCATTTAATTTGTCATACCCCTGTTTCGTCTGTGCTTTTTTACAGTATGTGCAGAAAACAATCCATTTCAACTCCATTTGACATTTTGATCATGTAGTACATTTGCCATTCAAATGAATTTGGAGATCTTAAATGTAAATACAAAGGTTTTTAACAAACCATACCATTTTGCTGTTTGACACTAATTTCCAGCACAGCGGGAGTGTCTAGAATTAGCTTCAAGTGAGTCACAGTTCAGCAATCGTTTTGCCATCTGCAAAAACGTACTAAGCATTAGAATGCCAAACATTTGTATTCTTCTAAAATGCAACAGTTATTAGCATTTTTATATTCACATGCTAATAGAAAAACAAAACTTTGAGGCTTTGAGGAATAGTACCTTGCATGCTTCGTATACTCTTAAAGCATTTAGAGCAGGAGTGCTCCAAAATTCCCCAACAAAGACAACTGTCTTCTGCGTCATCCATACTGTAAGCAATATATCTTCAGAACTTCGAAACCTTCTTTCAAAACTGACTGCATGCTACGTGAATGTGTTCTAGAAAAAAGGAAGCATGGAATGGAGATTTGTGAAATGGGCATGTCAAGGTTTGCCTTGTCTTCTAACTCTTCTTTATATGTAAACAAATAGTTTTATGCATTTCTTCATTTTTATTGTGGCCAAAAAATGTACTTTTAAAACGTTAATATTCAATGGCCCTGCAGCTGTTTTAAAATAACCCAAAGTATTAATATTTAACATTTAAATGTATCAAGTTAACATTTTAAATGTAAATTGTAGTTATAATAGACAATTGTACACAGCCACGTAAGCCGCAGCCATCAAAGAAGGGCGCTGGTAGCATGTTGCGGACACTTTTAAGGGAGACATTTGATTTGTTAAATTGACTCATTTCCGCTACTGTAGGAGTCTCAACATGTCGAGAGGGCAACCCTCCAGGACATGATCGATATAATCAGAGCAACGCATGGACCTCGTGCGGAGGCCAGATGCCTGAGGGAGTCAGGCGGAGGGATTTTAGAAATAAAAAAAATAAAAAATCATGAATCTGGGAGATTCCATAACAATTCAACATGGTACATCTCTAAGACCTGACATCATAAAAAATGCATGTTTTTCATATATGTGACATTTGTTTCTGCTCATTGAACAACATTCTCCACCCCAACCAGTCAGGGTTTCGGTCTAAACACTCTACCGAGACGGCCCTGCTATTTACAGCAGAGACCCTACGAGCGGCCATGGACCAGGGAAAGAAGGCTGTCCTAATCCTACTCGACCTGTCGGCAGCCTTCGATACAGTCTCACATAACATCTTAGTGGACCGGTTGGCTGCCGCAGGAGTAGGAGGGCAGGTCTTGGCATGGCTCAGGAATTTCCTCAGCAATAGACGCCAAGTCACAGTGTTGGGTCAATTCCAGTCTGAAGCAAAGGTCGTCAGCTCCGGGGTCCCTCGGGGCTCGAGCCTAAGTCCTGTACTTTTTAATCTGTACATGGTACCCCTGGTGAAACTGATCGCATCATTCCAGATCAGCACAATATCATACGCTGACGACACCCAACTCATCCTGGTGTTGGACAGGGAACGGCCTGGTGCCGAAGAAGATCTTAAGGAGTGTCTAGCAGCAACATTTAAATGGATGACTGACAATCATTTAAAATGTAATGCTGGAAAGACAGAAATCTTGCCATTTGGGAATCATAATCTGTTTTCCCCAAAAATGTGTTGGCCTGCTGATGCAGAAGCCCCTCCCAACACAATCACATCTGCTCGCAACTTGGGTATCAAGTTTGACGATCAACTGTCTTTCAAACATCAAGCGGTGGCCGTAGCTGGGACGTGCTTCCAGATTATAAAGGCTCTGAGGAAGTTTTTTGATCTTCTCCCGTTGTTGGCCAGAAAAACGGTTGCAGTGGCCTTAATTAATTCCAGGTTGGATTATTGTAATGGCGTATATGCTGGAGCTAACAAAGCCGTTCTCCACAGGTTACAAATGGTCCAACATGCAGCAGCCCGCCTTGTATTACGTTGGCCCCGTAGGTCCTCAGCCTCACCCGCACTTAATGCACTCCACTGGCTACCAATAGGCAAAAGGAATCTTTTTAAGATTCTTATAATCACCTTCAGGGCTTTTCAACAGCAAGGTCCAAAATACCTGTGTAATGGGTTCAAAAGATATCACCCGACACGTTGTCTGAGGTCCGCCAGTCAGAATTTGCTCATAATCCCTCGATTCAAGCTAGTAACAAAAGGTGGCAAATCCCTTTTTGTACTGGGCGCCAAGGCCTGGAATAAACTCCCGCCCTCTTTAGGATCACTGGCCCAAGAAACTCATTTCAGGAAGGCACTACAAACCTGGGTCTTTTCTTTATCTGATGCTGCCTGTAGGGCGCTGGTGTGTTGTGTAGTGCAGTGTACAAGTCATCTCTTTTCCCTCCAACTCCTTCATCTGGGTTGGGTGAGCGCCAAGATACTCCTTGGAGTGATAGGAGCGCTATAAAAGTGTCCTTTACATTACATTACATTACAGTACCTGCTGAGGAAGTTGAGTAGATGAAGGTGTTGAAAGTAATAAAATAGTCTTTATCTTCTTGCAATGAGCGATTTACTAGGATATTCTACTTTATTATAGGCGTTTAACAATCGACTGCTCTCATATGGACTCCACAATATTGATTAGTAGCATATCATCGCACTAAGTAAATATGGATATATGAATAGTACATTTGCAATCCACTATGCTTGTTTGCCTTGAAGATACATTTGTAGCCCATATAGTGGCTTAGATCTATGTGCAGAGTGATATTATTGACTTCAGGATTCTAAAAGGCAAGCATTTCTAGTGCCTAGTCATCGGACCCTCTGTTTTGTGCTTAGGACGGTGGGAGTTTTGAGATCTGCTTAGCCTGCAGGTCAACTGTTTTGGACCAGGCCATTCTCTTTTACTAAAATGTTGTGTGTATCCCTTCTCAGTAAAGCCCCTGTAGCTGTGTTTAGCCTCACATTATGTCACGTTGGTGTCAGTAGCACTCTCAAATATTAATAACCAACACATTTTGAGTTACCTGTAGCAGTTCAAAGCTGCCCATTCCATTTATAAATGTGTAGTTTAAGTGGTAGTGAAAATGGTTCATTTTCCACCACAGTAAAATCAAGCATTTGCAAAGCAATCAGTCTCGCCTTAGGGACGATATATAAATTTAGCTCTGCAGCACATTAGCCTGGGTGCTGAAACATCGACTGTTCTTTAACTTGGAGGGAAAGTAAGCACCAAACTGCGTGACACGCCAGGTATGGGAACACATGGCGAGAAATTTTGCCTTTCAATGGGAAATGGTATAGTTCAAGTTCTGTTTTAATATGAAATCAGGGCCTTCGGAAGTCATATCACTGAAAATACAAGATTTGAAAAAAAGTATTATTATCTACAGGTGCTCATGAAAGACAATTTTTTATGGAATGGAATCTAGAGACTGCGAAAGTGATTCTGGTATTTTACTGACCTCTGCTGGTCAGTAAAATACTGCGGGTCGTTTGATATCGAGAAAGTTAAATAGAGGAAGTTGCCAGAAAAATTTAAAAAAGAAAGTCCCTCAGCAAAAAGCAATTCTGGTATTTAACTGGCCTCTGCTGGTCGTTGTCTCTCAAGACAATTAAATAGAGGCAGTTGAACATAAAATAAGTCCCTAAGCAGAAGCGAACAAGTCCTAGGGCTAATCTCCAGAGTCCACAAAGTACATACACATATAAGTATATACTAAAGTATATACTAAAGTATATACAAGAGGTCTTGAATGCTTGACCTAGAAAGTGCTTCACATGGCATCTCTTCAATGCATATGTATAATGTTATGGTATATTTACTGCCTATTAATACCAAAATCACAGCAAGTAGTCAGAAGCAGACCATGTGGGGTGGCCATAGTCAATACACATATATTTGATATAAGAGGAACCAGTGCCATTAACGTATTTGTGCACAGTAGTGAGAGATTTCAATTTGATTCTTTTATGCACATAAAACTGGGATTATGGGACCAGCTGTTTCCAGATTTAGCTGAACATGCTGAACGTTACAAAGTCATCATGTACCCTGGGCATCCCCCTCTTTTGGTGACTGGTGCTGGTGGTAACTGGCTCTGACTGTCCCTGGCTTCTGCTTAAGCAGGGCCAGTGCTATGGTGAAAACAGTGACAACACAGTGGAAAAAACACACATACACACACTCACACACATTAGGGTACACTATGTGTTTGGGTACCCCTATGATTGGCATGAGCTACCCTATAGGTCCCTAGTAAAAATAGGACAGGGGGATTAACACTACCTTTAAATCCTTAGTATATAATAGGACATGGCAGTTTAGAGGCTAACAGCCTTTTCTGCACGTGCATGTATGCACTGCTGAGAGCCTGAGGTAATTTTAAAAACAGCCCTGTGTTGCAGGACTGCTTTTAAATGTTACATGTGCTCGCAGCCGTAGTTTGTGGCTGTTGTTGGGAACTTGGACTTTGGGACATCGGAGGAGCCACCAGGACCCTGTTTGCTGGAACGCTGAGTGAGGCTGACATTTTTCTGGGGCAAACTTTGTGCTGAATTAACTCACGGGACTGGGAGGACCAGCCTGCCTTGCGGCGTGCAATCAGCCGCAGCTTGTCCTCTTCCCGCCACACCCCCCTTCAGCTTTTAACGGCTCACGCCCCCCGCATCGCGGGAGCCGCTCGCAGCCGTAGTTTGTGGCTGTTGTTGGGAACTTGGACTTTGGGACATCGGAGGAGCCACCAGGACCCTGTTTGCCGGAACGCTGAGTGAGGCTGACATTTTTCAGGGGCGAACTGTGTGCTGATTTAACTCACGGGACTGCGAGGACCAGCCTGACTTGCGGCGTGCAATCAGACGCAGCTGGTCCTCTTCCCGCCACACCCCCCTCCAGCTTTTAACGGCGCGCGGCCCCCGCTTCGCGGGAGCCGCTCGCAGGTGTAGTTTGTGGCTGTTGTTGGGAACTTGGACTTTGGGACATCGGAGGAGCCACCAGGACCCTGTTTGCTGGAACTCTGAGTGAGGCTGAAATTTTTCGGGGGCGAACTTTGTGCTGAATTAACTCACGGGACTGCGAGGACCAGCCTACCTTGTGGTGTGCAATCAGCTGCAGCTGGTCCTCTTTCCGCTCACATCTAACTGGTCCTTCTATTTATTACCCCCTAACTCCGCGTCTCGCGGGACGCGCGCAGGAGAAGCGCGGGTGAAGCCCGGGCCAAGGGCGGGCCCGTTTAAGCCCGTTCAAGATCGTTCAAGGGCGGGGCGGGCCACCCCCTTTACATCTTAGCATCGGGTGGGTCTTACTGTCTGTACAGTGTGCCCTCGTAATTGTATTATTGTTGTAAATGGCAGCTAAGGAAGCTAGTAGTAAGACGGCCAGTGTAATCCTAATAGGTTCCATGGACAAATTCATCACTAGGATGAATTCAGCCATCGATCAGAGTATTACAATCATGGAGAGGCGGGTTTCTCAGGATCGGGCACTTGCCAGAAGATCTTTAATGGGTCCAATAGCCATTGCAAGGACTCCGGCCAAGCATTACAGTCCTTCTAATCCTGATGCACTTCCCTCCTTGGAGTCTTTAATTTCCGACCCACTGGTTTGTGATATTGACAATCTTTCTGAAGGGAACCAAACCACGGCCTCTGATTTGCTTTTGATTACCCCCCACGAACTACCTACAGAGCCAAGTCCTGTCAAGGAGCATAATACTAGACAACTTCGGGAAAGGCGTCAAGGGGCCATTCCAAAAACTACACAGCGTTCGGTCACTACTAATGTTCAAAAGTTGGGAAAAGTTACCAAACGCAAAGGAAAAGCTCCAATTGACAAAGGGCAGGCCTCCGAGACTACCAAGGCAATCGTACACACTTCTAACGTAAACACGACCCCGGTGAGATTGTCCTTGGAGGCTAACGGGTTAGGAAGTGAGGTACTTACTGGGTTGGATTTGGAGGACCCCCTTGATTAACAAGATAGGAGATCTTTTCAGACTTCTTCTTCGCCCAGTTCTTGAGAGGTTAACCAAGATTGAGGAAAAATTAGACAGGATTGGTATTGTGTCCTCTGGTAAGGCTGACTCGCGGAAAAAGGCGAAATAATCTAGGGCTGAGGTCCCCCCTTCTAATCTTTCGGGAGTGGGGGCTTATCGATAAATATGACCTGTGTATTTTTCAGGAAACTTGGTGTCTTGAGCCAAGTCTGGCTATTCTTCCTTCTATGCTCCAGCTATCTCTTCTGGGTGGGGTCGCCCATCGGGCGGACTGTTAATTTGGGTCAGAATTGCGTTAAATTGTAAAATTACCCACCATCATAGTACATCAATGGACCTGATGAGGCTAACGATTAGGGATCCTCAGGCTACAGTGACTCTGGAGCTTTATAATATTTATGCCAGAGGTATGCAAGGGGGGGCCAAATCTCCAACTATCTCTGCGTTAGCAGATTCACTCCTAAGTTGCCCCACTGACTCTCTGTCCCTAATTGCCGGTGATTTTAACTGTACTTTTGAACCGCTGGCTGTGGATGGTGCTGGAGGACTTTTTGACGTCTCGCATCCTCATCAAAAAGTCCTCCAGCACCATCCACAGCCAGCGGTTCGAAAGTACAGTTAAAATCGCCGGCAATTAGGGACAATCTGTGTCCATTTTTTAATTGACTGACGATCGCACCAATTAAAAAATGGACACCGATTGTCATTCAAATGAATGCCTTATTAATGGAGCATGCCCTGGTAGCTGTTAACGGGCATGCGCCATCTGATTTCATGGGAGCCCACACTTACAACAGGGTTACCTGCCCTAGCAGAATAGATTACATTTTGGTTGACAAGAGGCTATGGAAACTTGTGAGTGACATGACTGTCATCCCATCTATCCATAGCGACCATAACCCCTTGTCCCTTTGTATGCGGAATCAGTTGTTTAATGGGAAGCCTCAGTCTAGTAGCAGACCGAGGATGGTGACCAGGGAAATAATACCTTCAAATTGTAGAAGATTCATCAAATGGCAAAAATTCATCTTAGATGAACAAAAAACCAGCGCCCTTGGGGAGATTGTAAGAGACCAGACCGAGAAGCTCTCCACAATTTGCATTAACGATTTGGGATTCGGTCAGGCTGATGTGATTTATGCCGAAACAATTGATATGATGGCTGCTCTTCTCCTTGATACTCGGGCTACAAGTCAACCAAAGAGCAATAAACCTGCAGGCAAGTGGTATAATCAGGACTGTAGGGGGGCAAAATCCAAATTGATATCTGCCAATAAAACTCGCGATGCTGCTGAGGTCTGCTTAGCTCGATCCCAGTATAGGCAAGTACTACTGGTAGCAAAGAGGGCTTGGGATGACTCCCATTGGGAGGAGCTGAAGCTGGCTAGTCAGTCTAAAAATGGTGAGCGGTTTTGGGCCTTGGTCAGAAGTTCAAATGGTGGCGACACAGAACCAATACCCAATCATATCACTGATGGGGAGTGGTTTGATCACTTCAGGAATTTGTATGAAGGGGTAGGGGTAACAGATAACAGTGGGCCCCTTGGACACGACTCATCACTAATGATAAATACTTTGTCCCTCATTGATCCTGTAGGGCAAAAAAAGGTTGAGGCAGCCTTAAACAAAATTGTATCTGGAAAGGCACCGGGCCAGGATGGCATTCCAGGCGATCTATTCCGTGCCAATATTGAGCAATGGGCTAAGTTCTTCTCCCTTTTGATTAATGCCCTCATTCAGGGGTCTCCGGTTCCGAGCTCGAGGAAAGGGGCTGAGGTGATCCAGATTTACAAGAAGGGACAAAGGGAAGACCCTGCCAACTATTGTCCAATCATCCTCATTGATGCTGGCCAGAAGGTGGTTGGCAGGGTCCTTCTGGAGAGGATCCTTTCATGGGCGGAGGAGAATAACATCATCTCCCAATTCCAGGCAGGTTTTAGGGCGTGCACATGCACTGTTTACCAGGCATTCAGGCTGGTTTTGTTGCACTGGAAGATAGCAACCATTGGCAAGGGCGGTCTGTACTTGGCCTTTATTGATTTAAAGACCGCGTTTGACCTGGTTCCTCGAGAGCGCCTGTGGACGGTGTTGCAGGAGATGGGGTTCCCCTTGCCCATTCTGAATTTGTTGGCCTGTATGCAGGATGGAAATTATGCTTGCATTCGGTGGGGCACTCAGGAGCAGAAAACCGACAAAATCCCGGTAAATAGAGGCGTGCGCCAAGGATGCGTCCTGGCGCCGACCCTCTTTTCATTGTTTGTTAATGGGGTTGTTTCATTTTTGTCTGATATTGATGCCGATGCCCCTACCCTGGCTGCTGTCAAAGTCCCCGCCATGCTCTTTGTGGACGACACGCTATTGGTATCTAAAACACCAATGGGGCTCCAGAAGCTTTTGGACCGTTTCTGCACATTTTGTAACTTAAGGGGCTTGGTTATTAATACAACCAAAACCAAGCTCCTTTATTTTAATCCTAGCAAGAAAGCCAACTGTATGCTTATACTTGACGAGGTGCCCTTAGAGCGTGTTAAAACATTTGACAACCTAGGGATAAGGATATCTGATCAATTGAAATGGCACCTACATATTGAGAAATTGGCCTTGAATCACAAACGTGTCCTGGGAGTCATTGAGACGGAACATAGAGCCTCAATATCTAGACCCAAAGCACCTGCACTGGAGATTTATTCTGCAAAAGCTATAGGTAGTGCATTGTATGGAGCTGAGCTCTGGGGTTTCAACAACGTTGATCCCCTTGTCATGGCTGAAAAAAAGTTTTTTAGGGAGCTTGTTTCATTACCTAGGGGTACCCCAAGCAAACCACTCCCGTATGACTTCGGACGCCGATCAATTAAAGATCTCATTATCTTGCGCCCGCTTCTCTATTGGGCTCATTTGTGGCGTACACCTGAGCTATCTAGCTACGCAGATGGCCTTAGAGAAGTCATGAATATGCAGGGGGCCCACAAAATTGTTTGGCTTACCAGGGTAAAGAAGTTTTTATTGGCTATTGGTTTTAATATTGCATGGGAGACAGACAGGTGTATCGTGTCAAAACTGGAGGTCAAGAGAGCATATTGGCTATGGGTTGATGCCCAAGATTCTAGAGATACCAACCTGGGCAGGTTGACAGATGAGTTCCGTCTTCACAAGATGGTACATCGTCTTGAAACCTATCTGGATTTCATTAGGAAACCCAGAGATAGGGCTCTTTACATTCAGTTCAGACTGGGAACTCTTCCGGTTCGTGAACGACCCTGCAAGTGGAAACCCCCCAACCAAACACCTGTCGATTGCCCGTTTTGTACCGATGCACCTGAAACTATCCCACACTTTTTCTTTGTATGTCGCGCTTATAATAAACATAGGTCAAAATGGTTAAAACCTGTTTGCCGTCAGCTTGAGACCAAGAATCATGCCTCTGCCCTTAGAATTTTGCAGACGGATCCTAGCACCACCCTAGCTTGTGGGGTGGCCAAATTTCTTGGTTGGGCGTGGGTGATCAGACTGAAAGACTTAAGATAATTTTACAAGGCGACTACTTTTTAATCATGTTCAAAGCTGTAATTGGTTTAATGATTTTTTACTGTTGTATCCCTGTCTATGTGCTTATTTAATGTCTTTTACAAATGAATTGTATTTTAACTGTCAATGTGCTTTTTAAGATATTTCATATCGAAATAAAGCTTTGTACATCTGCATCTTTGGTGGTAGGGGCATTTACAAATTGATAAACTACTATATTGTGGTGTATTAGGTACCCCCAGAGCCTCCCCTAGGGGTCCCAGTGGCGGTGGGCAGCAGATGTCGGGGGCGTGACTGGGAGAAGCAATGGAATTGAGCCATACTTGAGGTTGGTTTAACTGCTGAAATTCCAACAAAATTGATTTTTGGAGGAATAGTGCTCTCTGGGAGACCATTATGCCACACTTTAGAGGAAGAGGTCATGCTCAGGGGAGTACCTTATAGGACAGGAGTGCCTTCCTGCTTGATCAGAGAGAACACTGATTAAGTATCTGAGAGATACAGAGCATTTTAGATCTGCTGCTTAAAACTAAGAGAAGAAGTATCCATGCTGGAAGTTTGATCTGCACCAACCAGGCCCTGCACTCTGACTGATTGCACCTGCTGCACAATGTGGAACACAGTCCTGTGGACCCAACTATCTTTAAGAGGAATAAAGAGTGGACTCCCTGAAAGCTACAGTTTATGAAAGCTCACCTGGACCATCACCACCAAGAATCCGCAGCCTGGAGTGTGTCCAGTGGATTTGTATGGTTTTTGTCCAAGTGGATTGTGGGAACTGAAGACCCAAACTTTCAAGGACCAACTTAGAGATTCCAGACCCTTGGATTGTGTTTTGAACACTTTGTGACCCCCTAAAGGAACTTCAGGAAGAAGTTCCAGACGATTTGAGAACTTTGGAGCAAAAGCTCCAGAGGTGGGCTGACACAAATGCGAGAGCTAGGCTGCCGACCTTCAACCATGAGCAGGCATGGCCTGCTGGTTCTTCTTGCTGAAAAGCTCCGGCGGCCCGACTTCCAAAGTTTGACAGGGAGCTCCCTGGAAAGCAAGCCGGTGAACCTGCTTCAAACCTGGACTGGTGAAGAGCATTGAGGGACCCCAGCAAAAAAAGCTTCAGAAGGCAAAAATTTGACAGAGGCCTACCACAAGGGGTAGCCACACAGGGCTCAATTGCGGTCGGCCTGAAACTTAGACTTTGTAATGGTTTAGCATGACCAGATGTCCCTTTTGGCGCTATATGCTTCTATGTGCTATATATTACAACATCTTTAAAAATTCATACCTACGGTTCCCGACATTGGATTTTTTTCATTTTGGTGAAATTTGCAGTGAGCACGCGACCAAAGTCTGGGCATACCATTCCCACTTGTGGTGACAAAAGGAAAAGAAAAATTGATGGACGGAATGCTGAACAATGCAAACATTCACCCCAAGTCACAATGATCCGGGCTTAATCTATCATTCTTTTGCTCACCACTCCACTCCAGTTTGGACCCAGCCATATGCAAATCAGCCCTGACCCTGTTCCTCATAGGAACATTCCTGTCCGAACTGCCAAGCCAGGTCCTGCCTGAACAAGGAACAGCCACCCCAGGACCAATTTTGTGGCATCACCTCCCCTATCAGCCAGGCTAGCTTGAATACAGTGGAGTAATGAGCACGGGACCCACGTCAGTGCAGACCCTTCCCATATAGGCCGACAAAAGAAAAAATGAGCAATTGATGGATAGAATGCTGAACAGTGCAAACATTCACCTCCAGATACAAGGATCTGAGTTTAATCCATTGTTCTTTTGCTCACCACGCCACCCCTGTTTGAACCCAGCCATCACTGGTGGTGAATGTTTGATTCATTTTGCATTCCGTCCATCATGTGTTGCAGCAGCACTTTTCGCCCCAAGTGAGATAGCATCTGCCTGACCCTTAATAAGACCCTTAGTCACCTCCACTCTGTTCCCAAACATTAAGGCTACTTTTACAGTCTTGCATCTCAAAGCTGGTATTGTCCTAGATCATGCTTGACTCTATAAGCGAGCTTGTGGACCAGGGCAAAGTAGCTAATGCACCAAATAAGCCAACTTAACCAAGAGCCAATGCCAAGCCCTTCTGCGGACAAGTGTTTGTTAAATCACAGAAAAATAAAAGAAATAGGATTTAATGCACTAGAGATTTTATACTGTGAACGGTTGGAGGAATGCACAGTTTTCTGTCCTTCACTTCATTCTGTGTTCAGCAGTGAAGCAACAACTAATAAAAGTAATTGAGGTAAGTAAATAGGCAATAAGAAGCACATCAATGCACATAGTTATGGTGAGACAGCCAGATGGCAGAGAATGCAGCTCCTGCTGTAATTTTATCAAAATTACTATTGTCATGGCATGTTAGTTTTCATAAGAATTTGTACAGTCACTGATCTCGTACAGACAAATTAATTTCAGGTTCTCTCATGTGTAGTCACATAACAGCTATACTTGAGCACACACAAAGGAAAATTAAATAATCATAGTCACATACGTTTAAAAAGCAGTGCACTTTCTAGATTTAGTATTCCATTAGCAGCTTTGGATCACTGATCATTTTGCTATACTGTGACTTAAATTGATCTATAGAAGCGCAGATATCAATCAGTCGTACACGCTTTCACGTGTATTTAATTCTCCTAAAGGACATAATTGCATTGTCCACATTTTGAATAAGTGGTTTGTCATGAAGTAATTTCTATTTTTACTTCTCTTCAATGCAGTGACTCATAAATGGGACTGGAGCTGAATGCAATCTTGATTTTTGAGCTATAAACAAATCTGTTACAGCGACAGAGAATCTTTATGGGACTCTCGCATTGTAAAGTCCTAGGTTTCTGAGGTGTGGAGAGGATTCTATCTTGGACACGTGTCTTAGTTCAAGACTTTTTGATAATTTGAGGATTACCATATAAACCCTGACACTAGTGCACTTTCTTAATTTTAAGTGATTTTAAGAAAAAGGTTCTACACTATCTATACATTTTTAAAGAAAATGACTCAATTTCAGCGCCAAATTGGGGGAAATAAAATATAGAAAAAACAACAAGTATTGACAGGTCAATAGGTCTCACATTTGTGACCCATTGGCATTGCCAATGGTTTTTAGCCACTTTGCACGGCGTTTACAATTCTGTGCAGCGTAGCTAAAATTTAAGAAAGTCTTAGATGTGGTTGCCTACGTAATTTGTTAGTTTTTTCTTTTTAGTTGCCTAGCTGAGTTGGATTGATAACTAAAAAAAAGAAAAAAGCCTGCATAAAGATATCTTTTTTAAGGTGGCGGCTGATGGTAGGTGAAAGCAAAATGAGGGAGGGTGGGGAAATTGAGAAGCAACACAGAAAAGATTGGAAAAGCAACAGAGAGAGTTCCAGAGGAGATGCTAAAGTAGCAGGGGAATAGGTGAGCGGAAGCAAAAGGTGGATTGAGGGAAAGCAACTTGAAGAGCGTGGTGAGAAGAAGCAAGCAAGAGGGGCAGGAAGAAGCATTTAGTTAACAGAGAGCAACTTGGAGTGCAGGGGGAGAGACCAACAGAGGGAGGCGACTGGAAAAAAACATGCACTCTAAAAGAGTGCTTAACCCAAAAGAAAAAAATAGTACTTGAAAATAAGCAGTAGAAGCTGCAATGCTAGCCACTCAAGGAGATTGTAAAGAGGCAATGCTCTGTGGGAGGGACAAACACAAGATTGACAAGCTGGCACATGAGTAAGAAGCAGAAAATGAGAGTGGCAAGTTAAGCCAACCAATGGTAAATACATGGCTGTCTCCTAAGCCTTCTATGTTCGCAATAAACAGCGTATGCGGTGTCTAGTAACCTCCATTTAAAAAGCACTATGACTTAACCTAATTATAATAATTGACTAAATAATGCATTAATAATTAACTAAATAATTGTGTACTACGTAAGTCTTTCTAGGTACCTAGACATTCTCACATGATTTGAAAATCACTGTTCCATAGTGATTATCGTTATTAATCCCAGTAGTATATATATATGGCTGAGATACCCGCCACCCCCTCTCAACACAATCCCCAAGGATGGGAAACCGGAAACAGTTCTGAAGTTTTTGGAAGACGGGAGGGAGTAACCCTCCCGGCCGTATTTATTAAAATATGAAACAAAATTAAAACATTAAATAAACAGTTTCATATTATGTACAATTTCATTACCACATTGCGATGTTTGGCTAACCTTAACAGATTCTCTAATACAAAGGTTCTCCTAGCCGAACTAACATCCTACAAAACATTTACTTGAAATTTTGAAATTGTACATCCTAACGTTTAAGGGCCAACGGCAAGGTCGTAACCGGTGTCAAGATCCCTAACCCAGAAATATCGCCCTCACTTGTGAGGGGCGGCCCAGAGGCGTACCTCAAGTGCAATTACCAATTTCCCTTCACTCGACGGGGGCCCCAATAAAACTCGACGCCACTTAGAGGTCGTACGAGGACTCGTGTGAGGTATCTAGAAGGTAGCGTAGACCCCCCCCCAAACCCCACACAACTTACCACATCTGCCGTCGCAGACGTCCTGGCCCCGGGAAATTCCCCAGGAGGGGGCTGTAACCCCTCCTACCCAGGAAGGGGCCTTGACCGCCTTTCCTTTTCTTTCGGCGACCCATCCTTAGAAGGGACTGCCTCCCCGTTGAGGGGCCAATGGCCACCTCCCCCGAGCGCTCCCATCCGTGCTGGGTGACGCCCACTCATAGGGATCTTCCAATTAGTGCTCACCGATCATGACCTTACCGCCACAGGCCGGATAGTTGACCGGCTATCCGGACCCCCCACAACACTCCTACCTAAATGTCATGGTCTAACGTTTTTAGCCATGCTAAGAAGTCTCCTATGAGTAACTCATTCCCCACCCGAGACAAATGCACTCCATCCCCCAAATACATACTGTCATCATTAATACACCCATGCAAAATAGAATGCAGTGTCTTGGAACGGAACAACCTACTCACTTTGTTATTAAGCTTTCTCACAGAATGATTTAAAGCAGGAACCGAAATAGCCCCCCGCCATACCTTTCGTGGGATCATATGGGACCACGCAATTGTGCACCCTGGAACTCTCCTCGCTAACCAACTTACAGTGGAAAGCATCGCCTCGAGAAGAAGTCGTCTACCAGTGGTGACCAAATCATTACCCCCAAGATGTACTATGACTACAGACGGCGGTGACCTCGTCCGCCCTAGCAAATCCTCAAAAAATGATTGAAACTGGTCAATACAGAGACCGCCTCTTCCGTAGAAGGACACCCTGTACCCGTATTCCCCAGCTACGTGAATCATATCACCTGCCTTGAATACGTCTGCGGCACGTCTCACGTATGAGTGGCCCACGACCCACACCTCCTCTTTCACAGCCGGTGATGTCTGACCGCTGGCCCGGTGTTGGGTCGACTGCAAAGTTCGCCCCGCCTCGTAGGCTTGCGCAACTGAAAACCAAACAAAAACAAGAAGCGTGAGTACATTGTTACAGCTTCACAACATGTGCAACCGCACATACCTTTTATAACAATTGGAGGACCAACGCCCCACCCGTTTAACTTGGTCAACATTCAGACCCCTGGCTGTAGCTTCTGTAGCAGCCCCTATCCGAAAGGAATGGGTCCCAAACTCGCCCGGGTTCAAGCCCGCAGCGGCAATCGACATCGCAAGCACCCGCTGGAACTGAAACTTTGTCAGTGGGGTGGCGTCAGCGTGTCTCAACAAGGTCCCCCCCCATGATGCCACCCTTCGTGCTAGATAATCCTCTAAACACCTTACCGGGCACATGGAGGACCCGGAAATCCTGCGTATGATTACGCAGTCACCCATCCCACTCTGATCGGTCTTGGACCTGACAAAGGAGACCGTCATCGTCTCCCCTCTGATCTGGACGTGCTCCTGGCACAATCCTCCTGTCACATCCTGCTTGTTCCTCGCCACTAGTTCGCTTACCCGCATAGCCCCACGGAATGCCAGCGTAAAAGCGGCTCTGAATAACACTGTCTCAAACTGAGATGAACACGTAGCAGGGAGTCTGGATAATAACTGGGCCAGCCTATCCAAACCTATCGGGCGCCTCTCGTCTACTTTGCGACCCTCAAGGCGTTGCCACCCCGTAGCGCTTTCTGTACAACGAAAGACGCTGTCGGGTCCTGGATCCCATGAGCCCTAGCAACAAAGGAAATGGCCGCCCGATGCCTCTGAGCCGTGGCCACCGATTTCCCGACCAGATGTAAGGACATCAGAAAATTTACAACCCACTCCTCCTGGCCCCAAAGCTCCTCTCTATCAGTCCCCAAAAAGGCTAAATAGGACCGGAACGCCCCTTCATATGCCTTCCTCGTCCTGGGTGCTAAACTCTCTCCCACGAGGTTACGAAGTTCGGGGCACCGAGAGACCAGAGAGCTTCGGGAAAGGGTGCCGGCTCCGGGTCCGCTGTGGGAAGGAAACCCCAGAAAGCCTGCATACGAAAACGAGACAGTGCATCAGCCGCCTGGTTCATTACCCCTGGGACATGTCTTGCTCTGAATAGCACATTCAATTGCATACACAGTAAAACAATTTCCTTGAGCAGTCTCAAAATCCATTTGCATCGTGCTGCCTGACTATTGATACACTCGACCACGGTCATATTGTCAGACCAAAATACCACAGAGTGATCTTTGAAACCTTCAGGCCAAGTTCTCAGGGCCACTAAAATGGGGAAAAGTTCCAGGAAGGCAATGTTACTCGTGAGTCCACTGTCATGCCACCATGTCGGCCACTTTTGTGCAGACCATCTTGTGCCGAAGATGGCACCGAAACCTATGCTCCCTGCCGAGTCTGTCCACAGCCCCAGCTCCTCGGAGGACACGGCCGGTTTGTTCCAGACGACTCGACCATTGAAATTCGCCAGAAATGCCAACCAAATGCGCATGTCCTGGCGGACCTCGGCCGAGAGCCTTGTGCGATGATGGCACTCCCTCAGGCCGACCATGGCTTGAGCAATCGAACGGGAAAAGGGGCGGGCCATTGGTATAACCCTCAGGGCAAAATTCAACTGGCCAACTAGCTGCTGTAATTGATGCAGCTTAACCTTAGGTCCATTTATACACATTTGCAGGGATGTCCTGAACTTAGACACTTTGTCAACTGGTAAACGAAAACAACCTTCTCTGGAGTCTAACTCGATCCCCAGAAACTCGAGGCAAGTGGAAGGCCCCACAGTCTTACCTGGTGCCAATGGCACGCCAAACTGATTCATCAAGACACAGAATTGCGCCAGAGCCTGCCCACATTCCGGATCCCCGGCTGCCCCCAAGAACAAAAAATCATCAAGGTAATGCATCACATGTTGGAAACCCGTCTTCCTTGTGAAGACCCATTGTAGAAAACTACTGAATTTTTCGAAATAGGCACAGGATATAGAGCACCCCATCGGCATACACCTATCCATGTAATACTGGCCCTGAAACATGAAACCTAGGAGACGCTGATCGTCTGGATGTACCGGGAGCAACCGGAACGCTGACTCGATATCAGATTTTGCCATCAGCGCCCCGGGCCCCAGGCGATTCAAAATGGCTACGGCCTCATCGAAGGATGCGTACCGCACCGAACACACTTCCGGGTCTATCGCTTCGTTTACGGAAAGACCACGTGGGGCTGATAAATTATGTATCAGCCGAAACTCACCCGGGTCCTTCTTTGGGACCACACCTAGAGGGGAACAAACAAATTTAGGAACCGGCGGTACACTAAATGGACCGGCGACTCGACCTCGAGTAACTTCCTTCCTGATCTTATCCTGTACCACGGTCGTATGCTGGAATACCGATAGCTGATTTTTACATTTCCCTGCACCTTGAAAGTCCCCCACTGGGATGCGAAAACCATAAGCAAACCCGTTCCGCAACACCCCAGCAGAAGTACGATCCGGGTATTCACTGAGCCAAGGAATCATTGCCAAGGTATCAATCGGGGTAGGTAAAGGCGCCCCTCGGACTATGTTAGACCTGTTTGGCGCCTCCTCTACCCCCGTTATCACCCGTTTTGGCTCTGCACGTGGACTCAGGATGGGATGATTGCCCGCACCCACTACATTCGTGTCTAAATTTGCACGATCCCTGGGGCCTAGTACATTTACCCTTGTTGAAGTTCCAACAAACCCCCCTTTTTCCTGTATTGCCGGCAGGCCTCGAGTAATTGTCGGTACCCGCACCCGATCGAAAGGGCGTCCCCGCAAATGGGCGGGAGGATTCGCCAACGTTACTCCCTACTAATGGCACCTTTAACATACCAGTATCCTTCATTTTGGACCAAGATACAGAATCATAACAATCCCACGTTAAATTTTTATCATGTTCTTTAGCCTTTCTAAACAGGTTATCATAGCAAAACCAATGATTACCCTCGTGTGATACCGAGTACCCCATGATTCGTGACTGATAAATCGGCAATTCGGGTAACAGATCGGGCCTTCTTTCCCCCAGGATTGATGTAAAAACCCCCCACGCTTGGCCCCAATTACCAATGTTTTCATTCACCTTAAAGGCGGCCATTTTTGCGCGCCAAACACTCGGATGCATGAGATCCTTCTGGCCTTTAACATGCTCCATCTCATAGTGATCAGTCAGCAACGAGAAGATGTTTACGTACTCCCCTGCCCATATCTTTTCCTTAATAGCCAAAGGAACATGCTGACCCAACTTTTCCCTACGAGAGGGTGCTGACTCGTCTCTCGCAATCGGCAATGGCCGCTTACCTGCACCGGACGTTGCCTCTGCTACTGAACCCGTCCCCTGCGGCTTCTCTACTGCTGCAGCCAGTGTGGACACCTTCGCTGCATTCCGTGACTCACGCAATTGCTTCATCAGCTCGTGTGCATCGACAGCCGTGGCGCCCTCGCTACCTTTACCCAACCACGCTGCTAATTGTGCTGCCAGCTCGGGCGGCATATCTTCCCCGGACACGGGGGTGACCACTACGGGAATCGGATTCCCTTCCTCCGGCACGGGAGTGGGAGCCTCGAGCGGGGTATTGGGACCCGGGTTGTCTCCCCCAGCTGCTCCCCTCCTGGGCCTCTTGTTTTTCCCTCCCGGGGCTGTTCCCGCCAAAGGACGTTTCGGCCCTCCTTCCTCGTCCTTATCCATTCGCCTCTTTAAGTCGGTCACCTCTTTCATGAGAACGCGCAGCATCTGGTCAGTAGTCATGCGCTTTCCCGCCTTCTTCGGCATTCTCCAACAGAGTATCTGAAAAACAAACAAGAACGATTACAACGCTCAAAATTGGCTCTTCGTTCCGTCTCGAGCTCACGTGCAGCGAGGAGGTGCAGCTTCGGAGCACAGGAACAAGAGGATGCCTTCTGATCTTGCTTCTCCTTTTATCCGTCTTCAGGGCGGGCGTAAACCCGCCCCTGCCTGCCCCAAGGGCGTGGCCAGCCGCGTCAGTGTCTGGGCCAACCCACTCTAGGGCGGGAAAAGGCGCGCCCCGGCTACGCCGCTTCGGGCATACCAGCCGAGACTCGCCTCCTGCCCAAGATGGCTTCCCGGGGGGATCGTGGTACTCCGCCATACGTTCGGGGGGACCGAGTGGTCGCCCCTTTCCATACTGCTGCATGGGGTTGATACAGTCAACTAGTTGACCCTTCTACCCCAATTTTGCCTTACCTATATAGCTGTAGAAACTACGGACTGGACAAATTCCCTCCAAGAAATGGAAGACAATACTGGTCTAACACCGCCATCATTCTGTTGCCTCAGGATCAAAGCATGTTCTAATTTAATTGAATTGGTGTGGCTATTTTGCCAAAAAAAGCATAGGGCCCAATTCTCAAAGCTATTTGTACATGCAAGTCTGATTTACAGATACAAATAGCCTTTTTTTAATGAGTTTAAAACCACTTTTTGAATTTAATGTAGCCTATTGTAGGATTTATTCAACACTTCAATCCCCTTCTAAGGCCATGTTTACATCAGGTTCCTGAGCTTCCTTTCTAAGTGTTCCTTTGGAAGTGATGTTGGATGTGGGTTGCTCTACATGAAAGATGTAAAGTGATGTGTGTGAGATTCAAAACCATCTATCAAACATGGTGCTAAGGATGTCACTACGCATAAGCATGTGATGTTGAAGAGGAATATATGGCGGAATTCTTCATGCGTTTATCACACATGCCTTGAGAAAGCCGTCATTAGAATGAACGTGTCTTTAGCACGCATTCATTCTGCAAGCAAGTTGTTGTAATGACTTCCCCCTGGGGGTGTGTGCTGGATTTTGGAATAGTTTAATTTACTATTCCAACTCCAGTCTGTGAAACAGCAGCGAAGATGTTGGACTTTAATGCCAACATCATTCCACCAATGAACCCCTTAAAGCAAGTTGTTTTTAAACTTGCATGCAGAAAGAATGCGTGCTTAAGACAAATTCGTTCTCTTGCTGCCTCTGTGAAGGCACAGCGTGATTGGGGCTTTGTCCTTAAGGACCTTTCCCTCTGAAGAAAGGGAAAATTCCTGGAAGAATAAGAAGAAAATGGCAACCACTTGTATTGCTAAAGAGCATCAATAGCTTGGTTCTACAGGTGCAGTGAAGCAAATATGGTTTGATGTATTGGTAGGCCAAAATGCTCATTAGAGAGAAAGGGATTTAAACTGGTATCATTTGGATTTGTCAGATGAAGTATTGAAGCTTTAGATATCTTTACAGATGCTCTGTAAACGGAGGTTCAGAAGGGGAGATCTTGTCAGGTTATTGTCTGATTTGGGTAGGTCGAGAAACAATTTACTGGGTTAGGCAAGAGTATGGAGGATAGGCTTAAGATGGATTTGAAACATGAGACTGGAATAGATTGTTATGTGAGATTGAGTTTACTGGTTAGACTCAGTATTACCATTAAAAAGTAACACTCATGAAAGAAATAATGATGTAATGCAAAATACAAAAAAAAAAAAACAACCAGGTAAAAAACACATGGGCTACTTACAACAAGGAGCTAAGGGGATAAAGAGCAGGTCGTCCCCCTCTCACTATATCATATACAACTCTGGGCCTGTTCCTGCGGTGAATATAGTCCTCCTAATCCTGGCCAGCTACTAACATTATGTAGATGGAGCAGCGAATATCAGTTTGCCGTCTCGCTTTACTGGACCTGGGTCACCATTTTACAAAAAAGGTTCATTAAAAGCGGTTGCGCTGTTTTCCCAAAGTAATTCCTCCTCTATTCAGCCCTCCCTTCCATCAAAGGATACCTTTTAGTGAGCGGAGAGGATCCTGATGTTGGACTTGGTCCTTTTCAGGGTCATACCCAAACTTTTTACCTTTACCCCTCACCCCCCTGTTTTTGGACCCATTATGCTGGCTTTCAGAACTCTGTGCACTTTGCCACTGCTAACCTGTGCTACAGTGCTTGTGCTTTATCCTCTAAACACGGTACGGTTGGCTTATATCCAGTTGATATATAACTATATACTTATAAGTTCCTAGTAAAGTGGTACTACATGTTCCTAGAGCATGTAAATTAAATCCTGGTAGTGGGCTTTCAGCATTTGTTGTCCCACCCACTTGAGTAGCCCTGTAAACCTGTCTCAGACCTGCCTTTGCAGCTTTTGTGTGCAGTTTTAAAATGCCATTTCGGCCTCGCAAAATAAACCTTTTGCCAGGCACAAAGCTTCCTTTTTAATACATGTCACTCTTGGGGTAGGCCCTAAACAGCCCTCGGGGCAGGGTGCAATATATTTAAAAATCGGACAATTAATTTTAAGTTTTACATGTCCTGGTAGTGAAAAACGGGAGTTACTTTATTGCATTCAATAAGCAGTAACTTCCAAATGGGAACAGATAAACAGTTTATGTTTTGTGTCTTTAGAATTGTAATGAAAAATCCTCTTTTGTGGTAAAATCGGATTTTGAATTACAATTTAGAAAATACTACTTTTGGAAAGATCACATTTTCCTGCCCTTGCCATTCAGTGCTTTCTGCCAGTATAGGCGCAACATGACTGGGTGTAATTGGCAGTTGGTTTGTGTATTCCTCCTAGACAGTCACACACAATAGAGACCTCCGGTGTGCAAGGATGGGCCATCACTGGCAGGATGGGATACAGTAGTAAACACAGCCCCACTTATACTTAAATAGGCAATGTCCTGTCTTCAAACAAAGGATTGCATACCCCCTGTAAGTTGGCTAGAGCCAGGGCAGGGGATGAAGGAAACCTGTGCACTTCAAAGCGAAGTCTCTATAAGCTTCTACCACTTCAAAGGAAGCACCAGGTATATATATTGGACCTCAGACACCAACTCTTCAGTATACTGCTAGACCTGTGGAAGACTCTGCCAGAAGGCAGGACGGCTCTGCTGCCACAAGGCTGCCACTCTGCTGGACTGCTGCCCTGGAGGACTGCCTGCCCTACTCTGCTGACCTGCTGACCTCCTTCCAGGGTGAGAAGGACTAGACCTGCAACCTATGCCCAGGATCACCCAAGTGACTTCAAGGGCCAGTTGCTTGGCCACCTGATCAGAAGACTCAGGGACAGAACAGGCTTCATCCATTTTGAACCCAGTACCTGCACTCAGTTTGTAAGTCTTGTCCCCAAAATGGTGCCACCCTAATCCTGGACCTTTGGAAGTGGACCTGAAGGTGCTTTGCCAGCCCAGTTGTGGTCCCAGCAGAACTGACAAAGCACAACGCATCACCTCTCAAACCTCCACATCGGAACCCTAGCTTGACACATCGCGCCACAAAACTCTGCATTAGATTGGCTGCATGATGCCTCCCATCACAGAACTTTGCATCGCAGCCCACAGTCTCCTCGGAACTTCCATTGTGTGACACAGACCTTTGCATCACAAGCCCCTCGTCTACGACATTCTCGACAATGCAAGACACTGCAATGCAGGGCCCATGACTTTTTCGGAACCAGCCAGTGTCCGATGCATCTGGACTCTTGGAAGTGGACATGAAGGTGCTCTACCAGCCCATCTGTGGACCTAGCAGGGCCAATGCATCTACTCTGCTTTGCAACGCAGACCTAAGCAGAACCGATGCATCGCCTCTGCTGCATGGACTTTTCCCAGCACCAGGACTCTGCATCTCCAGTTTTGCAGCTCCATAGAACTGATGCAGGGCCTCGCATTGCAGCACCACAGCTCCTAAAACCGCTGCATTGTCTTGGCTGCATGATGCATTCTCAATGTCGGGTTTCACATTGCAAGCCCTCCTCAATGGGATCCTTAAAGATGACGCAGGACCTTGATTTGCAGACTTGTAGGTCCTCAGAGCCGATGCATCGCCTCGGCTGCGCGACCCATTCTTGGCACAGGAAATCGCAATGCTTCACGAACAGGATTTAGGATACTCTTGTTCACCTGTAACCAGCCCATGCTCCATCACGGTCAGCCAGACTTTGCAATTTTGTTCTGGGCCGGTGTGACCAGATGTCCACTGTTGAAGTTGTGTGCGTTTCGGCTGTATTTTCATTAAAATCTTTAAAATTGCATATCTACTACTGATATGGACTACTGATTGTATTTTTGTCATTTTGGTCTAGTTTCTATTGTTAAAATGTACTCTTTTTTTCTTATCTCGTGTGGGGTTCTTTTTGTGGTGTATTTTACTTAGTTACTGTTTGAATGGTTGCACAAACAATTTACACATCAGCTCTGAGTTAAGCCTGATTGCTCTGTGCCAAGCTACCAGAGGGTTGACCACAGGTTAATTTAGGGTTGTTTGGGACTTCACCCTGACAAGGATTGTGGTTCCTGCTTGAGTAGGGTCTCACCCCCCTCAACCACCAACCCAATTTCTTCAGGCATTTGAAAGGACCAGGCCCAAAAGTTCAGGGCCTAATCTAGATTCACAATCTGATGTTTTTATTTGCAGTGTGAAACTATAAAGGGGAGAATCAATTAACGAACAATACTTCTTTCTACATAATAACCCATGGACAACTGCTTAAGGTTAGTTACGTTTATTACAAAGCCAAAATATAGCTGGACATAAAGACACCTTATGACGAGGGTGTAGAAATACAAAAGACCTCGCATGAAGGCAAAAATGTGCATCCAGTTTAGACAGTGCAACACAAACAACACAAATAATTCAAGACATAGGATACAGAAATCAGGAAGCACGAGTCCAAATTTACCCGCATTGAGGGTTGGTGAGTGAAAAACAATAAATCTATTACTACACTAGCACTAAGGTGACATCCCTAAACAAGAATTTTCAAAAGGAAAGATTGAAAGGTGTCAGTGCATGGAGTCTAAATCTCTCCACCATCAATGGGTCAAGTAGCATGAAGTAACTATTGCAAAGACAAAGCTCGTTCTAGGATGCTCCCTCTCTGAAGGTAAGAAAGAAGTGGCACACTCTCCCTAATTCCAACAACCAATTACCTACAGGTAGCATTCCCATGTGGCAATTCGAATTATGCTATCTACTCTGGGTACAATCCTGAAGGTATTTTTCCACAATGTCAACTGTTGAAATTGTTTGCAACAGTTTGTCCTTGGCTCCCAGGCCTTCCTTCTCCTGTGTGCAGCATCCTTTATCATTTCGAGTCAAATGATTGTAACTTCTTCTGTCCTTGTCTAACTAGTAAAACAAAGACATTATTCTACCTACAAGAGCGATTCTTCACCCTCAACACAAAATGTATGAAAGAACAGATTCCACAGCACAGATGAAATTCAAACTGGTAATAGTAAAGAGAGGGTTTTCAGGGACTTGCATTTCATGGCTATGAATTTTAGCTAATATAAGGGAAGCATTATGGAAACTTTACACATACAGATAACACTAATGCAATTTGAACTAATACATTTACCTATGTATAATATAGCATGATTAATAAATGCATTTAATACTTGGAAAATTGTCAGTGCTTAACACAAATTCCTCACGTTAATGTTTTCTGCCAGTCACATTCATTTTCTACGTTAATTCTCCTTGCTGCTTGTCAATGATCTTAAGTATGTCACATATTCATATTAACATTTTCACAATTCTATAATTTTCAGGTTAATACAGCAAATGATTATATGCGGGTATGTTCTACATATGGTTATGATGTACCCCTGCAAATGAAATTCGATTTCAAATCTAGCACATTCTATGGGTCTTCATCGTAGTACAATGTAGTTACATCACAGCTTCACGTCCTTGCCAACTTTAAATCCATGCTTTATTCAATCCATTTTGAATGGTCATCTGTCCTGCTCTTGAAACTTATTATCTTTTTAATATGATCTGTCTATAGCATGATATGTCTATAGCATATTCAGTGTTGATATCCAGTAACACTAGATGTCATAGCCATACTTTACCCAATTGACAGTATGATACTCCTGTAGTGTTTGAAACATGTAGCTGTAATTGTATTGCCTTGTCACACTTTTGCTTCTATCAAGAGATGGTAGAAGATACTGTGATCCTCTGCAGATGCTGACCTCCACATTAACTCACAAGGTGGTGAATGAATTACTGCCTCATTTTACCACCCTGAACTAAGGTGCTACATCCTGACTTTTATCTGCAGTAAATATCCTGCTGTGGTAGTAGCTGCCCAGTTACTTTACATTTAGTCTTTGAACACTGAAGTGTTATTGGTTGGTGGTATTATCTTAGGGAGCTCTATCATGGTGAAATGTTTTATGCTGACTATCCTGTGTTGCTGTGACTGGACCAGTCTGTGGTAGGGCCACAGTTAGCCTGAATAGGAAATATATGATGAAAGTATTTTAGTAGTGTTCAAATCTCCACACTGGTGTGTTGGTTTATGTTAGGGGTATACATCATCTAGGAATTCAAAGTTACAAGAGTGAGCTGAAAGACCATTATGCCCGAAAGAGGGACTGCACCACAAGGAGGGGAAGCAGGACATATTGCTATCTGCACAATATGAAAGCAAATCAGACTATTCAATAACAAATACCAATTGAGAATAAAAATACACTACAGAACAATCTTTCCCCCTTTAACTATAGGAAATAAGGCTATATTTATTAAGGGCAATGCTACAGTAGGCCTTACATTGCTGTGAAACCCTAGCTATGATTTTGCTGTGAAATCAGTCCTCCTACAAGGACAACCAGTCCTCGTCAGAAGTTCACTGGAGCTTCTCATTTCCAGCCTCTGGCTGGTGGCCACTTGCCTGGACTACTGCTGCCTAGGTCTTCCACCCTTACTTCCTAAGTAAGGTCTATGTTTTCTGTGATTGCTGGAGTGTAGGCAGGCCTAGGTCACCTATCAGGCCTGCATCAGTAGAAATAAGCAAACTCAGATAATGATTTCCCTGAGAGACATTGTTCCTAAAAAGGGAACCCATGCAGAGATCTTTAAGATGTGTAACAACTATATCCACCTCCACAAGGAGGGAGCAAGCATGGGCAGGCCTCAGATTTCCCAGCCCCTCAAGTTTCCTGTGGCCTTCTGTGGCAGAGCGGTGTTTACAAACGACAAAAGATTGTCAGCAAGAACTGAAGCCCAAGAGATCAGGGGATGATGGAGTTGTTGAGGTCCAGAAACTAATGGAATTAGTGAGGTCAAATGTTCCCCAAACACCCACTGATGTAAGAACAATGCCTCCTGAGATGTATACAGCTTTTATTTTAGGATCAATCCATGCACAGTCGCCAGTGGGACACATTAGATGATTAAGAAATACCTTTTTAGGTACTATCAAATAGAGCATGCACAGTCCTACCGATTCTCTGATCATAATCTGCCAAGGGCCTATTTTGTTGCTTCCCTCTTCACATGAGTCCATCGGTTCTATGTTCATGTAGAGAAACGTTTAAAAGTTTGCTTAGCATTCCCAGCTCTACATGATGTGTCTCCAGGATACCATGAATTAGAAAATTATGTGTAGTGTGGAATTCGAGTACTGTCTGCAGCACTATTGGCTGCCTCAAACTCCAACTTAGTGACCAAAAGAAAAAGCATGTGCCATCACTGCACACCAACTCTGGAAAGCCCTGTCTTATCTGACCCTCCAGATTAAATTTCTGATGGGGTTTCACTTCGCGCTTCAACTCACCCTTTTTAGGTCAATCATTCGAGACCTCTTGGATATACTTTAGTATATACTTACTATATACTTATATATATATGTAGTATGTGGGCTTTGGCGATCAGCCCTAGGACTTGACTACTTCCTCTTAGGGACTTTTTTCTGTTCAACTGTCTCTATTTAACTGTCTTGATAGAAAATGACCAGCAGAGGTCAGTAAAATACCAGAATTGTTTTCTGCTGAGACTTTCTTTTTTTCTTTTTCTGGCAACTGCCTCTATTTAACTTTCTTGATAGAAAACGACCAGCAGAGGTCAGTAAAATACCAGAATCATATTAGCATTCTCTAGATTCCGGTCCATAGAAATTGTCTTCCATGAGCACCCGTAGATAATAATGTTTTTTTCAAATCTTCGATTTTCAGTGATATGACCACAGAAGGCCATGATTTTATATTAAAAACAGAGCTTTGGACTATACCATTTCCAGCTGAAAGTCAATTTTTCTGTCCATGTGTTCCCATACCTGGCGTGTCACGTAGTTTGGTGCTTACTTTCCCTCCATGTTAAAGAACAGTAGATGTTTCAGCGACCAGGCTAATTTGCTGCACAGCTATATACATATAAGGTCTCAAAGGCGAGACCGATTGCATTGACAATGCTTGTTTGAAAGGTTTTCATGTACTCTTTAAATGAGTTGACCTACTACCTTTTCCGCCTAGAATCGATTTGGTTGTCAGCGTGCGCTATACAAAAAACGTAACTTAACCATTACATGAATCAGTATTTCAGCTAAACATGAATTAAATAACTGTACCTTCAGTGCTTGTCTGTTCGGAAAATCCATTTTTCTGTGTGAAGTTCCCTTTTCCACCTAGTCCTGGATGTCATATTCTTTGCACCTAATTTACCATGTAGGAACTGACAGCCTCGATATACACATCATTTAAGTGTTTAGGAAACTGGGAGTAATTCAGTCGGATAACGTACGTATGTTAGCGACGTTTTTGAATACCTCCAAAGGGAAAAACCAGCCTACACAAACTTGCTAACCATTGTGCACTGAGCTGTCACGTCCAATGTACCTTAGCATTACTAGCTTTTTCTTACAGGGTGAGATGGGAAACAGAAAGTGTATAGTTTCGTTCACGCAGACTTTGTCAGAAAGTACGCCTGTGATATGATTTCTGTCAGAAACAATCTGCTTGAAATTTCTCTGTCTACCCTTTCAAACACTGAGTGGCTTGTCTGTTTTCTAACCCTAGGTGATGGGGTCTGCTGCCTTGTCAGATAACATTTGAGCTCACTCACTACCTGCTTGTTGACTAGAGCACAGACTCACTGCAGTGGCAGCCCGAGCCTCAAGGCTACCTAGCATCTGTCTCTTCGTGTAATTAGCCGCAGTCGTGTGTAAGGAGAAACACAGAGATTTTGTGCTGAAAAAAAACACATAACTTACACCAGACAGACGTTACTAAGCAGCAAAACATGTTTTCTGATTTTGTTTTATTTTTATGGAAGCGGATCCTGTTCTTAATGCAAAGAAGGTAAAACCTTGTGCATCAAATGTTCTTAAAAATAATGTTAGCCCAAGAACAAAGTCGGAATTAAATGTCTTTTCTGGTTATAAGATTAAGGAAATTGCATATTTGCCCATTAATGGCACTCAGGGTGAGGAAAAGCTCAGCGGAAGCTTTTTGATGCCAACCATTAGTTTTGGGGAGTGATATATTTTTGTTGTAAACCCATTAAACAGGCCGTAGGGATGGGTTGATGTTTGGGGTATATGACTTTCGCACACTACTGCATGGTGTCTCAGGTTGGAAAAAGCTGTGATTCACCCTCACAAAAACTTTTCCACAAATGTGTGCCAAGTAATGTTTTGAAAGCTCATTCGGCCAGTAAAACTTGTGAAAACCGAATAGAACATGAATGCATTCTCCTTCGAGGCACCTTTAGGGAAATGTATGGCAAATACTGGATTTCTAGGCCCTTTTTTCTAACAACCATTGGTAAATGATTGTGTTTTAATGGCAGTTTTAAACTCACTGACAGTTAAGGGTGCATAGTCATGGTGCATACAAAAATATGGCCCCACTGTCAGTCAGCACTGTACTGGCTGTACCTGGCTCCTACAAGAGAGACCTTAGTCGAACATGAGCTAACCAGACAGTCACCTAGCTATCATTTATTACCTTCAGACCCAGTGCTTAACTTGTGCGGACCATTTCAGGTGATGGGCCTGGCCACTTTTTGGGGGTTCAGAATTAAGGCCTGATTTAGAGTTTGGCAGATAGGTTGCCCGTTACAAATTTGACTGATATTCTATCCGCCTTATTAATTGTGCATTATGGTAAACATCTTTTACAACGAATGCGTTACAACGCATGCCATTACCCCACATTTTTTACTCCGCAAAATCATTTACAATGCAGGGCTTTACACTGCAAACCATTACAATATATATATATATATATATATATATATATATATATATATATATATATATATATATATATATATATATATATATATACATACATACATACATATATATATTCACTGAAAAAACCATAGGTTATAGACCATATATAGTTAGGAATTCGCATTTACAAAACCTTATTTAACTCACACAAAACCATTGAAATTCCATATATAGTTAGTTGCACTAACTATATATCGCGCACCCGCAATCCACTGCTGATAATGTCACATATTACATCATTCATGACATGGTCAGTGACATCACTGATGACATCTCAAATGACATCACTGATGACATCTCAAATGACATCACTGATGACATCACTGATGACATCTCATTTGACATTACTGATCACATCACTGATGATATCATTCATGTGATAATACGATGAACCTCTTCAGACTCTAATATAACCTTAGATACAATCAGTGTAAACAGACACTCACAGACTGTCACTCATCCATGGAGTTACTCACACACCTAGTCAGTCATGCAAAGAATCAATCACACCTCCATTTCCTCAACTATACAGTTATACAAACTTTACTTATTCAAACATATACTAACACATATTTACTCTCGTATACAATCCCTGATACAAGTTCACAATGATCCATACAGCCACTCACACATTCACTGGCTCTTATGCACAGTTATTTATATATGTCAACTCTCACATGTACTGTGTTTTACATATGTACTTACTTTGACATGTAGCACTGAGATATCCATTCACTCACCAATACACTCATGCACACAGTCAACCGCCCATACAGCTGTTTCCACATGCACTTTTGAAACCATACATCTAGTGAATCAACTGCTCACACATCTATGCACAGAGTCATACACCTCCCAGCCACCCACACACACACTCAGTCTCCCATACAAATACTTGGGCAACCAATCAATAACCCATATAGTTACTCATATAGCTACTTATCAACACATGCAACAGTTTACAGAACAACAGACATAATGATGCACAAATTAAGACAGTTTAGTCACTAACCCATGCACTCAGTGAGACACATTTAATCACTCACTCATACAGTCAGTCATGCACCTACTAAATCCTTCATCCAGACACTTATACATCCACTCATTCTTCAATATGTAAGACATATTTTAACTTTACAGAAACATACAGTCACTGGATGTTGTCATCAGTGATGTCATCAGTGATGTCATTTGAGATGTCATCAGTGATGTCATCAGTGATGTCACTGACCATGTCATGAATGATGTAATATGTGACATCATCAGCAGTGGATTGCGGGTGCGCGATATATAGTTAGTGCAACTAACTATATATGGAATTTCAATGGTTTTGTGTGAGTAAAATAAGGTTTTGTAAATGCGAATTCCTAACTATATATGGTCTATAACCTATGGTTTTTTCAGTGAATTTTCAAGGTTTTGTAAATGCTAATTCCTAACTATATATGGTCTATAACCTATGGTTTTTTCAGTGAATTTTCAAGGTTTTGTAAATGCTAATTCCTAACTATATATGGTCTATAACCTATGGTTTTTTCAGTGAATATATATATATACATACATATATAAACATATATCATCTGTATATCTATATAAATACAAACATAAATGCATGCATACATATACTTATATGCATACAGATGCATGTTATTTACATGAAAGTTGAAAAAACACTAATAAAAGCAAAGCTAAAAAGCCACCTCATTACAAACAGAATGGCTTTAACTTAAACGAGGGCGAGATCTATTGCATTTTCAATGCTTGTTTACTTTGGTTCCATCAAGAAGGCATTCAGATGTGTCACACATTTGCCATAAATTCTGAATGTTAGCACTCTAGTTGCACATTAGATCACTGTAGTAAAGCTACTGCTCACCAGGGACGTCTGCTGCTGGTATTCAAAGTGCATGTTTCAGTCTGCATGTCAGAATTTTTTAATGAAATAGAAGAGGATTTGAGAAGTCACTCAAAATGATCCCTATTTTTTCTTTCTGAAGCACTAATCATACTTTCTATGGCAAAATTAACCCCCTCATGTTGTTCCTTTTTAAATTGAGTGTTTTCAGACTTACCACTTCATTCCAATCAAGATGGCTTCTGGTGTGCCATACTTTTGTCATAAGTAAGACTGTTAGCGCTCTAGTTGTTCTTTAGAACACTCTGGGACATTCTGTCATTGGGCTATACTTGGGGTACATCTGGGTGATATTTGGGCTACATTTAGGCTCTTTTGTCTCTGGTGGCCATCTTGGGAGACTGTATGTCAGAATTTTTTAATGAAATTGAAGAGGGTTTGAGAAGTCACTCAAAATGTGCCCTAATTTTTCTTTCTGCAGCACTAATCATAATTCATATGGCAAAATATACCCCCTCATTTTGTTCCTTTTTAAATTAAATGTTTTAAGAGTTACCACTTTATTCCAATCAAGATGGCTTCAGGTGTGCCATACCTTTGTAATAAGTAGGACTGTTAGCGCTCTAGTTGTTCTTTAGAACACTCTGGGACATTCTGTCATTGGGCTATACTTGGGCTACATCTGGGTGATATTTGGGCTACATTTGGGCTCTTTTGTCTCTGGTGGCCATTTTGGGAGACTGCATGTCAGAATTTTTTAATGAAATAGAAGAGGATTTGAAAAGTCACTCAAAATGTGCCCTAATTTTTCTTTTTGCAGCACTAATAATACCTTCTATTGCATAATATACCCCCTCATTTTGTTCCTTTTTAAATTAAATGTTTTAAGAGTTACCACTGTATTCCCATCACGATGGCTCCAGGTGTGCTATACCTTTGTAATAAGTAGGACTGTTAGCGCTCTAGTTGTTCTTTAGAACACTCTGGGACATTCTGTCATTGGGCTATACTTGGGCTACATCTGGGTGATATTTGGGCTACATTTGGGCTCTTTTGTCTCTGGTGGCCATTTTGGGAGACTGCATGTCAGAATGTTTTAATGAAATAGAAAAGGATTTGAGAAGTCACTCAAAATGTGCCCTAATTTTTCATTCTGCAGCACTAATCATACTTTCTATGGCAAAATATACCCCCTCATGTTGTTTCTTTTTAAATTAAATGTTTTAAGAGTTACCACTTTATTCCAATCAAGATGGCTTCAGGTGTGCCATACCTTTGTAATAAGTAGGACTGTTAGCGCTCTAGTTGTTCTTTAGAACACTCTGGGACATTCTGTCATTGGGCTATACTTGGGCTACATCTGGGTGATATTTGGGCTACATTTGGGCTCTTTTGTCTCTGGTGGCCATTTTGGGAGACTGCATGTCAGAATGTTTTAATGAAATAGAAAAGGATTTGAGAAGTCACTCAAAATGTCCCCTAATTTTTCATTCTGCAGCACTAATCATACTTTCTATGGCAAAATATACCCCCTCATGTTGTTTCTTTTTAAATTAAATGTTTTAAGAGTTACCACTTTATTCCAATCAAGATGGCTTCAGGTGTGCCATACCTTTGTAATAAGTAGGACTGTTAGCGCTCTAGTTGTTCTTTAGAACACTCTGGGACATTCTGTCATTGGGCTATACTTGGGCTACATCTGGGTGATATTTGGGCTACATTTGGGCTCTTTTGTCTCTGGTGGCCATTTTGGGAGACTGCATGTTAGAATGTTTTAATGAAATAGAAAAGGATTTGAGAAGTCACTCAAAATGTCCCCTAATTTTTCATTCTGCAGCACTAATCATACTTTCTATGGCAAAATATACCCCCTCATGTTGTTTCTTTTTAAATTAAATGTTTTAAGAGTTACCACTTTATTCCAATCAAGATGGCTTCAGGTGTGCCATACCTTTGTAATAAGTAGGACTGTTAGCGCTCTAGTTGTTCTTTAGAACACTCTAGGAGGCTGCAGTAGAACACAAAGGAATCAACTGACAGTCTCTGTCCTTGTTGGATGTACATGTTTTACTGAGAATGTCAGACTTCATTTTCACATGACTGAGAAAGATAATGTGAATTTACAGAAAATATGCTTTCAGTTTAGCTTATAGATCCCCTTCCAAACCACTGTGGGAAAATCATGAGATATTAGTTTTCTTTCAAACAATATTCATGATATCACAGCAGAAGGTTTTTTCACATGGTAAAATCACCTTAGAACCCACCACAATTCCTAAAACGAGTATGGTACCATCAACAAATGATTTATAATGTAACTAAAGTCCTAAAACCCTCTATTAACTACAATGCTTTTTAATGAGGTGCTATCATGTATATTGGTCCCAAGATGGCTGCCAACACTTCTTGGATGAAGTGCTGACAGCCAATCAGATCAGATGTGTGGTTAGGCTCCGCCCAGATATATATCTTTTTTTGAACCTAAATTACTCAAAATCCACTGGAGCACATATATTGAGACCTAGCAAAGGCACATCGGGTTAACAGTCCCTACAATTTTGCCAAGTTTCGTGCAAATCCATTCAGCCGTTTGAGCTAAAAGTGAGGCCAACCGCCCTATGGAAATTAACATGGGAAAAACGCGTTTTGGGACCCCCCTTTTTTCTAGGCCCCCCCTTGATGAAACCCCCCCAAATTGTCAGGGGCTGCTCAGAAACAAAATGTTCCATTTTCCTGAAAATTTCAGCCAATTCCGTCCACAAACGCCAAAGTTATTAGACATAGAATTTTCAAAAATCCCATAGAGAAAAAATCCTAACTATATATACCTACTGGCGACCGCCAGTAGGTAATATACATATGTATATATATATATATGGACACAGGGAGCTAAACGCCAGTAGATCCCTGGATGCCAAAGCAATGTAGGCTCCCAGGGGAGGTGCAGAGTTGGCAGGGCTTGTCGAGCCCTTCAGGCTCCTCTTGTGGTCACATTAGTGAGTGGGTGCCCTGGAGGCACCCACTTCAAATGTGAAGGCCCAAGGGCCCAAATTGGCCAGTGATGAGCTGGCCACCCATCCCCCCCAATCTGAAAAAGAACAGGCCCTGGGGGCAGCGCGGCCCCCTCCCTTCAGAAAAAAAACTAAATTAAAATGAAAGGCCATGTCCAGGGGACACAGTCTCTGGTGCCGAAACAGGCCCAGGAGGGGGCCTTTTGGCCTCAGAGATTTAAAGCAAAAAAAATATTATAAAAATGAAAAGACGAGGGGGTGGGATCGCTGGGGCCAAAATCAGCCCAAGGAGGGGGGCCCCTTCACCCATGGAAAAAGGCCTGGCCCCGGGGAATGGGGTCCCCGGGGCCAAAAATGTCCCAGGGAAGGTGGCCCTTCCATTTAAATAAAAAGAATTAGGATAGAACCTTCCTGCAAGTCACCACCACTCTGGCACAGTGGTGGTTGGGGGATGAAGTCACCTTTGATGCTGAGGGTTGGGGTCCAGGAACCCCTTCTGTTACCTCCAGTAAGTCCCAGACAGCTTGATTGCTGAGAGGACTTGGAGGCCATGCCTCCTTTTTCCTCCTCTCTGCAAATGCACCTCCTGGCACACTTCTGGTTGGGGAGTATTCCACTTGACTCCTGAGGGCCGCAGGTGGACTACTTCTCCAACCAGTAGTACGTCAGGAGGTACGTTTGCAGAGAGGTGGGGAAAAGGGGTGTGGCCTCTGACAACCTCTCAGCAATGCAGCTGTGTGGGTCTTACTGGAGGTGACAGTCGGAGTAGTTGGCCTCCAAGGACCCTCAAGAGCCAAGGGGACTTCCTCCCCCAACGCGTAGTGCACAAAGAGATTGCAGAGTGGTGCAGAAAGGGGGTGTGGCCACCAAACACCTTTCGGCAAACCCACTGTGTGGGACTTACTGGAGTTAACAGGAGGTGTAGTTGGCCCCTAAGGATCCTCTGGAGTAAAGGAGACTTCATCCCGTTGCTAGTAGTGCACCAGGAGGCGCGTTTGCAGAGTAGTGTCTTCTGTAGGTCAAGAAAGTGAGGGGCATATTATCAAGAAGGGTGTTAAATTTATCTCCCCTTTAGCGGCAGGAAACTGCCGCTAAAGCTGTGATAATGGGCTTGATAATATGCCCTTGAGAATTCCAATAGAGGCCCATGTTCCCACCAGAACATGGGCTTCTATGGGAATTCACAAGAGGATAATATCAAGCCCATTATCGCTGCTTTAGCTGCAGTTTTCTGCCACTAAAGCGGCGATAATTTTAACGCCCTTTCTTGATAATATGCCCCGCAGAGTCTTCAATGATTAGGAGGCTGGCTGACCCCCCACCATGCTTTAAATGAGCCATCGTTAAACTAAATGTCCTTTAGGAAAAGTGTTGAAAGAGTTAGAATTCAGAAACAGAGCATACATTTCATCTGGAACAAACTCATCAAAGCATTAGAAAACGCAAATAAGTATGCCTTCGGCTCTCTCACAAATCAGGCATGGCTTTTACAGACTTCACTAGCTTGGCTCTGTCACAACCCTTTGACCTGCTCTAAGAAAAAGTTCAAATTTCTTAAGTATCATAATTTAGTTAGAAAAACACACAAGTAGTTTATTATCCTTAAGGCCCTGCAGAATTTCCCAATCATAGTCAATTGGTAGAAAGAGATGGAAGATATAACTTTATATCCTGTGTTTGCTTCAAACTCCAAGGAGTATTTTGGACACCCGGCTATTATTTGCTAGGATGTCTGGGAAGGATGTCATACAGTGAAAATACATCCTCTATAATTAAATCCATTATGTTTTTATGATTTAGAATCTAAGTAACCATGGGACATACTCACAAGGAGTTACCTCCAAATTATCACCACCTTAATATATCAAAAGTGGAGATAGAACTAACACCCCTTTCACAAGCTGGTGCAAACAGCAGACATCGTCAGAATTACTGCAATAACAGCCCCAAAACCTAACATCATGGCGGACACCACCAACTAACGCTAATGCAATGCAGAGTAGGTGTTTCCGTGCAACACACAAAAAAACAGCAACAACACTTTCACAACATACTGACTGATCCGCAGAGCGAACCAAAAACACGTGATAAGCCACGTTAGCCACAGGTATTTAACACCTGTCTCAAGCAGGTGTAAAGCCAGTCGACTACCTGCAGTAGGCAACGGAGCTTGCACACAGCCACACCCGAAGAATGAACTACGCCATGAAGCTACTCATCATGCAGCTCGGAGCCCCAACAGGGCCACAACACCCACCACCCCCAGGACAGCCACCACCCCCTGGACCTGGACCCGCCCCCCCTTCCGGACCACCACAGAGGCAGCACAGCGTAAGACAGCATACCTACCGAAACGCACCACTGTCACAGACCTAACGCCCAGGAAAGTCATTGCCCACAAGCTCAAAAGGACAACCATTCACCGCATCCTGACCCACATCGCCCACAGGCTGACGGTACCAACACAGCGGAGAACCAACATCCCTCTGCAGACAAAGCTGCTGGCTGTGCTGCACCTGTTCGCCTCTGGTACCTTCCAACCAACAACTGCTAGAGTCGGAGGGGTCTCACAGCCAGCGCTATCAAAGTTCATCATACCTGTCCTGGATGCCATCCTCAGCTTCATACCCCAGTACCTTCACTTCCCCAACACTGCGCAGGAACAGCTGGAGACCAAGCAAGGCTTTTACACCATAGCTGGATTTCCGGCCGTGTTGGGGGCAATCAACTGCACACATGTCCCACTTGTGCCCTTTGCGGATACACAACACCACTACTGCAACAGAAAGCACATGCATTCCAACAATGTGCAGGCAATAGTGGACCACCAGGGACTTTTCACCAATATCGTCGCCAACTACCCAAGCAGTGTGAATGATTCCTTCATCTTCCGACAGTCCATCATCAACCAGTGCTTCCAGGATGGTACTTATGGAACGGGACTGCTCGTTGGTAAGTACCAAGTCAACACACCACACATCCCAATTCCTCCACAGCACAATGCTCAACTGTGGGGATGCAAACATGACCAAAGCATATTCAACATGTCAAACTACACGTACACCTACCAGACATGACCACAACACTCCATGGTCATTCTGGCCTACCCCTGCACCCTATATAGATTGGTGGTGTAATTGCCAGCATCAGCTAATCCCTGCGGGCTGGTGAACACTCACCCCACACACAGCCAGCACAGGTGTCACTGGATTGGTGGACCTGCCATCACATTCTGCCAAACCTAATAATGAATCTTTTCTCCCTGCACTGTCACATGTGATCAAGGATATGCACTTTGCCCTTGAAGATGACACCCCCCTGAGATCCGAACACACCCACCCAGAGGCGTACAATGCGGCCCACATACGTACCAGGGGCATCGCTGAACACACATTTGGCATGTTGAAGTCACATTTCAGGTGCCTGGATGGCACAGGTGGGAAGCTCCTGTACAGCCCAGACATCATGTGCAAGCTGATCGTTGCTTGTTGTGTTGCACAACATCTGTGTTCACACCAGGGCCGCATGGATCCCAGTTCCACAGGTACCAGCCGATGATGGTGGTGATGGGGCAAGTGGCCCACATCCCACTGTAGCAGCGGCAGGAATGGCCTGTAGGAATACCATCATTGACACTTACTTCTCATGAGCACATCACATTGTGACCATCCATGGCAATCAAGCGACAGTAGAAAATGTCCAAACACACTGCATGTGTGAATAAAACATTTTTGCAGGTCTCAGCTTGTACTTGTACAATTTTATGTTACGTTTCCCTGTGTTCCAGATGTGATTTGGCAAGTTGTGCACATTTGCTGAATCAGTTGTGTTCTGTGTTCAAATGTGGTGGGGGTGCTGTTTGACCCGGGATGTTGTCACTGCCGGGGTGCACTCCTGATTGTGTGTGTATGCTGCACGGTGGGTGTGTCACTCCTGCGGCTTTGCTCTGTCTGCAACTGGTCTCTTTTGTGCAGTGTGCCTGTCGGTTCTGTTCTTCCAACGGTGCTTGGATGTTGTGGTGTGCATGTTGTCCTAAGCAGTTGGCCAGGGTGCATGCGTCGTACGCCGCTGTTGATGATTTTTTTTCAATGGCATTTTCTGTGTGTTGGTCATGTACTACTTTCCCGCATTGCGCATGAGTATTGCTGCCCTTGCACTGGTTGTCACTGTTTTCTTATTGCGCTTTTGACCATTGCAGGTTTTGTCATGTTGGGGATTGTGTTTTGGCAAACTATCGCATGCTAGCGCTGTGTTGTGAATTCCACGTTGTCACTGGGTTATTTTCCTGCGATGGGCTGCGATGCTGAAAGTTGCGCTACGCTACTCTTGCAGTAGTTATCACACGTTCTTGTGAATATACCCCCAAGATTTTTATCCAGACAGCAAATGGTAAAATGGTACAGAAATATAGAGCATTTTACATAGTCCATCTTACTATGTTAAAGCAACTTGTCAACTTGCAATGAACCATTATGTAAGCACTTGGGATAAACAAAAAGTGACTTTAGCACAAAAATACATTAAGGGGTGAATTAATTATGAAGAAGGTCTGCCAAAGAATATTTCAGCTGACCATCTCAAATTCTTTTGTGAAAATGCTAATGATCTTCAAAGAAAGGTTTTCTTGTTGTAGTTCATTCATTACCATGAATAATGTGTCTGTTTATAAGTGTCCCTCCCCATGATACACCCCTGCAGTTCTTTCTCAAGCAAATCTGAAAAAACTTTCATAAACCATCTTCCATTGTTTACACATACATCTGCAAACTTCATTCGACAATGAGACAGGATTGTGTGATTTACAGTATTCTGCATCCTTACCCTATTCACTGAAAATGCCATTCAAAGATGTCTTCACTGACTTTAATGGGGTCAAAGATCCTACACAATTCTTTTGGTAGCCTGTCAGTTACAGCATATATTTTATTTGTGAGGCTTTTCACTACTCCACTACTTTCTTGTTTGGTAATTTGGAAGTCAAACAACTGTTTCTGTCTATAGTAGACCTTTAGTAAATCTATCTTGCAGAAAAAAATCTTGAAATTTCTCCACTTAATGAAAACTGGTATTCAAAAGGCCATTGTATGAGCGCAAATTTTTATGAGAAGATCCCATCTCTACTTTCCTTTGTATGATAGTTCTCTATTTCCCACTAATAATCTAATCTTAATATAGGGCCTGATTACGAGTTTGGCGATCTGACCGCCCCAACACCGTGTCTGTGGCTGCCAGTAGACCATAGCTCCGGCGGTCTCCAGACTGCCATAGTATGAGTTTACCACAGTGCCGGAGGTGTGGGTGTGGTGCTCTTGTGGCGGTAATGATTAGTTTTCCATATGTATTGGTGCCTGTGTGAACATATCGACCGCATATGTGTTGAATGCACACATATGCATGATACATGTGGAAAATGCCATCTACCAATTGCCGGAGTCTAGCTCATTTGCAGACAGTCCAGGAAATGGTTATATGCCACAAAGGACTTACTGTATAGCACTTCAAACAGGGTCCTAATCCTCGGTTGAGGATGCTGCTGTGAAGGGAGGACCTGAAATAAGGGATCCATGTCAAACTGATGGGAAGAACAGGAAAGGTAAGAGTATGTACCCCAAAACCTTTGTTTCTGCCAATTTGAAGCTGACAGTCCCACTGTTGCTGTTGGCTCATTGGAAAGCCAACACATAATACGGACAGCAATGAAACTCCTCTGTGCCACCCTATGGCAGCTGCTTTTCCCCCACTTTGACCCCGGCGGTATGCGGTGTGCTGGTGGTGTCGGCAGTTCAGATGCGATCATTGGAAAAGCAATTCACCAAACTCGTATTAAGTCGGTCGGACTGCCGAGCTTTCGGCGGTCAGACTTGACCGCAGGTAGGCAGCTCAAGGACCATCAAAATTGTAATAAGGCCCTTAGAACATAGAATTCTGTAATCCCTGTATAAACGTTAGTCTCTAATTTCTTTATAATCAGCGACTTGTGACGCACCCAATTATTTTTACTTTATTGGTGGTGTTTAATCCTGGCTACAACTTGATCAAAGACAATCTATGAATCGAGTCATCCTTGATTGCGAGTTCGATAATGCCTCAGTATGCATTTTTTTCACCTAGAATGGCCGCTACTCCTGCCGGCCTATTCTCTGTGACCATCTGGTTGGTGTTTAGCGAAATTAAATGCAGAAGTACATGTTACAAATGTAGACCATAAAAGTTGTGTGTAAGGTGGTTCACACACTGATTGATTCTAGTTGTGGTGAGTTACCATGTCCCCTTTTCTTACTTTATTTTTTTTTTGTTTCTCAATGCTAAGTTCTTGGATTTCCTTTCTTGACTTTAGTTGGAATTCTTTTTTGCAGCCCCATTTCCAATGGCATTTATTCAATTCTAGGTCATTTCCTAAGCTACAACCTGATCAATATCTAGGTGTAGGTAAGTTTCCCAAACCTGTTTGGACAAAATGATGTTTTTTGTATATTAACTCGTTTTCTGGTTGACTTACAGATGGCATCCTACATTTCATTTGTGCTAATTACCTTTTGTAACTGATTATTCAAAGTGAGTACCTTCTGCCTTTGATTCATCTTGGGATCCATTTAACTTTTACTATTCTTTTTGAAAAGATACTTCTAAGATTTGCTTCCACTTCAACACATTTGCAGTTTTCAGTTTTCCTCTCATATGTTTGATTGGCACTATTGGTGCACAGGCATTTTGAACTGGTACATAGGGTCACAGATGTATGTATTGCTTACTTTTAACTTACATCTTTTTTAGTACATGAGAGTTCATCACTGTAATTCCTATTTACTGTTATGGTCCTAAGCAACTGGCAACCTTCGAGACTGAAATGTTGACGACAAGCCCATCTCTTCTTGTAGGAATCTTCTGGATGTTCACCATTCTGTTTGTTGATCTTCATGGTGTTAAGACATTGATTCTAATTGGAGGACTTTTGCAAACATTCGATCATTGTTTTCCTATTTGGACACTGAAACTGTATTGGCAAGGTTAATGCACCATTGGAATTTTACTGATTTTTACCCCTTAATCACATATGCACTGAACTAGACATTGGGGCCTCGTTCCTCTATATCGTTATGGAACTGCTCGGTGACTTGCTATTTCCTTATAATGTATGGCAGGGCATACTCCTTCCCTCATATGAATTATTTCATAAACCTTTCAGCAGTTTCCTGTGATTACCTGTATATTGACAATGCCCTTATAATTAGACCTACTTTGCACTCTTCTTAATAAGTAATTTCCAGTAAGACATACACATACTGAATGTGGTCTACATTAATCAATTTCCTAATAAAAGTGCTTATTCCTTGATTCACTTTTAATTACAGGACCTAGATGATGCTATCATAATTATTATTATGTCGCACCAAAAGAGAGACTTAAGAATGTGAGAATCTACTGAACTATTTACTTCCTGATAAACATTTTGTGGGAGGAAATTGGCGGCAGGCACGAACTCGGGCTGCCCTCCTCGAAATAGGAGGCATCCACGATGTTAAGGACGTCTGAATTTGAATTTGAATTTAAAATACTTGTAAAGCGCTACGTTCACCGTGCGGTTTCTTGGCGCTGTGGAGACAAATTTAGCAGAGAGAGGCCGTAAATAACTGGCGCAGTGAGATAGGTAGGACAAATTTACAAAGAAAAGGCCTGTTTGAACAAAAAAGTTTTGAGGTCTTTACGGAAGGAGGAGTAATGTGGAGCAGAACGTAGGTGATCGGGGAGGGAATTCCAAAAAGTAGGAGCCAAAGTTGAAAAATTGGCTCCTCCCCACTTTTTGCGTTTGTAACGCGGAATTTGCAAAAGTGATTGGGACGATGAGCGAAGCTATCTGGCAGGGACGTACTCCCTAATCAAGGAAGAAATGAAGGCGGGAGCGGAGCCCTGACGGGCCTGAAAAACCATACAGCCAGTTTTAAAAAGGGAACGTTCCCTGACAGGAAGCCAGTGGAGCGCCTTTAATAGGGGTGTTGAATGGTGAGAGGGGGAAAGGCCATACACCAATCGGGCCGCCTGGTTCTGAACCATCTGGAGCTTCCGAAGGCTGTACGCCGGGATGCCGTTGTACAGGGCATTGGCGTAATCCAGCTGGGAAATCACCAGAGCGGACATGATCAGTTTGAGTGCCAGGGGAGAAAAAAAACGGGAAACAG
Source organism: Lissotriton vulgaris (assembly GCF_964263255.1). NCBI lineage: Eukaryota > Metazoa > Chordata > Amphibia > Caudata > Salamandridae > Lissotriton > Lissotriton vulgaris. The sequence goes on along the minus strand of NC_141687.1, from coordinate 655,878,983 downwards.
TATGAATGGTACGAAGAGTGAGAAAGCAAGAGAAAACAACAGAACTAATTTGTGAATGTAGGGTGAGATGATTGTTCATTTTGATACCTAGGGTCTTGACTGTGGAGGAAGGAGTGGGGGGGGACCAAGGGAAGAGGGCCAGAATAAAGAGTTCCAGGGACTGGAAGAACCACCTGTAAGAACCAACTCGGTTTTGTCCGGGTTCAACTTCAGATGGTTGTGGTTCATCCAGTCCCTGATGAAAATCATAATAGTCTGAAAATTAGAAGCAGAGTGAGAAGAAGAAGAGAGATTGAAAATGAGCTGGAGGTCATCCGCATAGTTATATACGGTGACCTCCAGCTGCTGGAGTGCATAAATTAAAGGATAGATATATAGATTAAACAGTAAAGGAGAGAGAGAGGAACCCTGCAGAACACCACAGGTGACCTGAAGTGGGGTGGTCGTGAAATCCCCCAGCCGGACCGCCTGGGTGCGGTCCCTCAGGAAGGACGATAGCCAGACCAGGGCTGAGCCCTCGATTCCCGCCGCTCCGACACGTGAAAGCAAGATGGTATGGTCCACCGTGTCAAAAGCGGCGGAGAGATCGAGGAGCACCAGGGCCTGGTGTTTATTTTGGTCCATGCCCTCCCTGAGGTTGTCCAGGACCGACACCACGACAGATTCAGTGGAGTGCCTGGGACGGAAGCCGGCCTGACGAGACGCCAGGACACCGTTTGCTTCTACATGGGCGCTGAGTACCGATGTAACATGGCGCTCAAGCACCTTGCCCAAGTAGGGCAGTAGAGAAATGGGGCGATAGTTAGTCTGGCGCAGTATCTATCCTGACGTACCTGGTTATACATACTATTCGGCTCCTCATAGACTCTGTTCACGCATTGATATGGTTTGGTCATCAAACACCCTTCTGAATTCTTGTTTTATAGAACTTCTCCCTCGTGTCACATCAGATCATAACCCTATCCTATTCTCATTTAACATTGAGCATAATCATCCTTCACCTCAGGTATTTTCTTTCCCTAGACACTTGTTTACAAACACTTTATTTATAACCCAACTTAAGGCACATATTTTAGACTTTATTGAGCTTAACATTAATTCAACCACATGTATTACAGTGTGGGATGCTTGTAAGGCAATTTCTTTTTAGACAGAATTTCGAATCTCGGGAAAAGGATAAATTGCTGATTAGTGAGATTCTATTGGCTGAACGTATGTTGGCTGAGGCACTTAGGTTATGCTTGCCTAATGCCTTTGAATTAGGATTACAATTAGGGAGGTTAAAAACGACTCTTAAGACTATTTTTTGGGAAAAAAGTAGCGTAAAATTGAACAAATACCATATCACGCATTATGAGAGTGGGGACAAAATTGGGAAACTATTAGCCTATAAGGTGGCGGATGAGAAAGCTAACACCCGGATCAAAAAACTGATCGGCCCAAATAATACTACATACGAAGAACCATTACAGATATTGGATCAATTCTCTAAATTTTATCAGAAATTATACACTCCTGAAACTCACCCGACATCGACCTGCATTCAGGATTATTTGACAGATAACACTCCAGGTAACTTAGATCTACCTGAGCTACACCAGTTATCTGATCATATTAACCAGCTAGAGATTAGGCAGGCAATTTGTGCTTTGCCTTCTGGAAAAGCGTCTGGAGAAGACGCTATACCCCTTGAAATTTATAAGATCTGTATTGAAGAAATATTACCTCTCTTTCATCAAGTTGTTAACTTTATTGGTGATAACGGAAAAGCTCCCAGGTCCTGGAACGTGGTTAAACTGGTTTTCTTTTTAAAGAAAGAAAGATAAGCCAGCAGAGGACTGTGGCTCATACCGTCCTATTTCGTTAGTTAATGCTGACGCTAAGGTTTTTGCCAAAGATTTGGCTACTCGCTTGGCTCCGCTCATCCCTAAAATAGTCAACCCGCAACAACATGGGTTTGTAACAGGCAGAGACACTACGGCTCATATTAATATGGCCATTATTGCTTTTGATATTGCAGAGACAGAACCCACCCCGCTCGGTATGATTTTGCTGGATGCAGAAAAGGCTTTTGACCGAGTGGGGTGGGATTACCTATGGCAAGTAATGACTAAATTTGGCTTTAGTGGAAAATTCTTAAGCTGGATGCAGTCATTGTATGATAATCCAATTGCGAAAGTATGCTATGCGGGTTTGACTTCTAGTTTTTCCATATCACGGGGCACTCGTCAGGGGTGCCCTCTGTCACCACCTTTGTTTGCTTTATCCATTGAACCTTTTCTTTATGCTTTACAGTCACAATCTGATATCATTCCTTTTAAGCGGGGTCCTCATTTATTGAAGATTACGGCATATGCCGATGATATAGCCATATTTTCTACGGATGTTCTAAAGGCACTGAAGGGAATCATTGGTGAAGCAAGCAGATTCGGAGAGGTCTCTGGCTATAAATTAAATTTAAACAAAACCCAAATTATTGCCAATTACAAACCGGCGACAGTAATATCTGGACTATGTAAGACAGCTACATACTTAGGGGTTAGAATCTCAGCCAAAATCAAAGATATAATAACAATCAACTATGATGCCCTAGTTAAAACTACGACAATGATGCTAAATAAATGGCATAAAATTCCCCTTAATATTATAGGTAAGATCAATCTGATCAAAATGAAAATACTACCTAAATTTCTTTATTTGTTACGCTCTATCCCTCTGTCATTGAGTAATTCTTTTTTTAAAAAGCTGGACGGAATTTTTAGCAGCTTCATCTGGGGTTATCGTAAAGCCCGGCGCTCTATGGAGCTGCTTAAGGCAGCCCCTGAGGACGGTGGGCTGAACTTCCCAGATTTTAAGTTATATTTTTGGCCAACCTTCTTAGGACACTTGCGGGGCTTACTTGGTACTGATAATAAACCTTATTTTTTTATCTTTATGCTAAACACAGACTCTAATTTATTTTTGTTAAGGGCTAACGACCCTAATTATTTTAAAAGAGTAAAAATTTTTAGGGACTTAGTCAAAATCTGGCGCAATATTTTGGTTTTTTGTCACACTTCTTTTTATCATCCTAAACTCTTATCATGGGGGAATCCTGGTCTTCCTGGAATATTCAATGATGGGGGAACTAATAGTTGGGGCATATGTGGTATAAAAACACTTGGGGACTTATATGGGGCTCAGGGTTTCTTGAGTTTTGAGTCACTAAAGGTTATATATAAGGCCACGGAATTAATGAGGTTTAAATATATACAGATGTATGATTTTTTTATTCGGAAAATGAAACTTTTTGAGTTATTGGACTCAGATATTTGGGATTATCTGTATTCTGAAAAGAATAAATCTTTAATTAGCATTGGATATAAAGGATTCGGGAGGTATAAGGTAGCTGACTGCTCCAAGCTAGCGGTACAGTGGAGCCAAATGTTGGGAACTAATATTACCCCGATTATGATTAGTCAATCTCTTCGGAATAGCAACAGCTACACTTCCTCCTCTAGCTTTAGGCTTCAGCAATTTAAAACTACTTGTATGTTGTATCACACTCCTGAAAAGATCTCAAAATGGTCAATAAATGTCTTATATACTGAACGAACTAAATGCCCCAAGTGCGCTTTGGCCGCAGCGAACTTGGAACAAATGTTATTTTCGTGTCCTAAGTTATCTAGATTCTGGACGGCCTTAGACAAAGTAATGAAACAAAAATTAACATGTCCCCCGTCTCTCACTGCATCTTTAATCTTACTGGATATTTGCTCTGTTAATCTGCCCCAACAAACCTTAATCACGATTATGTTGTCATGTGCCAAGCTAATAATCGCCCGTGCATGGATTTCTCCCATTCCTCCACATATTATGGAATGGTGGTCTCTTCTTAACGATATTTATGTGATGGAATCTGCTCTGGCCAAACAAAGAGGCATAAAATCGTTAATGAAATTTGAGAAAACTTGGGACTCCTTTTTGTAAGTGGAATCTTGTAAGTGTCCTAATTGTTGTTATTATCTGTAACATCGGATTTTGTTATTTGGCTTTTGTGTTCGGATTTATACGTATGAATTTTGTACCAAAAGTGACTTTTATTCTGTATCCTTCTTCTTGTGTTAAATCCCTTTTTGTTATAATGTGTATCTTCTTATCCATGAGATGCAATAAAAAAAAAAAGGAAATTGGCGGCAGGCGTAGCCCACATGCTTAACCGCTAGTGCATTCAGTGCTCCATCCCGCCCCCTAAAGCACAATTAGCTGGGTCATGGATGCTGAGCAGAGCAGGTGCTGATATCGGTGCCTGTGTGGCCCTGATGGAAGGTGAGTTGGGTCTGCAAAATCGGAAGGCAGCTGGTTCCCTCCTTCAGTATTGCAGCAGCAATAGGATTCTCTGGATGGGCTTTGAACTCGCCCTGCAGCTTTCCAGTGGATGGTGGCTAGCGCTACTCCCGTGTTTAGAGGTGAGTGTGGCTGGCCAGGAGGAGTCGGTCAGGACTCACCGCCTGGGGATTGCTGCAGCCAAAGATAAAAGGTTATGTCTGGCACTACAGGGGGTTCAAGGCGCTTTCAGCTTGAGGAGCTCGTGGAGCGGCAAGGAAGGTTAGGGGAGGCTTTTAGGGATTGATTACCCCGACTTGGCTCAGGATCAGCTGGGGGCCAGCGTCTCTTATTGGAGCATGGTTGAGGCCTTTTTAAGGCTCCTTCTTCTGAGGTGGATCTGCTTCCCTTTATTCTCACATTACTTCTTGCAGCTCAACTGTTCTTAGGCCTGGGACTTTGTTTTGTGGCTGTTTACTGGAGAATGCTTGTGAATGTTAGCTAGTGGGTGCTTTTGAGTGAATTTACATGGAATCTGCGAGGGGTCATCTAGAGCAAGAAGGCAGTGGAAGACATGTGTTGGACCTTTATTGGTGAGAGTATGTGAAAACAACATCTTAAAGCAGCAAATGCTCCGGTGCAGGTCTTGAAACGTCGGGAGATTCAAATTAATACAGGGACAGCCAGTTGCAACGCACAGTTAAGGATGGAGTATGAGGCCAGAGAGCTGCTCGAGGCTGAGAGGTCTGAAAAGTCGAGCACTCAGAGTGGGAGTGAAAAGGTGTCTAAAAGTGTGGACAGTCTTTTGACCCTCTGATGATCGATTCAGGACCCTCTCCTTCAGTGATGCAGCATACGGATAGCAATAGAGCTGGGAGTTGTCATATCGTTTTGCCTGATCGTAGTTAGGGACAGAGCAGGCAGCACAGGAAAGGGCGGGGACACAGACAGGAAAGGGAAAATTAGTTTTAGTTTTAGGAGCAGACACAAGTGAATAAAGACGTGTTGAGAACTGCTCCTGGCTCCTGTGGTTCTTTGGGGAAGGCGACACTGGCGACGAGGGTGGGATCACAACTAGAACCCCACACGCCTTAAAGCCCCCGCTGTCCGTGAACGGCCAGAAACAGGGAGCCTGCAGCCCGTGTTGGCGCGGCGTGCAAGAGCACAAAAAAAGGAAGGAAGACGCTTCGCACGTTGCGTTTGAATGCTGCCCGAGAGCGCGACGATCAGCACCAGCCGAAAGATTGCCCACGCTGCCTGAACGTTACCTCGAGCATACCTGACTCGGCAACCACCCAGAGACTGCCCGCCTGGAAGTAAAATCGGCGCGAAGAGGGAAGGACGTCGGAGAGCGTCCCAGAAGCGGCCGGCTGAGGCCGAGAGTGTGAGGGTGAGTCCCGAGCGCCAGAAAGCCTGCCTGGAACCAATTTGAATGTGGGCAAGCTTGAATGAGAGACTTTAAAAGTGGCAATTGCAAAATAAAAGGAAACCACGTGTCCCGAACGGCGGCCATCTTAGAATCAGGCACCAGCCATAGGCACCCATTGGATTTTTAGTGTTGGCCAGTTTGAAGTCAGGCACCATTGCATCTAACATTCAGAAAATATCTGAAAAGTCAACGGAACCAAGCAATATTGACTCACACGCTCACTTGTGGCGGAATAAACCGAACAATAGCCCGCTGAGTGACCTGATCAAGCCCCGATGTCCATCACCAACCCGGCAGGCCCTCCAGGAGGAGGAGCAGCAACTCTGGCCACGCCACCACCACCACTTGCCCCTTCTCCACACACGCTCATGGGAGTACCATACCTGCGGCCACCAGACCCTTTAGAGTTGACGTCCGGAAATAGTATGGGGCCCAAGTGGAAGAGCTGGGCTGAGGACTTCGAGGACTATATGACCAGGTCTCAGGTGCAAGATCCTAAGCAAAAACTAATAGCTTTACGGAATTTGGTGGGAAAAGACATCGCGCAAATCATTAAAGAACTACCTGCTGAAAATGCCACTTCCTACGATGACGTAAAAGGAGCTCTTGATCGGAGGTTTCTACATAAGCGCAACTTAGACTACGAGCATTACACCTTTAATCTAGCTACCTAGGAAAAGGATGAACACATGTGCGACTTCATCATGCGCATCCGGCGGTTAGCCCGACATTGCGAGTTTGACGCCTTTAACACTGAAGACCCGCTGCGACTGCGCATAATTGAGGGTTGCCAGTCTGAATCACTGCGCCCACGACTACTAAAGAAACACTACACTCTTGAGGAAATCGAGGAAATGACATGAATCAACGACCAAGCAGAGGACCATGCAAAGAAAATGGAAGTCAACAAGACTGGAAGAAAGGAGCAAGCCTTCAGACTGCAAGAACATAAGGAGAAAAAACACTGGATGGACCGTCGCAAGTCAAGCAAACCCACACGTGCCACGACCTCCCGAAGAACGTCGTCACGTCACGAGTTGCGACACTCCAAGTCTCACAAGACGGCACCAACATGCTACAGGTGCGGCCAAGACTACCCTCACTCAGGACAGTGTTGAGCCATTGGTCAGCGATGTCACCGCTGTGGAAGAGAGAACCACTTCGAAATAGCCTGCCAAACTCGACAGTCAGGACGAAGATCGTCCACATTGCGGTCAAACACGCACCACCACGCTCGTGCAGTAAAAGGGAGAGAAGGTCGCTCCTCAAGCTCATCTCGGTCGAGCGTCCGTTCCGCCAGCTCATATCGATCATGAAGATCGACATCCAGTAAATCATCACTGCCCACACCTGTGTCACAAGACAGTGACGAATATATCTGTATGGTCTCAGATCCGGACCGACTGAAGAGATACCCAAATCTAGACATCAAGATAGGAGAGCATGCTGCAAAATTCGTATTGGACTCTGGAGCTTCTATAAACTACATCTGTGCTCTTGAATATCAAAGCATGAAGCCACGACCGAAGCTAGAACCTGCGGCTGTACAGGTATATACCTGGATGTCCAGGAAACCATTACCCTGCCTAGGTCGTTTCAGCACGACTCTGTCTTACAAGGATCGACAGATTCCTGCCTATGTTCACGTTGTGGAAGGCCCAGATCTGGCAGACTGTTTACTTAGTTTGCCGACGGCGGAACGCCTGAAACTTGTGGACCTCCTTTACATGACCGAGGATGCCCCAGACATTGTCTCAAAATTTCCAAACCTCTTCAAGGGACTGGGAAAACTCATTAAATTTAAAGTGAAACTACACATTGACGAATGAGTGACCCCAGTGGCACCACAGGAAGGTGCCCCTCCACCTACAACAAGCAGTGGATGATGAACTCCAAGATCTCCTGAAAACAGACATCATCGAGCGCACATCAGGACCAACCCCGTGGATGTCACCAGTGGTGGTGGTGCCCAAGAAAGGACAGGACAATAAAGTGCGCCTGTGTGTGGACATGCGCGCACCCAATACAGCTATCGAGAGGGAATGTCATCCCGGACCACACATTAGCGACATGATCGCCCGCCTCAGTGGGGCCACGGTGTTCCGAAACTCGATCTCAATAAAGGTTACCTTCAATTGGAACTACACGAAAAGTCACGGTATTTCACGACTTTTACAACCCACCAATGACTCTTCCACTCCAAACGCCTAAACTTCGGCATATCCTCGGCTGCCGAGATCTTCCAAGAAGCAATCCAGCGAGTGATTTCAATTATAGTGATGATCTCCTAGTATTCGGAAAGGATCAAACTGAGCATGACACCGCTCTGGACCGAGTGTGCCACGCGCTACTAAACGCCAACTTGACCCTGAACTCAGACACGTGCAAGTTTCACAGATCGACCCTGAAATTCTATGGTCACATCTTCTCCAAAGATGGCATGAAACCTGACCCTGAAAAGGTGTCTGCTCTTGCAGACACCCCAACACCATGTGATGTCAGTGACCTTCGATCGTTCTTAGGGATGGCAAGCTACTGTGCACGTTACATTAGGGACTACGCTACCATCAGCTACTCTCTCAGGGAGCTCACCCGTCAAGGCCAGCAATTCCTATGGACAGATGCCTGTGAGCACTCCTTCAACAAAATAAAAAAAACTGTCAGCGCTGCCATCAATCTAGCCTATTTTAACACCAAGAAAAAGACTGAAATCACTGTTGATGCCAGTCCGGTGGGTCTGGGTGCCATCTTGGCACAATATCAGGAAGACTCGGATCAACGCCACATCATCGCTTAGGCAAGGAGTGATCAACTTGGCTCACGAGGGCCACAGAGGAATAAGCGCCGCCAAAAAGGCCCAACGAGAACGCGTCTGGTTTCCGTCACTGGATCAGATGGTGGAGGCCACTCTCAAGGATTGCATCTCTTGTCAACTGGTGAGCCGTGATGAACCGCCAGCCCCTCTGCAAATGTCAGAGTTACCAGATGGAGTCTGGCAACAAATCGCCATTGACTTCTTTGGGCCATTGAAATCAGGCCAGTATATCGTCGTCATTATGGACGAATATTCCCGATTGCACACCTAGTGTCATCCACCAAAGCAACAGCAGTAATACCCGTTCTTGATAGACCTTTGCGGTATGGGGTATTCTGCTGCGAGTCAAATCTGAAAATGGGCCACCGTTCAATGGTCATGAATTCGCTGAATTCGCAAAGCACCTCAATTTCAAACACAAGAAGATCACACCCCTATGGCCTCAACCTAACGGCATGGTGGAGCGCTTTATGGGAACTCTGAAGAAAGCGGTCCAGCAAGCAGAACTGGCCTGCCGAGACATCCAGCAAGCTTTAAATGAAGTACTGTGAGCATATCGCACCACACCCCATAGCACCACGAACCAATGTTCAGCCACCCTGATGCTGGGGAGGATCCCTTGCACCGGCTGCGCACACTAGACAGTGCACTACAATCTCGAACTGTGACCATCGATCACGACACTCTGGTTAAAATAGATCACGACAAAAAACTGAAAATGAAGACCTATGCCGACCACCGCAGACATGCGAAACACACAGACATCCAAGAAGGAGATTGGGTGATGGTTAGGCGTGACCGAAGCAGACAGTCGTTATCTCGCTCATCCTTTGAGAGTTTGCAGCCGGAAGGGGACCATGATTACAGCCGAGGCTGATCACAAGCGGATAACCCGAAATATCTCACACTTCAAGAAATGCAACTCTGGTGGCCACGATGAGATCAAGAGACATGAATCATCCACCGACTCGGTGTGCCAAAGTGAGAACAGTGACAGAGAGCATCCCAGTACAGCAAGGCATGAAGAGTTGGTGAGCCCCCGAAGCAGGACTCCAGAACAGTTCAGTTGCCCCCGACGACATGCCAAGCGACCAGCGCGCCTGATTGAAGAAATCTGATAGACAGTAAGACTCTTGTACAAAGGGGGGGAGGTGTCATATCGTTTTGCCTGACCGTAGCTAGGGACAGAGCAGGCAGCACAGGAAAGGGCGGAGACACAGACAGGAAAGGGAAAGTTAGTTTTGAGTTTTAGGAGCAGACACGAGTGAGTAAAGACGTGTTGACAACTGCTCCTGGCTCCTGTGGTTCTTTGGGGAAGGCGACAGGAGTAGATACCATCAGGGAAGTAGCCTCAATCCCAGCTATGCCCAAACAATAGGCGCTGTTTTCAAAACTATCGAAATTTAATGTGGGGACGGCATTGGTATTCAGTGAATAAGGGGTCAAGTCAGCAAGATTAATAGAGTTACGAGTGGGGTAGACAGATACACAGGCAAGCCCCCAAGAGTTGGAAGGGGATAGACCACAGTCCCTTTCTACTCAGCAGGAGGACCCAATAGTGAATCCAGGGTTGATTATGGAGGTCAGGAAAACACAGACACAGGCTTCTCCGAAATATAGTGATACCCTAAGGGTTCAAGATTTGCAACAGGAAGGGCGGGCTATAGTGGTGAACACAAGACTATTAAAAGCATGCTTAACATTATCTTAGTGTAAATAAGAAATTGAAGGCGTCACAGGCACATAAAATTGCTGTTCTCCATGAGAGGCTAACAAAGATTGAAGAGAGTGATTCAGCTCCCTAAGAGATTGCAAGAATGCAGAAACTAGAATCTCTGATTCAGAGGACAAGGTGACATCTATGCAGCAAGAAGTGCTCTAACTTCTATAGAACAAAGGCCTTTTGGAAAGCAAGGCTGATGACTTGTAGAATTATAATAGACATTCAAATATCTGAATTGTAGCGGTGCCAGGGGGGAATGAAGCACAGCAAGTGCCCCAGTGGGCAGACTCAGTGTTTAAGAAAACAATGACTGAACTGGTGGGGCATTTGACTATCACCAAGGGCTCGCAGAGTACCGGCTCCTGTACCTCCAGTGCTAACTACCCCCGCACAATATTGGTGAACCTCACAGATTACTGTGTTAAGGAGTGTATTTTGTCTAAGGCCATTGAAAAGAAAAACTTTAACTATGGAGGCACCCCCATTCTGTATTTTTCAGACATTTCTGCATCAGCAGCTTGGTGACGAAGATAATTTTTCAGGATGATCGATTTGTTCAGATTCCAGGGGTCTCAGTCATCTATTGTGCAACAGTCCAAGCTTAAGGTGTTAGTGAAAGGACAATTCCAGCTCTTCTCATCCATTGGGGAGCCACAAGAGCTTCTCCTGGAGATAGCTAACAAGGTCCTGGTCTTTAATCTTAGGTTAGAGTCTGTACCTTATGACCCCACTTTGCTCTGTTGTATTGTTTCATGTGGGGTTTCCACTTTTTGAAGTGTGGTATGCTTCAAAAGGGGTTGGAGGTGGGTGGTTTTTGGGGGGACTAGAGTGCAGTGTAGTGTAGTACCATTGAACCCTTTGTTTGGTGGGATGGGACTGGGGGAGTGTGGCCAATTCCCCTTTGGGTAAGGGAGGACAGAGGGGAATGGGGTTTGAGGTGGGTGGGCGGTTTGGGTCGGAGTGTGTACTTGAAGGGGTGAATGAAAGATTTGAACTTTCTCAAAAGACATGGTTTAAAAAGAGTGTGACGTTTTGTGAGGAGGGTAGGTGGCAGCAGAGAATAGAGCTTAGCAATGCAAAATGTAAGGATTATTTGCTGTAATGCCAATGGTATTTTGAACAAGTGTAAATATGGGGACTAATACGATGGTTGGTGTCATTCTCTCCAGAGGTAATTTTTTTTGTAGGAGACCCATTTGGTGTGTAATGCCCCAAAACTGTTTAGTCCTAAGAAATATTCTCATGCATGCTTCATTTCAGGGGGCAATGGCATTGACTGGGAGGTAAGGGAAGTAATTAGGGATTCATGTGGTAGATGGTTGTAGTACAAATTCTTGGTCCATGGTTTCCCCCTCAACTTGGTGAACTAACATGGTCCCGGTAGCAACGAGATTGATTCTCTATTATGCATCCATAAGGTCACTATGGGGGCAGAGGATCTGATGATCTTGGGGGAGCTTAATTTTATTGAGGCGCTGTCTTTGGATATCTCTGATAGGGCTAAAAAACAGCTAAATCCCAAGACTAAGAAAGTGATCTCCACTCTAAACAGGCTTACAGTCCTTTAGATCCCTTGCATGCTGATCATCATAGCACAATTTTCATGTTTTTACACCACTTCAAAATCACATCCTATCTTGATTTTTTTTGGCCTCCCAGTCCTTTAAGAGGGCTGGGTCGAGAATTTGGGCAAATGCTTTTTCAGATCATTTGGTGGATTCAATCTCAATAGAATTGGCTGTTCCCACTAGAGAATGGCCTAGGTGGTAGCTCGATAGGGGGTGCAGGCATAGAATATCGAATACAAAATATCGAGATGTACAAATATCGAGTCATTAATATTGTGGGTCAGAAATATCTATAGCAAGAATATCGTGGTCAAGAATATCAAATTAAGGTAAGTAATATTGATTTTAAAAATATCGAAGTGTTTAATATCGTTTGCAAAAATATAGTTGTTAAAAATATTGTTTTTTATTATTATGTATTTTAGTATGTATTTATATGTATGTGATGTATGGTTTTTGTATAAGATTTGTTTGTATTATTAATATATATGTTCAATTTTTAGTAGTTCTTACATTTTTTTATTTGAATTTTGCACTTTTAGTTCCGTAGCGGGTTGTGGGTTTATAGGGGAATAGGGTGGGAAGTAGTTTAATTATTTTAATATTATTAATTGATTTTTATTTGAATTTTGCGTATTTAGTTCCATAGCGGGTTTATCCGCTTAACCACGCGGCAATTCCACCACGGTGCGGCGGTTTAGCAGAGTGGGCGTGGCTGCGTTGCCCAACAGACGTGCGCAGCACTATGGAGGTAGTGCTTGCGACAGACGTTGGCCGACAGAAACATCGAAAGGGTTAGAGGCGAATAGAGTGGGAAGTAATTTAATTAGATTAAATGTATTGATTAATTTTTATTTAATAATATTTGTTTAATTGAGATGTTGTAGTGTTAAATGTGTAAAGTAATTTATTATTAATTGATTATTAATTGGTTGTTAATTTATTGTAATTAATTATTTGGTAATTAATTATGGTAATTTTGTAATTAATTTTAGGTGTGCGTTGTGGTGTTTGTAGGTGTAAAGGCTGGGAAGTAATTTATGAATTGATAATTAGTGGATAATTATTTTGTCATTCATTTGGGTAATTGTGTAATTAATTTTATTTGTGTGTTGTAGTTTTTATAGGTTTAAAGGGTGGGAAGGTTGGGAATTAAAAAATGTTTAATTGATTAATTAATATTTGGTTAATTAATTTTAATTAATTAATTATGGTAATTGTGTAATACATTTTAGGTATGTGTTTTGGTGTTTATAAGAGTAAAGGATGAGAAGTAATTTGTGTTTGAATCATTAAAATATAGTTGTTAATGTTAATTATTTGAGATTTATTTTTAGTAAATGTTTATTTTTTTGTGTTGTTTTTACTTTGAAAGGGGTAAAGGGTGATTATTAATTACAATTTAGTAATTTAATTATTAGTTAATAGTAATAGTTTTTAATTTAAAATTTTTTTTAATTCAGTATTATTATTTTATCATTTAATTTGGGTGTGCTTTGTGGATATTATAGTGTTAAAGAGCCTGCAGTCAATTAATCTTTATTAGTATTTTCATTAATAATATTTTTCATTGATAAGTAATTATGTTAATTATGTACATACATTGAATACAATAATGTGAAGTGTTTTGTTTTTGGTGTGGTGTTATAGGGTAGGAAATAAAATTAATAATACATTTTTTTGTTTGTATAATATTTTCTAGTTTTAAAGAATTCTTTTTTTGTAAATGTATTTAATACTTTATTTTTTATTAATATATCTGTAATATTTGTCATTTATAAATAATATTATAATATGTGTTCTTTTCATATGTTACATATTTTTAGTTTAATTTTTTAAATATTGTTTAATATTATTATTTTTTTTCATTATTTTTTTACTGGAGTGGGAATAATCTTTTTTACCTCTCTGCTATCCAGTACTTTCCTTACTGTTTCACTCACTGGAGTGGGAATATTAATTTGTATCTCTCCGCTATCCTGCACTTTCGCTACTGTTGCACTCACTGGAGTTTAAATAGTAATTTTTACCTCTCCGCTATCCAACACTTTCCCTACTGTGGCACTCTCTGGAGGGTAATAGTAATTTTTGCTCCTCCGCTATGCAACACTTTCCCTAATGTTGCTCTCACTGGAATTGAAATAGTAAAATGTACTCCTCCGCTATCCAACAGTTTTCCTACTGTTGGACTCACTGGAGTTGGATTGGTAATTTTTACCCCTCTGCTATCCAGCACTTTCCCTACTATTGCACTCACTGGAGTGGGAATAGTAATGTTTACCTCTTCGCTATCCAACACTTATCCTGCTATTGCACTCTTTGGAGTGGAAATAGTAATTTGTACCCCTCCACTATCCAACACTTTTCCTACTGTTGTTCTTAGTGGAGTGGGAATAGTAATTTTTACCCTGCCGCTATCCAACACTTTCCCTACTGTTGCACTCACTGGAGTGAGAATAGTAATGTTTTCCCCCCGCTATCCAACACTTTCCCTACTGTTGCTCTCACTGGAGTGGAAATAGTAATTTTCAAGTCTCCGTTCTCCAACACTCTCCCTACTGTTGCACTCTTTGGAGTGGGATTAGTACGTTTTACCCCTCCGCTCTCCAACATTTTCCCTACTCTTGCACTGATTGTATTGGGCATTTTAAGTTTTATTGTTTAATCAATTGTTTAATGTTTTGATTGATCCTAGAATTTTTTTATATTTTAAATTAAGTATATATATATTTTATTTATTATTATTTATTTTAATATAATGTAAAAGTTAATTTTTTTTAAAGGTAATAGTTATTTAAATATTTTGTACATATATATTTTAAAGTAAATATATGTAAAAATATTACTTTTGTGTGTTTTTTTATTAAGTTTATATATTTTTTTAAACTTCATATTAAATGTAATTTATTTTGTTAAAATTAATATTAATATATACATAATATATAATTTTATTCTATATATATATTTAAATCAATATTTTTTACATCTATAATTTTTACATCTATATTTTTTAATCAATATTTTTGTACATACCTGTTTAGATATGGGAGTCGATATTTTTGTAGCCTATATTTTTTTCTCGATACTTTGAACATTGAAATTTTTAACATCGATATTCTATCAGTGACCCCAATAGGGCTTTATTAACCAATCAGTAATGGCTTGAAGACATGTGTGCATTTAGAGCTGAGTTTTTTTGAATACCACCTCTCTATTTTCTGTTAAGGAAGCTTTTAAGGCTAATGCATGCAGGTGTATCATCCCTTACAAAGCTAATCAAAATAAAGAACGCACCAGGCAAATAAAGGAATTACAATTAGTGGCTCTGCTTTGAGGGCTCTTATTAGCTCAGATAGATGAGGTACAGGATCCAGTAGAAACGAATCATTCTAAAGCTCATACGCACAACTGAATGAGGAGAGCCAGCAGATTGGTAAATTCTTGGCTTGGTCCATGTGGATCAAGCATAATAATTCTGCTGTCAGGAAAACTGAGAATCTGGCAACTCCAAGCATAGTATCTGAAACGGAAGAGTTCGCTTCAATCTTTTCACAACTCTATAGGCAGTTATAAAAAACTATGGGGTCTATTATGGTGGCGGTGGACTTTTGTCCGCCCGCCACCCTAGTGGTGCTGGGACCGGCCACCAGTGGTGTGACGGTCCCGCACTGGCAATCAGGATGACACCACCACGGTGGCGTTGGCATGCCCCATCCACAACATTGTAGCGGTTGGTGCTCAGAGCACCGCCCGCCACAATGCCATGGATGCACCTTGTGCATTTGCATGCACAACGTGGCAGGCACCACGCAGTGCCTGCCATGTTGTGCATGCAAATGCAGCCCCACAGTCATGCACTGCATGCCTTTCCATGGGGGCAACGCCACCATGGAAAGGCACTAATCCGCCTGCATGGTAATATGGATGGCGGTGTTTTTCAGACACCGCCACCATATCCAGCCCATTTACTGCCCAGTCGACTGGTCGACCGGCGGAAAACCGACAGACGATCTTTCCGTCCGCCGGGGTGCCCCCACCATAGTAATATGGCTCGGGGAAATGGGAGGCAGGCAGCAGTTAATGGTGGGCGGATTGCCACCACCATGCGGGCGGTGGTGATCCGCCCGCTATTATAATAGACCCCTATACATTCAGTATCTTCTTCTCATATAGCGCAGTATTTCACAGACCTAGGCTTGCCACAACTCCCTGATTCTTTGGTTACGGCAGTGATAGGGAAGATGACAGAGCCCAAGTTTCTAGAAGTTCTGGTTAAAAAGCCTAATACAAAAGCTTGTAGCAACAATTTCTTCCCCTCTGAATTTTTATTAATTATTCGTGAAAGAACTGGTTCCCTTTTTAACCGAATTATTTAATTACACAAAAGAAGGTGGGGCAGATCCCGTCTCCGTTAAGGAGTGTACACTATAGTAGGATTTGTTAAAAAAGGTAAATCTCCCTCAAATGTTCATTCTTTCAGACCCACTAGCCTGCTAAAAGCTGACTATAAGCTCCTGACCAAAATATGGGCTACTCAGATTATTCCAGCTGGTCAATTGTTGGTCCATAGGAACTAGAACGGATTGGTTTCCAAATGTCTCTTGGCTGCAAACACAATTTTTTTGATTCAAGCAATAGACTTCTTTTCGTGTAATCTAATGCCTGCAGTATCAGTTATGGTCGAAGCTGAGAAGGTGTTTGACATGGTTAATTGGGAAGCCTTATTTTTTGGGCTGTTTAAATTTAGGTTCCTATCACAATTTGTCAGTATGCTTAAGAATATGCATCAGGGAGCTCAGATCAAGGTGATCGTGAATTCAAGTATTCTGGGTCAGGATGTCCCCTGTCCCCAATACTATTTTGTTTTTTATTCAACCACTAGCGGTGAAAATCTGTAGGGAAGCAGGGATAAAAGCACCCGTGGAGTGGATGTCCAAATTAAAGCTGTTTTGCAGATGACATCATTCTGTACCTCAAACGCGATAAAGCAACGGTACAGGGAGCTTTTGACCTATTAGACAAATCTATGGGTATAGGGGCTGCAAGGTTAACCAAAGTAAGCCAGAAATGTGGCTTTTTAATGCATCTGTTAAGGAACTACCTGCTTCTCTACAACAGCTGGCCAGAGCTCAAAGTCAACCAGGAATTTAGGAGTATAAATTACTGGTAATCTTTCCCAATTATTCCAGTTAAATTACTTTGCTATGCTGAGGAAGACAAAGGAACTACTGGATTGATGGTCTCTATTCCCCATGATGGTTATTGGGGGGGCGGCATTAGTTAAGATGTCGATTTTACCTTTATTCCTGTTTTTTTTTTTTTTTGGTGTTCCCATCAAAATTAAAAGCATGAATTTTCAGGAACTTTCCTCCCTTCTTAGAAGTTTTATTTGGAACACGAAGGCCCCCAGGGTCAAATGTGCCGTCTTGCAGCTAGATAAGGCTCAGGGAGGCCTGGTGTTTCCCCATATTCAGACATACTATCAAGCGGGCACTTTTGGATTTAGCAGGAAGACTGTTGGAGGGTACAGGAGTATTGGATGATTTATTGTTCAGAAAAATGGTTTAAGAATCCGCAATCAGTTTGCCAGCTTTTATAATAGCTGCCAAATTGCCAAAGGAAACAAGGAATAAGACACTTCAGGAGTTGGGTAGTAGGATGACGGCTTGTTGAACATTAATAATTTGGGATGAGGTAATCCTGAGGTGTGGGTTTCAGGGAAAGAGTTTTAAGTGGTGCTTTTTATAGTTAATTAATTTTGCTTTAAATTCTTACGAAGCTAGTCAGGAACCCCACCACGTCATACGCTCACTTGTTAAGAGCAGGCTTACAGGCTTTAAAAACTGGTACAGGTTGCAGTGTAACACTTTGATTCACAATGTTATTACTGGGTTTCTCAAGAAAATCTTGAGAAATTAATGTAGATTAATGGAAGACGACTGGAAGGTCATTTCAGAGATGGGCAATAAGTTGTTCAGTGTGGCAAATTCCAAAATAATCAGCTGCGGCCCGTGGAGGGAGTTTCGGTGGGGCAGAGAGGCGGGGCAGGGGGTGCTAAAAACCGGAATATGGATAATTGGAGGTAAGTAAGCAATGTAATTAATAAAACTAATTTCGTAGCGCGCCCTGCATCTTAAAATGCGATGCAGGGCGTGCTACGAAATTCGTTTTATTTATTAAATTGATTACTTACCTTCAATTGTCCATATTCCAGTTTTTAGCACCCCCCATCCAGCCCCTCCCCGCCCCCTCTCTGCCCCACCGAAACTTCCTCTATGGGCCGTGGATGAAAATAATGTTCCTTTTATCCTGATGGCTGCCATGTTACACCCGTAATGCCCTTCATTGAATGTACCCAGAAGTCCCCGACCAATGATTTTGCTGCCAGCATGATGACGCTGGGGATAGACGCCATATATTTTATATATGTCCTGAATTAAGTCATTTATGGGAGGGGCTATTCTCTGCCACAAGTAAAGGAGTACAGACTATGATGGTCCCCGATGCCAGCCTAGTATTATTTGTGGTTTTAAAGGAGAGCCAGAGAATCAATAAGGCCGGCGGTTGTTTTTAAATCTCAATTGCGCTAATAGTAGCTCGTTCTTTGATTCTCCAAAATTGGAGGACACAAAATGTTCTACACTGCAGAGGTGGTGGGTAAGAATGTTAGGGAAGAAGAAATTAGAAGAAGCTTTTATTAAACGTGTCGGGGGCTACAGGAGGTTCGTAGCGATCTTACACCATTCTGAGCCTCTCAAATCTATCCAGGGCCTGGTCGGTCCTGTAAGGAATCTTGTTAAGTGTTTCATAATGTTGTTTTATTAGGTTTTTCCATAAAGCACCTTGTACTGGCACTTTATTCATGTTGCTCCAACAGTTCTGTTTCAATGCACGTTGCATTTTATTGCAACAGATGCGGGGGTATCTTGTCTGTGCAGGACTTTTTCCATTTTCTATATTATTTTCTCATTTTTGTTTACTTTTTCAAAATTTTGAAATGATTATCAAATTTTGGTGCAGGGGTTTGCAAAGTGTTGTTTTCAGCACTGTGTTAAATTTATGAATGTCACATTTTATGGTAACTGGCTCTAGGCTGATGTTATAAGGAGGAGGTAGCGTATTTATGGTCTGGAATGTATATGGCAAATAAATTACTGAACCGTTAAAACGTATATTCTATATACTTGGGGCCTCATTTATGAGGCCGTGCGTCACTTTTACGCCGCCGGTGCGTCACTTTTTCTGACGCACCAGCAGCGTAAAAAATGTGCCTTGTTGCACCATATTTACAAATGACGCATCTAGGTAGATGCGTCACTTTGTAAACCCCTGCACTACATTATACCTACGCGAGGTATAATGTATGCAGGGGGGGCGTTCTGACGCAAGAAAGGGTCATAGAAGGACGCAGTGAAATCTATAAGATTTCACTGCGCCATTTCTAGGACACAAATGCGTCAATTTCTTACGCCTGCCTCACAGCAGGCGTAAGACTGACGCCGGCCCTTTCACATGGGACTTGCCCCATGTGAAAGGACATATTGCTGGAGTTGCGTCACTTTTGTGACACACTCCAGCAATGCGTCACTTTTACGCCTACAGATTCGTAAGAAATACTGACGTATCTGTAACTCTTTGCGCCATGATGCGTCATACTGTAAATATGACGCATCATTTGTGTCGCAAGGAGAGCGCGTTGAAAAGTGACGCATCGCTGTTTTCACGCAGCGATGTGTCACTTTTCATAAATGAGGCCCTTAATATTTTTTGGGAAACATACATCCAGGTGTTTTATGTAGTTCTTTATGCTGAGGTCGTGCCCTAACGTAAGATTTCAAAAACAGAAATTTGTAATGATGCAACATTATTTGTTTGGATGGATTGTATTTTATTGGTGTTTGAACTCACTAAATATAACAAAATAAAAATAGATTTTATGCATTTTAACTCTCATTTTCTTTAATTATTTCAGTCCTATGGCCTGTAAAGATTGTAACACCTAAATAAAGGCCTACTTACTGTCCATCTTTAATCATCAAGTTCCTTTAAGAATTTTCTGATTCATGTTTAACAACAGTATTCCAAGTAAATATCAGAAGGGGAAAAGAACACCAATTTAGGCCAACCTGAGAGAATGAGCTGCCTTCTGGAATAAAGGTACTCTGAATTGTTTCAGGGTTCATCATGCTGAAGACATTTATTAAACATAAAAAATGATTAAATCAGTCACAGCCTACTGTATCTTCAAACTATAGATTAATTTAAGACAGATTTAAGAATATGTTCTAGCTCAATTTTCGAATCACCTTTTTAGCACCCATTTACTCCCAAGTTACTATGGAGTATAAAATTAACCAAATCCAAACATGGTTTCATCACCGTTTTTATTTGTAGTGTAAGAGGCACTCACTTTAATGTGGTTCTTATCATGAGTTTCAAGCACTAGAATGGAGCAACTTGCCCTTAATGCTTTTGACATTGAATACACAATGTTGATTTACCCTATTACGGCTGACCATAATATGCCCCTCTTATCAAGACCTAACATGTTTGACATCTTCAAATGTTCAATGAGTCTCCAAAAGGAAGAAAATGTGTTTCTGAGATCTACATAAGTCACACTACTAGCCCTCATTACACATTCCATCACCCATTTATGTTCCACCACATTATTCTAGTGTTTTGGGTATCTTTACTGTAAAAACACACCAAATATATGACATTAAAAGAAACTACAATAAGCAATGATTTGTCTTTTTTCTCATTAAGTATCCCTTACCCAAGGATGTATGATGGAATAACGCATTCCATTGTAACACATGCTGTTACAACGCGTGCGTTACAACATGAATGTCATTACCACTCATAACCTTTACCACACATATTTTTACAACGATTATGCCTTTACCATGCATGCCTTTACAACAAGTTTTGTTGTAAAAGCATGAATGTTAAAAGCATATGTGTGGTAAAGGTTTTCCCTGACCCCAGCCCAAAGCCCTAAAGCTGAACCCCTGTGTAACTTCCCCTGGCCCCAGCCGTTTAAAATATATCCCAGCCCCTGCCCTGAGCCCTAAAACTGGACCCTGGTGCAACCTCCCCTCACCTGCATCCGAATCCCGAATTAAATATCATATGTAGTAGTGTCTGTCCTTTAACAAAAATACCCTTCCCCAGCCTGAGCTCTAAAACTGAAACCCTGGCACAACCTCCAGCCCCAGCTCTTTAAGCAACCTGGGTCCGGACGTCAGACCTAAAACAAGACCACCAGTGCCACCCGGGCTCCCTGTCCTTATGTAAAAACACCAGCCCCAGCCCAAAGCCCTAAAACTAGCCCCTGGAACAGCACCATCCCCCGACCCCCAGTCCTTCTGATGAAGATGGGGTTGTAGTTCTACATCATTGATGCGTCGATACAAAAGGCATTCTGCCTTGTTTTTTTCCTACACTTCTTAGACCCTAGTCTGAGGGTGTCCTGGTTGTGGGTATGCCAACAGACACCAGAGATTGTGAGCTTGTCTGTAAGATAAGCAATGTACTTGTTGTAATGGCTTTGTAAATTATGTCGATGGATTTTTAATATGGTGCAGGCCAGGCAAGTAGAGCCAATTGAGTTACATCAGGATGAAGTGAAGGCATCATTTGTCTCTAGGCTCTAGATGCTCAGCGGCATGTAGGATGTCCATAAGGGGTGCCAGTGTGGAGTCTGGGAGGCCATGGAGTAGGGTATTACCACAACCCAGATGCAAGAGTACCAGAGCTTGAACAGAAGTTCTTAAGTCAGTTTCCTTAATAATAATGATAAATGCCCTTTCAAACTGTAACCACTGGTAATACTTACTCTGTAATTGTAATTATCATCTTTTCACCTATTGCATCAAATTAATCACAAAAATTACTTTAAGCCCATTATTTGTTTTTAACCATGGAGTTGTAAAGTGTCTAACTGCTCTGTCCTGCATTAAAACAGTAGTTTTATTCTGTAACCTTCCTTTGCTTATTTTCTGACCTCTGCCTTAACTAGAAATGCATGATTAATACAATGTTCCTGTTTAAAAAAACTACTACTGCTGCTGGTACTTTAATGTTCCTTATTCTGATTCTACTTTTATGCTACACAAGGAGAATTTTCCTCTTCCTCTGTTTAGTTCCACATAAATGAAGCTGTATCTGCAGTAAATCATCAATAAACAAATCCATCTAAACAGTAGGTAACTGATTACACATTACCGGTGAACACACCCCAAACATCAAAAAATATAGTTTTTCTGTATTTTTAACAGTTGCATTTTGCTACTTTATAGTACTTTTCTGTTGCACTTTTGATTGTCATTGAAAGGCATTCAACAGCACACATCATATTATGGATGGCGGTGGTGGCAAGGCACCGCCACCATATTATGGGCCTTTTCCGCCCAGCAGGCAAGCGTGACGATTGCCTACCGGCGGAAAAGCGACAGACGGTCTTTCCGTCTGCCGCGGTACCCTAACTATGCTGCGGGGGTATATGGCCGTCCGGCGAATGCTTTGGCAGATGGATCGACACCGCCGTTCAGGCGGTGGCGATCTGCCCACCATGCTAATAGGCCCCTAAGTTGATAAGTAATTTAAATTAATTAATTAGTAATTAATTATGGAAATTAATTTTAGGTGTGTGTTGTGGTGTTTATAGGTGGGAAGGGTGGGAAGTAATTTGAATTTTATTAATGAACTATTAATTAGTTGTTAATTTAAATGAGTTATTTAGTAACTCATGATAGTAATTGTGCAATACATTTTAGGTGTGTGTAGGGTTTTTATAGGTATAAATGGTCACAAGAGTGGGAAGTAATTTATTTTTTATTGATGAATTATTAATTATTTGTTAATTAATTTAAATTAAGTAATTAGTACTTATTAATCGTAATTGTGTAATCAATTTTTGGTGTGTGTTGTGGATATTATAGTGTTAAAGAATGTGTAATAAAAGAATGTTTATTATCTTTTTTTAATAATAATATATTTTACATAGAGTTTTAATAATTTTAATTATGGAAATACATTTTTTTTAAACATTGATGTCTTTTTTTATTGGTGTGGTGTTATAGGGTAGGAAATAAAATAAATACATTTATGTTTTAAATAATTTGTTTGTGAATATTTGTTCGTTATAAATAAGTATTGTTAATAAATGTAATTTTTTGAATGTCATATTTGTAGGTTGTTATTATATGTAATTAACATTGTATTGTAATATGGGTTATTGTTATATGTCTAATGGTATATTTTTAAAATATTCTTTATTTATTTTTAAGAATATATAAATATATTTTTAATTGTTGAAATGTTATTAGTAATTTTTGTTTTTCTGCTGTCCTATACTTTCCCTACTGTTGCACTCACTGGATTGGGAATACTAATTTGTGCAACTCCGCTATCCAGCACTTTCCCTACTGTTGTACTTACTGGAGTGGAAATAGTAATTTTTACCCCTCCACTATCCAATACTTTCCCTACTGTTTCACTCACTGGAGTGGGAATAGTACGTTTTACCCCTCTGCTATCTAATACTTTCCCTATTATTGCACTCTTTGAAGCAGTAATAGTAATTTATACCTTTGTGCTAACCAGTACTTTCCCTACTGTTGCACTCACTGGAGTGGGAATTGTAATTTTTACCCCTCCGCTATCCAATACTTTCCCTACTGTTGCACTAAGTGGAGTGGGAATAGTCATTTTGACACCCCCACTATTCAGTACTTTTCCTACTGTTGCACTCACTGGAGTGGCAATAGTAATTTTTACCCCTCCGCTATCCAGCACTTTCCCTACGGTTTCACACACAGGAGTGGGAATAGTAGTTTTTACCTCTTCACTGTCCAATACTTTCCCTACCATTGCACTCACTGGAGTGGGAATAGTAATTTTTACCCCTCCGCTATCCAATACTTTCCCTATTATTGCACTCTTTGAAGTGGGAATAGTAATTTTTACCTTTCTGCTATCCAGTACTTTCCCTACTGATGCACTCACTGGAGTGGAAATAATAATTTTTACCCTTCCGCTATCCAGCACTTTCCCTAATGTTGCACTCACTGGAGTGGGAATTGTAATTTTTACCCCTCCACTATCCAATACTTTCCCTACTGTTGCACTAACTGGAGTTGGAATAGTAATTTTGATACCTCCGCTATTCAGTACTTTTCCTACTTTTGCATCAATGGAGTGCGAATAGTTATTTTTACCCCTTCAATATCCAGCCCTTTCCCTACTGTTGCACTCACTTGAGTGGCAATAGTAATTGTTACCCCTCCGCTATCCAGCACTTTCCCTACTGTTTCACTCCCTGGAGTGGGAAAAGTAGTTTTTACCCCTTCACTATCAAATACTGTCCCTACCATTGCACTCACTGGAGTGGGGATAGTAATTCTTACCCCTCCGCTATGCAACATTTTCCCTACTGTTGTATTTATTGTGATGCGAAATGTATATTTTTCCTACTGTTGCACGCACTGGAGTTAGAATAGTAAGTTTTACCCCTCTGCTATCTAACACTTTCCTTATTATTGCTCTCTTTGAAGTGGGAATAGTAATTTTGACCTTTCTGCTATCCATTACTTTCCCTACTGTTGCACTCACTAGAGTGGACATAGTAATTTGTACCCTTCCGCTATCCAGCACTTTCCCTAATGTTGCACTCACTGGAGTGGGAATTGTAATTTTTACCCCTCCGCTATCCAATACTTTCCCTACTGTTGCACTCACTGGAGTGGGAATAGTAATTTTGACACCTCCGCTATTCAGTACTTTTCCTACTGTTGCACTCACTGGAGTGGGAATAGTAGTTTTTACCCCTTCACTATACAATACTTTCCCTACCATTGCACTCACTGGAGTGGGAATAGTAATTTTTACCCCTCCGCTATCAACATTTCCCTACTGTTGTATTTATTGTGATGCGAAATGTATGTTTTATTTTAAAAGTTTAATGTTTTAATTATGATAGAACGTTTTTTTATTTTCAATTATTGATATATGTACATATTTTATTTTTGTATAATTTAAAAGTTTAAAAATTAAATAAAGATAATAGTTAATCAATTATTTCAAAGTAAATATATGTATATTAAGAAATTATTATGTTTATGTTTTTATATTTCTTTTAATTAAGTTTATATTTTATATTTAGTTAAAATGTATATTACATTTAATTTACTTTGTTAAAGATAATATTAATATTCTATATTTTTAATAGATAATATTTTATTTTATTTATGTTTTTTTAATCGATTTTTTTACATCTATATTTTTAACATCAATATTTTTGATTCAATATTTTTGTACCCACTTGTTTAAGTATTGGGAATCAATATTTTTACTATCTATATTTTTACTTCGATATTTTTACTATTGATATTCTATCAGTGAACCGTCAGGGCCAACGCTGCCATTTTCAATTTTTCATCTAGACTCGATTGAAGATTTATAATGGCAAGTTCATCCCTAAGGTGGCTTACGTTAGCAAGAGCTGGGGTTATACGGAGCATGAGGAACTCGTACTGCATCCCCTCTATCGCAGTCCAAGAAGAACTGGGGTCTGCTTTGCTCTCCAACTTGCTGTTTTATCAGCCCCTATCATTTTGGATGAACTTGTGGTTAAGGGTGTGTATTCCCCTAAGTAAGGATATTTTAACTGATTGCCACTCCCTGGATTTTTATTACCATATTCCATGACTTAAGTATGTAAGAGACTGTCTTGCTGACCTAGGAAGGGTTGATTTATTTATCAATCCTGAGAGTATGTGCGGAAGAGACCAGGGCTGGGTGAAGGAGAATTTTTCTTTTTTAACGGCAGATGGACAGGGAAGAAGGGGAGCTGAAGAAGCGTAGTTTGCGCGGATATTTCCCATTAAAAACCGTGCCATCAACCAAGCCCTATCTCTTACGGCTTAAAAGGCCACATGATCATTTTCTACTGACGAGGTTCCATTTGGACCTTTTTCATTACCTCCTGGCCCACCTTGCCGGGGCACATAGGAACAGAGCTTCCCTGCCTGTGGTTGCAACGGGAAGTCTCCACAGGACATGATGCATTTTTTGATGTTTTGCAGTTTCTACAAAGTACCTAGAAAATCTTATCTAATTTCCCATTTTTAAGAAGGGCAATTTTAGACAGGTCAGACCAGCATTTATCTTTTTACAAATGCTTACCAGAAACTCTGTGTTACACATCCATAGCTTCTTGAGGTCCGCAGCCATGCTTAAATCTAGCTGTAGTTAATTGACATGGGCGAGTCCTTAAAGACAATTGTGTGACCGTGATTTACATAAATATTCGGGTCCATGTTCCAGTCGGTTTTTATCTCTGTAACCTAGCAGGCAGGTGTTCTTGAACTGAACTGTTAAAGGTACATTATATGGTTTTTAACTATATACTTTTGTCTTATTTATAATCGTAATCATTGTATATAGTTTTAAATGAAGCTCAATGATTATAAGAGAAACTTTGGTAGACTGAAATGCATTGAGGATTGCCAATTGAGGTTAGTAACTTTCTCCCCTTCTCTTTGATTTTAACTCTAATTGTCAATTAATAACAATTTTTATATCGTACTGGTAACCACTTCATCTTCTTGCATTGTACTGTAACTTCTTTTATTTTTCTTGTACTTTTATGGTCTATCTCGATAAATAGAATAAAGTTTTGTGATGATGATGATGGCAGTGCTGGCATGGTAATGGGTGGTGTAGGTTAAATAAAATATGCACTAAAGATGCCGCTATATTTTCAGAGGGTGTAGGTGAAGACTTGCCTTGACATGTAAAAAATGCTTCCAATTGAGAGAGGAAAAAAAGCAGAAAAGTTTATTGGACAAAGCCATCTTATCTTCACCGTGGACAATCCATAGTAGTATGTACAGGGCTTAGAAAGACGCCTGTAAATATATGATTTGCCTAGATAACCGTGGCATACTGATTGGGATTCGTTCAATCTCAGACAAAGATACGATCTATGGAAATCATAGTTAGAAATGTAGGACATGTAGGTTTCTTCATTTTACTGACATTCAGCACCGTGATCAATTGCCTTTATTGAGCCGAACCTTCAGTAGTAAAATTAGAGAATGAGCCCGCATTGTAGACTAGCAGAAACACAATATTTGCTTTTATAGTGCCTTTTCTGCACAGACATCTTTGGAGGTTTGACTTTTCCTTTATTTACATGGTGTAGGTCATTTGAACGGCTTTCATAGTGAAAACGATTACATTTTATGAATCGTTTTATTCTTTGGAGCGTTACAACAACGTATCCAGTGATAATTCCATTAGGATACAAAGGCAATTCACAGGAATGTGTTAAGTAGCGCATTGTGGAACTAAAGGCAAAAAATAGGTAATATCTTATTCTTTCCTTTTTTTACATTAGAAAAGTTCACGGCCTGCTCTTAGCATTTTCCAACACAGCTGTAAAGTAGCTTAAAGCCTCCAAAAAAATAAAAAAAATAAGCGATGCTCAATTTGTCTTTGATGATCCGCATGATTCAGGTGAGATGGGAGCACGGTCGGGTACTAATTTGCATAAAAATTAATCACAGAAAAATGTAAATTGATAAAATTTTGCCTGCCTTTCCCCCCTCTTTGAGAGCCCGTGGATGGCTCCCAGAAGCAATCATCTCAGTGTGGTGCCACACTCAACGCCGTACAAATGATCACGTTTGTGTTGCACAGTCACTCATTTAAATGTCAGCGCTGATGGGGCGGCGCATCACAGGGAAAGATGAAAAATAAATACACAGCAGCTGAAGACGATCAAACCCGTGGGCACTCTTTAGCGATATATGATCTAATGTGAAAAGATTACAGTTTAATTATCATTTTTTTCAATTGGTAATTGTTTTTATATCACACCAGAAAAGCCTTTCAGTTTATTTGGAATCAAACACAAAAACAGCAATGTTAAGTACGTCATTAGATCATTGCGCGTGGAAGAAGTCTGCAATTAGCTCTTGCGGCCATTTTGGACGTAGACGATGAATAGGCGAGATACAATGAGCTCTGCTGCACCATTTTCCAAGCACTCTCAAGTCTTCATCACTATTCTTCTCTGATTTAGTTGAGTATGTTATAGATTATTATATCTCACCAAATAGCCTCTATTTGTTATCTGACTCTTTGTGTATTGCTCCGAAAAATCTCAAATGGACATACACTTTCTGCCTTCATCCTGAGCTGTGTCCACAGTTGAATTCCAATGGTTTTTGGGCCAGAATTTTCCATTCATAGGATACGCGGAGATACCGCTTACTCCCGAGTAAAGCATGTTCCTTTAATTTCCTCTAGTTAGAATCCCATTGCATGAGTAAAGCCATGCCAGAGTTTGATGGAAAAACGTTTGCATGTTATTCCTCATCTTGTAGAATAAAAGTCCTAACTAGGGTCAAAAACAGACCCGATGCTCCATATCATGGGTGCTCACAAACTTTCTGTCGGGGGCCAAAATTACAAAGTGGTTTGTGGCGGAGGGTCGCACCAGTAGGTGTGGGGGTGGGGTCAGTGGAGGGGGTGTCAGTGGGGGGGGGGGGCTAAAGTAATAAATAATCAAACCCGTTTCAAAACAGACAACGCAACAATGCTGCATTTCAAAAGCAGATGTAACTACAAAGAGCACATTTTGATAATACATTTTTATTAGCAGACAATAGCATTGCTTTGGTTCATACACACTTTGACCCCAATTCCATCACAGTCTCTCTCTCTCTCTCTCTCTCTCTCTCTCTCTCTCTCTCTCTCTCTCTCTCTCAATCTCCCTCTCTCTCTCTCTCTCTCTCTCTCTCTCTCTCTCTCTCTCTCTCTCACAGTCAGTCTCTCTCTCTCTCTCTCTCTCTCTGTCAGTCAGTCTTTGCTAGTCATTCTCTCTCTCTCAGTCAGTCTCTCTATGTCAATCTCACCCTCAGTCAGTCAGCCTATCTCAGTCAGTGTAACGGCCCAGTTTTTGCCAACGATCATGCAAGCTCATTCCTCTTGGAACCCAAAAGATACAACACTCTACAATACTTACCCAAGATAGGAACAATAACACTTTCTAGGTCTTAGCCCTTGCTGAGAGGACTCACACAATAACAATCTTCCTAGCGACAGGCGCTGCACGTGAAGCAATTAGCCGATCCTCTCTGCTACAGAATACTCACCTAGGAAGAATCACATACAACAAACACAATACCTCTCACAACAAGGCTGGGGGTGGAAGAATTCGAATTTACACTCCCTGGTTAGGAGTCGAACAACTTTCCAATACACAATTACCTTCTAGAAGGGAACTTACCCACCCTTCTGAACATAAGCATTTGGCTAAGAAGAGTCCAAACCTCCCACCCCAAGGAAAACGGGCAAATAATTATATTCTCTGAGGTATTTTATTAGTACATGATACACGGTAGGCCAAACTGTACTATATATATAGAGATATATATCCATCCACGAACTAACACCTAGGCAATTGCAAAACGCAATCAGTAAAACATATATAGCACTTGTATGCATATAAATGTATAGAACCTGAAAAAAAGAAGTAGATAGGCAAGATCAGTAGGATTATAACAATTAGTGGAACACCTCAGCAACTGTCTATTCATCCCGCTTCCACTTCGCTAGAGGGGAGCCCATTTCTCCGGCCGAATCAGGAGACAGGGTGACACCATTCGCCCCGCTGTCACAGCTGCACGTCTACCCTGTGGTGGACTTCCACCGATCAGAACTCAGACACCTCCTTTAGTACCAGTGGAAACGTAAGATGAAGCTCCTTTGAGCCTCCCTCCCTTTTCCCATCAGAGTGCGTACCACTCCACACCAAGGCCACACCTTCAGCTGCCCAGGCATCTGTTATGGCTTCAGAGCAGAGCGAGTACATTCCTCTGACAAGAACCAGTTTCTACCAGTCTCCGAAGTGCGAAAAACAAGTGAAAAGCAAAACATGGCTTCTCACCTGGAAAGGCTCAGAAAATGGTGACAGCTTAGAAAATGGAGTCGCTCAAGCATAGGCCACTATTCCCGTAAAAGAGCAGAATTAGTATGCAAGACGAAATAAGATTATGCCAAAGCCAATATCAAGCACTGCCTTTAAGCAAGATAAAGTTGGAAACAGAAAGGGACATAATCAAGCCCTACTTTGTAGCTTTTTCTTACTAGGCAGGCCTACACATCACTATATTAGGTCAACATATACTGAGATGGTGATGGGCAACAATCATAATCAAGCCATTCAACTATATGAATGGCACATTCATTACAGTCAGTCAGTCAGTCAGTCTCTCTCTCTTAGTCAATCTCTCAGTCAGTCAGTCTCTCTCTCTCTCTGTCAATCAGTCTCTCAGTCGGTCAGTCAGTCTCTCTCTCTCTCTTTCCCTCTCTTCCAGTCTCTCTCTCAGTCAGTCAGTCAGTCTCTCTCTCTCTGTCAGTCAGTCTCTCTCTCAGTCGGTCAGTCAGTCTCTCTCTCTTGACTCTCTCTCAGTCAGTCAGTCTCTCTCTCTCAGTCAGTCTCATTCAGTCACTCTCTCTCAGTCAGTCTCTCTGTCAGTCAGTAAGTCTCTCTCTCAGCCAGTCTCTCTCTTTCTGTCAGTCACTCTCTCTTCCATTCAGTCAGTCTCTCTCTGTCAGTCAGTCTCTCAGTCAGTCAGTCAGTCCCTCTCTCTTTCAGTCAGTTTCTCTCTTAGTCGGTCAGTCAGTCTCTCTCTCTCTTCAGTTTCTCTCAGTCGGTCAGTTTCTCTCTCAGTCATTCAGTCTCTCTCAGTCAGTTTCATTTAGTCTCTCTCTTAGTCAGTCAGTCTTCTTTCTGTCAGTCAGTCTCTCTCTCAGTCAGTCTCTTTCTCTCTCTCTCTCTCTCTCTCTCTTTTAGTCAGTCAGGCAGTCTCTTTGTCAGTCATCCAGTCTCTCTCTGTCAGACAGTTTCTGTCTCAGCCACCACACCTAAATCAGCCACTATAACACAAACCCTGCCCTGGGTCATGCAAAATGTTCAAGTGGCGGGATAGATATAAATATATTGTGTCCTTAGTCTGAGGAGGAGGGATGCATGACTACCCCCCTTAATTTGAATGTTGGGCCCCAGGCATGGGGTCCCTGGGCCAAATATGGCCTGGAGAGGTGGGCCACGTACCCACTCCCTGAAAAAAAGGTAGTGGGCCCAGGGGAAATCGGCCCAGGGAGGAGAGCTACATGTTGGCTGCCTTTGGGGTGTTGGGCCTAGGGCCTGGCAGAGTCCCCCTGTGGCCAACCCCTCCTCCCCCTTTTTTTTAGAGAATATATATGTATATATATATATATCTTCACACGCCGGTTCCAGGTTTCCCGGCCCTTGAGCGCTCGGTGTGGGTGCGTACCCTACGGCAGAACCTCGCCGTTAATTATTTAACACTCTTCCGCAATTAAGACGAAAGTAATGGGCGCACTCCCTCTCAGTTCCACAATCAGATTTATTGAAATCTCTTCAAGTTCAGCATGAAAACAATACTATCTACGTGTTTCAGTGCACCTAGCACCTTGCTCACGATCACTTTCTCAAGTTTTTTTCAACATATTTAAAGCAATCACCAGTACTTGATGTTACATCACATCCTGTTCTTGATAGCTAAGCATTGTGGTATTTGTGGTTTTTCAATTTTATATAAAAAGAGTCTCTAAGTGGAGTTCAACCATACATTTAACAAGAAAGATCAAAACCCCTTATTCTCATGCTTGAGCTCTTTTCAACATTAGCTGTCAAACCGATTTAAATAATTTAGATTTTCGCCATTATTTCTGGTTTGCTAAATTTATTTTGTCCTTTTCAATCCCTCTAGTGGGATTTGTCAACCATTTGTTCGTTAATTGGGGTCCCTTTATTTTCTAATTTTTTGAGTCTTGTTTTTGAATACGGTTTCAACCTCACAAGCTCACCTTTTCACGTTCTTCATATGTCCATATTAGAGATGAATATATAACTCCTCCGATTGGTTAAGGCCGTGCGGGCTTAAGGTTCTGAAATTTAGGATGTGGCGTGACTCTTTTTGTCTCAAGATTTTTTCACGGTCTCCTCCACGTATGTTCTTTGGTACTGTTTCTATCCCGAAAAATTTCAGTTTCAGCCAGTCCCCATTGTGTTTTTGCTCCATATGTTTTGCCACTGCATTCGCTCTGTCCTTGTGTGTTGTGGCTCTAACATGCTCCATTATTCGTTTTTTTAGTTCTCCCTTGGTGCTGCCCACATACAGTAGGGGACAAGGACATTCTATTCCGTAGACTGTAAAATCCGTTTTGCAGGAAATTAATTGTCGTATCTGCCGTTTTTTGTGATTGGGCATTGATATTTCCTTGGTTAGTTTTGCAATTTGGCACATTTTGCAACCATAACATTTCACGAAGCCAGTGGTTTTGAGCCAGTCTTTCTTTTTGTTGGTTTTGCAATGGCTGTGAATCAACTGGTCCTTTAGGTTCGGTGCTCTCCTGTATGTTACAACTGGGTGTTGACCCACTAACTTCCCTACTGTATCATCCAAATGAAGGATCTTCCAGTTTTTCCTCATGATTTGCACAAGTTTTTTGCTGTTTTCCGAGTAGTCAGTAATGAGTCTGATGGGCTACTGTATGTGGGCAGCACCAAGGGAGAACTAAAAAAACGAATAATGGAACATGTTGGAGCCACAACACACAAGGACAGAGCGAATGCAGTGGCAAAACATATGGAGCAAAAACACAATGGGGACTGGCTGAAACTGAAATTTTTCGGGATAGAAACAGTACCAAAGAACATACGTGGAGGAGACCGTGAAAAAATCTTGAGACAAAAAGAGTCACGCCACATCCTAAATTTCAGAACCTTAAGCCTGCACGGCCTTAACCAATCGGAGGAGTTATATATTCATCTCTAATATGGACAAATGAAGAACGTGAAATAGTGAGCTTGTGAGGTTGAAACCGTATTCAAAAACAAGACTCAAAAAATTAGAAAATAAAGGGACCCCAATTAACGAACAAATGGTTGACAAATCCCACTAGAGGGATTGAAAAGGACAAAATAAATTTAGCAAACCAGAAATAATGGCGAAAATCTAAATGATTTAAATCGGTTTGTCAGCTAATGTTGAAAAGAGGTCAAGCATGAGAATAAGGGGTTTTGATCTTTCTTGTTAAATGTATGGTTGAACTCCACTTAGAGACTCTTTTTATATAAAATTGAAAAACCACAAATACCACAATGCTTAGCTATCAAGAACAGGATGTGATGTAACATCAAGTACTGGTGATTGCTTTAAATATGTTGAAAAAAACTTGAGAAAGTGATCGTGAGCAAGGTGCTAGGTGCACTGAAACGCGTAGATCGTATTGTTTTCATGCTGAACTTGCAGAGATTTCAATAAATCTGATTGTGGAACTGAGAGGGAGTGCGCCCATTACTTTCGTCTTAATTGCGGAAGTGTTAAATATATATATATCTATATAGATATATATAGATATATATATATATATGTGTGTGTGTGTGTGTGTGTGTGTGTGTATGATAAATATATAGATAGATATATATTTTCACTAAAACACCAAAGGTTACAGGAACGTTATAGTTAGGTTCACGTTTTACACACTCAAAACCATAGAAATTCAGCATTTAAAGTGAGTTATTTCAAGTAACCATACCCGTGCCCTAAGGTAACTCATCAATAATTTAGGAGCACATTTTTCAGACTTATCAAAGATGTCATATAAGATGTTATGAGTGTAGTAATATGTGGGGTAATTAGCAGTGCATGGCGAGGGTGCGAGTTATATTTACCTTAGGGCATGAACTTAGTTATAGTTACTTGTGATAACAGTAACTATAACTGTTTAATTTCTATTGGTTTTGTGTGTGTAAAATGTGAACCTAACAGCCCTGTAACCTTTGACTTTTTGGTGAATTTCTAAGGTTTTTCAAATTCTATTGCCTAGCTATAACATCCCTGTAACCTTTGATTTTTTTATTGAATCGCTTTGATTTTTTAACTGTAAAGTTATATTTAATTACCATACATTATTCCAATCTCATGTATGCATCCAACTCTTCGACCATGTGTGGTGGCCGGTTGGGAACAGGGCATGGCCAGTGCACTTCTCACATACAGTCAACCCCACGCCGTGCACGGCCAAAGGAAATGCTTGGCCGGGGGAGGTTGGCAACAGGGCCTGGCCCACAAGGCCCTGTGTCCAACCCCCAAAGGCAGTTAACCCAGGAGGGGCCACAGAACCCTCCTCCCAGGGCTGACTTTTTCCTCAGGACCCCATCCCCTGTGGTCCACCACATGTTTTAATGGGAGGGGGTTTGTGGCCCCCTCCCCAGGATATAGTTGTCCCAGGGACCCCATTGATCCGGCTCACATCATTTAAATTATGGCGGAAGGAGTCCCACATTCCTCCTTCCAGGGACGGTTTTTGGCCCCAGAGAACTCATCTCCTAGGGCCTGGCCTTATGAACAAGGGGGAGGGGGCTTGGGCATTTAATAACTGGGGATGGGGGCCACATGGCTCTCCTCCCCAGGCCAATTTCATCTCTGAGGACCCCATCCCCTGGGGCCTGACCACATTATGAATGGAGAGGGGGAACGCAGCTCCCGTCCATGGACCAGTAGTGGCCCAGGGACGCCACCTCCAGCACCTGACTAATAAATAATGGGTGAAGGGGCCCCCTCTTCAGGCCAATTTCGGTCTCTGGGACCTCATCCTCCAGTGCCAGGCCAATTAAACAGTGATTGTCCTGGAACCCACCCCAGGGCACCCACTTCTCCATTGTTGGGGTTCACTAGGGAGCCCCAAAGCCCCTGCGGCCTCAGCTGGCTCCCTGCCACCAAAGGTAGGCAGCATTGCTCCTGCCTGAAGGGAGAAGCTAAAAATGCTGCTCCCTGTGGGTGGAAGCAAATTTTTCATCTGTTTCCCAGCTCGCTTCACGGTGGGTAGGGAAACAGATGAAAAGTCAGCTTAAAGTGAGCAAGAGCATTTTATGATGCTCCTGCCTGCTGGAACCGGACTTAGTGTTTGCTCTTGCTTGTCCAAAGCTTTAAATTGTTCCATCGAAGCAAGAACGAACACGTTGTGTCCGGGGGGGGGGGTAGGTGCCCCTTGACATAGAAGGAATCCAGACCTGTGAATAGGGTACCCAGGGACAATAATAGGTCCTTCCCCTTTTCAGTGCATTGATGGGCCCTGGGTTTTGAGGTCCCCAGGACCACAATGGCCTGGGAATGGGTTGGCCGCATTGCCCCCATTCTTATTCTGTGATTGGGCCAGGCCCCAGGGGATGGAGTCCCTGTGGCCAAATTGGCCTGATGGGCCATGTGACCCCCCTCCCCATGCTGCCATTTGGCTGAGCCCCAGGGGATGTGGTCCCCAGGTCCAAAATCAGCTCTGGAGTGGGGCTGCATAGCCCCTTCCCTGTTTTTACTTTAGGCCATGCCCCAGAGTGTGGCAGTCCCTTGCGGCTGTAATCGCCTGAGGGGGGCTTGTGCGTCCCCTCCTCTTAATTATAAATGTATATTCCCCCGGCCTTACCCACCCAGGAGGCGAAATGAAGAAAAGTGGCAGAAACCACACTTTTCTTTTTACAATAAAATTTCCTGTAGAGATGCAGATCCTCCATGAATTTGTGGGAAAATTTACAAAAAAAGTTTCTGGGCCCCTTATCCCTGTAGGATGCCTCTACCAGGTATTTTTACTGATGTTGTACAAGTTAAATCTGAACCTACCTATAATGTCCTGGTAACCTTTGTTTTCTTCAGTGGATTTCTAAGTTTTTTTTAATTCTATTTCCAAACTATAACATCCCTGTAACCTTTGTTGTCTTCAGTGAATTTCAATGTTTTTTAAAATTCTATTTTCTAACTATGATGTCCCTGTAACCTTGGTTTTTCAAGTGACTTTGTAAGGTTTTTTAAATTTTATTTCCTAACTGTAACCACTAACCTTAGACACTAAGGGCCCCATTAGGATGTCGGGTGGATCGCCACCGCCATGCGGGCGGTGGCGATCTGCTCGGCATCCTTCCCTGCCCACCACCCATTTCCCCCGCAATATGACTATGGCGGGGGGGGACCGCGGTGGATGGTAAGACCGTCTGCCGCTTTTCCACCCGGTCAAGGAGTTGACCGGGCGGAAAAGGGTTTTATATGGTGTCAGTGTCTGTTAGACACCGCCATCCATATTAGGGTGAAGGCGGGGACACGCTTTTCTGTGGGAACGTCTTGTGGGGGCCCATTGCGGGCCCACAGGGACTCCGAGGGGGTGGGGGTGCACATGGGTGGTACCTATGGTACCCCCCTGCACTTCACTGTACAACGAGATAGGCACCGCACGGTGCCTCTCACGTTGTGCATTGCAATGTTAAAAATGCGGGATGCGCCCGTCAGTGTGGCGGGTGCATCCTAATGGCCCCCACGGGACCAGTGCTCTTACGGGGGGCGGTCCCCTTTTACGTCGGGATAGCAGGCGGACTCATCCTAATGGACTACTTGTGCGAGGCAGTGTATGAGTGTCTCAGTAGGTATTTGAGTGTCTGCGTAGATTTTCAAGTGGGTGTGAGAGAGTATGAGTGGGGCTGTAATTGGGAGTGCGAGTCTCTGATAAGGGAGGGTGGTATCTCCTCTCTGTTGGTGGAGTTTGCTGAGTTTTGCTTCTCTGGACTCCACTTGGAATACAGAGTTTGACAAAAACTTTGCCAACCTCCTGTTGAGTGGAGTTTACCAGCACACTCACCCCTAGTCTTCATCCCAAACCAATAGTGCACCAGGAGGCCCCTTTCAACCGAGCAACCTCAAGAACTAGCCAGAATAATTGCAAAATCCTATGAAGAACTAGGTAGAGACAGTTTGGGTGGTAAACAAGTAAAACCCAAGCTGACTGAAAGTTCTGAAAAGGTCTTTATTAAAACCATGTGTAATAATCACATAGGAAGGCATACATTGTTTTCAAGCATAATAAAATACACAAAAGTAATGAACAAATTTATACACAAAAAGTTCAACAATATAAAAGTTCTATTAATAAAATGAATGATACACAAAGTAATAAGCAAAAACAGGGAGGGTTATATCTTTTGTCAACACACTATAGACAATCAATGTTCAAGAAGCCCTTTTGTTATAACTTTTCAATCCTGGTAAGTGCAGGCTTAGATATACTCAAGAGATCTACTTAGTGTTGACGTTGATATGAGTCAAAACAACCGATGATTTAGACAAGCAAAGCGACGCGTTTCGGTGGCATATGATACTTTCCATCTTCCTCAGGCTAACAATAGGTGTTTCAAAAATCTCCACACAATTAATCTACAAAATGATAATGATAAAAACATGTTAAAAGGCAAGAGCACCTCCATAATAAAATGAACAAAAACAATGCATGTTATAGTACATGAATTCCAAATACATTTTGTCTATACATTGAGTAGCTATAACTAAAAACATTACCCAATGACTGATCATGAAGCTTTTAATTAAAACATCACAGGAATGACCCATCAGACACATAAACAAATCATCAGTATATTATTTGACCATTTCATTCCCAGCTGCTATTATTGAGACCAAGGCATCATACTGCCCTCCATGCTTCAATCACACAGTCTTTTGTCCACATTCAGAATAAAAAATAAACAATGAAAAATGAGGAATGAACCATCAGTACCCACCGATAAAAATTTGTGGATTCTCGTAGGACAACAATCTCTTCCAACTTGCCGCTCTAATGTCCACTGGTGGTACACGAGCACATCAATCAAAATAGTAGGGGGCAACAAAACTCACCCTAAAAAGACATGCATGGTAGTAAGCATCCATGAGAACATTAATAAAGGCGTCTTATACTAATTAGACATCCCAAGCCAATGATTCATAATCTAGTAGTGCTGGGCCCTAAGTCCTCCCTAACATCCTACATTTGGGGCAACAATTACCTCAAAGCGACGAATCTCACAAAGCTCGATGTGTCACACCGAATCCAAATCAAGGGGGATGTACCGCTCGAAAATTGCCTCAGGTAAAAGGACACTGGAATGGTTGAAATGCCAAAAAAGAAGGCTATTAGGAGTCATGTATAAGCCCAATGTGAATTCCTAGCTATCCAATAACACACAGAAAACAAAGCGTGGTGTGTTAAAAAGAATTACCTGTTAAAACCAAAGGCCTGTTAAATGCACTTTGGGCTGGCCTTTGTCCCCATGTAGTGGTTCAAGTCTTGTTTAAATAAAAGATAATGAACTCAGCCTGCGGAGACATAATACAGAAACCGTGTATCACTACAACTCTTCAAATAGCATTTCTAGTAACTTAGTGCTAGCCTTCTCCAACCATATTCCAATTCATAAAAAATACACATATGCCAGGAGATGGGCAGTCGCCTAAGCTCCTGCATTATATTAAAATCATGTGGGATGGGATGAGGATTCTCCTCAACATAAAATCCAGTTAAAAACTCAACCAATTGCACAAAGGCAGTACCCAGTTAAGCAAGAAGCTAAAAGACTGGCCAGGGAGATCTTAGATCAACTTGAAAACCAAGGGGTGATTGAAACATGCACCTTGTCAATGAACAATCCTTTGTTTCCTGTATCCAAACCAGACGATACATATCGTTTAGTTTTGGATTACAGACATCTAAACTCTTGTTGCAAAACTTTTGCAGTACAAAATGCACACAGTGCAGCACTAATGAATAACATTGTGCGTGAAACATATAAAACTACATTAGATATTTCTAATGGTTTCTTCTGTCAAAATATTGTACCGGAAAGCAGGTATTTGACCGCTTTCTCAAGTATGGGGACACAGCGTCAATTCTGTCGTCTCCCCAGGGATTCAAGAATAGTCAAGGGTTATTTTCAGCCAGAGTAACATAATTACTGCAAACGTATGATGATGAAGCATTATCATATGTCGATGACATGTACTTAACAGACGATGACTTGGACAGGCACTTGAACAGGGTGAACACCATAAAACTTGGCTTCGCTTCTGAAGGGTATAAATTCAATTTCAAGAAATCAAGAATTGCCTACCTCAACGTCCTTTTTCTAGGATATGAATTATCAAGTGAGGGCAAAAGCCTGGCAGCAAACTTTCTGGAGAAATGTGCGCTGCTCCAACCTCCAAAGACGCTGATAAACTTACAGTCAATTCTAACCTCCCAAATTTTGGAAGAACTTACGTTTTAA
This sequence comes from Lissotriton vulgaris, assembly GCF_964263255.1. Classification (NCBI taxonomy): domain Eukaryota; kingdom Metazoa; phylum Chordata; class Amphibia; order Caudata; family Salamandridae; genus Lissotriton; species Lissotriton vulgaris. The sequence continues at coordinate 655,839,959 of NC_141687.1, read as the reverse complement.
ATTCCGCAGAAAGGGTTGGACCTCTCTACGAATTAATCAAACCAGATTTCAAACAAATTTATTGGACTCAAAAACACACAGAAATTTTGTGTTCAGTACAAACAAACATTTACAAACACGTGTAAATATACACAATTTAGTAATCCAAATCATTCCAGGAAGATGTGGATTCACATACTTAACCTTTAATGAAGGGGAAAAAGTACTAATTGCTTATAAATCACACTTGTACACACAAGCAGAAATGAAATTCACTTCTACAGAAAAAATTCTGACAGTGGTTCAAACTGCAGTAGCAAAAGAGAGTGCCGTAGCACAGGGAAAATGCATAAAGGTAGTTACTCCTGTACCTGCTTTAAAAGCAGTGACAAAAGCGAGTATTCCAAATGCAAAGGCTTTACATCCAAGATGGATACACTGGGTTAATTCTCTTGCTGCAACAGACGTTGAATACATTTTTGACCAGTATTTGAAAACACAAGAATTTCTACAATACGAACAAGAATGTCCTCTGCCCACTGAGATTCTGCCTCTTGATCAGTATGAATGTATAATTTATACAGATGGATCAGCACAACCCGCAATTGGGGGTAAACAAGCTTATATAGCAGCCTGTGTGATCATTAAAGGTCGCTGGCGCAATGGTAAATTCCGACCTACGGTCACAAAAACACAATCTCTCAGAGACTGTACAGCTCAGCGAGCTAAACTACAGGCTTTTAGGATTAGGCTCGAAAATACAGATTGTGAATTCCCCACACTCATAGTGTGCAATTCCTATTATTGCGTTCAATCTTATAATGAATACTTGCTGAACTGGATTGAAAATGGTTTCAAAGATGCGAAAGTTGGCACAATCAAGCATAAATTGCTTTGGGAACAAGTAGTTCAGTTATGAAAAGAACTACAAAAAGCTCATGTGATCCATACACTGAGTCATCAACGTGATGGCGTTCACGTTGCAGGGAATTCATTTGCTGATGAAGCTGGGGAGGGCAGCTGTGCAAACGGCTTCTGTAGCTGCAATCACTCATTCAAAAACGAAAGTAGACAGAGAAATAAAGCAAGCTGTCAATGCTTTAAGTAAAGACAGTGGTAAAACATTACCAAAAGGCTTTCCACTCAAATACTCATATACAACTGATGCAAATAATGTTCTGTTTGCTCGAATCCCTGGAGTGGGGGATAGAGTAATTCCAAACATGGAACATAGATTAGGACTAATTTTAGCAGCACGTGAAGGGCTCGCCTCTGCACACACAGGTGTTTCTGCTACAGTATCATTATTAAAAGCAGCGATACTGGTGGCCGTGCATGAGGAAACAGACCAGAAACTATGTTTTGGAATGTGAAATCTGCCAAACGCCCCTGTTAATTTCAAATAAAGCATTAGCTTGCATTTACCTGGATCACTATGGTCCCTTACAGATGGATGGTAACTATAAATATATCATGGCCGCAGTGGATTTATGCTCGAGATTCATTTGGAAGTGGCCCCAGCACTCGGCTGATGGCCAAACTGTTATAAAAGATTTACGAGTCTTTATCGGCACATACACAGTCGTCACGCTACATTCTGACCATGGTCCTGCATTTAGCTCAAAAGCTTACAAGGAGGCCATGGCCAATCTGGGCGTTGCATTGCGGTATTCTAGTCCATTCCATCCTGAGGGAAATTTGGTTGTGGAGAGAAAAAACCGGGACATAAAGCAATCTATAAGAGCTAGGGTACTAGGTTGGGGTGACGGGTGGGTCAAACATCTAATAAGTGTCCAACGTAGTCTTAACAATCTGCCAAGAAGTTCTCTAGGGGGAATCCCTCCATATGAAATTCTTTTTGGAACTAGAATGATTGTCCAGGACCTTGATCGTCACACTTCAGTGGTAGAACAAAAACCTTTTGATATCAAATACCGTTTGGCTGTTTTGCAGGATTTAAATGAAACAAGAAAAAGTCAAAGCAACGTAATCCTGAAGCCAACGACCACTGAAGAAAAACCACCCGTCCCAGCAAGGCCTGGCTGGATTCCAAAGATTGGGGATATAGTCAGAGAAAAGATCGTGGACAAGAAGGAATTTGGGTCTTGTTACAGACAACCAGTGCCTTTGTTAGCAATCCACGGATAAGTCTTTCTGCTGCCCCTTGCTGGAAGAAAGGAGAACAGGTTTGTATCCATCGACCTGGTAAAACCACATCATGTGGCCAATCATAAGTAGTAGGCCAAGTGGACTCTAAAGTTGTAGCAGACGCCCGAATCTGGCTACAATCCAAGAGGTTCAGACTGAGAGACTGATAACATTTGAAGACTCTGCAGCACAGAACAAAGGACTTTGTAACAAAGCCATGAAACTTGTGCCTCTTGAGACCCAAATAACAGTTCATCAAAAAACACCTGTCTACAATGATATAGCATCCGGGTATACTAATATGACAAGTGATTCCAGCGATTTCATCGAATCCGGAAGCAATACCTACAATTGAAAGAACTGCCTATTTCATTAACTTTGATACGTTTTCCGAGGATCCTAGCGAACCTGAAATGACGCCAGTCAAAAGAACTTTCAAGGAACAACCAACAGAACTTTTTCATCAACTGGAAAAGACTTATCTGGTTTCACCATGGGTTGAAGTATGGATTATCTTAGGTGTGCTTTTTCTTCTACTTTGGTTGACTCTGGTATTTACCTTGGGATTGCTGATCAATGGAAAATGTAGTACAAAGGACTCAGTAAGAAAGAACATAAACTTACTCCTCAAGCCACACAAATCATCCCATTGTGAACAAAGAGACTTGTCAGCAGTAAACATCCCGGCCATTCCTATACCAGGTGGTATAGCTTGGGACAGAACTGAATATGACATTCTTGGTCCAGAGGAGCTGTTGAAGATTCTATGCCAATTCAAGGTTTCCTTGAGTGATTTTGTTTCACCCAGCAAATTTTCGGATGATTGGGACTTTGAAACTGTTAATAACATGATGTCAGACTTAGAAATGTCAGCAACATTTACAAATCATGAATACTTAGAAGGTTTATCAGATTATGAACCAATGTACTGTTATAATCAATATGAACATAATTTCTTACATAAATCTGCAAACCCTAGAAATGTTTTTACTTATAATCAATGGGAACATTGTCCAACGCCACCAAAAGGTAGCTCAAAAACATTTTATGACAAATTTCCGTACTTTTCAGGCTTTAATATTTCCAATCCAGAATCATTTTACTTTAAAAATGTTTATAGGACAGGAATGAAAAGTATGTTGACAAATACAAAGCAAATTTATTCTGCGGCCTTTTATGCTCAGCTGTCTACATTAGGTTTTGACTTTTGGAAAGACACCATTGAGACAAAAACTGTCTGGGGCACAAAAGACTGGCAGGTGCAGGGCTCAGAAGCTTTATTTAGAGCTTGCATTATCCCAGAACAAATAATGTTTTGGAATGACACTGTTCAACAGACATCTTGTCTTGGAAAAGCTAAGATAAACGATTTTAACAAACCATCAGTACCTACACTTACACCTGAAAGAAGTAACACTTCAGAGGGGGTGGTTGACGTAAAAACAATTTTACTTAACAACAGATCAGATCCTGATTTGAAAAAATGGTTAATCTGGCCCACAGACAAAAGCAACTGTCAAGATAGATTCCTGAATAAAACACAAGGGTTCTCACTCACTAGGTCAGATCCAAGATATGTCCAGAGAAAAAATCCAGGGATAGTAATATCATGCAGTGTGGGAAAACTGTGCCTTGAGTGGCTACAAAAATCTACACTGAAGGAAGTAAAACAACACTTATCTTTACTTAAAGATGGCGTTGATTTAAGGGACTTCTTGCAAGGACCTGTGAAACCGCATCATAAACGTTTTATATACACTGGTATCTATGCCATGTATAATGAAGCATGGAAAACACTGAAAGCAGAGACTGCAGAATGGATACGAGAAATTGATCATATTAATTTGGAGAAATCTCTCTCTATAGTTGACAATGGGTTAACGACTCTGTCATCCAGAATATATTCTTTGGACAGCATAGTATCCTCTGCCATTGACGTAATGGAACAGGACTTGGTCATGTTACAGCATGGTCAGTCACAATTGCGCTCTATAATGCTTTTGGGCTGGACACTGCAAAACCTTCATTCTGGATATGTGCCATGACGTCTAATCAACACCACGTCATGGTTTTCTGAGTTTAACCTTACAGGTAAACAGTGAACAAATCACTTTGGCACAGGGAGAGGCAGTCTGTACAGTGCTGGGCATTGAAAAACTGGAAAGATTACCATTAACTGTTTCTGAGAAACCAGCGTCAGAATGGATAATACATGGTACAATCACTCTGCCTGTGATGACTTTCCATTTTGAGTATTGTTTCAAACATATACCAGCGGCCGTATATGAAAGGTTGGATAAAGAATACATCAAGACATCCTGGGATTTACCTTGTACACACAAATGTTGGAGTGGGGGAAAAGAAGTGTTTCTTAGTGGTACAAATTGTGAAAACACACTAAGTGGTTCACTCTTATGTCAAGGTATTAATTTACACAGGGCCTGCAATGGTTCCTCGAACAACTTATCCTGCCACCTGCAAGGTTCTCCAGCTGCAGTGATAGATCCAATTTTTAGCCAGCTTTCTAATGGAAGTTACATTATGTTGAATGATCACAGCTGTTCTGGCATGTTGCTTGGAACCCCCTATCTCGTTACTGTGTCAGCTAGGGTCACTGGCTGTATGCAAGTATTGTTTCCTAAAACTAAGTCAGATGTGGAGTCGCCATTATGGCCTTCACTGAACATCTCTTCTATTCGAATTGATACTTTAAGCAGACTGAAAGCCATTCTTTTACAAAAAACTGTGCCACTGACCTCGGCCAAAGAGATGCATGATCTGCAGGTTGCAAGGAGTTCTGCAGAGATACATGCCCTTTAATCGACAAACTGCCCTATACATTTCTCAGAAATATTAGGTTGTATCTTAAACATGTCTGATACGAGTGGTATTGTACATGTATTTAAAAAAAAAAATTTCAGGACTGCTAGCACCCTTTGAAGCAGTTCTAGGCATATTTCCAAACTTCGTGCACTCTGTGTTTGGCGGCCTGCCTCTCGTTTTGGGTCTCGTAGCAGGAATACTATTTTTATTCATTCTGCTCCGGTATGGCAAGTCAAGTCACCATCGACACCCAGATCACCTTGGAGAACACCCTCCTGGCACTGAAGTGCAGTGAGCGCATGATACAAATTCTGGGCTTGGCTTGTTTAAGAGATCTAAATACCACGCGGTTTCTATCAATCCGACCAATCTAGCAAGATTGCACCTTACCTGTCGACGATGCCTGCTATGTGGAGAAGAATGCGTGCTAGATATCTGTCTGACACTCCCATCAGTCCTGCCAACGGAAGTTGATTCTTTGCTGGAACCACTAATGGCTCAAGCACTGTGTTATCCCCAGAGGCTACCAATCCTGATGACAGCATTCGTTGAGATCTCACAGACACAAACTGCAGACGGTAAGATACGTGGAGCAACAGGCACACAGGTACCATCTACTTCGAACATTGCTAATGCGGCTGATGCTGATGGCGATGCTTCTCATCTATGTGCAATTGATCAGCTGAACGAGGTAGTCCAACTTTCACCTACAGTAGTAGACAAATTCTTTACCAGCTTAGACGATTTGATGTTTTCTCCAAACAACAACACTGACTTTTGAAGTGAGCATACAGTGTTCTCTGAATTCGACCTTCACTTTTCAAAAACAAACTTCTAACTTTGGAACTCTATTTTTCTATGATTTGACTTTTTTCGAAAATGTAACTTTTTTTGGCACAAAGTAATCTGCTTAAAGTAGAACTATTCCTAGAGAACAAGAATTTGTTGAATACTTCCTAGAGACAATATTTGACCTTGTCCTCAACCAAACAGTTTATATATTCTGTCATGGAATGGTCTCGACCTTTTCTTCTGTATTTAAGAGCCATTTCATAAATGTATTTTCATGATTCATTCGGATAGCGTTTTTTAAATCTCATCTATATGCTTTGAATGAAACATTGCTTTTAAATGCGTACAGCACAAATACTCTTTTCGTGTACAACCATTTTGAATGCAAATTATGTATTTGGGTGGAGTTTTTACACATCATGTTTTAAGATATGTTTTATGTGTTTAGAACTTAGTAATATCATACATAATAAAGTGGAGTGGGTGTTGTATGGCGTTTTAGGATCTGAGTGAATTTTCCCGATTCATGCCCTTATATACGTACAATTCACACTGCCCTAATATAGGCATAGAAATCATTCCCTTATTTAGACATAGCCCATGCAGACCAAATACAGGCATGGCTACTTCCACCCGTATCAAAACGTCACAATGTTTTCTTGGAAAATCGGCTTAAGCAGTCAGGGACCTTCCCTTGCTTGAATATTGATTTGTCCAAGAACTCATGTACTTTACAAAGAACTACTATTCCCTTGGGGTTCTTTCCTGATGTTATTATGCCCGACTTTACGTCAAACTAGACACATTCAAGGTATAAATATGCCTTCACTTGCTCTAGTAAGACACGGTGGTTCGGAGCAGTTCGACTATCTACTTGCCCGACGCAGCTTGCTACAGCAAGTGCCGAAGGAAGTCGATCCTCCAGCTGACGCACTGAGCGACAGGCTGCATTTCTCTCAGCGAAAATCCAGCTCCAGTGTTTCCAAGCTCCCCTTGCAGGGTGTTGGAAAATCGAGTCCCAAGACTGAGATACCAGACCTCCTTCATCCTAAACTAAAGGTATGGAGCTGATTAGAACCTAGAGAAACCTTGGATAGATTCTTGGCAAAGAAAAACTAAACCTATGCTACACCACAATTAATCAATCAATCAATCATACCACTTGTATAGCGCGCTACTCACCCGGAAGGGTCTCAAGGCGCTTGAGGGAAGGGGGCAGCTACTGCTCGAACAGCCAGGTCTTGAGTGGTCTCCTGAAGGCGAGGTGGTCCTGGGTCAGCCGAAGGCGGATGGGGAGGGAGTTCCATGTCTTGGCCGCCAGGTAGGAGAAGGATCTGCCTCCGGCGGTGGCTCTTCGGATGTGTGGTACGGCGGCGAGGGCGAGGCTAGCGGATCGTAGCTGGCGGGTGGGCGTGTGGAAGGTCAGGCGGTCGTTGAGGTACTTGGGGCCCAGGTTGTGGAGAGACTTGTGTGCGTGGGTGAGGAGCCTGAACGTGATCCTCTTGTTGATGGGGAGCCAGTGCAGGTTCCTCAGGTGGCCGGAGATGTGGCTGCGTCGAGGGATGTCCAGGATGAGTCGGGCGGAGTTGTTCTGGATGTGTTGGAGTCTTTTCTGTAGCTTGGCTGTGGTTCCGGCATAGAGGGTGTTTCCGTAGTCCAGCCGGCTGGTGACGAGGGCCTGGGTGACCGTCTTCCTGGTTTCGATCGGAATCCATCAGAAGATCTTGCGGAGCATGCGGAAGGTGTGAAAGCAGGAAGAGGAGACGGCGTTGACTTGTCTGGTCATAGAGAGGGAGGAGTCCAGGATGAAGCCCAGGTTGCGTGCGTGGTCTGTCGGCTTGGGGACGGTGCCCAGGGCTGGGGCCACCAGGAGTCGTCCCAGGCGGAGGGTGATGGTCCTAGGATGAGGACTTCCGTCTTGTCTGAGTTCAGTTTCAGGCGGCTATTCTTCATCCACTCGGCGATGTCTTTCATCCCTTCGTGGAGGCTGGTTCTGGCGGTGTCGAGGTCTCTGGTGAGGGAGAGGATCAGCTGGGTGTCGTCGGCGTAGGAGATGATGTTGAGGTTGTGTTGGCCTGCGATGGCTGCGAGAGGTTTCATGTAGACGTTGAAGAGGGTGGGGCTAAGTGATGATCCTTGCGGGACGCCGCAGATGACTTCGGTGGCCTCGGAACGAAACGGGGGGAGGCGGACTCACTGTGTTCTTCCAGCGAGGAACGAGATGATCCACTTCAATGCCTTCTCTTGGATGCCGGTGTTGCTGAGGCGTTGGACTAGGGTGCGGTGCCAGACAGTGTCGAACGCGGCGGAGAGGTCCAGGAGGATGAGTGCCGCTGTTTACCCGTTGTCAAGAAGGGCTCGGATGTCATTGGTGGCTGCGATGAGGGCGGTCTCGGTTCTGTGGTTGGCTCTGAAACCGGACTGCGAGGGGTCTAGGGATCCATTCGTCTTGAGGAAAGCAGCAAGCTGTCTGTTGGCGATCTTCTCGATGACTTTGGCAGGAAAAGGGAGGAGCGAGATGGGGCGGAAGTTTATGAGGTCGGTGGGGTCCGCTGTTGGTTTCTTCAGTAGGGCGCTGAGCTCGGCATGCTTCCAGCTCTCCGGGAAGGTGGCGGTGTCGAAGGAGGTGTTGATGATGTCTCGGAGTTGGGGTGCGATGGTGGAGTCGGCCTTGTTGAAGACGTGGTGGGGGCAGGGGTCGGTCGGAGATCCGGAGTGGATGGTGTTCATCATGCGGGCTGTGTCTTCGGTGGTCACTGCGGTCCAGGTGCGGAGGGTGGCGGTGGGGTGCGTTGGTTCAACGGTTGGGTGCGGGGATGGTGCGCTGAAGCTGTTGTGGATGTCGGCGATCTTGCGGTGGAAGAACGAGGCGAGGGAGTCGCAGAGATCTTGTGATGAGGTGATGTCGTTGTTGCCGGTGCTGGGGTTGGAGAACTCCTTAACGATGCTGAAGAGTTCCTTGCTGTTGCGGGTGTTGTAGTCCAGTCGATCCTTCAGTGATTTCTTCTTGGTGGCGCGGATGAGCTGGTGGTGCTTGCGGGTGGCGTGTTTGAGGGCGGTCATGTTGTCAGTGGTCTGGTCAAGGAGCCAGGCTTTCTCGAGGATGCGGCAGGTTTTCTTGGAGTCCTTGAGTTCGTCGGTGAACCAGGGGGCCTTCTTGCTTCTGGGTTTGCTGGGAGGGTTCTTCAGTGGTGCGAGGTCATTGGCGCAGGCGGTCAGCCACTGCGTGAAGTTGCGGGCTGCTTCGTTGGGGTCCAGTGTGCTGGCGGATGGGTTCTGGCTGAGGGCGGTGGTGAGTTGGTCGGCGGTGATCTTGCTCCAGCTTCTGTGAGGAACCTGCTGCGGGTGGTGGTGGGTAGTGGTTTTTCTGAAGCTGAAGTGCACGCAGCTGTGGTCTGTCCAGTGAAGTCCGGTGGAGTCGCTGAAGGCGATGTGCTTGCTGGATGAGAAGACGGAATCCAGCGTGTGTCCGGCGTAGTGGGTGGGGGTGTTCACCAGTTGCTTGAGTCCGAGGTTGGCGAGGTTGTCCAGCAGGGTGACGGTGTTGCGGTCCTTGTTGTTCTCCAGGTGGAAGTTGAGGTCCCCCAGGATGATGTAGTCGGCGGAGGGGAGGGCGTGTGGGCTGATGAAGTCCGTGATGTCCTCGCTGAATTGTGCGCGTGGTCCCGGGGGTCTGTAAATGAGGGTGCCTCTGAGTGTCGTCTTTGGGTCGGTGTGAATCTGGAAGTGGAGGTGTTCGGCGGCGGTGTATGTGTCGTCGGCGTCGGTCGTGATGCGGATGGTGTTCTTGTGGACGATGGCGATGCCTCCCCCAGTCTGGTTGACCCGGTCCCTCCTGATGATCTTGTATCCATCCGGGATGGCGATGGCGATGTCGGGGGCTGAGGAGGCGTTCATCCATGTTTCCGTAAGGAAGGCGACGCCTGGTGATGTTGTGTCGAGCAGGTTCCAGAGTTCGGCGGGGTGTCTGTGGACGGAGCGGGTGTTGAGCAGAAAGCACTTGAGGTCGCTGCTGGGGTTTGGCTTGGCGGGTGCGGTGCATGGTCGGAGGCAGGTGAACTTGCAGGTTGTGCAGGAGAAGGGTCCGTGGAAGCGTTTCGGGGCGGCCCGGCAGCAGGCGGGATTCCGGCCGGCATTGAGTACGTTGAGGGCGGCGGCGTCGTAGGTCTGTCGGGTCGTCTTGCGTCGGTGGGGGCCAGGGGTCCTGGCACTGGGCGCGGTCCAGGCGCGGACCGCTGCGCGTCCGTGCGGTCGCCATATATGGCCAGGTGGGAGGGAGGGAGGAGCAGCTGGGAGGCGGGAGCGGGGAGGGCACAGAAGGAAAAGGGGGCGTGGCCGCTTGCACGGCGGCGGGAAGCGGGGAGCGGGGCGGGCAGGTCAATAGTAAACAAACACAGCACTGGGGGACACAATGCCTATGCCAATAACTCAAATGGGGAAGAGAGAAAAAAGCAGCACAAATGGGAAACCAAGAAAAGGGTAACAGTGAAAATTTGGAAACAGCACGAAATAAAAACGGCACAAATGGGGAGAAAACAAAGGTTAGAAGCACACGCAGATACGGCGGAGGGTCGGGATCAGCGAGGCAGAGGGTCAGGATCAGCGAGGCGGGCTCTGCGGGCAGCAGCAAGGAGAGGAGCACACGCAGCAGCTGGTGGCCGTGCGGCGCGGGGGTGTCCTGGGGACTTACTTCTTCCCACGTACTAGACTTAGGTTAGGTACATTGGGGTAGGCATATTTTAGAAGCACCAGTTGAGTACTTTTAGCCATTGTTATTTATGTATGTATTTATATATGGTTTAGAAACCATACAATGCTCTTACAGTATTATTTTATAATCTTGTTCTCGCTGTACGCATTATACTTTGCAGTCTGCATTACGATTGTAGCAGTTCACTTTACTTGCATGAGAAAGAAGACTGTTCAATAAAACCTTTTATTGAAAACGGCCGTCTCTATGTCTCTGCACCTCTGTAGAAAGAAGCATGCACGAGTGACTGAGTGAAATACTTATCAATTGGTTCCACGACTCTAGAGATAGGTTAAAAATAATAAAATAATAATACTGAGCTTATAAAGCGCCTGGTTACACTAGCCAGTGTGTCCCCGCGCTGTGCCGCTGAGGAACCCGTCCTGGCCTGTTCCTGTGAGGTGCCCACTCCTGGGCACCCCAAGGTGAAGCCAGGCATCCTACCGGTAGGGCCAGTGTGGAGATTAAGCAAGCTATTGCCCAGATTTGCAGAGGGGGACCCATGGTGAGAGTAGGCACTGAGGCGAGAGAATTATCGGGTCCAAGGACATGGAGCCCAAGACCCGCCGAGGCGGGAATTGAACCCTGGTCCGGGCCAGACCTCTGCATCAGAGTCTGCCGCTCTAACCAGTGAGCCACACTTCTCCACGTTTCTTATTCTTGGAAAGCAAAGTTGTCATGTTTATGCGGTTGTCAGAAATGAATCCCTTCTTGTGAATTCGAGAAAGTTTCTAGTGACCTCTGAGCTAGCTGGCATTCACTATTAAGTTTAATATATTCGATAGAGACCTAGTTGACCTCAGTCCTACGTCTAATCTATAGGATATATCATTCCAATGCGCAGAGCCTATTGGGAATATAGGAACTACACTTCACAACCTCATCTGCTTCATATTTCATGACATTATGTCCTGAGAACAAATCCATGATGTATGTTTGACCTACGCCTTTTTCATGACAACGAATTCGACTTGTAAATCTGAAACTCTTTGAAACTGCTGAGGCCAAAGGATTGTAATTGAAGTAAGAGCTGCTTAGCCATAGATGCACACATTATTCTCCATCCTTGACTGGGGAATGCTTCATTTACACACGGTAAATATGAAATATTTGAAATAAATTTCTTCAGCGAATTGCAAGAGGGAAAATTAATGTAAATGACATAAAGATAAAATCACAATACAGATACCAGGGTTTCATTTTGACAACGTTTTTCCCTTTTCTTTTTAGCACAAAGCCTTGATGAAATTGTGATTGTGCAACTTCCTCCATTCCTTCTCCCTACAGACTATCGGCCAGATTCTTCAACGGATATTCGGCTCACAAAGGGCCAGATTCTGGGAATCTGGCCCTTTGCGAGCGCAATTTTTGCATTTGGGATTCATCATCCCAAATGCAAAAATCGCTATTACAGAATTTGCAAATTTGCGAGGAATTGCATTTAAGGAAGCTCTATTTGAGATTCCTTAAATGCAATTCATGAAACATTTAAAGATTGCGTATTCGCAATTTTGGGCCGCTATTTACCGCGAAGTCAAACCTCGTGGTAAATAGCGGAAACTTAGAAAAATGCACTTAAGTGCATTTTTCTAAGTTGTATGTTACACACACACATGTCCTTGGGACATGTGCGTGCGTAACACCAGCATCCAAAATCATTTCAGGGGTGCAACAGGGTGTCCTTTGGACACCCCTGCACCCTTGAAATCGCAAGCTCAACATGCGAATCGCTAATAGCGATTCGCACATTGATATGTCTTCCCATTCATTCCTATGGGCCTTTAGGCCCATAGGAATGAATGGGGAGTTATTCCTTATTTGCGATTAGCAATTAGCTAATCGCAAATAAGGAAGCTGTAGAAATCGCAATAAATATTGCGATTTCTACATGAATCCCGTTTTGCGAGTCTGTAATAGCGATTCCTTAATAATCGCTATTACAGACTCGCAAAACATGCAGATGATGAATCTATGTGTATGACAACTAAACACTCAATACACATGAGCATTAGATGGGACAGTAAGAACACTGCAACAGGCAGACTACAGCGCGTTTCCTTATAATTAATAAATACAATGATGAATAAGGCACAAAGCAGAACACACAGTTTGGAAACAGTAAATCATTTAGAGCCAGCATGCACACATATAACAGTCCAGTCCAGTACACCGATGCGCTGCCATGTAATCCTTGGTACCTACCTGTGAGGGGAGGGGAGAGGGACCGGCATAAGAGGAGTGGCAGAAGACAAGAGGCAGGGTGAAAGGACATGTGATGTGTTCACGCAGCTGTCATTCGCCATTGTTTTTAGGGTGATGATTTGGAGTGTTTTGCAGGAAATCTTTATTTAGAGCAGTCTGTCTTTTTAAGCTGGTTTGTTTGACTCTTATCTCGTCTCGGGTTACATATTTGCTAAATTTCACAGTCCCTGGGGGTGTCCTTGCTCGTAGAGACGGACTGTGAACACAGTCCATGAGTACAGACCTGTCACAGGGAACAATAAGTGTAAGCCTGGCTGTAACTAGCGTTAATCACCGGACTCAACGTTAAAACAGGAGTTGAGAGACGGAAGGGGCGACTAACAGGCAGTAGCAGTGATCCGTGACAGGAAACATTCATACAGACACAGCACTGTCTGGGAGAATTCATTCGACTCGGTTGGATGCTAACATAAGAACTGCCGAAGATCTGATGCACCAGGAAACGATGCCATTGTGCTGTCGCTTGTAACTCTAAAGGGGTAGAAATGGTGCAGACTGAGAGTTAGATTTTAGATCCTTAAGATTGCACTCTTAAGTACTACCCGTTTTCCCTTTGAATGCTAACGAGCCCCGTTCAGATGTTTCTCATTTTAAAAATGATTGCCAACATGTCTGCAGAAAAACCTTGGATTGCAACAGTGTAAGGTGAACATACTCATAATTGTTTACGGCACTTTCGTTTCTAAGTTAATGGGGCTGCAGGTCTATCTCTACCTATGCTTGATGGTCACGTTTTTGGAGTTTCAGTGCCTGAACAGAAAGAATGTGCGCACCCATGCAACTCTTCGGCACCTCAAGAGACGGGCCAGACATTCATTCAAAGGGTTACACCTTATCACAGTGTACATTGGGAGTTGTGCAAAGATTATATTATGCAAGTACAACATAGAGTAGATTCCGATTCTTTACATGCCTGAAATTTCTTGTTTTTCCGGTGTTTATTTTAATTTGAATGTGACAAGCCACTTTCAAATGAAGCGATTTGCACGGAGAAGCCTGACTTACACACACATGTAGTTTCATGATTGAGGCCTACTCTGCTTATAGAAAGTCTCCACTCCTGTCAAATCTTTAATTTTTAAACAGCTTAAACCCCAGTGTTTAATTAGAATAAAACATATATTTTTCATATATTTACAATGCTACCCACAACTTCTTACTAAAAGAAATACTGTTGAAATCTTAAAAAAGAAAGAAAATGAAATAGCAAAATAAGTGCGGGATTTGGCCCTTTTTGGCTAAAGTTCCCTAAACTTTTTGATTTTCCCCTAGACCTTTTTTCTTGCCAACTTAGATGTTATGGACACTTTGCCACTGCTAAAAAGTGTCAAAGTGCAAGTGCTCCCTGTGTACAGTGTAATGGTAATTCAGCCCCCCCCCCAGGATATTGAGACTTGAACTAACAAATTAGCGGCACAAATCTGGAAATTTAGCAGCACAAATCTGGAAATTTTGCGACATTTTTGCAGCACTTTCTTTTGCATTTTTTCTTACGACAAACACAGATATCTTATTTTTTTGTAATTTTACAACATGAAGCTATGTATACTTGGTTTATTTACAATTTATACAATTTGTTTTGGTTCAAAGGCTACATATGGCCAGCACTTCGAAATGGGGCAGTCGGTTTGAAGTATTTTTTCGTCTATCATGAGCTCACTGGCTACAAGCGATGGAATTGCATGAAAACGTCAATGGGTACAAAAAAAATCGGGTACCACACAAAACAAAATTACATTAGTGGTCTGTAGAATGCAGGAGCCACTGTCCCAGGTAATCCAGTGACAAAAGCGTGCAGTACTTGGTAGGAATAGGGGGTCAAGTGTGCATTGCAGGATGAGGAAGCCTTATGTGCTCAGTAGGAATTATATGAAAACCTAAGGAGTTAGGCCCTTAAGGACAGGTGGATAGGCTGGACCCTATTTAAATGAGAAAAACACAAAAATGCCTAACCACCATCATTTGTACCCAAAATTCAAATAGGTCGAAAACACTGCTTGTCTAATTCGACCAAGTATTTTTATTTATACCACTTGCTTGTGTTTGTTATTAAATTTTTTAAGAAAACATTTTATCAGCAAAAAGACACCTATACATCCACATATTTACACTAATTTACACTAATATACAATGGAATTTACAAACAAATAATGACATGTACAAAAAAGCTTTAAATCAATAAAGTGTCAACATCCTACACATCCTACATAAAACACAAGACTATTAGACAAGACTATACATCATATAATCATGTGCCTTGAAAAATAACACTTCAATCAGTTCAAAATCAAAGGAGTTAAGTCAATCTATGACGACTATTTGGACCAGCACTTGCTGGTTTAGAACTTTGAATATCCAAAAGTCCTCCTTATTACATCCGACGCGTTTCGATTCCAGGACAAAGTTCCTGGGATCTCTTCAGGGCGTTGTCATTGTATCTATGGAAGATGCAAAGAAAACAATAAAGTTGTATTCACAACATTCCAGACTCGTCCCCGTTCAAGTGAGACTCAGTATTTGTGACTTTTGTAAGGACCTACCAAAACATTTCAGAAAGGATGGGAGCTGAGGGATTCATTCGAATGCTTCCACAAACTTTATCACTTGGAAGTACAACCTTTTAAGTCTTCCTTATCTATTCCATGATTGCCTCCATATTAAATGGAAAACCGCCAACCTGTTAAGAGAAATGGTTGGTGTCACTCGCGTGCATTAACCACTCTGTTGTTACGGTGTTCTTTGACAAATTAGTCTCAGACATCTTTTTTCTTCTTATTTTTGAAAAAAGAGACTCACTGGTTGCAGAATTTTACTGGTGGAAATCCTAAACTTCGTGTTAATCGGTTTCCGGGTATTAACTTCCAACGAAATTAAAACTGCAAAGATGAATAACATTGTTATTGCTTACTGCTGCGTAAGGCATTAGTATTTGCCTATCTAGTATGCACCCGGTCATCGCGTACCTCAAATGTGGCGTGGTGTGCTTCACGGGCTTTTCCAATGACAGTAGTGGGTTAGCTGTTGGGATGACAGAAACGGTTATCTCACTCTGTTTGTTCACCTTCCAGGTCTGAATTATAAGAATGCTCTTAAAGGGAATGGTTGTCAGTGAAACGGCACCTACCTCGCTCCCCGCTGTTGCTTGCTAACTCGACGATCGAATCAAGATGGCGACCGGACGGAGTTCGGCTTATTAAATGTATGGACTCGAGCCATTGCATTGTGGGAGATGTAGTCTATTGTTGAGTCTACATGTAAAGACAACCAAATTTGAAGTCTATATAGAATTACAAATTGCCGCATTTGAGATCTAATGGTAGTGATACACTGGTTGCCAGGAATTTATCTTTTAGGAGCATGCAGGTAGAAACGCAGACACCGCTCTCTTTTCAGAAAACACAGGGGGGGGGCAGTTCCGGAGCATTGTTAATAAATCATTGAAATTGCCAGCCGTATAGGGAATACTCGTGGTGCCAAAACAGGCCCTCCTAGCGTCTAAGGGCAATATACAATAGACTTGTCCACATTTACTTTCCCGTGGATTGTCCCGTGATCGTACACATGAGAGGGGCAAGTGTGTCTCAATGACGCTGTGCGCGTGTGCTGTCTTTAGCCTGAGACTCTCGCCAGAGGTGCCCTGTGATAGGGGGCACTGAAGATCAAGTGTGTCTCGAGTGACGCTGTGGGCGTGTGCTTCCTATAGCCTGAGACCTGCACAAGTTGTGCCCTGTGATCGGGGGCACCAGAAGATAAAGTATGTCTTTGCGATGCGGAGTGCGTTTTTACTTTCTACCGCTAGAGACCTGCGCAAGTTGTGCCCTGTGATCGTGGGCAGCAGAAGATCAAGTGTGTCTCAGCAACGCTGCGTACGTGTGGCGTGTTCAGCCTGAGACCCTCGTGAGGAGTTGTCTGGTTATCATGCACCCAGAGTCCAGTGAGTCTCATTGACTCTGAGTGCGGGAGTAGTGTGCAGCCTGGGATCTTCCCATTGCCCGGAAATTCAGAGAGATTGCATCGGCAGCCCAAGTCGCTGGGCGAAGAGAGGAGAGTGGGTTCATGCCCCCCAGGTAACATGTTTTGAATCCTGGGGCGGGGCGCAGGCTCGGAGGGAGACGCTCTCTGCCTCTTTCTCTGTCCCTTAGCATGAGCCTCTGCTTTGGCTCGGACCGCCAAGGGAGTGCCAGCACTGGGGCCGGAGTACGAAACTGCATTCACTGTGTTATATTTTACCCATGTGGGGGGCAAATGTGGCCGGAGACTAACCGCATAACGGAGTATCTGATTTTTTTTTTAATATGTTTATTGCATTTTTTGTCATTTTGCAGCAGTGCACATGTGGATATGTAACAATGCCGTAATACAGAAAGTTAGTTACATGTCGCTTCAATGTTACATACACATGAGTGAACTCGATTATAAGGAGCGAAATAAAAGCAAAGTATTTAGAACAGCATGTCACTACCATCAGTAACAGTTATGTCAATGAGAGAATATAGAGCAACAGTGGCAGTCTGCAGAATAAAAGAAAAAACAACAACTGTTTCCTCGCAACACACCAGCGAATTGTTCAGTGTGGTGCACAGGTTATACTATGGTAACATATCAAAGGAAATTGAGTACATCAGTAATGCAATATATATCCAGATCTTTAATACAAACTAAGAAATGCAAAGAACAACCTGAGAGTTCAGGAACGAGAGACTGGGTGGTGATAAACGATGAATGTGTGTGTACATGTGGTGCTCATGGGGCAGGTAGGGGGCAGGTATGTATCGTGCTATGTCAGTAGTGGGGGCCAGTCAGTGCGACCAGCCAGATATGTAGCGGGAGAGGGGGGGAATAGGAGGGGATGAGGGGGAGTGGTGCGGGGGGAGGAGAGGGTGGAAACTCAGCCGGTAGTATGCGAAACATGGCATGAGTGTCTAAATAATGCCTCTTTGCAGGCACACCTGGTGGTAATTAGCCAAGGCACCATCCCAGTCTTGCGCTATGGGATACATGCGGAGCCCCGCCGTCTCCTCTCGATGCAATACCACACTTTTCGCCCTCGCCCAATTGTCAAACGAAGTATGCCAGTGTATCGCCTGGGGGGGGTGCAGCATTCTTCCAGCACTTGGTAATGAGGCGTTTCGCAGTTATCAGCCCCAGGTCCCAAAACCTCACCTGGACCTTCGTCTGTTTCGTCCTCTTAAACAAGCCCAGTAGGCAAACCTCCCATGTGTGTGGCAGGCTACCTCCTGCCGCTGTTGCCAAAGTAGCTGACACTGAAGTCCAGTAAGTGTGTAGGGAAGGGCATGCCCAGAGTACGTGTAGGAGCTGTGTGTCTACAAGTCCCCATCTGGGGCATGCTGATGAGTCAAGCCCAAAATAACGATTGAGTTTATCCAGAGATAAATACGCACAGTGCACAATATATTATTGTATGATCTTGAAACGAGCATCACGTGGATCATTCTGCACCCCAGCTAGCACCTGCGCCCATTCTCTATCAGTCCAGTCCTGGCCTCTATTGACTGTCCATTTGTCTCGCAGTCGCTGTGATGAGAATTGTGTGTGTATGTGTAACGCTTGGGCGAGCCAATGTACAATGTGGGAGCCGTTTCCCATCACATGCAGGTACTGAATGAGCAGATGCGTCAGAGGTTCTTCTGTTAGGGCCCCCCAGGCACGCGTCAATGTATTAGAGGAGTGTCCGAAATTGTCCAGCAGGTAGTCCTGGACTGCCATCAGCTGCCAGGGTCGCAAAAGAAAGTAGTGTGCCCTCTGTAAACAAGTCGCCCAGGCTATCTAAATCAACGGCCGTTCAACTGCCTAGCATAAGCTCCGTAAGTGCGCCTCCCTCCCCAAGGCGTCCCCAGTAGTGGTAGATTGGGGGTGTATGGTTTGGTAGAGTTTGTAAGTTTCAGGCTCCTCTTATAGCACTTTCTCGCTACCGCAAGGTGCAATTGATCAGGGCAGCGGACCTTAGCTAAAGGGTGAAACAGCGTGTATCTGTGCAACCGTCATGACTGTGTCGTCCGATGCAGTATCACTCAAGTTCTTCCCACTCAACCAATAAGTGACCCACTGCAGCTGCGCTGCCAGGTAGTAAAGCTTGTGATTAGGAACTGACAGCCCCCCACTCTCCGTTGCAGCATAGAGCGTCTTCAACGCAACTCTGGGACGCCCCGCGTCCCAGATCAATCGCCTGGTCAGGGTTTCCAACTCTCGGAAAATTCGGGTTGGGACATACACCGGAAGATTTGCATAAAAGTACAGCAATCTAGGCACTGAGACCAATTTAGCGAGCGTAATACGACTTAGGACATTCAATGGAAGAGAGTTCCAAAAGGACACCTGAGCCGTAAGTGACAAAATTGTTCTCGTTAGGTTACCCTCCAATAGGTCAGCAGGCTCACGATAAATCTGAATCCCCAAATAGCGAAAAACCGTTGGATACCATAGGAGCCGCTCGCCCATCACTACAATATTGCACTCCGGCGGGTCTGTGGCGAAAGACTATACGCCTGACTTCGCCCAATTAACGCGGAGTCCTGACATGTCACCGAAACTGCTAAATATGGCAGTGAGCGCGCATGGGAAGCAGTTCAGGTCTCTAATGTAGATCAATAGGTCATCTGCATACAGTGATACTGAGTGCACTCCGTCAGCCAAAGGGATACCCCAATCTGCACCGGATGCACGCAGCTGCGTCGCTAAGGGTTCCATCATAAGCGCAAAGATCAAGGGGGAAAGGGACCACCCTTGTCTAGTGCCTCTACGAACACGGACCGGGTCTGAGAAAAGCTTGCCTGTGCGTACACGCACCACAGGGTCTAGGTAGAGGAGTTCCACCATTTGAAGGTAGGCGGCACCCAAACCAAACTTCTCCAGCATCTGCATAAGGTAGGGCCATTCCACAGAATCAAACGCTTTCTCAAGATCGAGAACCACGCACGCTGAGCGAGACCATCGGGATACGGCCAGGCTTTGTCCACGAAATAGTAATCTGATGTTATGAGACGTGCTGCGGGTAGGCACAAAGCCGTTCTGGTTGGCATGCACCAGTGCAGGGACCAGAGGCGCCAACCGCTGAGCTAGCGCGGACGCCAGGATCTTGTAATCCGTTTTAAGGAGAGCAAGAGGCCTGTATGATCCCATGTTGAGCACATCCCTGCCAGGCTTCAAAAGCGATATCACATTTGCCTCGTTCAGGGTTGGCGGGAGAGCAGCATCTGCAACGGCCGCCCCGTACATCCGTAAAAGTTCGGGGATGAGGATGACAGAGTAGTACTTATAGAACTCCGCAGGTAATCCATCCGGACCTGGGGTTTTACCATTGGAGAGGGAAAATATAACTGTCCGAAGCTCTTCCGCCGCAAGCGGCGCGCCCAATTCTTCTCGCTGCGCATTAGTAACCGTTGGTAGGGGTAACTCTGACAGATACCCTGAGATATCATCCGCAGTGACTCGCAGACGGGAGCAGTATAGGTTCTCGTAATGATTCGCAAAAGCTTCATGTATAGCCCTCTGTATGTAGTGACTCGCAGACGGGAGCAGTATAGGTTCTCGTAATGACTCGCAAAAGCTTCATGTATAGCCCTCTGTGTGTAGACAACGGTGCCCTGAGCTGAGCAGACCGACAGTACCGGTGCCGTTTGGGTGTCACGCCGTATCAGCCAAGTTGATAGTGCACCTGGCTTATCTCCAATGTGATGCTTGCGCGCCGAGTGTGTAGCATAATTTAAGTTCTTCAATCTATCTAGAAGTTGAGTGTGTTGTTCACGAGCCACTACCAACCTCGTATCGTCTCCCCCAGCTGCCTCCTGTTCGCCGGTCAGCAAGGCGGATTCTATTCCCGTCAAGTCCCTTTCAACCTGGCGTCGCATTCCCGCCTGCATGCCTAGGCAATGAGCTTGCGTGACCACCTTAAACGCGTCCCACTCAACCGGTGGGGTGGCTGCAGTGTCATTATTATCCTCAAAATACTGTAAATGCGAATCGAGAGCGCCTCCCTGTATGGGGCGTCCAATAAGACATCCGGCTGAAGTCGCCACGTGGGGATTGGCGGGTGCGGGCGTTCCCAGACAAAGTCAAGGGTGTGAGGGTTGTAGTCTGAGTGAGTGCGACCCAGATAGCAGGTGTCTGTGACATGGGGCAGCAAATCGCTCGACAACATGAATCTGTCAAGTCTGACGTGCAGTGCATAGGCACTCGAATAATATGAATAGGTTTTTGTGTTGGGATTGTGACTGCGCCAGGCATCATGGAGATCCCACTGCGTCGCCCAGTCTATAAACGTTTTCGATGCTCCAGCCACCGGTGCACTGGCGAAGGGGGGGTGCGATTTATCTAGTGTAACATCCAGGACACAGTTATAGTCGCCTCCAAGCAAAAGTGTCACGCCTCGCCACGGCGCCATCACTGTTGATAATCACAAAAGGAAACTCCCTTGATCAGTGTTTGGAGCATAGATAGAAGCTATGACTACCTGTTGTCCATCCAGCATACCCTGAAGTATCACATATCTGCCCTCAGCATCTAGTCTACTGTGAGTGAGTGCAAAGGGGACCCCAGGGCGAATCCATACTAAAGTTCCACGCGCGTATGCTGAGAAGCTCGTGGCATACAGTTGCCCCGCCCACCTGCAACGCAGTGTGAGTACCTCCGGGTCAGTCAGGTGGGTCTCTTGCAATAACGCTACTTGAACCTGGTGTCGCTTAAGATATGAGTAAACCTGGTAACGGCGTGAAGGGGTGTGCATACCACGCACGTTCCAGGTACAGCATTTAACCATAGTCATTGCATCTCCGCTTCCCCGTGTCCCATCCCAACCACCCACCCACAGCACCCAGCTCAGCAGCGCAGCAGATCAAACACCCACTTAAATCACAGCAAAACGTTCGCATTCGTCCACTGCCCCGCAAGCACAAATCAGGGGAAAAGGAAAAAACCACCAGTTTCATAAACATGGGAAACATAACCATAATACCAAACGGTCGACAGCGGAACATGCTGTCGTCCAAACGCTCTAGTGAGCACTAATAGTCCGTAAGTTCAAGGGGGTGTCACTGAGTTCTTAGCTCTAGTTGTACAAAGGGTTCATGCAATCAGGGTGAGGGTGTTGTCTCCCCCACCACAGGCAACCATTGTCATGTAGCCCATCCTCAGCAAGGGTTCCCGGTGCAGGATGCATCCAGTTCAAGCATTTCAGGATTCAAGTGGTCGGCAGCAGCGCTGGGCAGGGCGCAGTCAGCCACTCACCTCTGGGGGGCTCGTCCACCCCCCTGATGTAGTCTCGCAACTCATCGGCAGTGGGCACTCCCATAACACGTCTCAAATGCCGGGTTCGGCACATGGACCCATAGTAATCAGAGTCAAGCGTTGCCTGAGCGCTAGATCGGTCCTTCCAGTTACACTTCAGTCTCTTTTTTTTTTTTTTTAATTTTTGAAAACCTTTATTGTGCAGATAGAAGCATACAAATACGGGCCTACAACCAATTGGGCCAGCCACGAAACAATCTGAAAAGCACGTAAATCAATAGAGGGGTTTCACGGCAGTCACCCAGTATATTGCAAACAAGTAGTTCAATTGTAAAGGAGCTGAGTGTGACTGCCGGATGCAGGATCAAAGAAGGTTAATTTTATAATAGAAATATAGCAGGATCAGTTGCAGTTTAATCATCCGAGTGCCCACAGCGGGCCACGAATCAAGCAGCTAAACAGGAAGGCATCAATAAAAACGGTTATCAGCAATAGTCTACAGCAATCAGAATATAGATGCCACATTTCCAATCAATACCCATCGTGGCCCGCTACGCGCACACAGACCACCAAAATATTATGCTTATACATAACTGTGTAACCAGAACGGCAAAAGGAGTTACAGTCATTCTCTATACTGACCCAGAGGATAAGAAAAAAGGGGGAACGCTAAAAAAGGAAGAAAAGAAGGAATGCTGCGCTGCTATACGCGCCCCCACAGCGATAAGGGCGAGCAAAGTGACTGGGAACCACTCACGTTATTGGGGTGTGGGGCGTTCAAGTCAGGATATCTGTGCAATCAATATCGTGTAAAGTAAGAATAGCTCACCCCCCCCCCCACAAGCT
The DNA here is from genome assembly GCF_964263255.1 of Lissotriton vulgaris. Taxonomy (NCBI): domain Eukaryota; kingdom Metazoa; phylum Chordata; class Amphibia; order Caudata; family Salamandridae; genus Lissotriton; species Lissotriton vulgaris. The sequence continues at coordinate 655,817,116 of NC_141687.1, read as the reverse complement.
ATCACACCGTGGGAAACACGCACAGCCACGGCGTCCTAAGAAAGGGACACAAAAGAGCCGTAGAAACTAAAAAAAGAACAGTCAGAAAAAGACCCCAACCCACCCACCCCACCCTGCACCCCTGCAGAAGGCTACGGCCTACCCCCCCAGCAGCGTGCCTGTCGCCCTAAATAGGAGACCCAAAATATAGGAGAAGTTAGAGAGAGATAAAGGAAACAAAAGAGACAAAAAGGAAAAAGAACCGGGGGGAGAGGAGAACCATCAATCGAACCATTCGGCCCCTACCCCCCGCCATCGCACACATTAATGCAACATCAAAACGAATCGACATAGTCTCGGGTATCATAAACCTTCGAAGGAATCGTTCATAGTATCATGGTTGAGGGCACTCCTCATCTCCATCCGCCAACCATTAGTCCTCCGGGTCCAGAACCGGCTCACCCCTGTCCTTTCCTAGCCAACGCTACCACGCGTGGTAGAGTATTGGGCAGCAAACAAATCAAAGTGGAGAGGCCGTATGGTCGAAGCAGGACAGACCATGGGAGCAAACCAGAGGACTCAAGCAACCAGCGGCCAAGCAGAACCTTTTTGCGGCAGTGTAGAAGTTTCAGCAACGACAACGGGAACAACAAACAGTGTGGGTACAGTCTCACCGCCCAGGAAAGTAGAGTCGTCCCCGCAGGATAACACTGGGGTCTCCCCGGGGCAGTTCGAATCGGCAATCTACGTTGTTCCCCGATCAGTCGAGCAGGAATGGGCTCCGACGCGGTGCCCACGCCCGGGGCCGCTGATGTATAGTCTTGCCGATGCACGGTGGCAGCACTTCTCACGGCAACAGAGGGGGACGAAACAGCACACACTCGGAGTCAAGCCGCGTCAATGAGGGATGTCCCGACATCAATGGCGGCCGTCCTTCCATTCAGCACAAGGGCGTCGAGGGCCAGGGTCGCGTGTAAAGTCTTTAAGGCGTCAAGAACATCACCAAGCGTGGGCTCCCGCTCACACGACCAGGCCCCCGAACACTTCAGCGACACAAATTTGCCACCCTGGTTCAGTCCGTGACTCAGGGCGCTGGCCGCCATCTTACAGATCCAGCCGCGTCCCCATGCGCCTCAACTTCTGGAGCGGGCTCTCAAGCAAGGCCACCGCGGGAGCCCCCTCGAGCCCCAGGAATGGCAATCTGGGTGCAGAAAGGAGAGCCACCAAAAGGGGGACCGCCAGCGCCACCGACCCGCGGGCGCCACACGCCGACTCCGGGCACAGAGCTTCAAGATGGCCGGACAAGGCAACAAAAGGGGGGAGCCCACTACACGGTCTTCCCCCGTCCATGGCGCGCCGCGCCTCACCACGGGGCCCTCCGGCTGCTGGACCGGGCCCGATCCGTTGCCATCGGCATAACCGCACCACGGCCTCTCCCAGCCGACCTCTCCTCTCCACCAGGGGCCAACGTCGACACCTTCTCGCCGGCTGACCTCCACAGGCAAGTCCCCGGTCTCTGCGCCGCGGAGGCCCCAGACCAAGCAGGGGTGTAACTTCGGACCCGCCGCTCGCAGGAGCCCCCGGGACAGATGGGGAGTACAAGCTTCCCTTCGTCTTTCCGTATGTTCCCGAGTATGTCGTCTCGGGGCAGGATGAGTGTCAGGATATGTGTGTTGGGCAGGAAGGCTAGCGGAGCCGAGCTACATTGCGGCCATCACGGTCGTGAGCTTGGCTCCTCCCACTTCAGAGTCTCTTGAACCCAGCAGCACGTCAGTTGCAGATACCCTTTGCATCCAAATGGCAGGTCGATCGCACTGGGGCGTGCTCAGTGGACTGTGTCAGCAGTTTGTGGTGTAACATCTGGGAGATCCACTGATACTTGGGAATCCGGCAATCCGTAAAGGTATTCATCATCACTCACAAGTCCTTCAGGGCTAGCCCCCGGGACAGAGTCTTCTGTCAGTGAGCCACTGATCTCCGCCACCATGCGGAGGGCCTCCTGTTGTTCGTTCAGGAGTAGGGCCCACTTCCGTCTCCGAGCGTGTCGAATTCATCGGCAAGGGTCTTCTGCGCCGGCGCCGACGAGCTCCCTGGTTACGGCCCATCTTCTGGGGCATCACACTAGGTTCGTTGTCAATGCCCGAGTCGAGCCAAGTCAGGACTGCCTCAGGGGTATTAAAAAAGTGTGTCTTGTCCTGGGCCACCACTCGCAGGCGGGCCGGGAATAGCAAGGAGTACTTGAGAGCCAGGCGGCGGAGTCGTTGCTTCACTGCCATAAATGAGTGGCGTTGGCGTTGCACTTGTACCATGTAGTCCGGAAAGAACATGATTTTTGCATTTTCAACCCTGATGTCGGACAGCTTCCTAGCCTCGCGTAGGATGGCTTCGCGATCCCGGTAGTTCAAGACGCGAATGAGCATGGGTCGCGGGTTCGAGCCTTCAGGGGGAGGTCGGGTCGGCACGCGGTGGGCTCGCTCCACAACAAAGTGCTGTGAGAGGGTACCTTCCGGCAGTATGTCCATGAGCCAACGCTCCACATGTTCCGGTGCTTTTCTGGGTTCCCATCTCTCTGGCAGACCCACTATGCGGATGTTGTTTCTTCTCGCCCATCCTTCCGCATCCTCTGCCCGGTCTTCCAGGAAGTCCACTCTATTAAGAAGATCTTGAACGTGTTTGTCCAGCTGAGTGATCTTAGGGGACAAATCTGTCAACGTGGATTCTAGGGTTGTCGTTCGTTCAGAGAGTTTTTTGTGATCAGCACGAAGGTGTGTCAGATCTATGGCCACACTGTCAATTTTAGTCTCTAAAGAGGTGCGGGTCAGCTGCATCGACTCCTCCAGCCTTTCCATTGCTGCCAGCATCGTGTCCAGTTTGGAGGCGGTTTGGTCCAGCTCGGCCTGCTTCGCCATCTTCCCCTTCATCTGCAGGCCGCCGGTTCCAGCTCTCGTCTTGGGACCCCTAGACATGGGAGGCTCCGTAGCGTCTAGTCAATAGTATGGCCTGAAGAGTCACTCCAGACAATCTGTAAAGAATGGTTTGCCTCAGGAGTGACGCGGTTCAACTGTGAAGGAGCATAGGTTGTCCACTCCCTGCGGGCACGCAGTAGGTACGCTCACAGGAAGACTGGTCTCGCCTGGGAGGGGCACCAGGCCTGAGCCGGTCGCGATGTTTTCCCAAGCGCAATTAGTGGCTAGCGGCGTAGTTGGTTGGCGGGTAAATATCTGATGTGGTGATCCAGTTCAGGGGGGTGCGATCCAGGGGGGGCGGCCTTCTCCGTCAGCCACACACGTGGCAGTGGCAGTAGTCAGCACCCTCCACCCACAAGTTAGGACAGCTGGCGATTGTCACTTCATCCTCTCCCGCTTCTTAGCCCATGCGCCAACTCCCCTGTGGAGATAGTAGGTCTGACAGTGTTTGGGTACCTGTGCTCCGTAAACCGATGGGATGGTCAGAATCAGACACACCTCCGCCCGGTTCAACCAGCACCAGTGCCAGGCAATAGTCTCGTGAGGGGTCAAGGGTGTTCCAGCAATGGTCAGCACTCCATCATACTCTCCGTTGTTACTGTCAGGAGTGAGCAATAGAGGACCAGTTGCTCAGCTTGTACTCCAGGGCTCCCGCATCTATGTGGAGGACCGCAGTCTTCACGGGTGGGGACCACAGCCGATCTACAACAACATCAGGCTCCGCTTCTGCGGCTGCTGGACTATAGGTCAGTGAATGTGACGTATAGAGCATGTCCACGTTCCCCAGACGGGGTAGGTCTTCAGAGTACACTGAGGTGCAAGCAGGGCTCTATGTAGTGGAGCTTCTCAAAAGTGCGGCAGCATCAGAAAGGGGCAAGTGACGGGGCGAGGCCGAAAGAGTCTCAATTACCCCCTCGCGGGCGGTCCGCTGTCCGTATCACCAGTGTAGCCGGAATTACAGCAGCAAATCCGCTCACGTAGCAGGTGGGGGGGTCAGGCGCAACACTCGCCCAGTGCCGTCTCCCTCAGCACGAACGTCAGGCTTCGCTCTGGCTCTGCCGCGGTAGGGGGGGTAATGGCTGCTTACCGTTGAGCACAGCAGCTAATGAGGCTCTGCTAGGAATGTTGTGGCATCAAGGGCTTCCCGCCACCTTCCGTCGCCACAGGGCCTAGCAAGCAGGGCGCATCTCCGACCTCAGGTGGCTGCCGATGCCGGCCGGAAGTGGCTGGAGTATCTCACCCCTAACTCAGCAGGACAGCCCGGGGGCAAGCGGTCGGCTCCAAACCGCACCAGGCGAGGGAGGAGTGCCCCAGGCCCCCTCGTCGACGTTGTCAGGCAAGATCATGTAGGATCGTCAAAGTAGTGAGCTGCAGCAAGGGAGTCGCGATCACAAACCCCTCCACGAGGCAGTCGGCGGGGGGCCAGTCGCAACATGCCTCGGACGTCGTCGCACTCGTTCTCCGGTGTGGGCACAGCAGGTGGTGGGGTTCTGCCGACAGCGGTGGGACGCCGAGGGCCTCCGGCCTCAGTTTGCCACCGCGGGACCTAGCAGTCAAGGCGAATCCCCGACCCTGGGTGATTACTTGCTCCGGCCGGAAGTGTCAGCAGGCGGGAAATTCAGATTCTCTCTCCGCCGAGGTGGTCCGGTAGGAGCAGTCAGCCCCAAACTTCAGCAGCCGAGGGAAGGGTGCCTCGGGCCCCCTCGCTGATGCTTTCAGGCCAAAACTGATGATTTTGGCAGAGAAATGGCCTGTTGTAGGGGAGCTTCTTACGGAATTCTACCTAGGCACGTCAGCCACGACCCCCCATAACAGAGTATCTGATGATTGTATGACTCATTGCCTAATTTCTGCACAATGAACTGTCTGTTGGTCGTATTGCCCATGGCATTAGTTTTGCATAACGAACTGCCTGATAGGTGTGTCATGCAAAAACAACAGTTGATGGACAGAATGCAGAACAATGTCATATATTCACCCCAGTACAGAGATCTGGGCCTAAATCCAGAGTTTTTTTGCTCACCATGCCATTCCAGTTTGAACCCAGTAAATATGCAAATCAGTCTTGACCCTGTGCCCAATGAGAACAGTCCGGCCCGAACTGCCAGGCAAGGTTCTCCCTGGACTGGAAACAAGCATCCTAGGACCGGTTTCGGGGTTTCACCCCTCTTCAGCCAGGATAGCTTGACTCCAGTGGCATGGAGAGCATGGGACCCACGTCTGGGCATACCCGTCCCACTCGGGGTGACAAATGCAAAAACAACAGTTGATGGACAGAATGCATAACAATGTCATACATTTTTGTTTTAAAGCACATGGCTACCTGAAGGCATCCCAGTGCTAAGCGGTAATCTGAAGCTTCATAGGGATCACTTGGGGTAGAGCCATGTTTTCAACAGCTTACGAAAGACAATGTGATTGGGCTCCTTTCGTAACTGAAGAGGGAGAGAGTTCCAAAGTTTTGAGGCATTATACGGAAAAAGACAGCCACCACTTCTGTTCCTCATAATTCTAGGAACTACGGCCAAATGTTGTTTGATAGTTCACAGCTGCCTGCTTGCTTGATAGGGCTGGACCAAAGAGGAAATAATAGCTGGTGATTTCCCACCAAACTCCTTATGAGTAATGCATAAGGTCTTAAAATAAACTCTCTCCTGAATCGGAAGCCAGTGAAGGAGTTTAATGGTGGAGTTTGCTGATTGCCTACTTGGGGACCCCAAGAGAATCCTTGCAGCACAATTCTGCACAATTTGAAGTTTCACAAGGATCGAACTCGGAGACCCAGGATAAAGGGCATTTCCATAGTCCAGGCGCATTAGAATGAGCGCCTGGACCGTGAGCTTTCTAGCTTGTAAGGGGAGTAAAGGAAACACTTTGCAAAGCATTCTTATAATGGCAAATCAAGACGTCACAACCTTCCTGGCTTGGGTTTTAAAGCTAAGATCTGAATCGAGCCCAAAACCAAGTCTCTTTATCTTTTTGCTTGGGAATGGGTGCGGGCCCATGCACATTGGCCACATAGTGTCTGCCTTGAATAGAGAGGGGTTGCCAAGAAGCATAAGCCTTGTCTTGTCGCTATTCAATTTAAGGCATGAAAGTTCCATCCATTACCTCTTCCAAGCAGGGACAGAGGCAGATAGAGGCTCTCTCTGAGTGATTTAGTGCAACCACCAGCTGAGTGTCATCAGCATATGTTACAATAGTCTCCCCAAAGGGGAGAACAATGTCCGTGAGAGGGGCCATATAAACATTAAAAAGAGTAGGGCTCAGGGAGGCACCCTGAGGAACCCCACAATGGAGAGGCAAAAGTTTTGAAATAGCCCCACCCTCAAATACCTGGAACGACCTGCCCTCCACAAAAGATTGCAACCAAGTAAGAGTGGCTGCGGACACCCTCAGACTTCTAAGTCGTTGGACCAAGATGAGGTGATTGACCGTATCAAAGGCTGCGCTGAGGTCTAAGAGGATCACAGCCAGGAAGCTTCCAGCCTCAAGGATTTTCTGGAGTCTTCAATGAGTGCCAGTAGTGCTGTTTCCATTCCTTGACGTGGTCAGAAGCCAGTTTGGGAGGAATGGAGAAGGTTTAAAGATTCGAAGTGCTTAGAGAGCACTGAATTGACATACTTCTCTGCACTTTTGCTAATCCCTAGGAGGAGCGAGATGGGTCGGTAATTGCCAAGACAGTCTGGGTCCAGGCTGGATTTTTTCGAAAGAAATTTGCCCATAGCCTTTTTCCATGGTGGAGGGACCACCCCGGCGGACAACGAAGAGTTGATCAGATCCAAGATAACAGGGCCGGCTAATTCAACCATTTGATTCAAGATCTTAAGTGGATCGGGGTCTCTAGGCGACCCACTTTTTACGAGTGCCGAAGTAGTCTGAAAAGTTTCCCAATCCATGGGCGGAAAGGCCTTTAGAGGAGGTTCTCTACTCCCATGGCAAGGGTCTTAAGAATGGAGACCGTTCTGACAGTCGACCGGGCCAAGGAACTATAAATGGTTTGAATTTTATTGTAGAAATAGTCTGCAATTTCGTTGCAGTGTTGGTCCTTTGCTTCTGGAGTATCAGGTGGGGAGGGGGCTTTCAGTGATTTTTTTATTATCTGAAAAGTTTCACGGGGGAGTTGGCTGCTAAAGAGATTTTTTCCTCATAATAGGTCTGAACTTTATTGATTTCAATTTTATGTTTTTTGATGTCGTCCCTGTACTCCTTTTTCTTACTCAGGGAAAATGCTTTTCTCCAGGTTTTCTCCATTTTTTTACAGATCTGCTTTAACTCTCGGAGTTTGGGGGTGTACCAAGACGTTCTGCTTGCCTCTTTATGCATCTCAATAGATTTCTTCGGGAGGACCTGCCGCCATATTCATGAAAATCGGCATTTGCGATTCTGTAATAGCGAAAAAAAGCGAATCGCTATTCAGAAATCGCAAATCCGAATTCATGAAGAATTGCGATAAAAAAAGCGATTCGCACGCGATCGCAAATTCCGTTAGCGATTACCGATAATCGCAGAAAAAGCGCTATTTTCGGCTACCCGCGCCGGGATTGCGAACTCGCAAATAGCGATATCGCTATTTGCGATATCGCTATTTGCGAGATCGCAAACTCGCGAGATCGGGAAAACGGGAAGTCGCATTTCGAGCCCAGTGATGACATCACAACCAGGAAGCTGCCAGTTCCCACCCCCATTCTCCACTGTGAGGCTGACTGAGAGGGAGCAAGTTGGAGAGCTGCTGCAATACAGGAGAGAACTACAGATCCACAACTCTGCTACAATGTCTGAGGAACCTGTACCTGGCGCAAAAGGAAACTAAAATTTTCCGAGCAGGAGCTAGAACACCTGATAGAGGGGGTGGTGGCCAACCATGAGAAACTGTTTGGAAAAGATTCCAGGAGGGTCCCTGAACAAGAGAAACGTCAGATATGGCAGGGGATTGCCTCCACTGTTAACTCCGTGGGAGTGGCGGACAGGTCCCTAGAGGAGTTAAAGAAACGCTGGTATGACCTCCGAGGCCGTGCCAAGGAGAAGGTGGCGGCGCGCCTTGGAGAGTCGTCGGGCACTGGAGGAGGTGGACCAACAGTCCCACCCAATACTGCCATGGAGGACCAGGTGGAGGACACCCTGGAGAAGGAGGCCTGTATAGGATTCACACGACTCGACTCATCCTGCACCACCCAAGACACCCAAGGTAAGTGGCATGCGACTGCGACCCTGCCCCCTATGACTGTCTATGACCAAATAGGCTCCCCTAATGTCCCATAGGCATGCCATAGTTGCACATCAAGGAATGTCCTGATGCATTGTGGGAGATGTAGTCTGGCCACAATGTTGTAGTACCACAATGCAGCCAGACAGGTCCCAAAGCACACAAAGCCACAGCCATTCAGGGAATGTCACCCAGCATGCATGTAGCAACTGCACGTCTGCCAGATACATGCAACTAATGATCCACCACTTACCCCCACAGGTGGCGAAAGCAGCGATAGTGAAAGGCTGCAAATTGATGAGGAGGTCCAGGAGGAGGAGGTGCCACCACCAACCCAGGCACCAGCCCCTGCCGCTGCTGCAACACCAGCAGCCAGATCCACCTGCAGTGTCCCCCCTGCGACAGGAGCAGCACCCACAGCCGCTGCCAGGCCAGCTACCATTGTGCCTCCTGCTACCGCTGCACCACCTAGAGCCGCAACCAGGGCAGCTACCAATGTGCCCCCTGCATCTGGCACACCAGCAACACCAGCTGTCACACCCCCTGCATCTGGCGCACCAGCAACACCAGCTGTCACACCCCCAGCAGCTGTCGCCACAACATCCGGGCCCACGCCAGTTGCCACACAGCGGCCAGCCACAGACTCAGGCCAGCAGGGCAGGCGTGGCAGGTCACGCCAGCACTCCACTCCAGCAAGCAGGCGGGCCAATGGACAGGGACTGGCGCGTCTCAGCGTTGAAAGACGCATGTTGCGGATACACCAGCGCCAGGCACGACAGCAAGGAGCTATTCAGCTGCAGCTCCATATGATAGGGCGCAATGTGGCCACAGTTGCAGGCCACATGGACGGCATGAGGGCGGCCATGGCAGGTGTGGGTGAGGGAATGGCCCGCATGGCTGCAGCCATGGAGGCCAACACCGCTGCGATGTCCACACAGCGCAGTGCAGCACGCCGCCGCCACCGTCAACTTATGAGCCGGCTGGCCTCATACAGCAGGGCGAATTATGTAGCTGCAAATGCAACTTCTCTGTTGGCGCGGCGCTCCCTGACACAGCAGCACCAACTAGTCCAGTGCAGTGAGGACATGACCAGGGTCCTGGAGCACCTCACCACGGCCGTCATGGCACTACACCCTCCAGCAATACCATCCACTGTGGGGGGTGATGATGCTAGTGAGGGGGCGTCCAGCGTCAGCAGCCACTCAGCCTCACAAATCCCACCACACAGCCGCAGCACCAGGCCCACTCCAGGTCCTGAAGCCCCGGAGGAGGATGCCCCTCAGAGGCGCTTGGGCGCAACGCGCAGTAGGCGCACCTGAGAACTTCAGACTTTCATTGGCACAGGCTGACGTTAGGCCTGCCATGTTCTAATACACAGCAGTATGCTGTAATACTGTTAGTGGGAGTTATTTGTACTGGAACCTTATTTATTTTTTGTGAATTGAACAAATAAATTTATTTTGCTATACACATTAGCGTTGTGTCATCATTACATTTTGCATGCATTGTTGATTTGTGGGGTGATGGAAGAGGTTGTACTAGAAACTGTTCACTGTGATGTGGTTGCGACGTCTGTGCCCTTCTGCTGGGTTCTCCCCATGTGCATGGCGCGCATGTGCAGGTGGCCGGTTGTCCCCCTCAGATTCACTGCCAGAGATGTCAACAGGTATCCGGCGCTTGGTTGCAATGTTATGTAGTATTGCGCAGACAGCCACAATGCGGCAGCACACTGCAGGACTGTAATACATGGCCCCACCTGTCTTGTGCAGTATGCGGAACCTGCTCTTGAGCAGGCCAAATGTCCTTTCTATGCAATTCCTTGTCCGTATGTGTGCAATATTGTAGCGACGTTGCTGGGGTGTAGCAGGGTTGAGGTATGGGGTCAGGAGGTATTCACAGAGGGCGTAGCCACTGTCACCTGAATGAGAGGAGCAGATGGTGATTGCCTGTGCTGCGCTGTTACATCTTAGCAATGTGACATTTTCAACAAAGTGTACTTACCAAGTAGGTGTCCTTCCCCAAACTCTCCCCTGACCAGTCGTGTGTGGAGGCCGCTGTGCCGGAATATGAAGGAGTCATGGGTACTCCCTGGGTACTGTGCGACAATGTCAGTGATGTATGTCTTAGCATTGCAGACCATCTGGATGTTGAGGGAGTGGTAGGACTTTCTATTGCGGAACATATACTCCATGGCAGCTGGTGGGCAGATGGCGACGTGGGTACAGTCTATGCATCCGAGCACATGTGGAAAATGGGCTACATTGTAGAATTGTAGCTTGGTCATGTCCAATTCCTGTTGGCTGGCGGGGAATTTGATGTGACGGTGTAGCTGGGTGAGCATGGCGTCAACAAAAGTGTGGAGGCAGCGTGACATGGTGGGCTGGGATATCCCCCCAGCAGCCGCTACTATCCCCTGGAAACTCCCGGAGGCCAGGAGGTGCAGGCTACACAATACGTGCACATGTGTAGGCACCGCATTGGTACGGCTTGTTGGGTGCTGCATCAGGGGGTCAAGGTCCTGTATTAGCTGCATTATCATTTCCCCATTCAGCCTGTATTTAGCATATATCTGCTCTCTGGTTTGGGCCAGCACGGTGACCCGCTGGCGGAATATCCTGTCCTGGATCCTGCGTCTCCTCCGTGCTAATCGCTGTAGCCTTCGACGCCTCACCACCATGTACATTCCTGGCATTGTGGGACTCCTAATGCTGCTGCTGATGATGGTCCTTATGTGTGATTGGTCAGGCCAGAACCTGTTGGTGATTGGACAACGGTTTTTTGAAAGTTTTTTTTGCATGGCTTTTATGGTTACCACCTGCTTTGAGTTGTCCTTATTTTGCGCGGTGCAAAATGCGATTTTTGGGTTTTTCGCTATTAGCGATTTTTCTTGAATACCGATTGCGATTATATAGCGAATTCGCAAACACAGAATAGCGAATTCGCTAATATTTTCGCAGAATCCGTGGTTTCTCGCATTTTCCGATTCGCTAATGCTCACCTGCCGGGATTCTGCGAATATAATAGCGAATTCGCTATTCTGTGTTTGCGAATTCGCTATTTTGATGTTGAATGCCGATTACGGAAATTGCGCCCGCAATTGCATTTTCGCAGCGATTGCGGGCGCAATTTTACTTCATAAATTAGGCTGCTGGTCTAATGACCCTTCGATCCAGCTGTTAAATTGATCGTTAGCCACAATAGGGCCAAAGTCATGGAATGGCTTAGAATTTTCCAATGTAGGTGCCCAATTTTCTAAGGAGAGTTTCGACCAGCATCAGGTTGTAAATTGTTCTGGATGACTTGGAGGTGTGACATAGGTGGGCAACCAACAGAAAGGAATCAAAAAATTATCTGACCAAGGAATAGAAATTGGTTCCTGGCCAAATAACTCCACCAGATTCGAGAATAGAGGATCAAGGAGATGTCCTTTTGCATGTGTTGCGTGATCCACTTTCTGTGTAAGCTGAAGGGCCGCAAGATGATGGGAAAGCTCAATTGCGGTCGTTGAAGCAGGGTCATCGAAATGAACATTAAAATCACCCAGGAGAGTAAAATTCTGGGCGGTGCCTGTGAGATTGGCGTCAATTTCCGCAAGTAATTTGAAGAATTGACCCATGGATGTAGGATAAATTAAAATGCTCAAAAGAAGTGACCCATGGATGTAGGATAAATTAAAATGCTCAAAAGGGAGAGCGTATGTGTGAATCCGATTGTGAAGTGAAGATTCTCACAATCGGGGAGAGGGCTCCCGAATTCACCCCAGTACAGAGATCTGGGCCTAAATCCATCGTTTTTTGGCTCAGCATGCCATTCCAGTTTGAATCCAGCCATATGTAAATCAGTCTTTACACTGTGCCCAATGGGAGCAGTCCAGCCTGAACTGCCAGGCCAGGTCCTCCCTGGACTGGAAACAAGCATCCTAGGACAGGTTTCTGGGTTTCACCCCTCTTCAGCCATCGTTTTTTGGCTCAGCATGCCATTCCAGTTTGAATCCAGCCATATGTAAATCAGTCTTTACACTGTGCCCAATGGGAGCAGTCCAGCCTGAACTGCCAGGCCAGGTCCTCCCTGGACTGGAAACAAGCATCCTAGCGCAGGTTTCTGGGTTTCACCCCTCTTCAGCCAGGCTAGCTTGACTCCAGTGGCATGGAGAGCACAGGACCCACGTTTGGCCATACCCGTCCCACTCTGGATGACAAATGCAAAAACAACAGTTGATGGACAGAATGGAGAACAATGTCATGCATTCACCTCAGTACAGAGATCCTGGCCTAAATCCATAGTTGTTTTGCTCACCATGCCATTCCAGTTTGAACCCAGCCATATGCAAATGTTATTTCATCCTCCCAAAAACATGCCTGGCTACCCCAGAAAATCATTTTAACAAAGCACCAATTAACATTGCAATAATAATTTTGTCTGTATGTATTTGTATTTCTCTGTGTATGATCCTTGCAAATCAGCCTTGACCCTGTGCCTCATGTGAACAGTCCAGACCGAACTGCCAAGCCTGGTCTTTCCTGGACCAGAATCAAGCATCCTAGGACCGGTTTCTGGCTATCAGCCGACTTCAGCCAGGATAGCTTGACTCCAGTGGTTTAGTGAGCACGGGACCCACGTCTGGGCATACCCTTTGCATATGGCCATGTCTGACCTGGGGTGGCTTGGTGAGCAAAATAACGATGGATTAAACCCAGATATGTGACTGGGGATGAATGTTTTGCCATTGTGCAACATTCCGTCCATCATCTTGTGTATTTTGATGACATTGGTACATGGCATTCGAATGCAACCACCCATGCTTTTAGACATAACTTGGCAGTTCGGGCTGGACTGTCCCCATGAGGCACAGGGTCAAGGCTGATTTGCATATGGCCATGTCTGGGGTGATGTGGTGAGCAAAAAAACGATGGATTTAGGCCCAGATCTCTGTACCTGGGTGAATGTATGACATTGTTCTGCATTCTGTCCATCAACTGTTGTTTTTGCATGTACCACTGTCATAATATCCACTTCACACTAATTAATGCACAACAGTGCTTTGTGCTGCTTTGCATTACTTTTGGGTGACTTTGCAGCATAAAAAAAGTTTTGTTCTGGACATTAAATTGAAAAAACACCTTTTGGGCTGGTTTGCGACACTTATTGCACACAAACACAGCACAAAATGTCTGTAAATCTGGGCCTGAGTATCTTCCAGTGAAGGTTGTTTTCCCTGATGTGACCTGTGAGGTCGAAGTAGGCACTAGTGTTTAGACTAGGAGAGACTGATAGAAGCCTCAGCGCAGTTGTTATAGGGAAACAGGCCTTTTTGAGTGTGCATCTGTGGTGGAACTGCTTATTATCTTCCAGCTCTTCTTGAGTAAAAATCCATCTAGTTTTCTCTATCCTGACCTTTTAACCCTTTTATGCCCAAGGCAGTTATTGTGAGTGTCTTAATGTTTATTTTGAGAGTGTGGTTGAGCATGAGGCTTGTGAGTGGGTTTGACTCTGTGAACAGCAGAGTCCATATCATACTGACAAAATGGTGAATGGATTTGTGCGATGTTCCTATGGTTTTGCTGAACTTCTCCTCCATATTTTGCATTTCTGTTTAACCTGTCATAATTACAGTGTCCATGTTGGTGGTAGAGGTAACACTGAGCCTCCTCAGAGCAGCTGCAGTTCCCTGCTAGAGTAATACCATCCCCAGCTCCATACTCGCTCACTGTTTTTTATCCCAAAAGAAGCCCGGCCCACCCCAGGGCCTACTTAATGCAGAACACAGTCCGACCACATCAGTAGGAACCTTGCCAACGAGCTTCCTAAGAGACAATGGTATCCAGTTCCTAATTGCCCCAGCCTGATTCAGTTGCCGCCTTTTGACCAAGAGACACCGCTGCTGCCTGGATTTTCCCGCTCAATGTTCTTCCTACCAACAGAAGCCAACCCACCCCAGGACCTAATTAATGCAGGCTAGGCACGGACACCTCAGTAGGCACCTGAGTACCTAGTTTGCCACTTACCAGTTGCCTACAGTTCGTACTTGTTCCAGCCTGATCCAGTTGCCTCTTTTTTGCCCAAGTGACTTGGCCGCTGCCTGGGTTTTCCTGCTCACCATTCTTCCAGCCAAAAAATGCCCTGCCCACCCCAGGACCTACTTAATGCAGGCCGCAGTGTGAACACACAGCGGACACGCACAGCAGATGTGCACAGAGGATGCACCACTGGCACACCGAAGGGGCACCAAAGGCAAGCCTGTCTGCACTTGGACCGCGCCTGGCACTAGAAACGCTGACTACTTGACAATTCAATGCAACAACACAACCACAGCCACCACCGGAGCCAATGAAATCCTTCACAACCTCAACAACACATACTGGCAAACACGCTGCTGCTGCAAATCCACACCGGCACCTCATTCGGACCTCTCTCCTGCACCCATTGAGATTTCACCTGTGACACCTCAGACACCACCACCTCCAAACAACCAACACATGCCACCCCCACCACCCCACACTAACTGTCTGCCATGTTCCTCAATGTCTGATCCCATTGGAAACACTCCACTGAAATATGGGACCTCTTCAACAGCAACACGCACAACCTCTTTCTTCGGACTGAAACATTGCTCAATCCAGCTTCCAACCCGGACATCGCCGCAGTCATCCTGTCTGCCTACAAAATCACACAACCCTCAAAAACACAATTGACTGCACGAACACCAACTTCATTGAACACCTCCACTTCACAGTATGAATGGACTACAACACCACCCTTAAGGGAACCCTCTCCAACCGTTCCTCGAGTGGAATTCTGCAACCACATTACAGACTTCTTCCATCCCCTCTCCATCAGATCCACCAACTATATCCTCTTCAGGAAACTCAATTTCCACCTGGAGTACACCACAGACCCTAACTCCATGACCCTCCTCATCAGCCTCAGCAACCTCTGACTCACCCATCTCATCCAAGGACCAACCAACACAGCAGGCCCCACTGTCTACCTTATTTTCTCCTCCAACAACATGATCATCACCACTCATATGGTCCAACCACTACATCATACATTTCAAGATCCCACCAAGCCAAGCCACCGCACCAGAAAAACCCAAAGCACTATCAAGACACTGGGACTATATCCAAAGAAAACTAGACCAAGTTCCTACTAGAACGCCCACCAAACCACACAGGGAACCTCGATGTCGACATCAAACTCTTCAATGAGTGGCTCGCAAAAAGAGCCAACCTCACTGCTCCCACTAGAAACAAGACCTAAGAAAACAACAAATGACTTAGATGGTGCACAAACGACATCAGGGAGTCCAAGCGCCACTACAAACAACTTGAGAACAAATTGAGACTTGACAAAAACAACACCGCAATATTCACATACAAAGCCGCCCTGAAACTCTACCACCAACAACTATGAGACACAAAGAAAAAGACCCTAACTCTCAGACTAAAAGCCAGCTGCAACAATGTCAAATAACTCTGTAATAATCCAAGGGAGGCAGAAGAGTAGGTTGAGATAGGTTTAATTAATGGCATACAGAAACAGCCAACCGGTTCAGTTGTAGTCTAAGGTAGAGATGAATTCCCTAGTGGAATCCCTCACAAGAGCATAGTAAGGTTCTAAGAATACACAGGAGTCATACTTAAAGAGACAAGGTATAAATAAACATTACAAAACAAACCTAGGATATTACATCATCTCCTCTTCTTAACAGAAATAAACATGAGAAAAGCAGCAACGAATAATAGTCTAATTACAAAATATATTAGAAAACTTATTCTCTAAATCTTGAAGGTCTATTTACAATACGAGAGCTCTTCCTGGTACCTGTGTCAGAAGAAGAAGTATTGTTAAGTACAGAGGTATTAGAGGGACCTTCAGAAACATGTGAGGAGGAATTAGCTTTAGAAAGAACCCCAGAGTCAGGGGCAATTTTAGCAACTCTGTTGAGATTCCACCAGAAACCTCCTTCAACTTGTATGGCATTGCCTGTGACTTTAACAACTTTAGCAGGAGGTCCAAACTTGCTTTCCCCTTTGCTAACATGCCCAGACTTCCTGATCCGTACAAAATCCCCAACTTCCAACACACTCTCTTTTGTTCCTTTCCTTACATCAAAATATTCCTTTTGTTTGGACTGGGCAATTGAAACATTACTTTTAACAATGGACATGAGACTAGAGACATCTGAACTTGACTTAATCCATTTGGACATCCACCCAGGACAAAATGAAGTGTTTGGCTTCCGCCCTCTCATTAACTCGAAAGGAGAGATCTTGGTGGAGGAGTGAGGGGTGGTTCTGTAAAACCAAATCATGCTCTTCAAGGCTTTACCGACCTCGACATTGCTACATCTAGCCCACTTCACACAGTCGCCAACAACTCTGTTCATCCTCTCAACAAGTCCGTTCCCTTGAGGATGATAAAGGGAACTCTTGACATGCTTGACCCCAGACCTGGAGAGAAATTCAATAAACTCATGGCTCACAAATTGTTTCCCATTGTCGGAAACCAACACTTCAGGAAACCCTTCCCTGCTCCATACATCACAAAGGAATTCAATAACACTTTTGGTATCAACATCTTTGGTAAGTTTAAACTCTGGCCATTTGGAAGTATAGTCAACTAAAACCAAAATGAACCTGAAACAACCACTGAGCACGGAATAGGGACCCATTATATCAATGCCCAGTTTAGCCCAGGGACGATCTGGACATTCAACTGGCATAAGGGGAGGAACCCAGGTCTTGAGACTCTTATCAGAAGATTTACATATACAACATTCTGCAACAAAGCAGTCAATATCTGAATCCATGGCAGGCCACCAGAACATCTCTCGAATTCTACGTTTGGTGAAGGAACAACCTAAATGACCCTCATGAGCTTTGGCAATTATGTCTTTTCTAAAGGCAAAAGGAGGGATGATTTTGTCATTCCGTAATAAAATACCATCCTCAATGGAAATCTCATGTCCAACTTTAGAAAATGGTTGAAGAGAAGCAGACAACACTTTTTCACGTGGTCAGCCCACCTTGACAAAATTGCAAACATCTTGCAGAATACTATCTTTATCAAAAGCTTTCCTCCACTCGACTTCAGAACAAACTTGTAGCTCAGGAATGTCCACACAAGCAACTAAGCAATCATCACAATCTTCATCAATAAGATTGGAAAATGGAATGTCGACATCATCGTCACACACAGTAGGAGGAAAACGAGACAAGAAATCAGCCCTAACGTTTTTCCCTCCGGCAATATGTACAACATCAAAATTGTATTGTAAGAGCCTAGTGACCATTCTTAAAATCCTGGGTGTACAACACTTGGTAAGACCACCACCTAAGATGTTAACTAGAGGTTTGTGGTCAGTTTGAAGCAAAAAACGCGTACCCCAAATGAACGGTCTGAATTTCTCAATGGCCCAGGTGCAGGCCAAAAGCTCCTTCTCTATCACAGAGTATTGAATCTCAGCCGATCTCAACACTCTTGAAGCAAAACTGATGGTTCTTTCCACACCACCTTCATTTTGTGTTAAAGTGGCACCAAGACCGACACAACTTGCGTCAACAGTAAGACAACAAGGTAAGGCAGGATCAAAAGGTTTAAGAACTGAATCAGACATCAGGGAAGCTTTCACTTTTTCAAAAGCTAGAACACACTCTTCGCACCACACGAATTTGACGCCTTTTCTCAACAAATTACTAATAGGACGTACAATGGTCGCATAGTGGGGAATAAACCTGGAGTAGTATTCACAAATACCCAGAAGAGATTTAACTCCAGTTTTATCGGACGGAGTAGGGGCTTTGGAAATTGCGTCTAAAAGTCCAGGTCTAGGCTTAATTCCATCTTGCGTCAAAATGTGACCGAGATACTCAACTTCCGTACACAAGAATTTGCATTTTTCAAGTTTCAGAACAACACCATGATTTTGAAATAAACCAAGAACATTATCTAGAACACAGTCATGAGAACCTACGTCTTTGCCAAAGATTAACACATCATCTTGGAAGACTGTTACGCACTTGACACCATGCAAAATATTACCCATAACTCTCTGAAAGACCGAAGCGGCCGACGCTAGACCAAAAGGCATGCGTTTATACTGAAACGTACCCAAAGGAGAAATAAAAGCAGTAATGTGACGGGAATCGGGATGTAGCTCAACCTGGTGGTAGGCACTGGCTAAATCAAGTTTGGTGAAGAACTTTGCTCCTTTGGTAGCTGCGAAAAGGTCGTTAATACGGGGAAGGGGATGAGAATCTACCCAAATCTCCTTGTTGACTGAGCGAAGGTCAACACAGACCCTAAGTTTCCCATCCCTCTTACGGGCTACGACCAAAGGCGAAAGCCAAAGAGAGGACTCAGTAGGTTCAATCACACCACACTCACATAACATTTCCAGTTCTTTCTTCAAATCATCTTTGACACTGAAAGGTACACCCCTAAGTTTGTGTTTAACAGGTGTTGATCCTTCTTTTACAATGATCTTGTGCTTAAAGCCTTTTATTTTGCCCAGTTTTGAACTAAAAACGGAGGGAAACTTGCATTTAAGCATTTCTAGATAATCAGAACATGTAGCAATAAAGACTTGTTCCCTCGCACCAGGTTTAAGTGTCATTCCAAAAAGACCCTGATGGAACCAACCCAATATGTTGAGTCCTTTAATAGCAACATAAATTTTCCCTCTAATCTTCCTTCCCTGAAAACATAGGATGTCTTCAAAGAAGCCAAGGAGACTGATCCTCCTCCCTTCGTAAGACACAGGGGCACGGTCTGGAGGAAGAAGAGGACGAGAATTACTCCAAGTAAAGTCAAATAAATCCTTGTCAATCATGGTGATTTTGGCACCAGAATCTACAAGGAGTTTCAAAATTTTGTCACCGACAGTCACCTCAATGATGGGGTCAACACAGGAATCAGGATCACCTTCAATTATTGATTCATCAGGAAAATCAGAAACAACTCCAATAGTTATCTCAGAATCTGAAGACGAATCAGAATCCACAACACCCACAACAGGTTTATCAAAACTTTTCTTATTTTTCAATTTTAAGCAGACCTTAGCAAAGTGTCCCAACTTTTTACAATAGTTGCACACCACGTTGGAAGCAGGACAAGAAGAACCTTTAAGATGTTGGGGGTTGCCACATCTAATGCACATTTGGGAGGAAATGGTTTTATTCCAAACTTTACCTTTAGAGGTATTCAGTATAGGTTTTTTTTTGTTAAACTTGGAAGAAGAATTTAAACTTAAGGCATTTATAGGTTCAATAACTTTGTCTTCAAGTTCTTTGAGAGAAACCATAGATGTTTCAACACTTTTTGCTAATTTAATGGTGTCATCCAGAGACGGATCACTCAATGCTAACAACTTTTGTCTAATGTTTTTATCCTTGCAATGGCACACAAACTGATCCCTTATAAGTTGTTCATTGAAGTTCTCAAATTTACACTCAGATGCCAATCTGCGTAAAATAGAGATATAAGTATCAATATCTTCGGAATCAGCTTGTTTCCTTTTAAAAAAAGTGTGTCTACGAACCATAAGATTAGGTTGTTTATCGAAACGTATTTTGAGTTTCAAAATGGTGTCACTATATTCATCAGAAACAACACCTTCAGTAACAGGTAGGTCAGGAAGGTGTTTGTAGACAGACCTGCCCTCAAAGCCTAGGGAGTGTAAAAGAAGACATTTCTTCCTTTCGGGGCGAAATCTAGATGCCCCAATAGCTCCTAGATAATTCTCAAAGGCATCATGCCAGATTTCCCACCTTATAGAAGGTTCGCCAGGAGTTTCCAGGAAAGCTGGAGGTGGATTTACTGACTGTAGGGTAGACATGGCTTAATGACGAAATTAATAAGGTTAATGAGACGAAATGTGAGTCACAGTTGTGTACAATAAAATAGTGTGTGCCAATGTAAATTAGAGAACAATTGTCAAGTAAATAGAATAAACATTAAACTGTACTTTATGTTGGTACTATAAACAAAAGAGCTGTGTACATCAGCGTGTGTCCAGGAAAAGCTGTGTACAAAAATACGTAGAAAGTGAAAACTGTGCGCATAAATAACTTGAAAACAGGAGCTGTGCGCATCAGCGAACAAATGGTTGCTAAGCAATGAACGCTGTGCGCATCAGCGGTGAATGCGCGAAGACGAAAATAAGAGCTGTGCGCATCAGCGGTGAATGCAAGAAGAATGTTCAGTACGTAATAAAGGCGAATGGTAGGACCAATCTCAAAGGTTAAAACATTCGTCCAATGAAAATGAACAATGGAAACGAAGGTTGAGGACGTCAGACGCTCTTCACAACGCTGTTCACAAACGTGCTGACATGGAGGCTGAGGTAGACGTCATAGGACTGCACACGGAAACAGAATGCAGGCGATCAAAGTTCCAGTAACACAAGGTCTCGAGGAATGGCACGAGGTACGAAATATAATTTTGAAATGACAACGGTCAAAGTCAAAACAGAGCAAAAATGTCAAAAAAAAATATAACGTAGAGGTCCGAGTAACCACAATCGATGCAAAACAGAGACGAAGTAAAGAAAATAAATAGTCTTACAGTTTTTTTTCGTGGTCTTCGTTCGAAGTCGGTAGATTCAGCCAAATGAAGGATGTGGTACTCGAAGGTCCTTTCTGAAGTTTCCGCAGATGTAGACAGTTTCGAAAAGGCAGGAAAGTACCGCCGTGACTGTAGAAAGCTCGCCTGATGATTCCGTGTGGAAATAAATAATGCCGACTCGATCCTGAAAGTGACGAGTGGTCAGCGATGGCAGGAACGAAGTTCTATCTCTTGATGGCCAGGCCCAAGGGTATTACACAGCACGCATCGTCGCCAATAAATTTATGTAATAATCCAAGGGAGGCAGAAGAGTAGGTTGAGATAGGTTTAATTAATGGCATACAGAAACAGCCAACCGGTTCAGTTGTAGTCTAAGGTAGAGATGAATTCCCTAGTGGAATCCCTCACAAGAGCATAGTAAGGTTCTAAGAATACACAGGAGTCATACTTAAAGAGACAAGGTATAAATAAACATTACAAAACAAACCTAGGATATTACAAACTCATTATCATTGTCAAGGAGTTTTCCAATCCCACAGCTGCCAACAACATCATCCCATCCCAAGCACTCTGCAATGACCTCTCAAATTGAACAGCAGATTGCAAAGATCTACAACACATTAGAACCACAGAATACCAATATGAGCTCCCCCGACCAGCCGGACACCTCCTACATTGCCAGACATCATCTAGCCAACTGGAAACCCCTCTCAAATGAAGAAATAACTGCCCTGATGATTACCATCCAATCAGGAGCCCCCTCAGACCCATGCCCCCACTTCATATACAACCTTGGAGGAACCTTCATCTCCCCTGTGCTCAAAGCTTTCATCAACACCTCCATAACCACCGGCACCTTCCTATCTTGCTGAAAATACAGAAGTCAACGCCCTATTGAAGAAACCAACAGCAGACCCCAACACCATCAGCAGCTACAGACCCATCTCTTTCCTGCCTTTTCCAGCTAAAGTCATTGAGAACCCTATCAATGCCCAACTCGCAGCCCACCTAGAGCTCTATCAACAGCTAGATAGCTCTCAGTCAGGCTTTTGCACCAACCACAGCACAGAGACAGCCCTGATTGCGGCCATCGATGACATTATAAGCATCCTTGACAGAGGAGAAATGGCCTGTTGGACATGGCCTTCTTAGGGGAAATTACCCCAAAACGTTTTGCTTTTTCCTCCTAGTCTTTGCTGACTCTCTTTGCCTAACCTTAGGAATCTGGTCTTCTTCCTACTGTACTGCAGAGGGAAGGTACGCGCACCTGCCTCGTTTGAATTTGGGCTTGGGATGCGTATGTGATGAGTTTAGGTGCTGTACCTTTGTGTGCCCGTGAACGGGTGCGGGACATACCCAGGGTGGGGATGGCACTGGCTAGTAGCGGGACGTACCACTGATTGTGCACCCACCAGATAGATTGTCAGCCCTGTATTGCATCTGCAATTGCAAGCCTGTGAGGTGCCATTGTATCCCTGCCTAAGTTGGCATCACTTACACCTCAGCCAACCTGATGGCTGCCAGTGAGGTGGTAGGGCGAAGGCTGGGCTGGTGCCTATGGATTTTCCTGGCCCAGGTAGAGAGGAACCCCCACAAAGGGAACTTCCCCTGCCTTGGAGCTCACCTCTTCCCATAGGATCCTGAATCTCTTGTGAGGCTTCTGGGTCATGAGCACATCCTCACTGTCAAGGCACTGTGGAAGTGTGTGCGCCTTCCTAAACAGATTTGGAAGAGGCACTGACACGACGTACCAAAACTTGGGCTGGTCTGCCAACGCAGACCAGAGTGTGCGCACTGGCCCTGGTGTTGTTTCAAATAGGTGTCCCACCTGTCGTTGCAGGCTGATGGATGTGCCCTGTCACCTATGGCATTGTAGATAGGTGCCCAGCCTACCATTGCGGGAAGGTGAGAATATACTTGCCTCCTCTGTGTTCTAACCACTGGGTCAGCCTTGCCAGTGCAGGCCAGTGCCTGCACGCTTAAATTCAAGGTGCTAGGGCCAGCGGTGAGCCATTTGCCAGGCCTGTCCTGGCCGGTGTGAAAGTGTGCGTGCCCTTCCTATCCGTGTTAGGAAGTGGCGCTAATTCAATGTTCTGGAACACAGGCTGCTCTGTCTTTGCATGTAAAGAAACAAGGACCCCCGGGAAAGGATAAGGTTCCTGGGTCAGGGCAAACAATTTGTGGGAAGTAATACACCCAGGCAGACACATAGAACACTGGCACAGTTCAAAATAGCTAAAAAGTAACAATTAATGATAAGACACTGGATTAGCACAGAAAATACAGTTTAATAAATGTGATACAAAGTGTCATGAAATCATTCATTGGTATGTTGATAAAAAACAATAGAAACAATTATTTTTCCCTTTTCTAACAGATGTGCATTATTTGTTTATATAAAAAAATGATACAGTGGAGAGATGGTTTCCGTCTACGCGTTTCGACACGTTGAAGGTGTCTTCCTCAGGACACTAACATCTTGATACAGATATTGTATTTTCAAATAATGTGGAGAAGAATAGCTAAAATGAGTTCGAGTTCAGTTCACATCTAGTTGCTGGACTCCTTTCTCTGAGGTGAAGCTGATAAGTAGTGATATAGCTTCTTGTGTGGAAAAGTTTCATCCACGTGACTTGCGATGGATCAAATTATTGTAAGAACGTCTTCAAATCCTGAAAATAGGAGTAACGCAGCTCTCCTATCAATTAGGCGCTAGTACATTCGTAGATGTTAAAAACTTGTGTTTATCCGATAGTGATAGAGGTCAACTTGATGGCTGTCTGGGCCGCTATTTGAATGCTGTTTTGAAAGTTGTATAACAAGCCGGAGCAGCGTCGCTTCGCTTCTAGGGCAAGATCAAGCTGTTTAAAAAACCCATATAGCGGGCCAGAGCAGCGAGGCTTCGCGTCTAGGAGAATTTTAGGCTAGATCAAATTGCCGGCTATCTGTATTAAAATCGGTATGGCAAGCCGGAGCAGCGTGACTTCATGTCTAGAGAGGATCTAGGTAAGATCGGATTACCGGCTATCTGTGTTTAAAAATGCATAACAAAACTGGAGCTGCGTGGACAGGCGTCTGTAACCTCAGCGAGTCAGTGACTCTAGACGTGAAGTCACGCTGCTCCGGCTTGCCATATCGATTTTAATACAGATAGCCGGCAATTGGATCTTGCCTAAACTTCTCCTAAACGCGAAGCCTCGCTGCTCTGGCCCGCTATACGGGTTTTTAAACAGCTTGACCTTGCCCTAGACGTGAAGCGACGCTGCTCCGGCTTGTTATACAACTTTCAAAACAGCATTCAAATAGCGGCCCAGACAGCCATCAAGTTGACTTCTATCACTATCAGATAAACGCAAGTTTTTAACATCTACGAATGTACTAGCGCCTAATTGATAGGAGAGCTGCGTTACTCCTATTTTCAGGATTTGAAGACGTCCTTACAATAATTTGATCCATCGCAAGTCACGTGGATGAAACTTTTCCACACAAGAAGCTATATCACCACTTATCAGCTTCACCTCAGACAAAGGAGTCCAGCAACTAGATGTGAACTGAACTGGAACTCATTTTAGCTATTCTTCTCCACATTATTTGAAAATCCAATATCTGTTTCAAGATGGTAGTGTCCTGAGGAAGACACCTTCAACGTGTCGAAACGCGTAGACGGAAACCAACTGTCCACTGTATCATTTTTTTATATAAACAAATAATGCACATCTGTTAGAAAAGGGAAAAATAATTGTTTCTATTGGTTTTATCAACACACCAATGAATGATTTCATGACACTTTTTTATCAAATTTATTAAACTGTATTTTCTGTGGTAATCCAGTGTCTTAACATTAATTGTTACTTTTTTGCTATTTTGAACTGTGCCAGTGTTTATGTGTCTGCCTGGGTGTATTACTTCCCACAAAATGATCTGTCTTTGCAGACTGGTGGTTGCGCACTGGAATCTATCATGACTAAACTCATGAGCAGTTTGCCATTGTAGGTTGCTGGTGCCTGTGATTGCATGTGCCCCCTGCCAAAGCAGGCTTGCGCATGTGCACAGACACATGTTTTAGTTAAAGCTGTGTCCATTTTGCTATGCAGACTCGGGCTGGCACACTTGCACCCCTGGTGCTGGGAACTATGTGTCCCACCTGCCATCGTACGTCCATGTGCTCACTAGCACATGTGCACCCAGGAAGTGAGGAATGCCTATGTGTATTTTTACTACCTATGAGGCCTGCTCTTTCCATAGGTTAACATGAGAAGGTGGTTGACATTACTTCAGACAGCAATAGTGGATGGCAGTGGAGCAGCCTCATGATGTTTCATATCAATGAATTTAAAGTGCCAAACCCTTTCCATTGGTAAAGGGATTTTGGTATAACTCGCTTAGAAATGCCACTTTTAGAATATGGACATTTCTACGCTCCAAGAGTGGTGGGGCAGTGGTTCCTGGTTCCAGTGGATGCCATGGGTTTGGAGGAGCACATCTCTGCATTCTGCATGCGACAGCCATAAACCATGGGCATCCCATGGGAATGGCATTTGAGGGCCGGATGGGATAGATTGAAGATAGAGGTTTTGACCCTTAGCTTCTAGAGGCCGCATTATAGGCCCACTGAGGAATAGGATCACAGCCCAACTGCAGACAAGCCTACAATTTAGGGGAGACATCTGTGGCCCAAAGGGAATCCCCTTATACCACCCCAAACTATAAAGACACCGACAGTATAACAACAGGTTTCATCCTTCAGCCAGAGGTGAGATACGCTTGTGGGGACATGGGACTGGAGAACTTGGATTGCATAGGGCACATTGACAGAGGACTCTGTTGTGTACATGGAGAATAACTATCTGAATATTGGCTGGCCTGGGCCGAGGACCTGCTGAAGTGTGGTTACGTGAAATATGCTCACCAAGGGTGCAACCGCGGGCCTCCTTTTCTCCCGGAGATCTCAGGGACATCAAAGTTCTTCCGTGAGGGACCTACACCATCTACCTGTGACAGCTGGAGAGTTGTGCCCTCTCAAGTGCCCACCATGGCTACTGAATCCCAACTGGTAGCGTGCTGTGGGGGTGGAATTAAGACTTGTGTCTGGATACTGGCTTCCCTAGTGCAAAGCCCCAGAAATCTTGTAATGTAATGTAAAAATTACTTATAAAGCGCGGCATACACCGGACGGTTTCTTGGCGCTGTTCACTGTATTCGGTGGGAGGCAGAGGGGGGGGGGTGAGAAAAGCCTATGAATAGACACTACGGAAGAGGTGGGTTTTAAGGAGAGACCTAAATTGAGGGTGGGAGCAGGGGAGTCTAAGTTCCAATGGGAGAGAGTTCCAAAATGAGGGGGCCAGAAAAGAAAATCTGAGACCTCCATGTTTTTTGCGCCTGTATCTGGGTACCTGGAGGAGTGCTTGGTCAGAGGATCGGAGGTGCCTGGAGGGGACATAGCGATGTAGGAGGGAAGAGATGAAGGAAGGGCCGATGCCGGCCAAAGATTTATGAGTAAGACAGCCAAGTTTGAATTTGCAGCGCTCTGATACAGGGAGCCAATGAAGGGCTTTGAGCAGCGGGTGGACGTGATGATGTTTGGGTTGATGATAGATTAGGCGAGCTGCCTGGTTCTGTATCAACTGCAGTCGTTTGATCTGATATTGAGGGATGCCTACATACAAAGCGTTAGCGTAGTCGATCCGAGAGATGACTAGGGCCAGCAATGCCAGAGTGAGGGCTTCGGTGGTCAGGAAGTGGGCTATTTTTCGGATCTTCCTAAGCTGGAAAAAGCAAGAGGACACAGTGGCATTGACCTGATGTGTCATAGAGAGATCGTGGGAGATGTAAACCCCCAGGCTTTTCACTTTGTCAGCAGGGTGGGGAGGGGGGCCAAGTGAGAGGGGCCAGAAGGAGGAGTTCCAAGGGTTGGATGGGCCTCCGACAAGAACAAGCTCCGTCTTGTCGGGATTAAGTTTGAGATGGTGGGCACCCATCCAATTGCTGATATGGCAGAGGGTGGATTGGAAATTTTGGGCCGCTTCGTCAGAGGAGTCAAGGTTGAAAACGAGCTGAATGTCGTCTGCATAGTTAAATGCGGAGACATTCCTTCCCCGGAGGGAGCGGATCAGGGGGGTGAGGTACAGATTAAAAAGAAGTGGTGACAAGGACGAACCCTGTGGAACACCGCAGGTAAGCATCCTCCTGTCAGCCGAAAACTGGGAGAGTCGGACGGATTGGTGGCGGTTCGTCAGAAAGGAACGAACCCAGTTAAGGGCCGTCTCACCGATGCCCGCTTCTTTGACACGGTCGACCAAGATGGTGTGGTCGACCGTGTCAAAGGCAGCCTACAGATCCAGAAGGACCAATGCTTGGCTGATGTTGGAGTCAGCGCCTCTACGGAGTTCCTCCATGACAGAGAGGATGACCGCCTCGGTCGAGTGGGCAGGTCTAAACCCGGCTTGCTGGGAATCAAGGAAGTTGGAATCTTCGATGAAGGAGCTGAGGACGCTGGTTACGTGAGACTCAAGTACCTTACTCAAGTAGGGGAGCAGGGAGATCGGGCGGAAATTGCCCAGAACCCCGGGATCAGCGTTGTTTTTTTTTAATATAGGAACCACCTCAGCGTTCTTAAAGTGGCTGGGAACCTGACCGAGCAGTAAAGAGTTGTTCAGGAGGGTCAGCGGAGGGGAGGGGCAAGCCGAGAAGGCTGCCCGGAGAATGGTAGGAGGGCAACAATCTGTGGGGGAACCAGATGAAACTTTATTGAGTAGGGAGAGAAAGTCTTCCTCTAGTATGGGGGGGAGCTGAGTGAGGGAGTGGGGGTTAAAGGAGGATATGACCTCAGAAAGGGCCGTCACCGGCGGTCCGGAAGATATACTGTTTTTTATTTTATTGATTTTTTCTATAAAAAAACAGTTGAGGGAGTCGCAGAGGGCCTGGGACGGAAGGGGTTTAATAGTCACCCTATCCGGATGTGAGAGCTCCTCCACAATGGCAAAAATTTCTTTAGATTTTTGCACAGAGTTGAGAATTTTTGAGGAGAAGTAGGTGGTTTTAGCTGCTGAAATAGCCTGTTTATATTCTCCAGATAGTTTTAGAAAACGAAGTTTCTCTAAAGGGTCGTAGTTTCTGCGCCAATGACGCTCGGCTTGGCGAAGTCCCAGTTTTAAGGATTTGAGGCTATCTGAGAACCACCGATGTGCGTCATGGGGACGCTTGGCTCTGACTAATTTGAGGGGAGCGACCTTGTCACTGGCAGATTCTAACCATTCAGTTAATGCGGCTTCTTGAGAGTCTATGGAGCCTAGGCAGGACGGAGCTGAGGAAGTTAAAGAGGTGAGGAAGCGATCGAGGTCTGCTTTGTTCCAGTTGCGAGCCAGAAGGCTAGGGCCTCGGCTGTGGGGGGTGGTGGAGGGATCAGAAGACAAAAAGAGATCAGAAAGTGGTCAGACCAGTGGCAAGGTAATATCGTGAGCGAATTGATTTCCAAATTATAGGTCCACACCTGGTCTAGGATGTGGCCTTTAGAGTGGGTGGCTGTGTGAATATGTTGTGAGCCATTAAGCCCACTTAGCAGGTCAGTAAAAGCCAAGGAATGAGGGCTTTCATTTGCATCTGATGGCTAGTAGTTAAAGTCGCCTAGGACCAGGATTTTAGAATTGTTGATAGTGAGCTGAGAGAGTAGATCACCAAAGAGGGAGGAAAAGTTGGGCATGGGTTGAGGGGGGCGGTATACCAAGACACAGATGAAAGGGGACACCGAGGATCTAAGACGTGTGGTTCCCATACTGTGGGGACCCTGACACCCATAAGCGTCTAGTTGAAGGTGAGCGGATTAGCTGGTTGTGGGACCCTGCGTGACCCACTTCATCGATCGTGTGACCCGCTGACTGCATACTCATTGCTTGCTGTATCCGATTCACAGGGTGTGACCCTCAGAGGTGGGTGTGTACCTATAGTAGTGCCTCATTCTACCTCATGTGGCTGTAGTGAACATGACCCGGTGTGTGTGTGACCAGACTGGTCTTGGGCAACCTGTATCATTGTGCACTGGACTTACAGCCTGATTCATGATCGGGCCGTTTTGCGAGGCTCAAATAGCGAATCATAAGGAATCGCTATTTGAGACTCGCAAAACGGTAATCATGTAGGAATCGCAATATTAATTGCGATTCCCACTGATTCCTTATTTGCGATTAGCTAATTGCTAATCGCAAATAAGGAATAGCTCCCCATGCATTCCTATGGGCCAAAAGGCCCATAGGAATGCATGGGGAGTATTCCTTATTTGCGATTAGCAATTTGCTACTCGCAAATAAGATAGCGATTTAAAGGGTGCCAGGGGTGTCCAAAGGACACCCTGTAGCACCCCTTAAATGCAAATTGAAACAGGTGTTGCGCACACACATGTCCAAAGGACATGTGTGTGTGCAACATGCAACTTAGAAAAATGCTTTTAAAAGCATTTTTCTAAGTTTTTGCTATTTACCGAGAGGTCTGACCTCTCGGTAAATAGCGGCCCAAAATTGCATTTTCGCAATTTTCAAATGCTTCATGAATTGCATTTAAGGAATCTCAAATAGAGATTCCTTAAATGTAATTCCTCGCAATTTAGCGATTTAGCAATTACCGATTTTTGCATTTGGGATGCTGAATCCCAAATGCAAAAATCGCACTCGCAAAGGGCCGGATTCTCAGAATCCGGCCCTTTGCGAGCCGATTTAGCCTTCATGAATAAGGCTGTTAGTGCCTAATTTCCGGGGAGGTACGGAATTGCATCTCTTTGCATTTTGTGACCAGAATTGCCTGCTGCAACCCATATCAATGTGCACCGGTTGTTGTGCCTCCTTTCCAGGATTGTGTGGAATTTGCAACTCATCATGTTTAAACATGGAAGGGCTTGGTGTGACTCATAATGCACATCAGGTGTTGTGCTCAGATTGCCTAGGCATGATCCAGATCATTGTGTACCTATTGGGGCACCTCGTCCTATCGAGAGGCTTCCCTGTGTTACTCACCATTCATAGGTTGTTCATATGTTCACCCTCATTGTGGCGGCCCAACTGCCTTCTCTACACTTGGCCCCTTCCAAAGACATCTTGGCGCCGGATAGTAGTGAGAGAGATTGACTGGGCTTAAAGAACACTTCTGAGACAATTCGGAGGTGTGTCAAGAGACTGCTTGACTCCTTTGTGTTTTGAGACATGGGGGTGAACTACCAGAGTGGCTGCTAACCTTTCTATGTTTATGTCTACCGCCTAATTAAAACTGCTACATTTTCCCACCTGCTTCCCAAGGACCCAGACTTCATGTGACTTTAGCTGTGTGCAGCCCAGTGTTTGAATATAATATCCTATGCTGATAATACACAGGTCAGCCTCTCCCTTATCGGCTCAATCAGCACAGCCAAAGCAAACTTCACTCACTGCATGAGAAACATCTCTGCTTGGATGGAAAATAACTGCCTCCAGACTTTTCACAGACAAAGCCAAAGTCCTAATCTTTGGCAAAAACCACTCCAACTGGTATGCGACTTGGTGGCCCTCTGAATCTAGCCTCCCACCCACCCCTGCGGACCATGTTAAGAACCTAAGGAACAGCCTGGAAACCAATCTCCCTATGAGCAGACATATCAACTCTGTCTCCTCATCATTCTGACACATCCTGCGAATGCTATGCAGGATTTTCAAGTGGATCCCACTGAACACTAGACAAATGGTCACCCAGGCTCTTATCACAAGTTGACTTGTTTACGGAAACAGACTCTACATTGGAATTCCAGCCTGTGTCTTATGCCTCCGCGACACAGGCCCGCTGAACTCCATTCTCGTTGACGTACTCCACTGGCATACACAGTAGACAAGTAGGACACACATTTGGAACTGAGTCTTGATTATACCCTGTCAGAGTACATTATTTTAGGCTGAGGTTATATCACTATACTCCCTTCAATGTGGTGCCACCAAGGATATGCATAGGACTCCCACCAAACGTGTCTTATTTATTTATTTATTTTTATTTATGCAATTTTATATAGCGCGAACTTTACCCGAAGGTGTCAGAGCGCTTTACATAGGACCCAGTTTCAAAACATAAGGACTGACGGTACAAAACGAATTTGCAAATTTTTGACTTACATAAGAACCAGTTGAAAACATACGGACTTAGGATTACATGCGTTATAAAAAGGTACAAACAGAAAAAAATTGCAAATGTACAAGAGATAAAGTCACACAAGGAGGAGATACAAATGGATATATTCTAGGCATATACTAGTGAAATCTCTATCTACTTAGGGAGGGGATACACATGGATATACTCTAAGAGTCACATAGGAATGGTAGAGAGCAGAGCGGACTCCTGCATAAACTAGTGATTAGAGTTATCTCTATATACATAGGGAAGGGGTAAGACTGGATATACTCTAAGAGTCACATAGGAATGGAAGAGAGCACAACAGTCTACTGCATATACTAGTGATTAGAGTTATCTCTATATACATAGGGAGGGGATACACCTGGATATACTCTAAGAGTCACATAGCAATGGAAGAGAGCACAACGGTCTACTGCATATACTAGTGATTAGAGTTATCTCTATATACATAGGGAGGGGATACACATGGATATACTCTAAAAGTCACATCTACTGCATATACTAGTGATTAGAGTTATCTCTATATACATAGGGAGGGGATAAGACTGGTTTTAAAGTCACATCACCAAGGGAGGGACAGAGAAGGGCAGGAAAGTGAGACAAACCAGAGAGGGAAGCAGATAGTCACAAGTAGGCATCAGGAGAGACAATAGAGAGGTCACTAGGACAGAGAGGGGGAGGTGAGAGATCGCTAAAAAGGCGGAGGAGAAAGGTAGAAGAAGAAGTGAGTCAGAGAGAAAATGGCGGGGAACACAGAGGTCCAGGTCTGAAAGTCCAGGAAGAGTGCTGCAAGTCCGGGGGGGAGAAAGGCAGTCCAAAGCAACGGTTGGGTGATTACCCTCGTGTGTTAATTATGTCCTTGCTGCAGAGAGAGAAAATCCCTTTAGGTTTGTCCCTGGAAGCGCGTGGTCCGCTGCTCACCTCTGTCCCGATGGTGCTGTACACCCCCAGATATTCAGGATCGGCTCCGTCGGCCGTTTTCAACACTGGACGCCATTTTGGAGTCAGGCGATTGTTGCCGATCGGGGGCTATTTCGTGCTTCAGTGCGGTGTTGGGGGCAGCAATCGACTCTCCAGCTCCCAGATCGCCGCCGATGGATGGGTGGCGTCACGACCATGCACGGAGTGACCGCGGGTCTGTGGAGAGGCGAGGCAGAGACCAGGACAGCCAAAATGGCGGGCAGTCATCGATCGCCGCTACCTGCCTCCTCGTGTGCCCTCCAGAACTCGCATCAGGGAATGGCACTGTCGGAGTGCCGCCACTCCTCCGCTGCGGCCGCATACAAGTGCCCCCGTGCTGCTCCTGGCGTATAGCGCGAGGCACCGGTCCGGACTCCCAGAGCCCCGGCGGGCGCCATCTTGCCACCGGGAGCGTGCAGTCCAACTCTCCCCGGTCTGTTGCTGGGAGCGCACCCAGGCATGATTTCACGGCATCTCCCCGCACTACATGCGCTCCGACACCCGGCCGATATCAGAACAGGTCGGGGCGACGCTGGGAAGCGGGCAGCATGAGAGCCCGATCGCGGAGCCTCAGCAGGACACGTCTGCCTGCTGAGGCTCCTCCTCCTACCTGGACCCTGTGTCTGTGGGCCCTTGCTGACTCCGGCCTTCGGCCTACACTGTGGTCCTGCAGGCCTCACACCAATCCAATGCAGTCCGTCACAGGTAGAATATGGCATCGACGCCGGCTGCACACCCGCTCAGCTCTGGTGCCACTAACTCCGTCAGCCACAAATCTAATCCACTTGCCATTCCAACGCCGGGTGGTAGAGATCCAGAAGGAGATGGCTGGACAGTGGTTAACCCGCGCTGACCGCAGACTCCATCTGACACTGCGGCCAACTAAGTCCCACTTTTGGAACTGAGTCTTGATTTCTTCATGGCAGTGTACATGTCTCAGTACGCAAGGTAAGGAGTAAGAGGAAGACGCGCTTCAGTCCGAAGGAGAAAAGGCTCACCTTTACGGAGGTGATGGGACACTACCAACAACTGCACTGGTGCCACTGACCCTGTGCAGCGCATGCCTACCACACGTGGCTGTGGGCCTCTGCTGACTGCTGGCTCCAGCACACACTGTGGTGGAGTTGGTCAAACAATTTGAACTGAGTCTTTCTCTCTACATGGCAGAGTCCATGTCATTGTACAGGCCTCATCGCAGACTGCATCCCCTTCCAGCTCTGTTGCCCCTGAGTGTGTGCCCTGAAATTCATGGGCGATCTCTGTTTGTACGTCGGTGTGGTCTGAGCCTATTGGCTAGAGGTTGTATTCCTCTACATGTAGCTGATAATGACAAGGTGGAAAAGTGGAGTCTGTAGCATTCAACTCTGCCATTTGAGTGTTCCTGCTTGCTTCTGCCTTCTGCATCATGCTTTTGAAGGACATCTTCCACTTTCCCCCAGAACCCACCGCAACATTCCCCTTGGACATCGATTAGTACACGCTCAGCTTGCATGGCCCTACCTCAGTGCACTGTAAGTCACCGCTCCATGGCGGTGTGCCTGTGCCGGCTGCTGTGCATCCGGGGCCACAAACTCTCTGCTGCTCAAGTCAGGGACCCATGATGTCCGTACCTTGTACTGCTGATTGTCTGCTCACTGTTGTGCTTTTTGCCAGCACCAACCAACCCCTGAGTGGTGGCATACAATACCCAACACCCATCCAGCACAGGCATTACTGGAGCTGTCACACTGGCAATAAAAGTGGCCGAGTGCACATGTCTGTAGCCAGTCCCACAAACTCACTCAGTGTGTCCGTATGGTCATTATGTATGCATGTGGGGCCCAGGCCATTCCACATTACATTGTACTGTGTACAGTGTGCGCAACCATGTCACTGCAGGCAGTGGTGCAGATCTGGGACATGTAACCGTGTCGTATCTCCATGTGAGTGTAAGCGGGGTGGATAGGTATACGACAGTCCTGCATAGGGGTGTGACTCCTCCACACGTGGATCTGGGTGTGGTTCAGTGTGGGTCTTGTCAAGGATGTGGCTGATGCGTGCGTCTCTGTTGCAGTGTCTGCGCCACCCACCACGCTATCAACAATGTTGCTATGTGGCATGCCGCCAGTGTGCCCAGTCGGCCGAAGGAGCACATGGGAGAGGACATGCATTCTCGGGGTCGGGGATCACATATGCCAACTGTTGTGTGTGTCGTTATTAGCGCAGCATGAGCCAAAGATGTACCCTCAATTGCATGCCGAGTACAGCCAGGCAGGTGCTCTACATCTGTGTCAGTCCTGTCCTTGCAATGGGCCTACCCACATGTGGCCGTCCACATTCTGCTCAGCATCATCACTGTGTCGTAGTCAGGCTTGTGGACATGCGCAGACAGGCATGTCAATGGTATGCCGTAGGGGTGCATGTGATGAAATCGTGTTGCGCACACTAGTGAATGGGCTCGGGGGGAGGAGCAGCAGTGAGGCTACGTAATACACAGTGATGCTGCTCATTTGCAACACACAGTACATATCATACAGGAATCACTAAGTCACACATATCACACACCAATGAACCAGTGAGCCTGCCAACACATCATGCAGTACGTAGTCTTGACTCATGTCTCTCTGCACTGCCACAGGTGACCAAAGATAAGCACTCTGCGAGTAGATGATGACGCCCCTCCAAGTCCCAAACAACCAGGCCCAGAGGCAGTACAATTTGGCCAACAAACGCACCAGGGGCATCGTGGATCACACATTTGGCATTTTGAAGTCACGTTTCAGGTGCCTGAACGTCACAGGTGGTAAGCTCCTGTACATCCCAGACCTTGTGTGCAAGATGATTGTTGCATGTTGCACAACATATGTGTACGCAGCAAAGCCCCATGGATACGAGTGTCAGATGCACCGGACGATGATGATGAAGATGAGGCAGGTGGACCACACCCCACTGCAGCCAGAGCAGGAATAGCCCGTAGAGACTACATCATTGACAATTTCTCCTCTGGTTGATGTCACATTATGTGGGTCCTTAGCAGTAATGGCACAGTACGTTGACTGACAGCAGGCACAGCATGTGCTAATAAAAGTATTCCGATACACATTCCCTGCATGCATGTCACTTATCTGTACAGGTATTTCCCTCAGACAAGTGTGGGTGCGACATGTTGTGCTATCAATTTAGGAATTTGGTAATGGATGGTGGGTGTGCCACCTCTGTGCAGTGAGTCTGTTTAAGGTGTCACATATTTGAACTGCCAGTTCTGTGTGTCACAGTTGTTACGGTATCCCACTATTCGGCGTTTCACATGTGTCCCAATTCATTCCATTTTGGCTGTCATTTGTGTCCTACACGTGACAACAGAGATTCTTTTGGGCTCTGATATGTGCCGCCATGATGCAGGGATGCACCCTGTGACTCAGGTCCCATGACATGGCCGACATGTATATAAGAGGGAGTCACTGCCCCTACATTAGTCCATGCTTTCATTCTTGTTTGATGATGGACATGGCACATCGGTGTGCAGGGGGGGTTGTTTGTCCCTCTGCAATGTGAAGAGGAGATGCAGTTTCACAGTGTGTTCCATGTTTGTTTCTGCATTGATGCAGGTTACACACTGAATGCATGTCAATGTACATTGTGGCTGTTTGTGGGGAAATGCCTATCTGAGTTGGATAATGGTCATTTGTTCTGTGTCACAGCTGTGGGGTTGTGCTTGCACGTTGTCATCTCACCGTTGATTTACTCTGCTTTTATGGTGCATTTTCTCACCAGATGCGTGGGATTTGCAGGCCAGTCACTGGTTTTCGGTGCTTTTTGTACTGCATTTGGCCTCATCGCAAGATTTGCATTCGTGTTTCGCATTTTTGCGGCGTGGTATTGATTTTAACGTTGTCAGTTGACGCGCTATATGGAAACTAGCGCATGGTATCGCCGTGTTGAGAATGCTTCGTTAACACAGCGTAATTTTCCAGTGATAGACTGCAATGTAGGAAGTTGCGTTAAGTTACTTTTGCGATGGGTATCACATGTTCTTGAGAATATGCCCCAATGATTCTGTGAAGTTGGAAACAGATGAGAAGGAGGACTTTTCTTATTGGAGTTGAATAAAGGATATGATACTTGGAATACATTATAGACTATGCAAGTGTTCTCTGTTTGTGCTGACAAAATCTGTGATCGGGATTGAGGTTTACTTAATATTGAAGACACAGTGTGGCTGTTCTTACTATTAGATGTAGTACATTGGGGACACAATTATGACTGGA
This sequence comes from Lissotriton vulgaris, assembly GCF_964263255.1. Taxonomy (NCBI): domain Eukaryota; kingdom Metazoa; phylum Chordata; class Amphibia; order Caudata; family Salamandridae; genus Lissotriton; species Lissotriton vulgaris. The sequence goes on along the minus strand of NC_141687.1, from coordinate 655,781,051 downwards.
AATAAATGCCTTTGTGGGGTACAGTGTGCCATAAACTCCCTGACCACCAATGATCATGATGATTACCTCAACTTCCCTCAATGATCTGGGAATTCAGTGGGATAGATACAGGACAACTCCTTCATCCCAGAACTATTTGAATGTTATTATAGTACAAGTCTTTCCAGAGGTATTGTCATTTAAATCTCCATGGCTTAGATTATCTCTGGCTTGCCTTTGCCCCACCAGCATTTCTTGACTGTGATTGAAGGATTCAGAGATACTGGCGATCCCCAACTTTTAGTGTAATCTGAGTGGGTTTTAAGGTGTATATAAATCTTAACCGTCAATTGCCCCAAACAATTTACCCCAGTGCCTAGGGTTGGGGGGCATGAAAGTTGTGTAATTTGCTTTTGCGTTATTATGCAAAATTTTGGGAAATTAATACGCCTGGGCAGAGCTTGCATAGTTGTACTCCGTGGAATTTCACGGAGATACTGGAAAACTCCAAATAATTCAGCTGAGTTCCATGGCCTGGTGGATTCACTCTTCCCCCCCCCCTTGTCCCCTTGAACCTCTCCAGCTAAACCCCTGGCACCCCACGCCCCCTCCTGCTCAACCCCAGCCCCCCTCCCGCTAAACCATCAGCCCCCCTCCTGCTAAACCCCCACCCCCCTTCTATGTAGAAAGACCTGCTGGTAGATTTACCTTTCTCCCAAATCGGTGTCCTACTCCTGCTGCTGGCTCCATTTGGCTTCCGCTGCTCCGGTTCAATTAACAGGAAGAACTGCAATGCGCATGGTGTACTGCGTGAAGGCATATCTGATCCTATCATGGGATTTTATCTGTTTTTTATTTTATTCTGGAACAGTACATCATTAAGAAAGCCACAACCAATTTGATCAGCATAAATTTACAAGTGACATGCCCTATACATTGCAGGACATTCATCTTACCTCTCGTGATTGTAAACGGATGTGGGTTACCATTATAACAACAAGCCCCCTTTTTCCTGCCACAGGGGATCACCCCAGCCCCAGTGTGCTCACTCTGCAGGGACCTCCGTTGGGTCGGTAGTTTGAACTGGTTGACAGTGCATCTCCATACTTTCATTCCATTTCCACGAGATCTTTTTCCATTTATGTGGGCATCCCCTACTCTCATAAACCACTCTTTCTGTCTGCATACACCAGTGACCATGTCGTTTGCATAGTCGTTAAACAGTGGACTGGACTCGGCCCCCCATTTCGGCGCTATGTTGCGTTTAGCTATAATAAAATCCAATGTGGTCCAGGGTTTCTCCCCCCTCGTTAGGTCCATTGTACTCCAGACATTCAATAAACACTTTTGGGGTGAGACCGCTAGATCCTTGCCACAGAGTTGTTGCATGTGTATGGTGATCTTATTCCAGTATTCCCCTATTTTGGGGCAGCTCCACCAAAGATGTAGAAAGGTGCCATCTTGGTCACAGACCTTGGGACAAAGTGCAGAGGCAAGTCTGTTAATTTTGACTAGTGTAGCGCACGGATAATATGACCTATGTAGTAGTTTCAATTGAATCAGTTTGAATCGGGACCGGATCGCCCCTTCTCTCGGTGATGCCAGTGCCTCCAGCCTGTCCTCATCGTCCAGTCGGCCCACATCCTCCTCTCATTTGGATCTCAATTCCTCAAGCTGGTCGGGGAATTATTTAATATCTTTCTATAGGTGAGTGATATTGCTTTCTTACTCAGATAATCATCTAAAAGGCTATTCTCCAAGGGGGAAGAAGTCGAAAGGTCCGAACCCTTTGAAATTGCTTAGTTTAATGTGTGTCTGACTTGGAGGTATCAAAAGGTCTCTATGGGAGCCAAATCATAGTCTTTTTGGAGGTCGGAAAAGGGTCTAACCCTCCCTCCCACCTCCCACCCAATGGTCACCCACCCTGGAGAGGCCTTAAGTTCACAAACATTGGCAGAGGCATCACTGAATAAAAAATTTACAAAAGGTTTCCTTATTTTGCACGGTATGAGAGAAAAACGTTAATTATCAAGTGTCCTCTTTGTACAGCAAATTAAGTCACTGGTGGAGTTGATATAAAGAAAGGAGTACCTCAAAGGTTTTGAAATTAATTTAATTAGGGAAAACAATTATCTATTTGCTGAATTTATTCTCCTGCCCTAACAAATCAAGAAAAATCCAATCTGGATTTAAGAGTTGTAGGATTGCGAATGAGTGTTGGTTTTTCACATTAACCGGCAATATAAGGTGTATTTCCTAGAACTTTAATAAAACGGGATTAAAAAGGAATACAATGGAGACCTAGGGATACCTTTGATAAAAGAAAGCCTATTAATTGTCAGATATATGACGATGAACATTAAACTAATTGAGAGACGGAGTCTCATTAACAGACATGGTCAATCTACATATGGATTTTTGTTCTACATTATTTAGTTATACCAGTCCCTACTTAATTGAAATTCCTAAAACATTTACATCCCTACAAGAATAGATTGCTGTGAGTATACTGAATTCTTTGATGACATGAAAAAAAATGTGCCCTGAGAAATTTAAAGGTGCTAGGATGGTCTAACTGTTAGTATAAAGAGTTGCTGACCCTTTTACATATGTTATAACAGATTTATTTAGATTGTATAATATCAAAAGGACACAAAACATGCTATTCATGCGTATGCCTCCCACATAGTTTAAGAAGGTAGACTTGAAAGTGTTAAAAAATAACATTCGGTTCTATCTGTACAAAGTGGGAAATTGAGAGCCAGCTAGAAATATTTTATCAAGAATTAGTATGAAGAATGATGAAGTAAGGTGCATTAAGTTAAAGAAATAAGAAAGCGTAGATTGCATAAGGGCATCATAAGAAATGCAATTGTTCTCATTATTTGACCAAACCTTGCATTTTCAAAAAACAAAATGAAGTACAAAGCAATTAGAAATGTGGTGTATTTATTTAGGCCAGGCCAGTGAAAATAATTGTTATATAACATGCTATATGGACCAAGTAATAAACACAGTTTCAAACGTGTATTACAACAGTGCAACGTTTAAGTCCCAAGTCCCATTACCACGTTAGAAGTGATAAGGTCCAGATCAACCGTATTCTTATTCTTTATTTCTTCACACTACTGACTTGTGGAATAACATTATGCAACAGAGTGTGATATGCTATTCATTATCATGTTTGTGGGGTTTATTTGAGGCTTTCTATATTGTGTGTATATGCAGATAAACTATTATTTTTAATGGTAAAGTGGCAGAAATTAACATACGGTGCAGAACAACTATCATTTAAATATGTATATCATACATATTTTTTTACAACAGTTGGAAATCCTTAGTGGTGAGAAAGGATGATTGGAAAGATTACATTTAGTATTTGTGCTGGAAGGCGCTTTCCCCTCAAGTTCTAACAGTACAGTATTCCATTTTACTTTAACTCTACTAAACCGCAGAAAAACAGCCATATTTAAGAACGTACATTCAAACTGGGTGTAAAGTTGTTGGTGACGAAGAAGAGCAGGCCTTCAGTGGTATAACTCTTCATATGGGGAACTAATGGATAGGAGAAGGTAGATACTTCACCAATGTAGTTACAGCAAAGACTCATTTGGGAAAAAAACAACAGTTTAGAAAACCACTGATCCACTAGTCGGAAAAAGTATTGCTTTAGCTAATGTGGAGCATTTGAAGTTTGGCTACATCCATTTACATTGAATAAGATTAAGCAGCAGGCTACAGGAGATGTGAGGTCCCTCGTAAAGGACGGAAATGTAAACAAAGGAACGCACCTGTTTATTTAAAAAAAACGCAATGAATGACACAAAATAATTAACTCTTGTAATTTCAGGGTTTGTCAAAAATCTTTTAACAAGAATTGGCAATGCCAATTTGTCTAACTTATAATTGCAAGTACGAGGAGCAACGCCTATGATGAAGCATGACACCCTTTCGGGTGTGTGAGGCAAACACGTCCAACATAATGGATGCCCAAAGGTGTAACACACACACCTACGGTCACGCCAGTCTGTTTAATCTTCTTTAGGAACAGTTCAGCGCTCTCCGTTGTTGAACGTGTGACTCACACGGGCACAAGCTGACACTGGACCTTCCCCCCCTTTTAGGGTGGTAATTGGTGCCCGTCTGATCGATTGATCTCTCTCCCTCCTCCTTGATGACTATCGGAATGTTATACCATATTGAATTAATGTGTGTAAAATATATCAATAGCTTGATATAACAATGGCATTTGCAATTTAGGGCCTCATAAAGATGTCTGTCGGAAAGGTTCCGAATGACATTCAGACTTTCCTAACCAGTGTCGAAACTCATGTTTGCGATCGTCTCGGAAACAATTCCGACTGACCGATTACAATAGAAAATAACTGTTCAGTATTTCCGACTCGGATCCGACCGGCATTTGGACACTCCCAGTCGGTCAGAGCTGAATCGTACAGCTTTACGGACCACGTTTCCGACCGACATATTACGATGTTGGATTCGGACAGCCTTTCCGAATCGGTCTGTCCGACACTGAACAGCTGTCGGAAACTGACTCTGGAGGCCAGTAGCAGGCGCCCCTTCACCCGTAGGCTTCTGGTTGTGGCCCGTGGGGTAACCACAATGGACCCCTCTTAACAACCATGCTCAGTGTGGCAGGCACCATGGGGTGCCCACCACAGGGTGAAAGGTTTCCTGCAACCACCCCTTTTTTTCAATGGGAACCTGTGTTGTCAGTCTGCACTCAAGCTCCCATGGAAGTCAATGGGAATCCGACTGAACTGAGTTGGTCGGATTGCTTTTTGACTGACATCGTAATGAGGCCCAAAGTATTATAACATTTATATGATTCTGTGTCCTCAGTTTCCTGTGATTTTCAACTCAACTTGAATGGATTTTTCTCCAGGAATCTCTACAATTACTTATTCTTGTAGGATCAGCTCAGTGCACACTTCACCTTTACATCCTAATGATGACCCTGTAAATTGTTTTGGATTAAAATGCTTTTGAAACTTTGTGGCAAAAATATGTTTCCCTAGCAAATTAATGCCATGGAGCATTAGGACTTTTTACCTTTAAAACCCTACAAAGAATGTTCTACTGGACGTTTTCGTAAAAATTATGGTATTTTGCCTACTGCCATTTGAATTTGATCACTTTTTACATATTCTTTTATGGTTTTCATTCTCAAATGCACCATGTGACCAGCACTCACTTTTGAGGCCTTCTTTTTCAAAATACGAGTACATTATTGCAATCCCTCATGCTTTAATATATAGTATGCCATAAACATATATAGAAAGCAAGTCTGTTTTACGTACAGTCACCCTGAGTTTGTTTTGTACATATTCACAGAACTGTAAAATATATAGTCTTGTGCATAGACCAAATGATTGCTTTACATTTGATTGTTTAACTATCATTACAATTGCGATTCACTGAGTTATTTATACGTGGTTGGACATTGTTGCATATACTTAGGATAAGGAAGGCAACCGCTCAGTACAATGAATCGTCAGAGAAGGATTATGTGCCTTTAAACCGGATTAGGTCACGTTGTTTCCCGGACTAGCATTACACAGCTTTAAATCTGAAGTCTTGATGATATGAGAATGAACTAATAAAGTACAACGCTTGAAGTGTTGTGGGTTGGAGGGGGTAATTTCTAGCCTGACTTTTTTCTGGTGCATTTTGCACTTACACCTGAAGTGGATGACCGGTGCAAAAGTATTTTTTGCAATTTTACTTTATCAGTGCAATATGTTTTATCTGGAAATGTTGATGTTAAATTGTACCATCGCAGGCACAATCTCTGGGGCAGATTTACAAGGAAGTGCCGCAGCACGGGAGCGCATGCCCTTTGGCTGCGCCACGCTACGGCACTTCCGAAGCACAGGAATACAATATATTTACAATAATATGTCGCATTCTTGTGCTCTCCCCTGCGCTGGAGCACAAACTGCTGCCATGCACCGGCGCAGGCACCCTTGCACCATGGTGCAAGGATGCCTGCGTCATGGGGAGATTGTTTTTGTTTGTGCAGGAAGGGGCACCTTCCTGCACAAAAACAATCACTACAGGCTTTTTCCTCTTTCAATGGGTGCTGTAGAATGCAGCACGCATTGAAATTGGAAAAAACAAGGGGAAATGAAAACATTTCTCCTCGTTGTGCCTCGCTACGCCACCCATATAGTGGCGTAGCATTCAGACGCATTTCCAGATTTAAGATTCCTCGTAAATCTGGAAATGTATCTTGTTCCATGTGTGTTGTGTGGGAACACACACAGCAACACTCATGGAACGCCCCTTTCACGCAAAGTGCTGCGTGTAAAGGGGTCATATTTACAAGGACATGAAAAGCCACTCAGAGTGGCTTTTCCTGTTCTTGTAAATATGGAGCAGCAACATTCGCCACCAGTATTGGTGGCGCATGGGGGTTGTAGATCTGCCCCTATGCATTCTAGGTAACGCTGAGTAAAATAATGGGGTAACTCGGTAAAAGAGATCATTTTACCGGAAAATCAATACCTCACTTTCGTCATATGTAGCTCATTAGTGATATTCCCACAGAAGCATCATTTTCTTAAGTTGTGCTCTGTTTGTCTCCCTTATGCCTCTTCCCTTAAAATGAAATCTGTCTCTGATTATCAGACACGTGTGAGAGATGTCAGCCTCTGGCTGAAATAATCAGATTTGAAGTGGCACCATCTATAAACCACGATGTCATTCTCACAATTTGCTTGGAATCACTGAAAGTACTTCAGCATTTACCAACGAGAATTAACGTTTGCATTGTAAGAAACCTCTACCCCCTGTCTCATCTCGCCACACAAAACAGCTCCTTAATTTTTAGGAGTCTCTTTGTTAGTGTCCTTTCAATCGGCTGCCATGGTCTCTTGAAAGCTTTCCAGTGCAATATTGCACACAGAGGAGTACCAAAGAGGCCTTTCAGTGAGCACAAGGTTGATTCCAGTCGTGGGCCCTGTTTCCATTCAGAAGCAACTGAAGTGCTCCGGCGCCTGAAGTGCTTGTCCGACAAAGGAACACCACACACTCCATGGACATATTGTGTGTCTGCTGCCACTTCACGGACGGTAATGGGCTCTCTCTAAAAGACATTGCCCCGGGCACGCCAGGGGTAGACCACTCAGGGGGGCAAATAAATACAGCGCAGTTCATTCGTAACATTTCTTTCAGCACAAAGGCCAATGTATTGCTGACCACTATAGTCCGCCATTTTGTGTCGCTGGCTGTTTGTTTTAAACAAAAGGTGTCCCTTAAATTAATAGGGCACTTCATTTACAATAATCTGTTGTCAACCTCTCTCTGAAGTGGCGGATTCTAAACGGTTCGTACATGTAGTTACGCTCTCTGCATAAAACAACCGTGGTTTAAGGTAGACACAAGAGTGAAAGTAGATGCAGAGAAGATTATAAACGAAGAGGTCACTACTCGAAAGATTATTTTGTAATAACTCTGTGTCTTTTGTCTCTGGAGGAATGTAAGCGCTGCATCTGCGTACTTGAAATTCAGACCGCCTTTTGAATACTCATAGCACTGCATGATCAGGATTCATGAAAAAGATGACCATTATATCCCAAAATCATTTCTACTTGCGAATCCCAGTTTCAATTGAATGTTTTAAATACATTTAAATTCCCGTTTTCCCATTGTGACACTTAAAAAAGAAATGTTGAGGTAAGAAACACGCGTCTTTCTATTTATTTCATGCTCAGTTAGTTGTATGAATTATAATGGTACCAATGAGTCAGCTTCCTTCTCACTAGTTATTTTTCAAGTATTGTTTGTGGCTGTGGACATTGACGTCCGGGCACTCTGGCAGCACCTGTGTCTACTCATATTTAAAAGATGCCCGAGGGTCCATACTAAAAACAGAGCTTCAATTCGCTGAACCTGAGTAGCCTTTAATTGAAAACTTTAATTGAAAATATAAGCAGGACAATACATTTCATCGAAGTGAATCAACGGCGCAATGCAGCTACATTGGACTTTTAGCAGGCGTCACATGAATCGCTGCCGCCATCTAGTGGATAGTAAACGAATTTCCAATTATTAATTCCACCCTTATTTCCTCCGAATGTTCCCTTCTTACAAGGTTAATGACACAGGGAAAATATATACAGATTACATTGGTGCAACGTTGTATTAACATTGTCGAGAACACATAAATGTTACCAGTGTCGGTAAAAGTTAGCAAAATATTCTGCATTACATATATTGCATTGATGCTTGACAACTGACAATGCGGTATTTACACCAGCAGCACTACTAACCCAAAAGGAGATCAGTGCTACCACAGAATGTAACACCAGTTGGTGAGTCCAAGTGTTGCTGCAAAAGTTAGTCGACCTTGCACTACAAGAGTCTACCTATCCAGAATCATAAAGTGGTGTGTGCTATTTGATTACTTCAGAAGAAAATATGTAGAGGCAGATTTACCAAGTACTTGCGATGTCCTTGCTTGACATATTGTCGCAAGGCAACGCAAGCCATTAACTAGGTTTTACTAAACCTCACATAGCCACTTTGTGTGCTTTAGTAAATATAAAGTAACACAGGTAGAGCATAGCCTGTGGCAGGTAGGTGTTACATTGGAGGAGCATGGGTGTTCCCATATCCACTCGTGTTTTGATGCAAAGTCAAATTTACAATGACTTGTAGTCATAGTGCACCTACCCGGGAGAGGTAGGTGCGTGCATTGGCGCTAGGCAGCACAGAGTGTGCCAGCGAAATGAGAAAGCAGAAATCCATATCTTTTTTAAATACGGAGCACTTCTGCTCTCTCCCTTTCATGCAACACAGTGCAGCAGTATTGTATTGTAATTGCATTTATATTGCGCTTACTACCCCTGACGAGGCATCAAAGCGCTTTTTCGGCGGGTAGCACGCTACTCCGGGATTCCATAGAGGATTAGTGTTGAATTAGTATAGTGAAACATGCAAGTACATTTTAAGTGGTGGATAGGTTAGTCAGGTATTTGGATTTAGAATGATAGCAGAAAGATAGAGGAGGACAAAGGTTTGTATTTATTTATTGCTTGTTGACGCACGCTATTCAGGAAGCCTATAAAGGATCAGTGGTGAATTAATATGGTGAAATATGAGGTAATTTCAGTGGTGGATATTAGTCTGTTACTTGGAGTGAGAAGGATAGCGGAGGGATAAAAGGGGAAGAAAGATTTGCATTCATATAGCACTTGTTACTTCTGATAGGTGTTGAAGCGCTTTTCTGGCGAGTAGCACGCCACTCCGGAACCCATAAAGGATTAGTGTTGAAAATTAGTATAGTATAAATATGAAGTAATTTGAGTAGTAGATATGTTATTCAGTTATTTGACCAGTATATTAGTATAGTTGAATATGGAATTTGAGAAGTGAACAAGTTAGTCTGTTAATTTTGATTGAAAAGGATAGTGAACGGATAAAAGAGTGAAGGATTTTTTTTTCTAGGTCTTTGCAGTAGGGAGAGGCTTTTGGATGAGTAAAAAGGAGTTTTGGAGGGGAGGAGTCAGAGGGGAGAGTTTAGAAAGGTTTGTTTTAGGGGATCGGTGTAGTAAAAAGAGGTGTCAGATGATGCAAGGAGGGGTAGAGCAGGAGAGAGTCTAGAGTAGTGGTATGGGGTTTGGGATAAATAAGAGAGTGGATGTAGTGGATATATTGATAGATATATAGGATGAGAGATAGGGTAGTGCATTGGAAGGAGTAGTAGAAAGAATTTGAGATGAGTCAGAAGGATGGGCTAGAAGATATATTGAGCGAAGTATAGGCTGAGAAATAGGCTCGTGCATTGGAAATGCTAAATTAGTAGAAAGTGATAAATATATAGGTCCATAAGTACATTGAAAGTATATAGATACATAAAGGAAGGAAGTATATTTAGATTAAATATATTGATAGAGGCACAGGATGAGAAATAGGGTAGTGCATTGGATATGCTTTTTCAGGAGAAAAGTAACAGACACACAGATCGAAGTACATGGTAGGTACATATTTTATTTATTTTATTTTTAGAGTTTTCTATAGCGCGAACTTGAACCGATTAGGTTATCAGAGCGCTTTACATAGCACCAGTTCCGTTACATGTTATCACAGCAGTTTACATAGAATCATAGATGCACAATGGAAGTATGTACATGTAGACCAAAGATGATTTTTATTTATTGATTAATATTATTATTATTATTTTTTTTTCTCTTAACAACATAATTATTTTACATTTTTTATAAAGTAATACACAAAGATAGGTACATATCTATAGTGAAAACAAATGCTTATATACAGAGGGATATGCTGTAAATTTCTGTTTCCGCATGGTGCTTATGTGGGGAAGAGCCAAATCTTGAGTTGTTTTCTGAAGATAAGGTGGTTGTCAGTGGATCTTATGTTGGGGGGTAAAGAGTTCCATAGTTTGGCTGATTGAACAGAGAACGATGTGCCACCAACGGTTTTTTTCTTGTATGGTGGGATTTTGAGGCAAGATGCTCCTTAGAGCGGAGGTTCCTTTGTTGAATGTGTTTGGTGATTTTATTCCTGATGAAGAGTGGTCTTATTCCATGTATTGCTTTGTGGGTGATACAAAGCAACTTGAACGTGGATCTTCTGGCAACCGGTAACCAATGCAGGGCTTTCAAGGCAGGGGAGATGTGGTCTTGTGGTTTGATATGCAAGAGTAGTCTGGCAACCGAGTTCTGAATCCGTTGTAGTCTTTTCATGGTCGTTGAAGGTGATCCGTGGTAGAGGCTATTGGCGTAATCGAGTTTGGATAGAACAAGGGAGATGGTATCTTGGACCTTGTGTGGAAATCCCAAATGAGGGAAAATTAGTTGCACCGTTTTTATAGTAGCGAAGCTTGATCTTGCTAGCTTATCCACTTGGGCATTCATCAACAGATTGGAGTCCATGGTCATTCCGAGATTTCTTACTTCCTTCGATCCTTTAGGCAGTGATCCCAGTTCAGCAGGCCATGCGGCAAGCGGGTTGTAATTTTTCCAATTGCCACACGTGAGTATTTCAGTTTTTGAAGCATTCAATTTGATAAGGCTCCAAGTCATCCACTGATCCACGGGTCTGAGACAGCTGAAAATTGGTGGTTTTCCAATGTCTTTGGGGCATGCAAGTTGAAGGAGTATTTGCGTGTCATCTGCATAGTTGTACCACGTGAGGTGAAATTTATTGATCAGTACTGGTAAAGACTTCATATAGATGTTGAAAAGCATGGGCCAGATAATAGGACCTTGAGGGACCCCTGATTTTGTGGAGTACGGTTTGGACAAGAAAGGGGGGGTATGGATGACATTAGTTCTGTTTCGAAGGTAGGACCCGATCCAGTCTAGAGCAGTTCCCTCTATGCTGGCTTCATAAAGTCTTTGTTTCAGAGTGTCATGGTCAACCATGTCAAAGGCAGCTGAGAGGTCCAAGAGGAGTAGTGCAGCAACCCCGTTGCGGTCAACTGTATTCTTTAGGTCATCCCAGATAGCAAGGAGGGCAGATTCAGTGCCTCTTCCCGGACGGAATCCTGTTTGGAAATCTGAAAGTATGTAATTCTCTTCAATGAATTGTGACATCTGGGTGAACGCTGCTCTTTCTATCAGTTTGCCCAGGAAAGGTCCATTTGTAATGGGTCTGTAGTTGTCAGGTTTCAGCGGGTCCAAGTTTGTTTTCTTCAGTAAAGGGTGCATGTATGACTTTTTAAGTTCTTCTGGAAATATTCCAGTAGTTAAGGAATCGTTGATGATTCTTCTTACTGGAATGGCAGCGGAGGTTGTTAAAAGAATTGTTTTGAAAGTTTGTGGCAGACAGGGGTCAGGAGGGCTGCCGGCAGACCTGCTTGCGTTGACCAATAGTTTGGTGCAAATATTTATAAACATATCAAAACAACAAACAAACATTCACAAAAAGGCTATTTTTTTTACCATGATGTATGATGAATTGTTTACTTGCTTCTGTGTGAACTACTGAGCAGGTCTTTTGCGTGTCTCTTTGGAATCTATCAATTGGCTAACGAGTGAGTGAGTGAGCTTAGTGGTGTGTGCACCTGCTACAAATATTTGTTGGAGCTTTACCGGAGTTTCAAATAGGTGTCTCTGACCGACCCCTGCCCTCACCACGTCTTCAACAAGGCCGACGTTGTCATCGCACCCCACCTGCGGGACATTATCAACACCTCCTTCGACACCGCCACCTTCCCTGAGAGCTGGAAGCACGCCGAACTCAGCGCTCTACTCAAGAAACCCACAGCGGACCCCACCAAACTCAAGAATTACCGCCCCATCTCGCTCCTCCCGTTTCCAGCCAAAGTCATCGAGAAGACCGTCAACAAGCAGCTGGCCGCCTTCCTTGAGACGAATGGATCCCTCGACCCCTCACAGTCTGGCTTCCGAGCCAACCACAGCACCGAGACCGCCCTCATCGCTGCCACCGACGACATCCGAGCCCTGATGGACAACGGAGACACAGCGGCCCTCATCCTCCTAGACCTCTCCGCGGCATTCGACACTGTCTGCCACCGCACCCTAGTACAGCGCCTCAGCAACGTCGGAATCCAGGAGAAGGCACTGGAATGGATCATCTCCTTCCTCGACGGAAGAACACAGAGAGTCCGCCTACCACCGTACAAGTCAGAGGCCACCGAAGTCATCTGCGGCGTCCCTCAAGGATCCTCGCTGAGCCCCACCCTCTTCAACGTCTACATGAGCCCCCTCGCGGCCATCGCACGCCAACACAACCTCAACATAATCTCCTACGCCGACGACACCCAGCTGATCCTCTCCCTGACCAACGACCCCGCCGCCGCCAGAGCCAATCTGCACAAAGGGATGAAAGATGTAGCCGAGTGGATGACGACCAGCCGCCTGAAACTGAACTCAGACAAGACGGAGGTCCTCATCCTGGGCTCTTCGCCCTCCGCCTGGGACGACTCCTGGTGGCCTCCCGCCCTGGGCGACGCACCCAAACCGACAGACCACGCACGCAACCTGGGCTTCATCCTGGACTCCTCCCTCTCCATGATCAGGCAAGTCAACGCCGTCTCCTCGGCGTGCTTCAACATCCTACGCATGCTACGGAAGATCTTCTGGTGGATCCCCACCGAGACCAGGAAGACCGTCACCCAGGCCCTCGTCACCAGTCGACTGGACTACGGCAACGCCCTCTACGCCGGTACCACCGCCAAGCTCCAGAAGAGACTCCAGCGGATCCAGAACGCCTCAGCCAGACTCATCCTCGACATCCCACGAACCAGCCACATCTCCGGACATCTGAGAGACCTGCATTGGCTCCCCGTCAACAAAAGAATCACCTTCCGCCTCCTCACCCACGCACACAAAGCCCTACACGACCAAGGCCCGAGCTACCTCAACAACCGAATCAACTTCTACGCTCCCAAACGCCACCTCCGATCAGCCAACCACGCCCTCGCCGCCGTCCCCCGCATCCGAAGAGCGACAACAGGAGGAAGGTCCTTCTCCTACCTGGCCGCCAAGACCTGGAACTCCCTCCCGACCAACCTGCGCCTGACCCAAGACCACCTCTCCTTCAGGAAGAAGCTGAAGACCTGGCTGTTCGAGCAGTAACGGCACCCCCCTCCCCCCAGTGCCTTGAGACCCTACGGGTAAGTAGTGCGCTCTATAAATGTCTTTGATTGATTGATTGATTGATTGATTGCTAATGGTATAAACGTACTTATCAATCCCAATGTCTTTTAAAGTTAAGAAGATTACTTTATTGAGGACATTTTAAAAAGATGTTTGGAGTAACTGAAGGTAAATCTATAGGAGTTGTGTTTTAAATGGTTGTGGAACATTCCTGGCCTTTTGGGGGTTAGGCGCCTGCTGCAGATGTATGTGAAAAATGTGCAGACCACGGTTTCAAATTCTGACGTGAATGTATTTTCCCAGCTTTTAACATAACAAAGAGGAGAAAATTAGTAGATGCCAAAACCTATGTTTAAAACTGCAGACCATACTCATTGTCATTGAAGAACCCATACACATACATACTGGCTGTTTGTGCTAAATCCATTAAACGATTTAACTGTATTACAGCCTTTACATACATAAAAATGAAAACTTGCTGTTGTGAAACATCCTATGACCAGGGCAGCGTCACTTGGAGCCTGTCAGGCCGCCCGCTCTGTTTGGAGGTGTCCGTCTGCTTGGTAGAGCTCTTAAAAACCCTCAGTACATCTGCTAGTGCTGTTACAGCTGTACATTTAGCTTGTTAAGCAAATTATACTTTGTCTAGATACAAACCAGAAATCCGGGTTTTGTTGCTGGAAAACAAAAGCCTAAGGGCTCTGGCAAGCAGGGAGTGTTCTCCCTGCACATGGCCACCATTGCACAGATTCCTTTTCAGCAGAGTGCCTCACATAACAGTCCTTGAATAGAACAAAAATGCTAGCCCTCCTACTTATTTAATCTCGCCTTGAGTTTATGAGACAACAAACAAAAAATCAACGTTTCTTTGTTTGTATGGGTAATTTTATTTAACCCTTTTGTTCATTATTTTTAGTAAGATTTATCTTTTTCATAGGCAAGAAGAACACTTTATATACACCTATATACAAATACAAAACATTTATACATATTTACAACAACTATACAAATAGCACATTGAATCCAAACAGTTATCAACAAACTTCTCGTATGAGAAATTCCGTGTTCACAAATAGTTAATCTTTGTGAAGTAAAAAAACCGCTACTAGACCCCGAGACTGTCTGTCTGTCGTATGCCTTGCCAAGGCAAGGCATACGACAGACAGACAGTTCAAAATATTTGCCCTTGACGGGTTCAGTTTTTACTGGTGGAACTAACTGTGAATTAATTTCTGATTTCTGTCGCATTATTTCTTTTCCACCTTTTGGGTCTAGTAGCGTTTTTTTTACTTCACAAAGATTAACTATTTGTGAACACGGAATTGCTATATATTTCTCATACGAGAAGTTTGTTGATAACTGTTTGTTGATTTTTTGTTTGTTGTCTCATAAACTCAAGGCGAGATTAAATAAGTAGGAGGGCTAGCATTTTTGTTCTATTCACTGTAATTTGGGTCCAGCTGCCCCCTGTCCCAGGACCAAACTCCGTGGTTTTACTCACATAACAGTCCTTGGCAGGCCAATCTAGTCAAGGTCGTCTCACCCTAAACAATCTCATCCCCTGAACTCTGAATCGCCCCTTACGAGTTTGCTTTACATTCCTGTTAAACAGGTAGATAAGTTCCTGCAGACAGAAGCCCCTTTCCCCTTTCGCTTGCTGTTGACCACAGGTACCAGCTTGAATTTTGCCTACAAACAGCATTTTCCCAATATCTTATTTCCAAGTGAAAGATATTGATATGGAAGTGGGAATATTTTGTGATAGGAAATCTCTCGAGGAGGCAATTCATTTTCCCGCCCACCCTTGGTTATGTATCTGCGACCTGAACAATTTTAGATCCTGTTTGTTCGGGGGAAAGAGTAACAAAATATTTTTTTATGGAGTACTAAATACCAAGTGCAGTAAATAGGAGAGTACAACATTTGGTATTCAGTTTACCCATCTTGCAAGAAGGGATGGCTGATATTTGGCAGAATTCAGACTTATGACCTCCAGAAAACCACATTTGTCAGCAGAGCGTTCAGCACAAAAAGCCATTCTGCTCTCTGCTGGCAGATGCTTTACAGCTCTGAGTATCAGCCTGCTGCTCTTGGAGTCTGATGTCATCATTGGAGTTGCCATAGGCAAGCACTGCTAGGGGTCTGTGCTGAGGATACATTGAGCAGCGGCGATTCCGACGAGGCGCAAGCTACAATGAAATTCATGTCTTTGTGATGGAGCCAAACCGCGCAGCAGTTGTGATGCATCAGTTCTGAGCGTGGTTGTGCTACACAGCAGAGGAGATTCATTGGTTCTGCTGGATCCACAGAGGCTGGTAGAGCACCTTCAGCCCACTTCCAAGGTGTCAGGACAGGGCTGGCACCATTTGGCAGAGTAGACTCACAAGTGGCAGAGTCCAGGTGCTGGCAAAAAGGTTTATCTTGTCGGGTCAAAATGGCAGTTTATAAAAGCACACACAGGCTCAATTGCAGGCCTGAGACATGTTTAAAGAGCTACGTAAGTAGGTGGCACAATAAGTGCTGCAGGTCCACTTGTAGCATTTAATTTACAGGCCCTGGGTACATGTAGTACCACCTTACTCGAGACTTATGAGTACATTAAGTATGTCAATTGGAGATAAGCCATTGGTACTATGTTTTAAGGAGTGAGCACATGCACTTTAACACTGGTCCGCTGTGGCAAAGTGCGCAGAGCATGAAGGAGGAAGGCAAAAGGTTCGGGGGAAGACCACCCTAAAGCTGACAGGTCTAACCCAAGTGAATGGAAAGATGAATTATTTGTGGAGCTTTAAATTAAAGCTTTGACTTTGCCAACAGAGTGTGGAGTAGGCATTAGCACCTAAACATCATGATACTATTTCTCATCAACTCAATAATTTCTCTTAGCTCTTCCTTCATAGGCAGATACTTTTCAGGGGCCTGGTTATATGGCACATATCTTTGAATGTCCAGGGCCCAGCTTTATTATGCCACCACTTTCCATTACATCATCCTCTTGAGCCCTTCATTCTGCATCTGCTCTGCTGCTTCCTAGAGATATGTAGTGTTGTTTGGAGGCACCCTAGATCCTTAATAATCTGACTAGCAATCTTTAGTTTAGGAAGATTCTTCAAACCTGGATGGCTGTAAAAATGTTCCTATTTTCCTACTGTGTGGAAATACAGTGACCCTATTAATGACCAATTCATTCATGCATTTATGCAGTACCCCCCAGATGTATTTGTATAACAAAAAAGCTTGAGTATTCAGAGAAACGGCGTTCACTTGTGATAGGTGAGATATTTGCGCACTTTAAAATATATTGAATTGTCACAGTCATTGCTGATGCCTGGTCTGACCTAAAAATATACATCCCAAAAGAATAAACCCTGTGCTTAGCATCCTATCTTGTCCTCTACATCCCAATCCAAGAATTCCCGAATGGTGACTTTACGTGGCATTGTAAATATGGGCAAGGCCATTACGTTGCCAGTGCATCAAAAAAAAGTGATCAACCGGTAGCACAATGGGCTTGTAAATGAGACCCTAGGTGTTTGGGCAATGAGCAGAAATATGGTTTGTGAATGCACATCTAAGAGAATGTTTGTTTTGTGATGTCTCTGTTTTAAGGCCCTGTACATGTTATGGGACACATGCTGGGGAGCTTAAATAGGGGGTGACCCATACTTAAGGCAGCCATCCTTTCAATATGGAAAAAAACGCATGGATTTAGAATCATGGAGGCAGTCTCTTGCAATCTCATTTGCCATTGTTGTTCATTTGAGCCACTGGAGAGCAAATTGAATTTGCAAATGAGTCTAGCACCATCTAAAGTAGTTAGTCTAGAATTTCAGACTGTGTTTCATTTTTTTGTGTGGTGCCAGACGTATGCAAATAGGATTCTTTGCTAAATGTCACAGAGGGGAGAAAAGGCAAATGTAATTTTTTCAGTTAATATTTCTCACATTATTCGTCTGGTCTTCAGGATTTTTTGCAGCGTCCTTGCAGGGCGTTCATATTCAAACTTGTTTGGGCCCTCCAAATCTTTTCACAAACAGATATTACTTCCTCTAAGTACTTGGGATGTGGTTATGCAAATCCTAGGTGTAGATTCAAAGATCTCTGTGCAAGGACTATGAAGAGATGAGTAACAAGTTTTCATTTATGAATGTTGATGTATTTTTTGCAATTTGTTGGTCTTTATAGACCAGAAAAAGCATACATATATATTGGGTTCATGTTCTCTGTTTTGTGTTACACTAATGCCTTTGAGTAAATGCAGGCTGATATGCAAAATTATTTTCCTTTTTTAACGAATATTTGGGGAAAAATAGTAAATGAAATTTAGGTGGGCTGTTATCAATAATTAAATGATATGATATTTATCTTGTTATGTGGTTCATAAGATAATGTTTTGTGTATAAGATAATGCACAGTTTTAGCACGTAGATATAATTGTTAGGATCAATAAACTGTGTCTGTGGCAAATAAATAAAAAAAATTGAACTGTAGAGGGTAATTTCACGCACCGCTGAGAAATGACCGTCCTGCACAACTAGAAGGCATTGCATATTCTTATATAGGATTAGGTTTCATCAGACGATTAGAAAAGAATAAACACAAGGCCCTACTGTTGGTGATGGAAAATGTCGATGTATCAGGGCTTCTCTAATTGACTTCTGGTAACCAATCATGAATTCGAATTTGCGGTACACACTATCGCAGGACACACTATCTCAGGTATCATTTTGCAGTTAAGGTGTCAACGGACAGCCTGAAAGCAGGCTCTTTCCTATTTTCAAAAACAATTCCTCCTGATTTTTTTTCTAGTTTGCTTGTGGAGTGGATGTAGATGTTTTATGAACCACAAGTACAGTTATTAGGCGAACTTAAAAAAGAGGCAGATTTCACTTGGTTCAATTTTCCTTGAAACTTTTGAGACAGTATTATTCTTCATAACACAAACAGACAAACGTTTGCGAACAATGGAAGCAATAGAATGACATTCTTCCACAGGACATGCAAAGTCTGTCTGAGAACTTTGGTGTGGAGTGATCCAATGCTGACGTTAAGAAAAATGACTTCTCCCTATCATATATTTTTCCAGATGGGCTATTAAGCATGAATGCACAGCAAAGCCAGGACAATGGAAGCATTCCAAAGTGGAGAACCCTTTGTGGAATAAACACACCTACATGTGGCCTGTTCTTCCGAATGGAGAACTTAATCAGGTATTAAAGGGAAATTCAAACCATACTGTGATCAGGTTTTTGTATAATTTGGGGGTCTGAGTCGGAAATCAGTTGGACAATATTCGTTTTCATGTCAGAGTCAGTGTGCAATTAGACCCAAACCTTTGGGGGTGGGGCTCTAACGGATCGGCCAATCAAGTCAGGGCTAACACCTCAAGAAATGAGATTCAGTGCCAATACAAGAAAATAGAGAGATACTTTGTGCATTTTAAACATTGGTCAAACCCGATACTATTACAGCAAACATTTTTCAGTGGATTTGATAATGCTCATAGGCTTCTTACAGATCCTTTAAAACAAGAATTAGTGATTTGACAGCTAAAAAGCAGCTTCTACACATTTCAATACAAAGCACTTTGGAACCAGTTTTTGTAAAGTTATTTCAAAGCGATGACCCTTTTTGCCAATTCTCCAGACAATTCCTTATCTGAATTGGCAATGAGCTCATAAAATATTTTAAATTCTATCTTTGAAAAGACCCTACTGACTATTGACCAAAGGGACATTTTCCGTCTGCTTACCGAGACATTGCAGCATAGGCTTGTTGGAGGCCACACACAAGTACACATCTCAGAATATTGATCTTAGTGGGTTATGACACCTGATTTTGGAATAATTGACTGACAAGTCTCTGGTTTGATTCCTAATATAGCCTTAGAGCCTGACTTAGCTTGGGCCTTTAACAAGGGAGCGGGCCTTTAATGGGCAGTAGAGCCTGTTACGGAGGACTCTTAGAAAATTAGAGCATTCTACCCCTATAGGGCAGAATGTTCTAATTTGTAAACACAAAGGCCTGTCAGAGTCTGAGTGGGTTTAAATCCCCTCGGGCTCCGAGAGGCCTTTGTTTACAGCAACAGCTGTTAAATGAAATAACATTGGAATGTTGCTCCTTGGGCTGCAACCAGCCAGTAGAAGCCCAGAGCACTCCATTGTCTTCCACGAAGCACTTAACATTCCAATGTTCTAATACATCTTCCATTCCTCATGAGATTGAATAAGTGAGTGCCGATCAGTTGGCAAGATTAAAACCTGTTAATTACTCTGCCAGGTATCTTTGTTATCAAAATACAATCTTTCTTGTTAGCACCCCATATTGAGCAAATCTCATATGAGGTGATCCATCAGGCCTAAAGAAGTGGCAAAAAGTTAGTTGCCTTGAAATAACTTTGCTATGAATGGTGTTCTACCATGCAAAGAATACAAGGATTCCTTCAATCTCTAGAGCACTGATGGGCAATGTCTCCAAAGGAAGAGTGCCTCTTAATATTTTTATAACATTTGATATGATAGCAACAATTATACCTTTAGTACTGTTTTGAATCCCACAGTACAAATTAAGAAATCCACTAAAATATCTTTAAATCCTGCAGGGACAATGTGCAGTATAAAATGTAATATTTGTTTAACATTTCTAAAAACATTCTTTGAGAGGAATGATCATAGTCAATTCAATGCTTGTTCTTAAATGTCTACACTATTTACAGCAATTACATTGACCTTGGTAGAGAAAAGGACCACCTTAAATAGAGCACAAGAGAGACACCAGGCAGAAAACATGGTTACCAGTTTGTCATTGTAATAATAGGGCAAGTAGTACACAAATAATTGTTTATATTGTCAATGCTTTTGCAATGATAACCCATGATACACACCATCAGATTTGTGCTAATTTTGACAGAGCATGGCTTTATTTGACAGCAGAATAAGGTTTCATAAGCATTTTGCTGCCAAACTACAATAGGTGGAAGACAGGACACAGGGGAAAGAGGGTGTACTGTGTCTTCATAGACACTATTTCAGTGAAAAAACACACAACGCATACACTAACACACATTCTACATCTATCTTATAATGCACTCTGAGAACCTGATCATAGAGGTGTTAGCTTTAGGTGAAAGAGATATGCCTCTTGTTAGACATAGATTATATTTTCAGGCTTCACATAGTTGAGCT
This sequence comes from Lissotriton vulgaris, assembly GCF_964263255.1. NCBI lineage: Eukaryota > Metazoa > Chordata > Amphibia > Caudata > Salamandridae > Lissotriton > Lissotriton vulgaris. The sequence continues at coordinate 655,760,275 of NC_141687.1, read as the reverse complement.
ACCCCTCAGTCCACCCACAGGTCAGGTGGCAGACACCTTTGCTATACCTCATGTGAAAATGCTCCATCACCAAATAGAAAGAGCCACAATTCATCATTTCAGCCTAGTTGTTCTTTAAAGTTGCCACCATCTCTATGTTTAGGCCCTGGGGCGTGGCTTGAGCGCTGATGGCGGCGGTCGCCTAAACGCTCGCCTCCGAGACAGAGCCTGAATTAATCCTGCACACGGTGGGTCCCGGGCGCCCCAGCCTCCCTGAATCAGAGGGCGCCAGCGAGACCGGCACACACGGCCCGAAGCTGGTGCCGGCGGACCCCAGAAACAGCCGGTACCGGAGTCACGGAGATCTGTGGAGAGAGAGGAGCGGTGCACAAGATGGCGCCCGTCCCAGCTCCGTAACCCCAGGTCAGATCGCGACCGGGAGACGCCGCCGGCTCCGGACTGCTCCTGCCCCCTGTTCCGCCGGCTGTGAAAGCGGAGCTCCGGCTGTGGACCAGCTCGCCTGGGAAACGCTGTGTGACCGGCGCGGAGACGCCTGCCGGGACGCCCCTCACACCACCGACGTCACCGGGGCCCTGGGAGACAGAGTGAGTTTAGGGACGGGCTGCGCAGCGGAGAGTGGTGACCGCACCCGCAATGGAATGTACCCGGAGCCCTTGAGCAGGGCCCCCCTCCCAGGGCTGTAGGGGACACCGGGAGCTGAGATCTCGACCCCGGGGGGCCCGCCAGGGGGGAGGCCAGATCCGAAGGGACTGTCTGAGGCCAGCGCCATCTGGAGGTCCTAGCTGATCGGGAAGGGGACGCTGACCATTGGCGGTGGCTGCTCTTCGCCTCCCCCCCCCCGCTGCTTGGTGCCAGGAGCGGTGGGTGACACCCGCGAGGCGAACAAAATCTCTGGGCCCCCTGTGTGGCCCCCCGGGCCCCGGCTGGTAGCGGACTCGCCATTGGAGGTTGGTGGGGAGGACGCCTCTTCCCCTCCCCCGGCTCACCGCCTCCCACACCCCAACTGGCAGAAACGGCGGCGATGGGGAAACCGAGAGGCCTTAAAGGTGGTGCCCAGGCCTCGGACACGGAGGCCGCCGACAAGGACGACAAGGTGGAGCCTGAGGGGCGGGGGGCCCTCAACTGCAACAGCAGTTTGATAGAATTCTGGCAGCAATTGCGGACACACGATCGGCCCTCCAGCAAGACATCGCTCAGGTGGCGACGAGCCTGGGCCTCCTTCGAGCTGATCATGGAAAACTCTCGGATAGGGTTAAAGAAGTGGAATGCTCGGTTGGGGCCCTGGAACCCGCGCAGAAGACTCTGGCTGCCACTATGAAAGATGCTTTGACTCGCATCGGTGATCTGGAGAGAAGGGCGGAGGACGCGGAAGGACGCAATAGAAGAAACAACTTCCGCGTGGTGGGCCTCCCGGAGAAAATTGAAAAGGGCGACATGGTGGCCTACCTAGAGGATTGGCTTCGGACTGTGGTGGCGCCTGAAGGGCTTTCCCCTTTTTACACCTTGGAACGAGCCCACAGGGTGCCGGCCAGGCCACCGCAGCAGGGTCGTCACCCGCGTCCGGTGGTGGCGCGACTGCTACACTTTCGAGACAGGGATCATCTCCTGGACGCCGCCCGGCAAAATGGACCGTATCAGGTGGCGAATAGTCGTGTAAACATTTTCCCGGACTACACCCTTGAAACTCAACAGAAGCGCACCTCCTTCCTGGCGGTAGAAATAGAAAAAAATCCCTTCAATGGCCATATACTTCAATTGTGTGCATGCATCAATACATATCAAAGACTAGTGACAGAAGGAAGGTAATACTAAACAGAAATCATTCAAAAAATTGTATTTATTATTTCTTTTTTTTGTAAATATAAATTCATATAAAAATCGTTATAAATCAAGCAGTTCTATAGAAAACACATCAATTAATTATACAAATTCATGAAAGACATGATAGAATTATAAAAATAAGCAACAAATAAATATATATACCCCATGGTGTCAGACATACAACCAACTTACTCTCGTGCTACCAAGCATACTACAATCACACCTCATACATTGATGAAAAAAGGAACTGGTAAACAATTAGCCAGATCACACAGCTAAAATTGTTCAAGGGCTACAGGAAAGGAATAACGGCCCTTGTAGCAGGTCTACGCGCGTTTCGGTGGTTCAAGCCACCTTCATCAGGACCTTGTTCACCATTTAGTGCAGAACCCGGGGATCAGACAGGACAAAAAACCTAAAAAGGAGAATAAATCTGTCACTCAGACATCCACAAGTTAAGTTTTATAAAAAAGCATAAGACATTCACTATTGCAGTTAAACTATGGGGGCTCATCAACGCGACTCAAGTAGGCACCTATACTATGTTAGTTAAAGGAATATGATTAAACTGACTTCATGGCACAGCGAAGAAAAGACCTATTGGGCCAAGACTACCTATTCACTCACAGAGCATGTTACCGGCTAGATTATAAATACCAGATAAAAAAAGGGGACACACAAGTTAGCTATTTGCATGGGGGCCTATCCTCAAGTAAGGGGTCAGAGACTCATAGTAACACAGCTGTACATTGTCTATACTTACAAAAGAGCACAGTGAGTATTTTTCCTTTTTAAAGTGCGATTATAGAGGTCACATGAAGGACCAGATCAATTGAACAGCATCTACAAAGGAATCAAGGGAGGCTGTAAATAGACATGTAATGGCGACTTGCTGAAACTCTTGCATGTCCCAGATTAAATAGGGCTTACCAATAGCGTCGTTCATAATGGGAGCACAAAAGGCATGTGAGACTCAGGACTTCATCCGTATTGATGGCTACAAGGAGAATGTAAACGCCATGATGTCATAATTTATGCACAAATACCAAGAATTACATAACGTATGTATGCTTCCTATTGACACCCATTCTTATTTCACACTGACAGTGACCTACCAAGGTGGTCGCAGTGTGTCCTTATTCAGTGGAACTTCACGCAATTCATCTATGTGTCGTATTAAAAAGAAGATCTCAAGTTGATTGGGGCTGACGGCGAAGGGACTAAGTACTGTTACTTCCTAATCTGTGCAAAGAAGGAAAAATAACACAAGAGTCCAATAAGGACTGACACATTCCACTTCATATGCATGTCCAAGATAGCAACGAACAATAAAGCCAAAAAAAAGGGGGGAAGAATGTAGGCTTACTTATATGCACAGTAGAGATACAGTCCATTGGTAAACTGCTTTATTGTATACCAGCGACTCTAAAAAGGAAGAGAGAACGTTACACGCTGTTAGGGTTTGTGCAGGGTCTGGCAAGAAATAATGCGCGTTGTTAGTTGGATCGGCGACCTATCTTGAAAGCGTGCAAGTGTTCATATCTAAGTCGAAGATGATAGATACGGACTATTAATGTTGCCAGATACATTGGTGTGGGTAAACCACTGGCAACACGGGAATCAGTATCACGTAAACTCATAAGCCTCTACTGTTTCTCGGGCTGGCAAAAGCGCAGATTGCTGCCTAATCCTAAAATGGCTGACAATACAGAAACAGTCCAATGATCATGGATTGACAACGAGAGCGCCGAAAACTCCGAACTACCCTGTCCTAGCGCTAAAGCCGGAGGTACCTCCAGCATAACTTTGTGACTCAAACGCCTACCTTAAGGTCCGTGGTAGCGCGCCGCAATCCATCTCCGTCACTGCGCCCCTTGGTGAGAAGACGCTTCAGACCCGCCATGATTTATACACCTTCACGGCGTTCTAATCCCGCGGGAAGTGAACGTCAGATAGCAGTGGTCTCCAAATGTCAACACAAACGTAGGACTTCGGAAAAACGTGCATCTTGATAGTATCGAACTAGGAGAATAATTTCTGATGCAGGCGTGGAAAAATAAATAATCCCGCTGAACCCAGAAGCTGTGGTTAAGGTCAAGTTTTAATACGTATACAGCTTGCAATTTACATGCTTGAATGTAGCGTAACCAAAGGAGGAAGTGTACAAATTAAAGCAATTGCAATAAAATACAACTTCAAAAATTCAGGATGTATCAAGTAGTTACGTCACTGGAATTGTCTATGCTAGTACTCCCACAATTCAGGGCATAAAGGATAACGCCGTTTTCCGGAGACTGAATTGCAACGCACAATTGCGTGAAAAACAGAGGGAGTCTTCCAAGAGAAGCCTGAAAGGCCGCAAAAAGGTCGCAAAAGGTCCATCTACAAGGTACGCAATACATAAGGTGGTCCAGCCCCGAGTCCAGCCCCGAGTTACTATCAGGAGGGACCACAGAGTAATCAGAATCCCAATTTTAATGGGTACCAAGGGAGGAAATACACTAACTTCTCAGATACAGGTTCTTCAGGGTCAGATGGAGATAACTACCAAGACATGAACTATGGCCATTCAAACCCTGGCCCCTTCAGGGGGAGACCTAATCAACGCCCATTTAATGGGAGGGGTTTTTTACACCGGGGCCAATACAGAGGGAGGAATGTTCGCTGGCAAGATCAAGCGACCCATGCTCAAATGAACCCTCAACCTCCACAACAATACGTAAGAACTCGCAACCAACAGTATTGGTGGTAGAAAATGAGGAGGAAACCATAGTTACCAACGATTTGCCTGTCTACAACCTTTCCTCTATACATTTTAAACCTGAGGATGTAAAAGTACTCAGTAGGGGATTGTCCTTCGTTCCGAGTATCCATCTCAACAAATTCAAATTACACGAAGATCTTTTTGCGTTCTTCCGCAAGGTTAGGCTAAATAAATTTTTCTATGATCGCCCACCTTGTGAGGAAGCGAACAATCTATCGGGCTGTAAACCGACTCTGGATATGGTGGGCACAGAGGTAGGCATCTTTGAACAGAGTGTTCTCCAAGATATCGCGAGGGTGATCAAAAATACCTACACCCCTCAATCCAATCTCTCTGATTCAGAAAGAACTGCCCTAAACGAATTAAAAACCAACTCCTCCATAGTCATTAAGCCTTGCGACAAAGGCGGAGGCATTACCGTTTTTAATAGAGCGAATTATGACGACAAAATGTTGGGAATGCTAGCAGTGACAAACCATTATAGACCTGCTCAGCGAAAGTAATTGGACCGCCTGCAAAAACATATTCAAGAAACAACTCAGGTGGCCTTCGCAGATGGCTATATCTGCGAAGATGAATATGTCTTCCTTAATAAAACCACTCCCACTACCTCTGTTTTGTATGGTCTCCCGAAGACACACAAATCAGAAAGTAATCCTCCAATGCGGCCCATTATTTCGACTATTGGCTCATGTACTGAGCCACTATCAAAATATGTAGACAGATTTTTGTGCCCCCTGACTCAGAAATATGCATCATATATCCGTGACACCGGGGATATAATCAATAAAATAGAGGGCCTGCAATTTAACCCTGCCACAGACATCCTTGTGACGCTCGACATTGAGGCGTTGTACACCAACATTCCTCAATGTCGAGCTTTGCAGGCGGTGTCTACTCTTCTCAGGAGATATCCATCTGATCGCCCAGACATTTTCATTCTTCAATGTTTGGAAATTGTGCTCATGAACAACTTTTTTGAGTATAATGGGAAGATTTTCAAGCAAATTAAGGGGACATCAATGGGGGCTTCTTGTGCCCCGAGTGTGGCTAACGCATTCATGGGAGAATGGGAGCTCAAAAATATTTACAACGAACTGGCCCCATTTTTTGAAAACATTTTTGTTTGGAAGCGTTTTATCGATGATATTTTTTTCATTTGGAAGGGATCGGAAGAAGAACTACAGACGTTTTACCTTTGGCTCAATGCAAGTGACACCAACTTGAGGTTCACTATGAACCTGAGCACTCAAAAAGTAGACTTTCTAGACATCAGCATTGCAGGTACCAATGGACACCTAACAGTCAGTCTGTTTAGGAAAAGTACTGCCAAAAATACAATCTTGGAATTTGGCAGCTTCCATCCGAATTGTCAAAGGGAATCTATACCCTTCGGCGACTTTTTACGGATTCGCCGCAATTGTACGGACATTGGTGCATTCCACCAACATGGAGATGTACTGAAAGACAGACTACTGAGAAGAGGCTACCCACATCGCTTGGTGCGACAAGCCTACAAAAGGGCCAAATATTATGATAGATCTGCACTTTTACAAGGTAAAACACGTGTTAAACACGATAGGATCACTTGCTTGATCAACCATTCCACTTTGAATCACAAGCTTCGGAATATTATCAACAGAAACTGGAGAATTTTGAACACAGATGAGAGCGTTCCCCCGCTTCCTCTCCCCATGCTGGCGTTTAGGAGAAATAGAAATCTTAGGGACATGCTGGTCCACGCCAGACCGCCCACGAGAAGTTCCCAAATCAACAACCAGCTCTCCATTACTGGACTTCCGGCAGTATTGGGCAATCACAGGTGTGGTTCCTGCCACGCCTGTGAGGCAGCTATGGTATCTGACACTGTTACTTATAATGAAAAGAAGATCAAACTACGTTGCCTTACAAATTGCCGTAGTAGTAACATAGTATATATCCTTTTTTGTGACTGTGGTCTGGCCTATGTGGGCGAAACGGGTCGCGAGTTTCGCGTCCGTTTCAGCGAACACAAGTCCGCCATCAGGACCAAAAAGCTATCAGCTCCGTTAGTCCAACATTGCATTGATAAGTCCCACAAGGAGGATGAGATCAAATGGTCTATCCTGGAAAAGGTTATACCCAAAATGGGACAACCGAGTGAAATCACGCGTAAAAAACGTGAAACCTTTTGGATTTACCTGTTGGATAGTGTTAAAAGAGGACTTAATGAAGAACTATCTTGGTATGTTACCAGGTAAAATATCTTCTCCGTGACGCAGCAACCCTCAGTATGTGCCAGTGTGGCAATTGCTATGAGACTCTAGACAAATTGTCTTTCATTGCTCCCTTCGGGCAGCTTAAGTGGAGCTCCGGTTCAGTGAATCTTGATCCACACCAGAATGTCAGGTTCTATGTTCAAAATATTTGATCATGACTTTTCCGTTTATTTACAAAAAATTCTTTGGGGTATTTGTTGTAAATACACATACATTATTGTAGTCTGTAGAACAATTTATATGTTCTTGTATTAATGATTTAGCTGCAACACATGCCTCGATTGCATTCTTTGGTGGCTGGACCACCTTATGTATTGCGTACCTTGTAGATGGACCTTTTGCGACCTTTTTGCGGCCTTTCAGGCTTCTCTTGGAAGACTCCCTCTGTTTTTCACGCAATTGTGCGTTGCAATTCAGTCTCCGGAAAACGGCGTTATCCTTTATGCCCTGAATTGTGGGAGTACTAGCATAGACAATTCCAGTGACGTAACTACTTGATACATCCTGAATTTTTGAAGTTGTATTTTATTGCAATTGCTTTAATTTGTACACTTCCTCCTTTGGTTACGCTACATTCAAGCATGTAAATTGCAAGCTGTATACGTATTAAAACTTGACCTTAACCACAGCTTCTGGGTTCAGCAGGATTATTTATTTTTCCACGCCTGCATCAGAAATTATTCTCCTAGTTCGATACTATCAAGATGCACGTTTTTCCGAAGTCCTACGTTTGTGTTGACATTTGGAGACCTCTGCTATCTGACGTTCACTTCCCGCGGGATTGGAACGCCGTGAAGGTGTATAAATCATGGCGGGTCTGAAGCGTCTTCTCACCAAGGGGCGCAGTGACGGAGATGGATTGCGGCGCGCTACCACGGACCTTAAGGTAGGCGTTTGAGTCACGAAGTTATGCTGGAGGTACCTCCGGCTTTAGCGCTAGGACAGGGTAGTTCGGAGTTTTCGGCGCTATCGTTGTCAATCCATGATCATTGGACTGTTTCTGTATTGTCAGCCATTTTAGGATTAGGCAGCAATCTGCGCTTTTGCCAGCCCGAGAAACAGTAGAGGCTTATGAGTTTACGTGATACTGATTCCCGTGTTGCCAGTGGTTTACCCACACCAATGTATCTGGCAACATTAATAGTCCGTATCTATCATCTTCGACTTAGATATGAACGCTTGCACGCTTTCAAGATAGGTCGCCGATCCAACTAACAACGCGCATTATTTCTTGCCAGACCCTGCACAAACCCTAACAGCGTGTAACGTTCTCTCTTCCTTTTTAGAGTCGCTGGTATACAATAAAGCAGTTTACCAATGGACTGTATCTCTACTGTGCATATAAGTAAGCCTACATTCTTCCCCCCTTTTTTTTGGCTTTATTGTTCGTTGCTATCTTGGACATGCATATGAAGTGGAATGTGTCAGTCCTTATTGGACTCTTGTGTTATTTTTCCTTCTTTGCACAGATTAGGAAGTAACAGTACTTAGTCCCTTCGCCGTCAGCCCCAATCAACTTGAGATCTTCTTTTTAATACGACACATAGATGAATTGCGTGAAGTTCCACTGAATAAGGACACACTGCGACCACCTTGGTAGGTCACTGTCAGTGTGAAATAAGGATGGGTGTCAATAGGAAGCATACATACGTTATGTAATTCTTGGTATTTGTGCATAAATTATGACATCATGGCGTTTACATTCTCCTTGTAGCCATCAATACGGATGAAGTCCTGAGTCTCACATGCCTTTTGTGCTCCCATTATGAACGACGCTATTGGTAAGCCCTATTTAATCTGGGACATGCAAGAGTTTCAGCAAGTCGCCATTACATGTCTATTTACAGCCTCCCTTGATTCCTTTGTAGATGCTGTTCAATTGATCTGGTCCTTCATGTGACCTCTATAATCGCACTTTAAAAAGGAAAAATACTCACTGTGCTCTTTTGTAAGTATAGACAATGTACAGCTGTGTTACTATGAGTCTCTGACCCCTTACTTGAGGATAGGCCCCCATGCAAATAGCTAACTTGTGTGTCCCCTTTTTTTATCTGGTATTTATAATCTAGCCGGTAACATGCTCTGTGAGTGAATAGGTAGTCTTGGCCCAATAGGTCTTTTCTTCGCTGTGCCATGAAGTCAGTTTAATCATATTCCTTTAACTAACATAGTATAGGTGCCTACTTGAGTCGCGTTGATGAGCCCCCATAGTTTAACTGCAATAGTGAATGTCTTATGCTTTTTTATAAAACTTAACTTGTGGATGTCTGAGTGACAGATTTATTCTCCTTTTTAGGTTTTTTGTCCTGTCTGATCCCCGGGTTCTGCACTAAATGGTGAACAAGGTCCTGATGAAGGTGGCTTGAACCACCGAAACGCGCGTAGACCTGCTACAAGGGCCGTTATTCCTTTCCTGTAGCCCTTGAACAATTTTAGCTGTGTGATCTGGCTAATTGTTTACCAGTTCCTTTTTTCATCAATGTATGAGGTGTGATTGTAGTATGCTTGGTAGCACGAGAGTAAGTTGGTTGTATGTCTGACACCATGGGGTATATATATTTATTTGTTGCTTATTTTTATAATTCTATCATGTCTTTCATGAATTTGTATAATTAACTGATGTGTTTTCTATAGAATTGCTTGATTTATAACGATTTTTATATGAATTTATATTTACAAAAAAAAGAAATAATAAATACAATTTTTTGAATGATTTCTGTTTAGTATTACCTTCCTTCTGTCACTAGTCTTTGATATGTATTGATGCATGCACACAATTGAAGTATATGGCCATTGAAGGGATTTTTTTCTATTTCTAGTTTCATTGTTCCTCCCCTCTGTCCCTTGGCCACATTCGCTCTTTGAGGGGGTCCCATCGTACATGTTACCTCCTTCCTGGCGGTCAAGCGGGAGTTGCGGAGCGAGGGCATCCAATACTCTCTGCTGTTCCCGGCGAAACTCCGTATTATCCTGGACGACGCGACCAAATTCTTTGACACTCCAGATGAGGTCTGCAGTTGGCTTGAACTGTATCGGGCGGGCAAGGATGGCTTTGGGTCATCTTTCCAATCTACATCGGAAGCAGGTCGTCAACGGAGATCGAAGAGAATCCGGAATCGACGCGGCAGGTCGGGCAGACCCTCGACAGTGGAGACGGCGACGGAGAGGCGTGGGGTGCTGGAACTGGTTTCCAACATATCTGGCCCCCAGACTGGGCCGACTGCAGAGGACTCGGAAACAGGTGGAGGTGGGCCAGTATCAGACACGGAGGACTCAGAAACTGACAGTGTGCCCCTGCCTGTGGTAACCCCGGATTCGGCAGAGGGCCTGCTGGACGCTCAGGAGTGATCCCGGGTGAGGTGATTCCAGTTGCGGATGGGGGTGGTGGGTGGGAGAGGGTCTGTCAAGGGCGATATTGGTCATTGATGAAGGGAGGGTATTGGGGTTGCACCATTTCCCAGGTCTGACATGGGGGTGGGCTCGGCTATGTCTCGGAAGTACAGAGGCGCGGGGTACCCCCTATTGGCGCTCAGCCCCCACTCAGCCCTTAAGGCATGCCTGCGGTGGCTACCGTCAGGCTAGTTGGGAGGGACGGGGTTTTGGAGGGTAAGGTTTGGACGGGGACTGGATGGTACTATTTGGGACCTGTTCTTGGGGGATGGGGTAACACTAAGGGATTGGGGGGAGTTCTCTTAAAGTTATGGGGGGTGATTGCCATTGGTGTGAATTGCATTGACAACTTGATTGTGTTTGAGCACTATCGGGGGAAACGGAACAGGGCACTGTGGGACAATGGCTGATATAACTAATCTAAAGTGCATCACTTGGAATGTGCGGGGCCTACACACCATGTCCAGACGCCACAAGGTCCATGCATACCTAGTGCGCAGGGGGGTACAGATAGCGCTGCTGCAGGAGACGCATCTCACTAAGTCAGAGGGGTTGGCGCTACAACGTAGATGGAGAGGGCAAGTGTACTACACATCATACTCAGCTTATGCGAGAGGGGCGCTGATCTGGGTGAGAGCCGGGGTGCCCTTACAGGTAGCTAAAACAGTGGTGGACCCGGAGGGGCGCTTTGTGGCGATTACCAGTAGCCTTGGGGGTAGGACATTACACATATGCTGCATTTACACGCCTAACGTGGACCAACTCTCTTTCCTTGCTGCGTTATCGGGCTCCTTGGCCCACTGCTTATCGGGACCCATTTTGCTAGGGGGGGATTTTAATTTGGTGCTGGACGTCGAGCTCGACCGTTCCCACCCTCCCCTCCCAGATTCTCCAGTTCGTAGAGTGGCCAGAGGTAGGCGGGAGTGGCAGACCAAGTGGGGACTGACGGACATCTGGCGAGCGCAACATCCGAGCACTAGAGACTATTCTCACTTCTCCGGCATGCACGGGTTACACGTGCGGCTGGACGGGCTGCTAGGTTCGGCGGAACTAGTGGTCGCGGCAAGGAGAACCGAATATCTGACCAGGACCGTTTCCGACCACAATCCTCTCTTGGCGGACTTCCGGTGGTTCCCCGGCACACCCTGTGTGCCCACTTGGAAGCTGCGTCCCGAGATCTTGGAAGACCCAGTGTTTAAATCAGAACTAGAGGACAAAATTGCTGAGTACTTTGTAGTGAACGAGGGAACGGCCGGGTCGAGAGCTGCGGAGTGGGATGCATTTAAGGTGGTGATTCGGGGGTACTGTATCACAAAAAAGGTGGGAATGCGCAGGGTTATTCTGAAGGACCTGGATAAGGCTGACCGGAAACTTCGGGAGATGGAGCTGGTTCGCCCTGGCAAACCTGAGCTGCAGGGGCAGACCCTGGCGGCAAGGGAGGCGGTAGCCGTGGAAGTGGAAAGACTCCGTTGTTTCGACCACAAGGCTTACTTGACGAGATTGTTGGTGGAGAGGGACAGGTCGGGAGCGCTCCTGGCCTGGCTGGCCAATCCCATGAGACGAACCAGCCCCACAATGTCCATGCGCACTGCGACGGGCGACGAGGTGTGCACCCAGCCCGAAATTCTTGATTGTTACTTACACTATTATGAAGACTTATACCGTAGCAGAGCGGCAGGGGACACTGCCCCGGTGGATGAATATTTACGATCTCTGCCGATCCCCAATCTAGAGCCTGCACAGGCGAAGGAGCTGGGGAGGGAGATAGAGCTGGGAGAAATCCGTTGCGCCGTAAAAAGGATGGCGAGAAATAAAACTCCAGGCCTGGATGGCCTCCCGGTGGAATTTTACTCTGCCTATGTGGACCTTCTGGCCCCTAGGCTGTTGGTGGTATATAGAGAGGCGAAACGCTTGGGACGCCTCCCCGGGTCGATGCGCGAGGCTTTGGTGGTTCCCCTTCTCAAACCGGACAAAGAGGGCAATGACCCGGCGTCCTACCGACCGCTTTCAATGCTCTCGGTCGATGTGTAGCATACTGGCCTTGAGACTGCTGGGACACATGAGCTCCCTGGTCCACGTCGATCAGGCGGGATTCATACTCAAACGTAATACGACAATGAACATCCGTCGCTTATTTCGGTTATTGGGGGAGGCACACACCGAGGCCCCTTGTCCCATGATTCTGTCGATAGACCTGGAGAAGGCTTTTGACAGCCTGGAGTGGACGTACCTCCACAGGGTCCTGACGCATTTTGGCCTGGGGGAGGGGTTTCTACGGTGGACGGCGGTGCTGTACGCATCGGCAGCGGCGAGGGTGAGATCGGGCCCATTGGTCTCCCGACAATACCCGGTGGAACGGGGCACTAGACAGGGGTGCTCTCTGTCCCCCCTGCTCTTTGCACTCGCGGTAGAACCATTGGCGTTGACAATTCGGACTGGGGCCTACTTCCGGGGGTTGCAGACCCCGCTGGGACAGCAATTCATCTCCCTCTATGCTGATGACCTACTGCTATTTCTGGAGAATGCCGGGGATGCCTTGGCCGGGGCCGACGCTGCGCTTACATCCTTTGGGGAGCTCTCGGGCCTGAAGGTGAACTGGGCGAAAACCTGCCTGTTCCCGGTCCGTCGGGGAGAGCCCCAGCCTGCTCTTCTCAGAGAGATCAGATGGGAGCCCAGGTGCCTCAAGTACTTAGGAGTGTACGTGTATCATGAACAGGCGGATATCCTGGATGGCAACATTGCCCGCTGCATCCGGGCGCTGCGGGGGTCTATGGGCTTTTGGGCCTCTCTGCCACTTTCGGTGGCTGGCCGCATTGCGCTGCTGAAGATGGTGGCACTCCCGAGGTTGCTTTACTATTTTCGGACGCTCTCGGTTTGGATTCCTCCGTCTACCTTCCGAACCTTGAATTCCATGCTGGTGGGGTTCCTCTGGGGGTCGGGCCGTCGGAGGGTGGCGCTCAGGACCCTGATGAGACCGAAATCGGACGGGGGACTAGCGGTACCAGATTTTGAGAAATACTATCTTGCTGCCCAATTGCAGACTTATATGCAGGAGGTGGCGAGGGGGTTTCGGGGCCCGGAGGAGGGGAGGGGATGTGGCATGCCCAGGCACGTAATATCCTATATTGCATTACGTCAACGGTTGCGCCTGCGGGACCTCACACATGAGGAACGCACCATCAGGTCGTGCTGGAACCGAATCCATAACCATACGGACCTGAAGCGCCCGTATGCTCCGGAGAGCCCATTGGGGATGCTCACGGCCTTGCCACATGGTGGTGACTGGTCTCAGTTGGAGTGTTGGGAGGATGCAGGGATACTGTTGATGGGCGACCTCTATGAAGACGGAGTGCTGCTACCTTTCCATGAGCTCTTAAACCGCTTTGATATTCCCCGTGGAGATTTCCTACTATATGCGGCGGTGGTGCGGGCGATTCAGGCGCACTGGCGGAACGGCCTGGAGGAACCTCCGGTGTCAGCGGTGTGCCAATACGTGATGATGTCGTCGGGGTCGGTCAAAGCGGTGACATGCTTATACTCCAGGCAGATTACTGAAGGGCTACCCCCGCTGGAGGTACTTAGAACCAGATGGGAGGTTGACATAGGGAAGGACATACCGGAGGCTACATGGACCCAATTGTTGCGCCGCGCCTGGAAGGGCACTCGCCATGCCCGGTTCCAGCTAGTACATTTTTACATATTGCATCGGGCTTATTTGACCCCGGAGAAAATACGAGAATACTTTGCCTCGGATTCGGAGGCTTGCCCCAGATGCCGGGCGCCTGCAGCTACATTCATACACATGCTGTGGTCTTGTCCGACGCTTGTCTCCTATTGGTCGTCGATAGGGGATACACTCGAGGAGGTCACTGGAAGGGACCTGGTGTTTGATGCTGCGGTCGGGCTCCTTCATTGGTTCCCCCACACTCCCAAAAATAAAATTTCCAGCAAATTTATCGAGTTGGGGCTTCTGTTAGCAAAAAGGGAGATAACCAGGCATTGGAAGGCACGGGTTGGTCCCACGGATGCGAAATGGCGCACTGAACTTCTGAAATGGGCTACTGGGGAGAGCACCCTGAGGTATCAATTGGCGAGGCGACAACAGAATGAGAGGGCGTTAGAGGCGGCGCAGGAATGGGAAACGTTGGTGCAGGCCCTGCGCGACTACAACACTTCCAGCAATTCAGAAAGTGATGATGATGTTCAGCTTCCAGCCCATTAGATTTGTTCCACCACGCTCCTTCTTACTGATGTGATGCGTTTCCTACCGCAGGCTCTTGATGTATACACCAGCACACCAATGGCGGGGTGGGGGGGGGGTGGCGATTAGAGACGGGGAAATAGAGGTATTTATTTATCACGATTGCAGTTCATAACGTGGCGCTTCCGCTCTCTGAGCCATCTGGAGGGGTGGGTTTAATTGGGCGGGGTTGAAAGTTTTGTTTCATGGTTATCTAGAAAAGCAGATGTAGGCCTCACATTCACTCTGGCCGTGCCCGAGAGGCTATCAGGTTGCCCGGTATGAGACCACCACAAGCGCCGCCCAGCCCCCGGGATGTGGGCTGAATGGCTGTGTATCTGTAATGCCCCGTATGGGATGTCGCAACCTTCATTGCCGCTGTTGAACCGTACTGACACTGACATGTAACTTGTGCAAATTCCTGCAATAAAAATATATTTAAAAAAAAAAAAAAAATCTCTATGTTTAGGCCCTAATGACATCCATTAAATATATTCAAAACCTACACATGCAAGATGTGAGTTGAGTGGTTACTTATAAAGTGCAATTAATGCCCTCAGACATATTGGCACAAAACTGACTAACAACATTAGAAAAGATATGAAGATAATCAATAATACAAACTAATTTTAGGAGCCTTCCTGATGGCTGTCAATTTTGTGCAGACCAAGCTGGAGTAAATTCCAGACCAAAGAAGCAACAAAAGAGAAGGAGCACCTCCCTTCTAGCTCCGCACTGAGCCTTTCAGAATCAGGGGACTGATGAGCGAGGGAAGAGCCCAAATGCAGAGCATTGTTTAGACTTGGAAGTAAACACTTAGGCAGCATGAGGATTGTTTTATAGTAGGCTCTATGGGCAAAGCAGAGTGCCTTATTATGGATCCTATGTATCTGCATGGATATATTAATGAAAGAAGCACAAATACATATTTGCAGACCAAGGCCAGGATTTCAAGATATATAGTATTTGGGCTATAAATAGTGCACATGGTAATTGCCACTAACCTAGTGCAGGATATTTATTGGGGAACACCATTAACTTCTCCTGAGTTCCCCACCCCAAAATGAAGCCTAACACTTGGAATATGTGTTTACCACACCGATGTTTGCATAGTTTACATTTGCATCTTAGCATTCTATCCTGATAGATTTCTTCAGCCTTTTTCCAGAGAAACCTGTAAGGAGAAAGTTGCACAATGTGGTAACTGATGCATGACTCTTCCGACCTTTTTGCAAACATTCATCTGCGGCTGTATTGAGATATAAACATAACTTTAAATCAGGGTCTAAGTAAAAATGTATTTTAATAAAAGGCAGAGATAAGTTATGTCAGTAGCTCTGTATTGTCATTACAAGAGACTTGCAGGGTTTTAGGGTTTCAATATATGTTGTACTATATTGTCCTTGTGTTTATACAATGCTTCGTACTCTTAATGAGGTGCCAAAGTTTGTTTTCAGTCAGGCAGCATGCTACTCTGTGGAGTGCCATAGATGGAACAGTGTTATTTGTTGCGTAACTTATATGGGAGTTTTTTATGTCATGTGTCAGGACCAGAGTTATGCTCTTAATAGGCTTTGTTTCTATGCCGCAGCATGAATTTGAAGTGAAAATGAGTGACAGATTGGTTGCAGTCATTTTGCCTGTTGGCTACAGCAGCTAGCAAATCCCAAAGCAGTTAACACTGGAGCTCTTATAATTGTGCGGTATGAATTCCACACAGGAACTCCACTCCACACAGTTCCCAATCAAGGCCCACGTGCACCTTGCAAGTGAGATGATTAGGGAGAGAAAGCACAACAAGGTGAAGCATGAGAAGCAATGAAAAAACAAACAAGTCCTCCTCTACCTGTAAATTGCTTTTGAGTGACCTCAGTGGTTGAAATGGTGCGGTAGTTATTAGGAATGCAGGGGCATATTAGCAAGGGCAATATCGACGCTTTAGCAGCACTTTCTGCCGCTAAAGCGACAATATTATTATCGCCCAATTACCAAGCTGTCGCTAATAGCAGTTGGCGACAGCTTACTGGCAATAGCACCTGTGTCCTTCCCCCTTTGCATGTCAGCGATAATCATCGTTAATGACATGCAAAGTGGGCATACCTCACCTAATCCTGAATGAAATCCCTCACCAAAACAACATTGCCCTATTAACAACGCAGGTCAAGGGACAACAAAAGCTGCGCTGCCCGCGATTATCGTCGGAAATTAACACCTGCTCCAGACCTGACTTAGCTATATTAACAATGGGAGGTGGATTGAGATGTTAAATCCACACTCCCCTATCAGCTAGGATTACCGTAGCGCACTGCCATTATCGCAGCTTTTCCTGCGCAGATGCCGGCTATCGCCGTCTATCTCTGGAATGTACATCGCCATTGTGCAAAGCGTTGATAATACGCAGTTGAAACGGCGATGTACTCCAGTGATAGGCGGCGATAATGCAAATCGCGCTAAGCACGATTTGCGATAATAAGCACATGTCTTTGCTGATATGCCTTGCAAATCCCAGACTTTATTTGTTTTTTACAATAACAGTTGGCATGTTTAATAAACAAAATCCAGAACGTATAATGCTGACCTTAAGGTCCCATTGGCTGAAAAGGAAGGGAGGTGGTTTCCTGTTCTATGAAGCAAAGGTAGAGACAGACAGCACAAGAATAAAAAAGCCGTTTTGCAAGGATGCCTGCTACCTGAAATAAAAGTAAATGTGTGCATTTGGTTAATAAGAAAATCTCATGGTCACTACTTGAGAACCAGTATATAACTTTAAATGAAGGAGTCATTTGGCTTCATCGTTACAAATGTTTCTTCTTTTTGAAAGGTAATGTAAACGTGTTATCTGCATTCTGGAGTGTGTACTTCTAATGGAAACCTATAAAAAAGTTTTGCACAATGCATAGTATGATTATGTATTGCTACAAATTGAAATTTTTATCACACTGGTTTTAGATTAAACTCTAAGGGCCTCATGTACCGAATATCCATTGACAAAAAGTGGATGCAAATTGTGCACTGACTTTTTGTGAATGGAAGACAAAATGCGAACCGACCCATTCATTAACAGGTCTGTTAACAGAATTGGCAATCATAGTGGGTCACAATCATGGATCACTAACATAATATCGTCAGTCAAAATATCGAGAGACCAGAATATCGTGGTAAAAATATCGATGGACAAAATATCGACTTCCTATTTCCCTACAGGTAAGTACCAAAATATGGATACCAAAATATTGTTGTTAAAAATATAGTTGTATAAAATAGCGATTTTTTAAAATTTCTTACAAATAATATAAAATTAATTAAATAATAAATATAATTAAAGAAAATACAGTTAGAATTATTTAAAAAATGACAAAATTAATAAATAATAAATGTAATGTAAAAATATTAAACATGCATAGTTTTTATTTAATTATAAAATGTTAAAACATAATTAAAATTATAATTACATATATATCTAGATAAACCTGTAATATAAATATAAAAAATAATTTTAAATATAAAATATTAAATAATTTTTATATTTAAAAAATATATATTTCACACTACATTAATTATTTAAGTAGGGAAAACGTTGCATAGCGTAGGGTATACAATTACAACTCCCACTCCAACAAGTGTAACAGTAGGGAAAGTGTTCCATAGCAGGAGTGAAAAAAATACTATTCCTACTCCAGGAAGTGCAACAGTAGGGAAAGTGTTGGATAGCGGGTGGGTATAATGACTATTCCCCCTCCAGTGAGTGCAACAGTAGGGAAAATGTTGGATAGTGGAAGTGTAAAAATTACTATACCCACTCCAGTGAGTGCAACAGTAGGGAAAGTGTTGGATAGAGGGTGGGTAAAAATCACTATTCCCACTCCAGCGAATGCACCAGAAGGGAAAATGCTGCATAGCATGTGGGAATAATTTACTATTCCCACTCCACCAACTGTAACACTAGGGAAAGTGTTGGATAGCGGGAGGGTAAAAATGACTATTCCCACTCCACCGAGTGCAACAGTAGGGAAAGTGTTGGATAGCCGGTGGGTAAAAACTACTATCCCCACTCCAGCGAGTGCAACAGTAGGGAAAGTGTTGGATAGTGGGCGGGAATAATTTACTATTCCCACTCCACCAAGTGTAACAGTAGGGAAAGTGTTGGATAACAGGAGGGAACAAATTACTATTCCCACTCCACCAAGTGCAACAGTAGGGAAAGTGTTGGATAGCGGGAGGGTAAAAATGACTATTTCCACTCCACTGAGTGCAACAGTAGGGAAAGTGTAGGATAGCAGGTGGGTAAAAATTACTATTCAATCTCCAGCGAGTACAACAGTAGGAAAAGTGTTGGATAGCGGGTGGGAATAATTTACTATTCCCACTCCACCAAGTATAATAGTAGGGAAAGTGTTGGCTAGCAAAGAGTATTCATTTAGTATTCCCACTCCTGCATTATAATTAACATTATACAACAATTAATTAATAATTTTTTTTTACCTCCCACCATCTTCCCCTATAAATTTCACCACCAATATTGTAAAATATTAATCAATTGCCATAATAATTATCACTTAATTAATTAACTAATAACAATTAACAATAAAATGAATAGCCATCAAACATAAATTAATTCACACAATTAACACTATAAAATAACTTTAAATAAATATTATATTAAAAAATAATAACAATTAAATTACTTCCCACCCTACTCCCCTATCAACCCTTAATACACTCCTAAAAAAAGTATACAAGTAACATATTAACAAATGATTAATTATTATCAAATTTATACCTAATTAATAAAAATTTTAACAAGATTAACATAATTACCAATACATTATTAATCATTAGTAATCAATTATAATAAATTAACACAATTAACAATATAAATGATTAAATACAAAAATATTAATGAAGTCAGTTATTAATTAGTTAATTTAAATTAAATTACTTCCCATCCTAGTCCCTTATAAACCCACAACCCGCTACGGAACAAAATTACACAAAAATGTATTAACATATAATGAATTAATAAAAAAGTCTCAATTTATATATTATAAATAAATTACTTCCCATCCTATTTCCCTATAAACCCACAACCTGCTATGGAACTAAAATACGCAAAATATTTTAACATAAAATTCATTACTTTTAAAAAATTCAAACATACATTACAAAAATAATATATACTTTTAACACATATACCAGCTCTTAAAACACACACAAAAAAGATCTTTTTAACAATGATATTATGAATGACAATATTATTAACTTCGATATTATTAACAACGATATTTCTTACCTTCATATTAATATTCTGCACCACTATATTTTTGAAAGTCGATATTGTCTCCTCATTGACAGCGTTCAAAGTGGAAGCCAAAAGATTCTTAATTAACAAATTCATACCCTAATAGGGTAAGACTCACGGGCCCGTTGACATTGCACCTGCTGACTTTGTTTTTACTTTTGATACAGCTCCCCTTTATTGTACACTGTGTTTCACCCTTGCTGCCCACCTACACCTGTTTTATTGTATTACCCTCCTAGTTGAATTTTGCACTATGTTTTCTTCCTCTTCCTTCCTCTTATGGATATTGTTATAGATATTGCTTTTGTCCTTCCTCTCATCATATTGTAAAGCTCTCTGTTATCCCTTGGGATCTTGTTCGCGCTATATAAAACTTTATAAATACATAAATAAAACTTGATATTTTGCCATCTCAATATTTTAAGTTCAATATTTTGACTGTTTACCCCAATCATACCTATTACATCACTATTCAAGAGGTAGTGAACAAATTACAACTCAGTATCTTTGAATGCAATCATAGGGATGGATGGTGGCATGCTGGGAGCATACTTGATCATATTTACATAAAGTAAACTTTCTTTTAATTTACAGCCTATTTTTAAGGATGAAGGGCTGCATTTCAAAAACAAAAGTTTTCTTTTAAGTTTGTTTGAAAGTACTTGTGGTCCCTTAGACCGCTGCCTACTTCCCAACAAACTTTGTTCTTTACATTCACATTTGCTGATGTGTTACCATTCCATCCCAGGAGTTAGTAACCTTTCAATGTTTTGAAATTGGATTTCGGTTGCGAAACATTGATGTATACAATGACAAATCATCATTTAGAAGGGACAACTTGAAGACAACTCTTCCGAATAGTGATTCATTATGCCTTTCTAAACTCATTTTGAGATTTGGTAAACTGTTACTGATTTCAAAATCGGGTTAGTACATTAAAAAAGTCATTTTGTGGTCACAAACCCTGTGTTTTTTCAAATCGCTGAATATATGACAGCAGAATGGCTTTGTACATCAGGCCCAAACTCTCTTTGCTGTAGTCGATCTTATACTGTGTGTAATACAATTTTAAAATAATGACCTGCATATCAACAGTGCTTTCAGTTGCAGGCTGGGTCCTCATAGCACTAAAATATAGATGCCCATATCCATGGTGCACCAACCAGGATTGAGTTGGGTGACTGGCCACATATATGTCTTATACAAGCTTTTAAAACATAAAAAATGCAATTTTACACTGCTTAAATTAACTTGCATTTATTTTCCATTTAAGGTGCGTCATTTTATTTGCTCAAGAATGTTGCCTGTCCTGTAAGCTGCATCAGCCTGCGCTAGTAAGCACGACAGGGGGCAACAGGGATGGGGGTGGGTAGCAAGGTGAGGGCTGCTACAGTTCTTTTGCCCCATTGAACATTGCACACCCTGTCATAGCAGAGTGTCATGTAGTAGGTTTCTTAACCCCTTCCACGCTGATGACGAGCTGGGCTCGTCATGGCGTAGCCTCCTCGCACGCTGATGACGAGCCCAGCTCGTCACGTAAAGTGCGTTTTTAAAAATCTCAGCGTGCGAGCGGAATTCCGCTAGCGCGCATGAGGTTAAGGTGAAAACCAAGTTAAGCTATCTGCTTGAAGTACTAGGCTCCCGCTGACATGTCATTAGATTGCTCTTTTGCACGCTGTAATAATGCACTCTGTTTGCATGAGGAATTTTAATATAGCCTTATAGTCCGCCGTAGAGGGCTATACCGGCTATTAAAGGCCCTCTCCAGCGTTAAAGGCCCCGAGCCGAAGGCGAGGGCCTTTAACAAGGGAGAGGGACTTTAATAGCGGTATAGCCCATCTACGAAGGGCTATAAGGCTATTAGAACATTCTGTCACTAGAGGACAGAATATTCTAACAAAAAAAACAAAGCCTTTTGGAAGCGTGAGGGGATTGGAATCCCCTCC
Source organism: Lissotriton vulgaris (assembly GCF_964263255.1). Taxonomy (NCBI): domain Eukaryota; kingdom Metazoa; phylum Chordata; class Amphibia; order Caudata; family Salamandridae; genus Lissotriton; species Lissotriton vulgaris. The sequence goes on along the minus strand of NC_141687.1, from coordinate 655,738,557 downwards.
GGCTCCCTGAAGCCTTTGTTCACAGCCAGAGCTGTGAACAAAGAAACATTGGAATGTTGGAGCTCCAGGCTTATACCAGCCATTATAAGCCCGGAGCACTCCATTGTTTTGATACATACATCCCCATTAAAAATGGACTGAAAAGCAGGCTGCATTTCCCTCCACTCCAAGTTACTGATAACAGAGCTACCTCGGTCTGTGTGGGTGGAGAAAATCCTGCCCATTATAAGCTTGTTCTAATGGTTCACTTAGAAATGATGAATTACCGGATAATCAATAATTCCACATCCAGTTCTGCAGGTAATTCCTCATTTTTCCCTAGACTATCACATGGCAATTTTTTTCTGTTTTCAGCAAACAAAATCTCTTTGAGAAAGTAAAAACTTTTAATTCCGATTGGGCCAGTAATGGACCTTATCTAATTTAGAAGGACACTATTAATGAGGATCTTAGGGGGTTTATTTATTTATTTTTTTTTTTTTGGGGGGAAAACCTTTATTATTCGAGATGCATATTACACAGCGCTTAGCTTACAACCCTATCCGGGCCAGCCGCGTTAATCAAGAACCAGAGAAATGTCATTTGTTGAACACAGCCTCAAGGCCGACAGCCCTGAGGTTCGGCGGCGCATTTTGTTTCATGGCAGCATTTCACAGTTTGCGCAGTAAGTAGTATAGCAAACATATAAGTCCATAGGTTTTCCATGTTTTATTTTTGTAGTTATTAACGTATTACCTCGGTCACCAAACTGCGGTGGTACCTCATAGTGTCGTCATATAAACAATGGCCCTTATCCACTAATTGTTGCAATAGGTAAAGTCGTCGGCGGAGTCCGCCAGGAATGGGACATGTGTGAAAAACAGAGGATATAGTAATGCGACATCTTAAGTATATTGATGTGTGAGTGTCTATGTGGCATATTAATCCTGGCAGGAGTAGCGAGTGCTGGTGATGGTGCCCAGTATGGATCACTCCGACTTCTGGTTGTTACATTCGGAAGTCCCATAGTGCGATGCGTCCAGGAAAAGACCTCAAAGATCTCGGTCAACCTCGCGCGTAGTGAAAGACGCATGATGTAATTGCGTCAATAGTTTTCTAACGGGCGGGCTTGAGGGTATATTGTTCGGTTCGTACATGTGTCCACATGAGTAGAGGGGTGTCCCCGCCGTGAGGGAGTACAGATTGGAATTTTCAGGCCCGGGTCATGTGGTGGGCCTTGGTCAGAGCATACACCAGGAGCTATGCACCCGGGGGGCACGGGCGAGCAAGGGGTGTCAAAGGTGTCACCACTAAATGATCAATTGAGCGACATATGTTTGTCTAAGCGTGGGTAAGTGCTGGTGTCGGTTAGTGTGATATGCGGCATGTGGTGATGTTGTATACGTGCAGGGAGGACAGCAACAAGTCATAGGGGCAGTGGGGGTCAGTGGGTGCGCGTGTGTTCCGTATTGCCTCTCGCAGTGGGGGGTGCCGGGGTGGGGACACCACCTCATTTATGTGATCCCCTGTTCCAGGCATGTTTGTCGGAAGGATTGAAGGATGTCATCCCATTGTTGTGCAATAGGGAATTTCCTGAGCCCCGCCGTCTCCTCTCGGCGCAAAACCGTGTTCTCTGCTTGCGCCCAGTTCATGAGAGAAAGGCACCAATGTCGCAAATGTGGGGGTGTGTCGGCTTTCCACCGCTTGGTAAGCAGCCGCTTGGCTGTGATCAGCCCAAGATCCCGTATCGGGCCTGCACTTTATTCAATTTAGTGCGTCGATAGAGGCCCAGTAGACAGGCCTCCCAAGTCCGTGGTACACGTTCGTTAGTGCATAATATCACCGCAGTCACCCCATCCCAATACTGCTGGAGGTCAGGGCATAGCCAGAGCATATGGAGGAGGTCCGCGCCGACCAAGGAACAGCGCCCACAGGCAGTGTCCGTTACCGAGAAGTATCTGTTTATTTTGTCCAGGGTAAGATATGCGCGGTGTAGTATGTATGATTGTATAATTTTGAAGCGAGGGTTGCGTGGGACATTAACCGGCCCAGCCAGTATCATTGCCCACTCCTTTTCCGTCCAATCCCTCCCTCGGTCTACCGCCCACTTGTCTCTCAGCTGCTCCGTAGTGGGTTGATTGTGGAGGAGGAGAGCCTGTGCTAGCCAGTGTGTGATGTGGGAGCCATTGCTCATAACGTGCATATATTGTATGAAGTGGTGCATTGGTGGCTCTTCGGTCAAGTCACCCCAGACGACAGTCAGTGTACGGACGAGAGATGCATGTAACAGAAATTGGTGCAGAGCGGGAATATCGTCGTAAAAATATCGACTAACCTTAATATCGCCGCAGAAATATCTACAAGAAGAAATATCGATGTCAAAAATATAGTTTGACCAGAATATCGACAGACAGGTAAGTAATATCGATAACATTAATATAGTTGTAATAAATATTGTTTACAAAAACATAGTTTGCAAAAATATCGTTTTTTAAATAATTATAAGTAATTTAGTGTTTTTAATGAGTATTGGTTGTCAAAGTAGTATTGTTTGTAGCATTTTATTAGTTAATAATGTATTTTATGTTGAATTTAGTGTTAATAGTTCCGTAGCGGGTTGTGGGTTTATAGGGGAGTAGGGTGGGAAGTAATTTAAATATAATAAAATAATTGATTAATTAATGTGTTAATTGAATATAAATAGTGTAATAAATAGTAGTTAATTAATTTCAATTAGTTAATTGATTAATAATTATGTAAATTAATTATGTTAATTGTTTAATTAATTTTAGGTGTGTGTACTGGAATTTTTAAGTGAAAATGTAGTGAAGTAATTACATTTTAATTGAATAAATATTTAATTAATGATTAATTAAATAAAAATAAAGATTTGTTAATTTTTAAACGAGTAAATCCATTTAGTAATTTTTACTCCTACACTATCCAACGCTTTCCCTACTGTTGCACCCTCTGGAGTGGGAATAGTAATTTTTACCCCTACGCTATCCAACGCTTTCCCTACTGTTGCACCCTCTAGAGTGGGAATAGTAATTTTTACCCCTACGCTATCCAACGCTTTCCCTACTGTTGCACCCTCTGGAGTGGGAATAGTAATTTTCACCCCTACGCTATCCAACACTTTCCCTACTGTTGCACCCTCTGGAGTGGGAATAGTAATTTTCACCCCTACGCTATCCAACGCTTTCCCTACTGTTGCACCCTCTGGAGTGGGAATAGTAATGTTTACCCCTACGCTATCCAACGCTTTCCCTACTGTTGCACCCTCTGGAGTGGGAATAGTAATTTTTACCACTACGCTATCCAACGCTTTCACTACTGTTGCACCCTTTGGAGTGGGAATAGTAATTTTTACCCCTACGCTATCCAACGCTTTCCCTACTGTTGCACCCTCTGGAGTGGGAATAGTAATTTTTACCCCTACGCTATCCAACGCTTTCCCTACTGTTGCACCCTCTGGAGTGGGAATAGTAATTTTTACCCCTACGCTATCCAACGCTTTCCCTACTGTTGCACCCTCTGGAGTGGGAATAGTAATTTTAACCCCTTCGCTATCAAATGTTTTAACTAATAATATATTTTATATTTTAATTATATGTATGTATTATTGTTGTTATATTAAGTAATATGTTGAATATATGTATATGTACACATTTATTAAGTTTATAATGAAAAAGTGTAGTTAATTTGTTTTAAATAGTCAAAAAATAAAAGTAATGTAATGTATTTTGTTAATAGTACTTATATTTATTTATTATTTAATGTAATTTTAATTAATTTAAAAAGTCGATATTTTTTACATCTATATTTATTACAACGATATTTTTGAGTAGATATTTATGTACTTACCTGTTTAGGTATAGGGTGTCGATATTTTTACAACTATATTTTTGTCAACTATATTTTTGTAATCGATATTTCAACACCCTACCACAGAAATTGCCCAATCGGGAGAGACGTATCCTCTGCGAGGTTCGCAAAGGAGAGGAGAGTACCATCTGAGAACAGGTCTCCCAGCGTGTCCACCCCTGTAGTTGTCCAGCTATCCAGGGCTGTCGTCGTCAGCGTCCCAGTTGCCGTCGGGGTGCCCAGCAAAGGGAGAACTGGAGCATACGGGACTGTCGCTCGAGTAAGGCGCAGGCAACGCTGGAAACACCTGTGTGCCACTGCCAGATATAACTGTGAGGGACTGGGGGCTCGGGTTAATGGGTGAAACAGTACATGGATCTGCAGCAGAGTCCAGACAGTAGCGTCGGTGGCCGTGTCCCCCAAGTTCCTACCACCCAGCCCTCCCGACACCCATTGCATCTGTGCCGCTAGGTAATACAGCTCCATATTGGGAACTGCCAGTCCTCCTGCGTCCGGGGGCAGATATAGTTTGTTTTGTCAGTGCAATGCGCGGTCGGCCTTTGTTCCATATCAGGTCTCGAAGCAAAGCTTCGAGGTCCCTGAACACCCGGTTGGGGACGTAGGTCGGGATATTTGCAAAGTAATACAATAGTCTGGGTAGGACTATCATTTTTACCAAGGCTATCCGGCTGGGAACAGTCAGTGGCAGAGTTTTCCAGAACCCTATCTGTGACCGGATAGATGTAATCGCCCGCAACAGGTTCCCCTCTAAGATATCCGGAGGGTTCCGGTAAATGTGGATACCCAGGTATCTGAATGCCGTGGGATACCACTGTAATCTTTCACCACCCAAACATATCTTGCACTCGGGCGCATCTGGATCAAAGGAATAGGCCCCCGATTTAGCCCAGTTAACCCTTAATCCCGACATCTCCTCAAAGGTGTTAAAGATCTCATTAAGGGATGCTGGGACATCTGTTAGATCTTTTACATAGAGGAGAAGATCATCCGCATACAGCGATACCGCGTGAAGGCCATCCGCCATTGGTATGCCCCACTCTGCGCCTCTGCACCTAAGTATTGCGGCCAGTGGTTCCACAGCTAGGGAGAATAGCAGGGGCGATAAGGGGCATCCCTGCCTGGTGCCCCTCTGTACCCGTATGGGGTCAGAGAGCAGTGCTCCCGTACGGACGCGAACTGTGGGTCTACGATATATTAGTCCAACCATGGTCTCGTAGTAGTCCCCCAATTCGAACTTGTCCAGGACTGCCCATAAGTATGGCCATTCCACTAAATCAAATGCTTTCTCCATATCCAGCACTAGACAGCCAGCGCGTGGCCATTGGAGTGTAGCTTATTCTTGTATGCGGAAGAGGCGACGGATATTATATGAGGTGTGGCGTGTTGGTACAAAACCGTTTTGGAGATTGGTGACGGTACAACGCGTACCGTCACAACGCGTGCTGTTACAACGCGTCACTTACAACGCAAGTCGTTACCACGACTTGCGTTGGTGGCGCGGATATCGAATAGTATAATTTACTATTCTAACACCAGTCCCCGTGGACACTAGGGAAGGTGTTGGAATAGTAAATTTACTATTTTTAATCTTCTAGCGCCCTCCAGCGCAAGTCGTGGTAACGACTTGCGTTGTAAGGGACGCGTCGTAATAGCACCGCGTTGTAACATCCGCGTTGTAACTGATGTTTCCCCCGTTTTGGTCATGATGTACTAAAGTAGGCACCAGGGGGGCAAGTCTTCGGGCCAGCGTGGAAGCGAGTATTTTATAGTCTGTATTGAGAAGGGCTAGGGGACGGTAGGAGCCCAGTCGCTTGGCGGGCGCACCATATCGGACAATGGCACCGCCCAACTTGCTGTAGGCAGTCCCATCAGTGTGATTACAATGCAACTGCCTCCAAAGCTGTAACACTGTCTATCTTTTGTGTTGCGGCATGTGCTGCTAGCAGCAGCACATGCCACAGTACAAAAAATAGACAGAAAACATATTACGTGGCACCATGTGGTTCCTGCCACCTGGTGCAAGGATATATAGGGGAGCACCATTGGTGTCCTCGGTAATAAGAAAGACACTGGGACAGGTAGGTTGGTCGAAATTCACGATAGATTTAATCACCTCATCTATCAACTGCGAGAGTCTCAACTGCCAGAAATCGAATCTGGAATGAGCTCTCATGCATCATAAATACAAACATTCTATATGGAATAATAAGTCAGAAAGATTCTTAGTAGTGTTAGATAAGAGAGAACAAATGTAATAAATATATAATTCATACAATGTCACACATCTCCCTCTTTTACAGCAAAAAAGAAATAAAATAAAATAAGATCTAAATGATAAGGAAACATGTGATATAAAACTGAAATGATAATGAAACATGTGATATATAACTATACAAAGTCTTTCATGTAAGCAGGAAGTCTACGTACTCTCTGACTTCTTTCTCGTACGTTCATCGACGCACCTGTAGATCTAGCTTGAAATGGAAACAAATTAGTTTAGGAAGTAAAAGATTTATTATCTACTCCAAGACTCCCCTTATAGAGTGAATTTGGATTAAACACAACTCAGTTTTTATTCCAAATTCTACCATCATCAGTCTTGACTGCATTATTAAATAGTTTAACCACATGTCTACTCCTTGAGAATTTGGACCATGGTTGGCGACCAACAGGAGTTTTAATTTTAACAAGATCACCAACTTTAACATTGGTAAACTGAACATGTTTCTTATCATCAAAATATCAATCAATCAATCAATCAAGCAAATTTGTAAAGCACGCTACTCACCCGCTAGGGTCTCAAGGCGCTGGGAGGGGAGGGTTCCGCTACTGCTCGAATAGCCAGGTCTTGAGTTGTTTCCTGAAGGAAAGATGGTCCTGGGTCAGTCGTAGGTGGATGGGGAGGGAGTTCCATGTCTTGGACGCCAGGTAGGAGAAGGATCTTCCTCTGGCGGTGGCTCTGCGCATGCGTGGGATGATGGCGAGGGCGAGGCTGGTCGAGCGGAGCTGGCGGTTGGGTGTGTAGAATGTGAGGCGGTTGTTGAGGTACTTGGGGCCCAAGTCCTGGAGAGCCTTGCGTGGGTGAGGAGTCTGAACGAGATTCTCTTGCTGACAGGGTGCCAGTGCAGGTCTCTCAGGTGGGCAGAGAAGTGGCTGTGGCGGGGGATGTCCAGAATGAGTCATGCGGAGGCGTTCTGTATGCGCTGGAGTCTTCTCTGGAGTTTGGCTGTGGTTCCCGCGTAGAGGGTGTTCCCGTAGTCCAGTCGGCTGGTGACGAGGGCCTGGGGGACCGTCTTCCTGGTTTCGGTGGGGATCCATTGGAAGATCTTTCGGAGCATGCGCAGGGTGTTGAAGAAAGATGACGAGACGGCGTTGACTTGTTTGGTCATCGTGAGGGAGGAGTCCAGGACGAAGCCCAGGTTGCGTGCGTGGTCTGTTGGCTTGGCGGCGGTGCCTAGGGCAGGGGGCCTCCAGGAGTCGTCCCATGCGGATGGGGATGATCCTAGGATGAGGACTTCTGTCTTGTCTGAGTTCAGTTTCAGGCGACTGGTCTTCATCCACTCTGTGACGTCTTTCATTCCTTCCTGGAGGCTGGCTCTGGCGGTGGGGGGGTCGTTGGTGAGGGAGAGAATCAGCTGGATGTTGTCTGCGTAGGAAATTATGTTAAGGTTGTGTTGGCGTGGGATGGCTGCGAGGGGGCTCATGTAGACTTTGGAGAGGGTGGGGCTGAGTGAGTATCCTTGGGGTATGCCGCAGATGACTTTGGTGGCCGCAGATCGGAACGGGGGAGGTGGACTCTCTGGGTTCTTCCGGCGAGGAACGAGATGATCCACTCCAGGGCCTTCCTTTGGATTCCGGTGTTGTTGAGGCGCTGTATTAGTGTGTGGTGGCATACTGTGTCGAACGCTGCTGAGAGATCCAGGAGGATGAGGGCAGCTGTTTCCCCGTTGTCAAGCAGGGATCTGATGTCGTCGGTAGCTGCGATGAGGGCGGTCTCGGTGCTGTGGTTCACTCGAAAACCAGACTGTGAGGGGTCGAGGGATCCGTTTGTCTCGAAGAAGGTGCGAGTTGCTTGTTGACGGTCTTCTCGATGACTTTGGCAGGAAAAGGGAGGAGCGAGATGGGGCGAAAGTTCTTGAGGTCCCTGGGGTCTGCGGTGGGTTTCTTCAGGAGGGCGCTGAGTTCGGCATGTTTCCAGCTCTCCGGGAAGGTGGCGGTTGCGAAGGAGATGTTGATGATGTTCCGGAGTTGGGGTGCGATGATGGAGTCGGCCTTGTTGAAGACGTGGTGAGGGCAGGGGTCGGTTGGTGATCCAGAGTGGATGGTGTTCATGGTGCGGGTGCTGTCTTCGGGGCTGACCGGGGTCCAGTTGCAGATGGTGGTGGTCGGTGGCGCTGGTTCGGTGGTTGGGTGCGTGGTCTGTGCGCCGAAGCTGTTGTGTATGTCTGCAAACCTGCGGTGGAGGAACGAGGCGAGTGAGTCGCAGAGGTCTTCCGAGGGTGTGATGTCGTTGTTGCAGGCGCTGGGGTTGGAGAGCTCTTTGACAATGCTGAAGAGTTCCTTGCAGTTGTGGGTGTTGTCCAGTCGTTCTCTGAATGCTGCCCTTTTGGTGGTGCGTATCAGCTGGTGGTGTATGTGGGTGGCATTCTTGAGGGCTTTCATGTGTTCTGTAGTCTGGTCGTGGCGCCAGGCTTTCTCGAGGGTGCAGCAGTTTTTCTTGGAGGTTTTGAGTTCGTTGGTGAACCACGAGGTTTTCTTGCTGCCGGGTCTGCTGGGAGGGTTCTTCAGTGGTGCGAGGTCATCGGCGCAGTTGGTGAGCCACTGTGTGAAGTTGCGGGCTGCTTCGTTGGGGTCCGTTGTGTTGGCGGGAGGGTTCTGGCTGAGAGAGGTGGTGAGCTGGTCGGCGGTGATCTTGCTCCCGCTCATGCGGGGAACCTTTGCGGGTGGTGGTATGCTTTCCTTTTAATCTGTTTGTTTTCCTCTCTATTTCTCCAATCACCTATTCTGTTGTCCACTATACCTTTATTTAAGTTCATCCAACCAGGACATAGTTTTGAATTAGGGACTCTACCCTTGAAAAGTTTAAAGGGAGATTTACATGTAGTCATATGTGGAGACATACGATAAGCAGTAATCCTGTTGTGAAGAACCTCTTTCCAATTTCCATTAGCCCTTGCTAATTGTATACTTTCTTTGAGAGTTTTAATAACTCGTTCTCCAGCACCATTGGTTTCAGGATGATAAATTGCACTTCTTTTCTGAACAATGCCACAATCCTTAAGAAAACTTATAAATTCATTAGAACAGAATTGCGGTCCATTGTTTGAGAGAACGCTTTTGGGATAGCTTTCCCTTTTAAAAATATCCTCTAAAAATGTAACAATACAATTAGTAGAAATGTCTCTAACTGCACCCACTTCAATCCACCTGGACTATAAGTCAAGTACAACAATGGGATGAGGGGTATCACTCTCTCCATGTAGTGGACCAACGATGTAAATCGCAATTTTATCCGAAGGAAAATTCCGTAATCTTCTACACACCAGGGGAATTTGCTTGGTTTTAAGAATCTTATCACTCGCACAACATTCAACACAATCACGAACAACCCTTTCAATTTCTAGATCCATTCCAGGCCACCAAAATTGTAACCTCAAATATTCTTTTGTCTTAATGATGCCAAGATGACCAGAGTGTGCAGGGCTTAAAAGTTTACTCCTTATTCCTATTGGAGGTACAAGTTTTGTGCTAAAGCAAGAACTCCATTGACAGCTGACAATTCCTCCCTAACCAAAATCCATGGTTTTTCCAAATGCTTGTTAAAGCTCAACATCTCAATAACATTCTTAATCTCTTGATCTTTCTCTGATTCATTCTTCCATTCAACTTCACTAATTGCACCAAAAGTAATTTCACACACATTGACAATATCATCAACACAATAGTCATCTTCATCCAAATCAAATACTTCAGGATTAACCAACCTAGAAAGACAATTTGCTGCTTTATTGATGACTCCAGGAATGTAGTGCACATCAGAATCAAATTCTTGTAGAGAAATAATCCATTTTTTAATTCTTGAAGAAATTGAGTCTAAATCTTTTTTTGAAAATACCTCTTTGAGTGGCTTATGATCAGACAATACTTTAACTTTAGTTCCCCAAATAAGATTCCTGAACTTCCTCAAAGCCCACAAAATGGCTAAAGATTATTTCTTTATAACTGAGTAGTTATTTTGAGGACCTCTCAGACATCTAGAAGCACAGGTAATAAGTCTTTCAACACCATCATTCTTTTGAACCAAAACTGCTCCTACTCCTTTGGTGCTAGCATCCGTTAACACATACATGGTAACTCCCAGAATGCTTGTAATGATGGAGCTTTCATCAATTCTTCCTCTATAGAACAAAACTCATTGACACATTCATCTGACCAGTGAAAGACAGCACTTTTATCTGTGAGTTTCCTTAAATTTTGAGTCTTATCAGCATAGCCTGGGATGAACTTACTATAAAGCTCTACCATTCCTAGAAAAAATAAAAGTTCTTCTTTATTTTCTGGTGTACTTATATTCACAATTAAATCTACCACTTCTTTCTTTGGAAAAACTCCTTGTCCAGTAACACAATGACCAAGATAATGAACCTGTTCAAGCCCATACTTACATTTCTCCTTTCTTAATGTTAAACCCGACTCTTTAAGTCGTTTTAACACAGCACACACTCTAGAATAATGTTCCGATTTAGAATCCCCAAAAATCATCTTGATAACATCTCACACCCAAAAAACCTTTCACATTTTTTGACAAAACACGTTGAAAAACCGCAGCAGCGGAAACAAGACCAAAAGGCATTCTACGAAATTTGTAAGTGCTTATGGGTGTCACAAACGCACTCAAGTCCTGTGAAGTCTCATCTAATTCAACTTGATGGTAGGCTGAGGCTAAATCAAGTGTGGTTAAAAACTTAGTGCCTACTCAAGTACTAACCATCTCATCAAAATTTGGTAATGGGAACCTATCTATTATAACTTCTTTATTAAGTGAGCGCAAATCTATGCAAAGACGAAGCTCACCGCTGGCCTTCTCAGCAACGACTATGGGAGCCAACCATTCCGTAGCTTCAACCGGTTCAATCACGCCCACATCGATCAAACGTTCAATCTCTTTTTGAACACCAGCCTGTTCATTCAGAGGAATTCTTCTCACTTTGGCAACCACTGGAACTGCACCATTTCTCAATATTATATGATGTTTATAGCCTTTTAAACACCTAAGTTTGTCTGTAAAGAATTGTTCTATGAACATGGCACCTTGATCACACACTTCCTGTATTTGTACCTGTGGAACAGCATTCGGATTAAGACTAACGCCTAAAAGACGTCGATGTGGCCATCCTAAAAGAGCATCACCACGCTTAGCTACATATACTTTACCAGCAATTATACGTCCACTCAACTCGATCGTTGCTAAAAAATATTCCAACATTTTGATTGGCATACCACCATAACCTTGTGGAGAAACATCACTTCTCAGAAGTTTTTACTTTACCACTAAAATGTTCAGAAAAGATATTTTCATTGATCATGGTCAAATGAGAACAGGAATCAAATTTAAATTCAAGTTGTACACCTTCTACCTCAACGGTACTACATCATTCACTTGAAAAGAAACAACTTTAACCTGTGGATGATCTTTCGTTCCAGTTTGATCTTCCTTTCTTACTTTACTTTTACAACACTTTGAAAAGTGGCCCTTTCTACCACAGGTATTACAAATGACTCTTAATGCAGGACAAAATGAAGCATTTGCTAAATGTCCCATTCTATCACACCTAAAACAAGACAACTTGTTAGTACCTGTAGAAGTATTATAAGTAGCAGGTGAAATATAATGTCACACCCCCCAATACCCACATCCAAGTGCCAGGAGGGGTGGGGGGCTAGCTATGGGCCCCCAAAGTCCCTTTCCGCCAGCTGTTTCATGGCAGGTAAACCACCATGAAAAGGTTGGGGGGAGGGTTTTCATAACCACTACGGCGGTGCCTGACAGGCACCACCAGCATTGTAGGGATTATGGCTGCCTCAGAGGTACCTTGAGCCCGTTCGATGCATGGCGGTGGGGCCATCTGACCACCATCTTTCCGCCAACCATTATTATATGATTCAGAAAAGGGGATGGTGATGAACAGAGTGTCTGAATTGAGCAGACCACTCTTACCCAGTCCAAAGATCAGGGCTTGATCCATCACCGTTATTTATCTCACTGCCCCATCCCAGCTCAGAACCTGGCTATATGCAAATCAGTCTGTCCCTGGCCCAGTGCATCATGGGAACAGGGCAGACTAAACTACCAAGCCAATTCTTCACCAGAAAGGAGACAAGCTACCGGGGACCGGTTTCTGGCATTTCAGCCGTCTTCGGCCCGGCTTGCTTGAATCCTGATGGAGCAGTGAGAAAGGGACTCATGTCTGAGTATACCCTGCCACACCTATAGTGGCCAAAAACGATTCAGAAAAGGGGGTGGTGATGAACAGAGTGTCTGAATTGAGCAGACCACTCTTACCCAGTCCAAAGATCAGGGCTTGATCCATCACCGTTATTTATCTCACTGCCCCATCCCAGCTCAGAACCTGGCTATATGCAAATCAGTCTGTCCCTGGCCCAGTGCATCATGGGAACAGGGCAGACTAAACTACCAAGCCAATTCTTCACCAGAAAGGAGACAAGCTACCGGGGACCGGTTTCTGGCATTTCAGCCGTCTTCGGCCCGGCTTGCTTGAATCCTGATGGAGCAGTGAGAAAGGGACTCATGTCTGAGTATACCCTGCCACACCTATAGTGGCCAAAACTCTCAGATGTGAGACCCTTGCTAATTGCACCATCAGGATTCAAGCAAACCGGGCCGAAGACGGCTGTAATGCCAGAAACCGGTCCCCGGGAGCTTGTTTCCTTCCCAGTGTAAGAATTGGCTTTTGTAGTTTGGTTTGCCCTGTTCCCATCATGCACTGGGACAGGAACAGACTAATTTGCATACAGCCAGGTTCTGAAACTGGGATGGTGCAGTGAGCTAAAAAACGGTGTTGGATCTAGCCCTGATCTCTTGACTGGGTGAGAGCTTTCTGCTTAATTCAGAGACTCTGTCCCTCACCACCCCTTGTTGTAAATATTTTTGTCCACCCTAAGCGTGGAAGGGTATTCTCAGATGTGAGACCCTTGCTCATTGTACCATCAGGATTCAAGCAAACCGGGCCGAAGACGGCTGTAATGCCAGAAACCGGTCCCCGGGAGCTTGTTTCCTTCCCAGTGTAAGAATTGGCTTTTGTAGTTTGGTTTGCCCTGTTCCCATCATGCACTGGGACAGGAACAGACTAATTTGCATACAGCCAGGTTCTGAAACTGGGATGGTGCAGTGAGCTAAAAAACGGTGTTGGATCTAGCCCTGATCTCTTGACTGGGTGAGAGCTTTCTGCTTAATTCAGAGACTCTGTCCCTCACCACCCCTTGTTGTAAATATAACCATTATTATATGGCAGGTGGAAAAATGTACACGATGGCGGTGAGAGCGCCACCGACAGGCTGTTGGTGGCGGTCTCACCATCATTGTAATCGGCCCCTAAATCCCTAATTTCAATGAGGTTGGTAATCCAGATATGGTCACAAACAGGCCATTGCATGTCAACTGGGATTCCAATTTTTGTTGTATTGCACACTTTTTCCACATAGTAATTTCATCAAGGGAAACCTGGAAGAAAAAAAGCACTGCATATTCTTAGTTTTGCAGCTTCAAATGAAAAAATGTATGAGGTTATATAATGTTACAATTACCATGGCCCTTGGAGATAATGCTGCACCTTTTAAATAATGCATCCACTAATAATGCATGCACCCTGTGCCTTACTGTCTTAATAAATAACAGGTAATACTTAATGAGGTTCTTATTAGTGACAAGACAGCATTGACGTTTAGGGCTGTATCACATAAAGTTAGCACTTATTTTAGGCTGACGGTTGTATTACATAATTCAACAGCTAGAGCAGATAAATTGTACCATCTTAGACAGTGGTAAATGTTTGCCTGTCACAGAATATTAAAAGTATGTTCTGCTTTTGACCGGAAGTGTTGCAGCATTTATTGACACACCTAAAGTAAGCAGCAGACCATAACATAATAACATACATAAAACAACATAACAACACAAGCTGGATGAGGCACCACCGTTCAGTGCAACATCGAATCGCAATACTTCCCCACAAAAGCACAATAGCACCAAAAACAACAGTAAAAGTTACCATCACAAAATTACGAACAATCGTGTAACGTATTATGACCTCCAGAATTTAGCTTTCATAATACAGCATTAAAGGGTGTTTGCACCAAGCACTGTCTTAATTTGCCAAACAGGGAATGTGTTGACACCAGTCGAAATTGTTTTGTGATCTGGCTCCAGGTGTTTTAGCTGAGAAAATAATTTTATGCAGTTCATAAGCCCTAAGGCCTACTGAAGAGAAGGGTGAGGCCTTCATTGCCCATGTTTATTGTGCTTCTACCTAATTATCTCCTCTGAAGTATGTGGCTAACACTTAATATCTTAATATTGCTAGATGCATTCTGTCACAGTGAGATAGGAGTGGCACAGTGAGTAGGAACATATAATTGCCTTGCTCAAGTAGCAATCAATTTTTCCTTCACTCAATTCAGTAAACGAGGGCCACCCAGCACTCCCCAAGTGGCAGTAGATTGATGCTGAAGCAGAGACTGTGTTCATAATGAAAACATGCTTAAGCCACCCAGCAAATTGACACTCCAATCATTTTCCATCCAGCCAGCTAATTAAAAAACGTGCTGATCAGTTCACAGTAAAGCGAGTACCCCTGCAGTCACCACCCTCCTTACCTGATGTCAGCCCAAGCCCTTCCTCAAAAGTCAGTTATGTCTGAACCTTACTTCTCTCTGACTCCCATGATATCCACTAGCTTGGTCATCCCTAGCTAAAACAGAATCTGACATGTGTGTCACCTGTTTGGGCCTATGTGGGCCAAGAAGAACCCGCTGCTAGAATCACTGTCCATTATTAGGGTACACAGTCAAAATATCGAGTTTTTAATTTCGACCTACCAAAATATCGTGTTTGAAATTTCGAAGGTGCAGAATATAGATGTCAAGAATATCGTTGGACAAAATATCGACCCTAAGGTAAGTAATATCGAAATTCTTTATATCGATGTAAGTAATATCGAAGTTAGTAATATCGATAGCATAAATATCGATGTAACTAATTTCGATGACACTAATATCGATATTTGTATTATTTTTTTGTTTTTTATTATGTATGTGTTATATGATTTAGTTAAGTATTCAAAATAAATTATATTATATGTGTATTAATTTATATATTAATAAATTTATTCATAAGTAAATTATATGTTTTAGTACTGGAGCGGGTTCTGGGTTTATAGGGGAATAGGGTGGGAAGTAATTTAATTGTAATTAATAAAATAATTTTTTATGTATAATTTATTTTGTAATTAATTAGTAATTGGCAATTAATTATTTTAATTGATAAATTAATTATATAATTGGTAATTAATGTTAATTTAAATTAAATGTTATGTTTTAGTATCGGAGCGGGTTGTGGGTTTATAGGGGAATAGGGTGGGAAGTGATTTATTAGTAATTAATAAAATATTTGTTTTATGTATAATTTATTTTCCAATTAATTATTAATTGGGAATTAATTATTTTAATTAATAAATTAATTATATAATTGGTAATTAATGTTAATTTAAATTAAATGTTATGTTTTAGTACCGGAGCGGGTTGTGTGTTTATAGGGGAATCATTTTATTGTAAATATTTAAATATTTATACATTTTTAGTTATGGATAATTAATGTATTAAATAATTAATAATTGGTAAATAATGATTTTAATAGATATTTATTTTTTAAATTGTCAATTAATATTTGTAATTTTTAAATAATGTTTAATAACTAGAAAAAATAATTAAATAATTGTTAAACATTTGTTTTTAAATATTAATTAGTATAATGTATTTTAAGTTTATTATTGATTTAAATTTAAATAATATTTTATTGTTATGATATATAATTTATTCTTTAATATGTATTATTTGGTGAGTAATATTTAATACTTATTATTTATTGGTGTTTGTAGTTAATTTAATGTCAATAAATTAATCAAATGTAATTGGTTTTATTAATTATTAATTGTTTTTTATTGATGTTGATGTATATGAAAAATTAATTATACATTATTTCAAATATAAATATTATTTAGAAGTATGTTAAAATAAAAATCTATGTTATTAAACGCTTTCCCTACTGTTGCACCTTTTGGAGTTGGAATAGTAATTTTTCCCCCTACACTATCCAAAGCTTTCCCTACTGTTGCACTCACTGGAGTGGGAATAGTAATTTTTACCCACCCGCTATCCAATGCCTTCACTACTGTTGCACTCTCTGGAGTGGGAATAGTAATTTTAACCCCTACACTATCCAACACTTTTCCTACTGTTGCACCCATTGGAGTTGGAATAGTAATTTTTACCCTTACGCTATCCAACGCTTTCCCTACTGTTGCACTCACTGGAGTGGGAATAGCAATTTTTACCCACCCGCTGTCCAACGCTTTCCCTACTGTTGCACTCTCTGGAGTGTGAATAGTAATTTTACTTCCTACACTATCCAACGCTTTCCCTACTGTTGCATCCTTTGTAGTTGGAATAGTAATTTTTAACCTCACGCTATCCAACACTTTCCCTACTGTTGCACCTACTGGAGTTGGAATAGTAATTTTTACCCGTACGCTATCCAACGCTTTCCCTACTGTTGCAATCTCTGGAGTGGGAATAGTAATTTTTCACCACCCGCTATCCAACGCTTTCCCTACTGTTGCACTCTCTGGAGTGGGAATAGTAATTTTACCCCCTACACTATCCAACGCTTTCCCTACTGTTGCACCCTTTGGAGTTAGAATAGTAATTTTTACCCTTACGCTATCCAACGCTTTCCCTACTGTTGCACCCACTGGAGTTGGAATAGTAATATTACCCGTACGCTATCCAACGCTTTCCCTAGTGTTGCACTCACTGGAGTGGGAATAGTAATTTTTACCCACCCGCTATCCAACGCTTTCCCTACTGTTGCACTCTCTGGAGTGGGAATAGTAAGTTTACCCCCTACACTATCCAACGCTTTCCCTACTGTTGCACCCTTTGGAGTTGGAATAGTAATTTTTACCTTTACGCTATCCAACGCTTTCCCTACTGTTGCACCCACTGGAGTGAGAATAGTATTTTATTACCCGTACGCTATCCAACGCATTCCCTACTGTTGCACTCACTGGAGTGGGAATAGTAATTTTTACCTACCCGCTATCCAATGCTTTCCCTACTGTTGCGTTCTCTGGAGTGGGAATAGTAATTTTACCCCCTGCACTATCCAACGTTTTCCCTACTGTTGCACCCTTTGGAGTTGGAATAGTAATTTTTACCCTTACGCTATCCAACGCTTTCCCTACTGTTGCACTCACTGGAGTGGGAATAGTAATTTTTACCCACCCGCTATCCAACGCTTTCCCTACTGTTGCACTCACTGGAGTGGGAATAGTAATTTTTACCCACCCGCTATCCAACGATTTCCCTACTGTTGCACTCACTGGAGTGGGAATAGTAATTTTTACCCACCCGCTATCTAACACTTTCCCTACTGTTGTACCCACTGGAGTGGGAATAGTAATTTTTACTCGTACGCTATCTAACGATTTCTCTACTGTTGCACTCACTGGAGTGGGAATAGTAATTTTTACCCACCCGCTATCCAACGCTTTCCCTACTGTTGCACTCTCTGGAGTGGGAATAGTAATTTTACCCACTACACTATCCAACGCTTTCCCTACTGTTGCACCCTTTGGAGTTGGAATAGTAATTTTTACCCTTACGCTATCCAACGCTTTCCCTAATGTTGCACTCATTGGAGTGGGAATAGTAATTTTACATATTTGCTATCCAACACTTTCCCTACTGTTGCACCCTATGGAGTTTGAATAGTAATTTTTAGCCTTACGCTATCTAATATAATTTATATTTATTTATGTATTTTATAATATTTTTAATACGTTATATAATGTTGTGTTTAATTAATTTTTTAAAATATATAAAGTATATTTCATTGTTTTTATGTATTATATATAAATATTTATTATTATTTATGTTATTATTTATGAGTGTTGATGTATTTGTAATTTATAGTAATTGTTAATATTTTTAAATTAATTAAAAAATAATAAATATTATATTTAATAAAATATATATTACATATTGTATGTTTAATTTTACTTAAATGTTTAACATTAAATATGTATTATTTATTCATTTTAAACATTATAAAATATTTTTACATATGTTTAAATTATATAAAAGTATTATTTACTTTATATTTATTTTTTTAATAATAAAAAAACCGATATATTTTATTACGGTATTTTTAACATTGATATTTTAGTTTCAATATTTTTGTACTTACCATGTTGTAGATAGGGTGTCGATATACTTGCCTTCGATATTCCAGCGTCGATATTTTGTCTGTCGATATCCTGTCTCTCGATATTCTGTCAGGGATTCATTATTAGCAATACTTTGAAGTGCCTCATGGACATTGCAGCAGTCCAATCCAATCTAGACCATGAAACACGTTTAAAACTAGATAAATGACGGGAGGAACACTTGAAATAGTCTAACCACTGGCAATTACTTGAGTAGTATTCCAACTCATCATTTTTTGCCCACCATGCCATCTCCGATCTGAACTAGATGTTTACATATCAGCCATGGTCCCACGTTGATAGGAATAGTCCACTCCAAACTCCTAATGAAGGTGGTCTATGACCCAGAACACATGCAACTCAAGACAGGTTTCAGCCTATCTATGCCTCCTCAGTTGGATCAGCTTAGCCTTCAAGTTCTAGATAATCCTAATATAAACACAATGAACGGGTCCCACTGCATACTCCTTAACACCCTGGACTTGAAGAATAAGACCAGCATGCAAACCCATCAGGAAACTAAAGGCAATAGCTTTAACATTGTTGCACTCCTAATATAAAGATATTAATTATTAAGATTATTGCGGACCTTTTGGTCCTCTAAATCAGTGCAGGTTTGCATCCATCTAAAATGGATTAAATTCCCTTGTTCAAACTATTTCCTTTTTATTATTATTAAAACCTTTGCAAAGGTATTACTTCTTTTCCTACTTTAGGTCAATGTTTTTGAAAATATATATGTGTACTTGAAATGGTCCAGAAATTTGTGATAAACACAGTATGCTTCAAGGGTAAAGTCCCATCATCAAGGATATTTTTTTTGAGTTGTGTCCCGTACGAAATCAAAACAGTTAACAGTTTACAAATCAACAGTGTATATCATTTAAATAAAACTCTTCATTTAGACTGTCAAAAAAAAGAACAGAAGTTCATATCTATAGTATATATCTTATACCAGAAAAAAAATCCTCTTTTTTTTTGTGTCCTCATTTGCCTTACCCCCACTTAAGAAAAAAAGGAAAAAAAAATCAACCTCCAATTTTTATTTCATGTCCTGCTGATCTTGTTGTTTTTGCTGCTATCAGCCAGAGTCATTAAATTACTCAGAGGAGGATCGTGGGCAGAACATTTTCTTTTTTATTTTTACTCTACCTAGGATTTTACAAATCCTGCCGGACCGGATTCCTGGAAGACCCTTTTTTGGTAGTCCGAGGAGTATCATAGGCATAATCATAGGACCCGGGAAAAAAAAACAAAAAAAAACCCCCGGACTCCTACCTCCACAACTCCAGTAAATACCAACACGCCAAGTTTTTCTTATTGCAAGATCTAGCCATATCCACCTTGGACACTTCGTACAATGATGTCAACCATTCTGAGTGAGTCAGTGATATGGACTCTACCCAGTATTTACATATTTGCCTTCTTGCGAGAAGAATTGCGTAGAAGAGTAAGGATCTTTTGCAGGGCCCCTAATGTTATCAACAAGGCCAAAAATAATTATCTGTAAACTAAAAATCAAAGGGACCCCCAGGATGGATTCCATGGATGCTTTGACTTTGTCCCAGAAATCAGATAGGAAGGGGCAGTCTTTAAACATATGTATGTCCGATGCTTCTAGGAGTCCACATTTCCTGTACGCTTTACCGGGTTGGAATTTCGATAGTCTGAGCGCGGAGAGGTAGTCTCTATGAGCTGTAAAGATGTGATTACGCCACAGCCAAGCAGGTTTGACAATTTTAAACAGAGTATTAAATGATTGCATCCACAACGACTCACATTGCGTATTCATCTGTTGTCCTCATAAGTCATCCGCAAGTTTAAATTCGCCATCTGTTTCCTCTAGAATAGCCCAATACCACATAGAGACCTGCCTTCTCCCTACAGGCTTTTTCAGGAGCTGCTCTTCTAGGTTATGATCCCACCCTGAAATCCCGGAACTCTTGGCCTGTGACTGGACCTAGCTATTCAATTGAATATATTTAAATTTGGAGAGACTAGGCCCTACCACCTCATGAAGAACTTCCCAGGAACCTCAGGGCAGCCCCATCCAACAAGTCTCCGCACTTCATTAATCCAGAATCTCTCAGAGGCGTGCTCAGACTATCTTGGAGGCATGCAGGAGTACCCGGAGAATCCCATAGTGGAGCCCTTTTTGAAAAATAGCCCAGCCTTACTCTCCTTCCTATTGCTGCCCAACTATTGGCAATTGACTGAAAAAATTTCAATGTAACTTTTAAAAAATGTTTTTTATCCCCGAACTTAAAACTATCTTCCGACAGGTCTGAACCCCTTAGCATAGCCCGGAACAGTCCTCCCACAGTTGTGCTAGTAGGCATCTTCAGCATCATTCATGAATGAGATAACTGGAATGCCCATGCATAGTATTGTAGGTCGGGCATTGCCAGTCCCCCCTTCTCCCTCTTTCGCCTAAGCTTCTTCCAAGCTAACCTGGTAGCTCTGTGCTTCCAAATAGATGAATTCAGTTCTCCTTGAAATTTCGCTGCTTATTTTGTATCGAAACCAGAGGAATGGCATTAAAAAGAAAAGTTATCTTGGGGAGGATGGACATTTTAACTAAATTAATCCTTCCGAGAAGTGACAGAGGAAGGTGCACCCATGAGTTCAGCTGTTTTTGGCATTTTTTAAAGATTCGATTAAGATTAAATTCTGGAATCTTATCGACATCCTGGGTTATTCTGATGCCTAAATATTGCATAGTGGAAACAGTATGGTAGTGTGTATTTTCCATATTCCACGCCATTATCTCGGTTTTATTAGCGTTAATCTCATATCCAGAGATTGAGCCGAACTCCTCTGCACGTGCCATGATCATAGGGAAAGCTGTATCCAGGTCAGCTGTATAGATCAAGATATCGTCTGCATAGAGGGCCACTCTCCTCTCCCACTCTCCAAATTTAAAAGAAATAATGTTATTTTCTTCTCCTAGAACCTGCGCAAAAGGCTCTACATAGAGATTAAACAGGAGAGGGGAGAGGGGGCAGCCCTATCGCGTACCTCATGTGATCTTAAAGGGGTCTGTCAAAGCCCCATTGACAAGCACTCTTGTAGTAGTAGGAGCCCTATACAGCAATCCTATCACACGGCAGAAGCCACTTCCTAAATTAAACTTCTTTAACACCCCAGAGAGATATGGCCAGTTGACCCTATCAAAGGCTTTAGTCGCGTCTAGTGTTAATACTGCTAAAGGAAGGGTGAATAAAGACGCGATGTCAATAGCACCTATTAGGTCATAAGTAAGGTCTGCTAATTGACGCCCCTGAATGAAGCATTTTTGATCTTGGTGTATAATCTTATCCACTACACTCCCCAACCTTTTAGACAGAATGGCAGCAAAAATCTTATAATCGCAATGGAGAAGTGAAATGGGGCGGTAGGAGCCACAGTCAGTCGGAGATTTACCCGGTTTTAAAATTAAGATGACTGTGGCTTGACTCCACGACCGAGGAGGGTCTTCGCCGTTCAAAAGTATGCTATTAAAAAGTATCAACAGCACTGGAATTATTGACTCTTTGAGTTGACGGTATAGCCTTCCTGTTTTAGAAAGGTTAATCGCCTTTCTGACTTCATCTTCGGTAATTTCATTATCCAAAGCAGCATGTTGTTCAATCGTAAGGCATGGTAGACAGATCTTATCAAGCCATTTTTGCCTTTTCTCGGGATCCTCAATGGTATCATTAGTATAAATGGATTGGAAAAACTCATGAAAGGCCATTCCTATATCTCGATTAGATGCCCGAGGCGATGTTTCCCCTTCGACGACAATCTGTTTGATATGGTTTTGTATCTGATCAGATCTTACTTTCCACGCAAGTAGCTTACCAGCACTTTCTCCAAACTCAAAGTGAGAAAATTCTACTCGCTTCCCATCTGCGAGCGATTCTCTCTTGGAGAACACTCTCCAGTTGTTTTTTAAGTGAGTCTAGTTCTTCCAAATCTGCCTTTAAATTACTTCCTGCTTGGGAGCTCAAATTTAATTGGACTCTGGCCATGTCTTCTTCTAACCCCTTGACCACATTTTTAAATTACGATTAGTAATTCAGCCTCTCCAAAAGACTTTCGGAGTGTCCCATACAACCAATATTTTGGATGAATCTAAATTTATCTTGTGAAACTGAATAGTCTCAAGGTTTAGAAAATGTATCTCCTCTTCCACTATGCACACTTTTTCCACATAGTAATTTCATCAAGGGAAACCTGGAAGAAAAAAAGCACTGCATATTCTTAGTTTTGCAGCTTCAAATGAAAAAATGTATGAGGTCATATAATGTTACAATTACCATGGCCCTTGGAGATAATGCTGCACCTTTTAAATAATGCATCCACTAATAATGCATGCACCCTGTGCCTTACTGTCTTAATAAATAACAGGTAATACTTAATGAGGTTCTTATTAGTGACAAGACAGCATTGACGTTTAGGGCTGTATCACATAAAGTTAGCACTTATTTTAGGCTGACGGTTGTATCACATAATTCAACAGCTAGAGCAGATAAATTGTACCATCTTAGACAGTGGTAAATGTTTGCCTGTCACAGAATCTTAAAAGTATGTTCTGCTTTTGACCGGAAGTGTTGCAGCATTTATTGACACACCTAAAGTAAGCAGCAGACCATAACATAATAACATACATAAAACAACATAACAACACAAGCTGGATGAGGCACCACCGTTCAGTGCAACATCGAATCGCAATACTTCCCCACAAAAGCACAATAGCACCAAAAACAACAGTAAACATTACCATCACAAAATTACGAACAATCGTGTAACGTATTATGACCTCCAGAATTTAGCTTTCATAATACAGCATTAAAGGGTGTTTGCACCAAGCACTGTCTTAATTTGCCACCCAGGGAATGTGTTGAGACCAGTCGAAATTGTTTTGTGATCTGGCTCCAGGTGTTTTAGCTGAGAAAATAATTTTATGCAGTTCATAAGCCCTAAGGCCTACTGAAGAGAAGGGAGAGGCCTTCATTGCCCATGTTTATTGTGCTTCTACCTAATTATCTCCTCTGAAGTATGTGGCTAACACTTAATATTGCTAGATGCATTCTGTCACAGTGAGATAGGACTGGCACAGTGAGTAGGAACATATAATTGCTTTGCTCAAGTAGCAATCAATTTTTCCTTCACTCAATTCAGTAAACGAGGGCCACCCAGCTCTCCCCAAGTGGCAGTAGATTGATGCTGAAGCAGAGACTGTGTTCATAATGAAAACATGCTTAATCCACCCAGCAAATTGACACTCTAATCATTTTCCATCCAGCCAGCTAATTAAAAAACGTGCTGATCAGTTCACAGTAAAGCGAGTACCCCTGCAGTCACCACCCTCCTTACCTGATGTCAGCCCAAGCCCTTCCTCAAAAGTCAGTTATGTCTGAACCTTACTTCTCTCTGACTCCCATGATATCCACTAGCTTGGTCATCCCTAGCTAAAACAGAATCTGACATGTGTGTCACCTGTTTGGGCCTATGTGGGCCAAGAAGAACCCACTGCTAGAATCACTGTCCATTATTAGGGTACACAGTCAAAATATCGAGTTTTAAATTTTAACCTACCAAAATATCGTGTTTGAAATTTAGAAGGTGCAGAATATCGATGTCAAGAATATCGTTGGACAGAATATCGACCCTAAGGTAAGTAATATCGAAATTCTTTATATCGATGTAAGTAATATCGAAGTTAGTATTATCGATAGCATAAATATCGATGTAACTAATTTCGATGACACTAATATCGATATTTGTATTATTTTTTTGTTTTTTATTATGTATGTGTTATATGATTTAGTTAAGTATTTAAAATAAATTAAGTTAAGTATTTAAAATAAATTATATTATATGTGTATTAATTTGATATATTAATAAATGTATTTATAAGTAAATTATATGTTTTAGTACTGGAGCGGGTTGTGGGTTTATAGGGGAATAGGGTGGGAAGTAATTTAATTGTAATTAATAAAATAATTTTTTATGTATAATTTATTTTGTAATTAATTATTAATTGGCAATTAATTATTTTAATTGATAAATTAATTATATAATTGGTAATTAATGTTAATTTAAATTAAATGTTATGTTTTAGTACCGGAGCGGGTTGTGGGTTTATAGGGGAATAGGGTGGGAAGTGATTTATTAGTAATTAATAAAATATTTTTTTTATGTATAATTTATTTTCCAATTAATTATTAATTGGCAATTAAATATTTTAATTAATAAATTAATTATATAATTGGTAATTAATGTTAATTTAAATTAAATGTTATGTTTTAGTACCGGAGCGGGTTGTGTGTTTATAGGGGAATAATTTTATTGTAAATATTTAAATATTTATACATTTTTAGTTATGGATAATTAATGTATTAAATAATTAATAATTGGTAAATAATGATTTTAATAGATATTTATTTTTTAAATTGTCAATTAATATTTGTAAATTTTTAAATAATGTTTAATAACTAGAAAAAATAATTAAATAATTGTTAAACATTTGTTTTTAAATATTGATTAGTATAATGTATTTTAAGTTTATTATTGATTTAAATTTGAATAATATGTTATTGTTATGATAAATAATTTACTCTTTAATATGTATTATTTGGTGAGTAATATTTAATACTTATTATTTATTGGTGTTTGTAGTTAATTTATTGTCAATAAATTAATCAAATGTAATTGGTTTTATTAATTATTAATTGTTTTTTATTGATGTTGATGTATATGAAAAATTAATTATACATTATTTCAAATATAAATATTATTTAGAAGTATGTTAAAATAAAAATCTATGTTATTAAACGCTTTCCCTACTGTTGCACCTTTTGGAGTTGGAATAGTAATTTTCCCCCCTACGCTATCCAAAGCTTTCCCTACTGTTGCACTCACTGGAGTGGGAATAGTAATTTTTACCCACCCGCTATCCAACGCCTTCACTACTGTTGCACTCTCTGGAATGGGAATAGTAATTTTAACCCCTACACTATCCAACACTTTTCCTACTGTTGCACCCATTGGAGTTGGAATACTAATTGTTACCCTTACGCTATCCAACGCTTTCCCTACTGTTGCACTCACTGGAGTGGGAATAGCAATTTTTACCCACCCGCTATCCAACGCTTTCCCTACTGTTGCACTCTCTGGAGTGTGAATAGTAATTTTACTTCCTACACTATCCAACGCTTTCCCTACTGTTGCATCCTTTGTAGTTGGAATAGTAATTTTTAACCTTACGCTATCCAACACTTTCCCTACTGTTGCACCTACTGGAGTTGGAATAGTAATTTTTACCCGTACGCTATCCAATGCTTTCCCTACTGTTGCAATCTCTGGAGTGAGAATAGTAATTTTTACCCACCCACTATCCAACACTTTCCCTACTGTTGCACTCTCTGGAGTGGGAATAGTAAGTTTACCCCCTACACTATCCAACGCTTTCCCTACTGTTGCACCCTTTGGAGTTGGAATAGTAATTTTTACCCTTACGCTATCCAACGCTTTCCCTACTGTTGCACCCACTGGAGTGAGAATAGTATTTTTTACCCGTACGCTATCCAACGCATCCCCTACTGTTGCACTCACTGGAGTGGGAATAGTAATTTTTACCCACCCGCTATCCAATGCTTTCCCTACTGTTGCGTTCTCTGGAGTGGGAATAGTAATTTTACCCCCTGCACTATCCAACGTTTTCCCTACTGTTGCACCCTTTGGAGTTGGAATAGTAATTTTTACCCTTACGCTATCCAACGCTTTCCCTACTGTTGCACTCACTGGAGTGGGAATAGTAATTTTTACCCACCCGCTATCCAACGCTTTCCCTACTGTTGCACTCACTGGAGTGGGAATAGTAATTTTTACCCACCCGCTATCCAACGATTTCCCTACTGTTGCACTCACTGGAGTGGGAATAGTAATTTTTACCCACCCGCTATCTAACACTTTCCCTACTGTTGTACCCACTGGAGTGGGAATAGTAATTTTTACTCGTACGCTATCTAACAATTTCCCTACTGTTGCACTCACTGGAGTGGGAATAGTAATTTTTACCCACCCGCTATCCAATGCTTTCCCTACTGTTGCACTCTCTGGAGTGGGAATAGTAATTTTACCCACTACACTATCCAACGCTTTCCCTACTGTTGCACCCTTTGGAGTTGGAATAGTAATTTTTACCCTTACGCTATCCAATGCTTTCCCTAATGTTGCACTCATTGGAGTGGGAATAGTAATTTTACATATTTGCTATCCAACACTTTCCCTACTGTTGCACCCTATGGAGTTTGAATAGTAATTTTTAGCCTTACGCTATCCAATATAATTTATATTTATTTATGTATTTTATAATATTTTTAATACGTTACATAATGTTGTGTTTAATTAATTTTTTTTAATATATAAAGTATATTTCATTGTTTTTATGTATTATATATAAATATTTATTATTATTTATGTTATTATTTATGAGTGTTGATGTATTTGTAATTTATAGTAATTGTTAATATTTCTAAATTAATTAAAAAATAATAAATATTATAATTAATAAAATATATATTACATATTGTATGTTTAATTTTACTTAAATGTTTAACATTAAATATGTATTATTTATTCATTTTAAACATTATAAAATATTTTTACATATGTTTAAATTATATAAAAGTATTATTTACTTTATATTTCTTTTTTTAATAATAAAAAAACGGTATATTTTATTACGGTATTTTTAACATTGATATTTTAGTTTCAATATTTTTGTACTTACCATGTTGTAGATAGGGTGTCGATATACTTGCCTTCGATATTCCAGCGTCGATATTTTGTCTGTCGATATCCTGTCTCTCGATATTCTGTCAGGGATTCATTATTAGCAATACTTTGAAGTGCCTCATGGACATTGCAGCAGTCCACTCCAATCTAGACCATGAAACACGTTTAAAACTAGATAAATGACGGGAGGAACACTTGAAATAGTCTAACCACTGGCAATTACTTGAGTAGTATTCCAACTCACTGAACTAGATGTTTACATATCAGCCATGGTCCCACGTTGATAGGAATAGTCCACTCCAAACTCCTAATGCAGGTGGTCTATGACCCAGAACACATGCAACTCAAGACAGGTTTCAGCCTATCTATGCCTCCTCAGTTGGATCAGCTTAGCCTTCAAGTTCTAGATAATCCTAATATAAACACAATGAACGGGTCCCACTGCATACTCCTTAACACCCTGGACTTCAAGAATCAGACCAGCATGCAAACCCATCAGGAAACTAAAGGCAATAGCTTTAACATTTTTGCACTCCTAATATAAAGATATTAATTATTAAGATTATTGCGGACCTTTTGGTCCTCTAAATCAGTGCAGGTTTGCATCCATCTAAAATGGATTAAATTCCCTTGTTCAAACTATTTCCTTTTTATTATTATTAAAACCTTTGCAAAGGTATTACTTCTTTTCCTACTCTAGGTCAATGTTTTTGAAAATATATATGTGTACTTGAAATGGTCCAGAAATTTGTGATAAACACACAGTATGCTTCAAGGGTAAAGTCCCATCATCAAGGATATTTTTTTTGAGTTGTGTCCCATACGAAATCAAAACAATTAACAGTTTACAATTCAACAGTGTATATCATTTAAATAAAACTCTTCATTTAGACTCTCAAAAAAAAGAACAGAAGTTCATATCTATAGTATATATCTTATACCACAAAAAAATTCCTCTTTTTTTTTGTGTCCTCATTTGCCTTACCCCAACTTAAGAAAAAAAGGAAAAGAAAATCAACCTCCAATTTTTATTTCATGTCCTGCTGATCTTGTTGTTTTTGCTGCCCTCAGCCAGAGACATTAAATTACTCAGAGGAGGATCGTGGGCAGAACATTTTATTTTTTATTTTTACTCTACCTAGGATTTTACAAATCCTGCCGGACCGGATTCCTGGAAGACCTTTTTTTGGTAGTCCGAGGAGTATCATAGGCATAATCATAGGACCCGGGAAAAAAAAACAAAAAAAAAACCCCGGACTCCTACCTCCACAACTTCAGTAAATACCAACACGCCAAGTTTTTCTTATTGCAAGATCTAGCCATATCCACCTTGGACACTTCGTACAATGATGTCAACCATTCTGAGTGAGTCGGTGATATGGACTCTACCCAGTATTTACACATTTGCCTTCTTGCGAGAAGAATTGTGTAGAAGAGTAAGGATCTTTTGCAGGGCCCCTAATATTATCAACAAGGCCAAAAATAATTAGCTGTAAACTAAAAATCAAAGGGACCCACAGGATGGATTCCATGGATGCTTTGACTTTGTCCCAGAAATCAGATAGGAAGGAGCAGTCTTTAAACATATGTATGTCCGATGCTTCTAGGAGTCCACATTTCCTGTACGCTTTACCAGGTTGGAATTTCGATAGTCTGAGCGTGGAGAGGTAGTCTCTATGAGCTGTAAAGATGTGATTACGCCTCAGCCAAGCAGGTTTGACAATTTTAAACAGAGTATTAAATGATTGCATCCACAACGACTCACATTGCGTATTCATCTGTTGTCCCCATAAGTCATCAGCAAGTTTAAATTCGCCATCTGTTTCCTTAAGAATAGCCCAATACCACATAGAGACCTGCCTTCTCCCTACAGGCTTTTTCAGGAGCTGCTCTTCTAGGTTATGATCCCACCCTGAAATCCCGGTACTCTTGGCCTGTGACTGGACCCAGCTATTCAATTGAATATATTTAAATTTGGAGAGACTAGGCCCTACCACCTCATGAAGAACTTCCCAGGAACCTCAGGGCAGCCCCATCCAACAAGTCTCCCCACTTCATTAATCCAGAATCTCTCAGAGGCGTGCTCAGACTATCTTGGAGGCATGCAGGAGTACCCGGGGAATCCCATAGTGGAGCCCTTTTTGAAAAATAGCCCAGCCTTACTCTCCGTCCTATTGCTGCCCAACTATTGGCAATTGACTGAAAAAATGTCAATGTAACTTTTAAAAAAATGTTTTTATCCCCGAACTTAAAACCATCTTCCGACAGGTCTGAACCCCTTAGCATAGCCCGGAACAGTTCTCCCACAGTTGTGCTAGTAGGCATCTTCAGCATCATTCGTGAATGAGATAACTGGAATGCCCATGCATAGTATTGTAGGTTGGGCATTGCCAGTCCCCCCTTCTCCCTCTTTCGCCTAAGCTTCTTCCAAGCTAACCTGGTAGCTCTGTGCTTCCAAATAGATGAATTCAGTTCTCCTTGAAATTTCGCTATTTATTTTGTATCGAAACCAGAGGAATGGCATTAAAAAGAAAAGTTATCTTGGGGAGGATGGACATTTTAACAAAATTAATCCTTCGAGAAGTGACAGAGGAAGGTGCACCCATGAGTTCAGCTGTTTTTGGCATTTTTTAAAGATTCGATTAAGATTAAATTCTGGAATCTTATCGACATCCTGGGTTATTCTGATGCCTAAATATTGCATAGTGGAAACAGTATGGTAGTGTGTATTTTCCATATTCCACGCCATTATCTCAGTTTCATTAGCGTTAATCTCATATCCAGAGATTGAGCCGAACTCCTCTGCACGTGCCATGATCATAGGAAAAGCTGTATCCAGGTCAGCTGTATAGATCAAGATATCGTCTGCATAGAGGGCCACTCTCCTCTCCCACTCTCCAAATTTAAAAGAAATAATGTTATTTTCTTCCCCTAGAACCTGCGCAAAAGGCTCTACGTAGAGATTAAACAGGAGAGGGGAGAGGGGGCAGCCCTGTCGCGTACCTCATGTGATCTTAAAGGGGTCTGTCAAAGCCCCATTGACAAGCACTCTTGTAGTAGTAGGAGCCCTATATAGCAATCCTATCACACGGCAGAAGCCACTTCCTAAATTAAACTTCTTTAACACCCCAGAGAGATATGGCCAGTTGACCCTATCAAAGGCTTTAGTCGCGTCTAGTGTTAATACTGCTAAAGGAAGGGTGAATAAAGACGCAATGTCAATAGCACCTATTAGGTCATAAGTAAGGTCTGCTAATTGACGCCCCTGAATGAAGCCTTTTTGATCTTGGTGTATAATCTTATCCACTACACTCCCCCACCTTTTAGACAGAATGGCAGCAAAAATCTTATAATCGCAATGGAGAAGTGAAATGGGGCAGTAGGAGCCACAGTCAGTCGGAGATTTACCCGGTTTTAAAATTAAGATGACTGTGGCTTCACTCCACGACCAAGGAGGGTCTTTGCAGTTCAAAAGTATGCTATTAAACAGTATCAACAGCACTGGAATTATTGACTCTTTGAGTTGACGGTATAGCCTTCCTGTTTTAGAAAAGTTAATCGCCTTTCTGACTTCATCTTCGGTAATTTCATTATCCAAAGCAGCATGTTGTTCAATCGTAAGGCATGGTAGACAGATCTTATCAAGCCATTTTTGCCTTTTCTCAGGATCCTCAATGGTATCATTAGTATAAATGGATTGGAAAAACTCACGAAAGGCCATTCCTATATCTCGATTAGATGCCCGAGGCGATGTTTCCCCTTCGACGACAATCTGTTTGATATGGTTTTGTATCTGATCAGATCTTACTTTCCACGCAAGTAGCTAACCGGCACTTTCTCCAAACTCAATGTGAGAAAATTCTACTCGCTTCCCATCTGCGAGCGATTCTCTCTTGGAGAACACTCTCCAGTTGTTTTTTAAGTGAGTCTAGTTCTTCCAAATCTGCCTTTAAATTACTTCCTGCTTGGGAGCTCAAATTTAATTGGACTCTGGCCATTTCTTCTTCTAACCCCTTGACCACATTTTTAAATTACGATTAGTAATGCAGCCTCTCCAAAAGGCTTTCGGAGTGTCCCATACAACCAATATTTTGGATGAATCTAAATTTATCTTGAGAAACTGAATAGTCTCAAGATTTAGAAAATGTATCTCCTCTTCCACTAGTAGAATGGTACAGTCAAAGGACCATGATCTAAATTGTTGTTACTGTGTTAGAGGTAGGATAAAAGCAAGTGCAGAATGGTCCGACAAGTGGGAAGGAAGATAATCTATGAATTTGATCAGGTCCCTTAAGGAGTAACTAAACAGTGCATAGTCAGTCCTAGATTTGTGATGGTATTTTAAATTGATAAACGAGACCCCCGGTTGATCTCCTGCACGCTCTCTCCAGACATCTGAAAGACCATCTGGCTCATCATACTCAAAAGGGCTTGACGTGATTTAGAGGGGACTGCTGCTCGTGACTTAGGTGATTTATCTAATGCGGGATTTAGGACGATGGTAAAATCTCCTACCCAAATATTAGGACCAGGGAAGTCGATCAGATGATTACGAATGATCTCCAAATAGGAGGGATCATCTTTATTAGGCCCGTAATAAACCACCAAAGTGATATCCAGATCCCCCAGTAGTGTTTTTAATATAAGCCATCTTCCACTAAAATCCTCCCTGCATTCCAATATTTGCGCCTTAGCTTGTTTTTTAAATAAAACCGTCACCCCTCTTATATTGGCTGATTGGTCAGTACAGGCAAAGACATCCACCCATTTCTGTTTTTTTAAGATTTCAGATAACTCTTCCTTTAATAAATGTGATTCCTGGATAGCAATGACCTGCGCCGGAGAATCTTTAAAATACTGTAAAATTCTAGCTCTTCTGTTCTTCGTGCGCAGGCCATTGACATTCCAGGACAGAAATTGTATCAGTGCCATGATGAATTTTTCAATGCACCCTTCAATGCCATCCCACCAGTTCAGGTCCGATCTGATTTTAACCTGCTTTTGTGAGCAACAACAGCTTATGCATTGTCTTCCAAAGGAAGTCAAAACAGATAAAATCGCTGTGGAGTATCGACAAATGAGGACATTTTATTCTTATATCCCCTGTGCACCCCTCCACCCTTGGGAAATCCATCCCTTATTGCTATGGCCTGATGGAATGCCACCTTTGCGTCTCCCTGCTTCTGCTGACCCCTCCCTTCCCCATCTCTGAAAATATACTATATAACGCTGTCTAGAACCAAAAAAAATAAAATAAATTAAAACAAGACTGAAACCTAACTAAATTTATAGCAACAGCAATTCCCAAACTTACAACCCCCCATTGCTTTTAATACTAGGTTTTCTGGCCTTGCAAGGGTTTTAAGTTTTACTGTTTTGCTCTTTTCCCTCTCTGCCTTTCTTCCGTCCCCTTCAATCTTTTTTATTATGTGTATTTTTTTCCCTACCTGCTATTATCCCTATATAATTTCTACCAATTTTATTGTGCTATTTTTTTTTTCTTCTTCCTATTAGTGGGAAAATGGGGAACCAAAACTACACTAATTTCTTATTTACTCAGAAAGCTCAAATCATACTTTCTCACGACTACTTAGGGATTCCAGTAGCTCATCAGCCTCATGCGGGGTTCTGATGTTAAACATTTTATTATTATGCATGATCCTAAGAAAAGCGGGAAATCTCAGCTGCACTGTGGCCCACAATGATCTGAACTTGTCCATTCTCTGGCCTGATTCCCATTGACGCTCCAAGGTCTCTTTAGACAGATCTGAGCGCACCTCATATGTGAAGTCATGCCCCTTTAACGATTTCGCCTCGAGTGCCAAGTTCAAAATCTTCTCCTTTACAGCATATGTAAGGAAGTTTATAAGGATCTTCCTCGGTTTTGCCCTGCCAGGGTTCAAACTAAATGGATCCCTGTGGATCCTCTGGATGTCTTTTTCAAGGAACCCTACTGATTCTTCAAGATTAAGGGAGTCCTTGAGCAATGCCACTATGTATGTCTTTAGGTCGCTCCCCTCCTTCCCCTCCGGTATCTTAAGGAGGCGTAAGTTGTTCCTGCGTGAGTTGTTTTCAAGTGACTCAAGTCTCTTGAAATAAGACATCACCATCCCTGTTCAAGGCTTGAATTTTGACCTCGGCTGTCCCTAGATTGACTTTAAGGTGTTCCACAGAGCCCTCTAGGTTCTCAGTTCTATCATTCAGTAAGTCCACTTTCTTTTCCAGGGCATCACAGGATGCTCTAATCTCAGCCTGATTCTCTGCAGAGAAAGCAAACCCCTGTTTTATATAATTGTTTAATGAGAGGAAGAGGGCCGCTATTGAATTGTCTTCCGCGTCATCTCCTACCCCCTGTTCGCAGACAACCTGAGTAGTGACATCGGGAGCGGTTTTAGTAGGTATATTGGGCACTAATAAGTCCTGGGGACTAGTTATCTTACTGGTTGAGATTGAAGATAACGCCACACCTTGCGTCGTGGAGGGGACAGCAGGATCAGGTATAATAGCTGTAGTAATAGCTGAAGTAGCAGAGGCAGCTGTAGTAACGCCGGTGGGAATAGAAGATGCAGTAAGTAGCCCTGTAGATTGACAAACAGGATTAGCTGTCCTGAGAGGGGTGGGGGGAGACGCACTACGGTTTTTTCCTAGGTCAGAACTACAGCTCTGTTCAGTGAATGTCTCTCGACTTGTGACGTTTAGTATCTGGGGTTGCACTCTGAAGAAAGAGCGGAGAGAGGGAGTAATCCTAATAGCAGTAGCTTTAAGAGAGGCCTTAACAGAGCCCTTGCTTCTCGCTCCTTTAACACTCCTCCCTTTCACTAGGAGATTCTGAAAAACGGTGTCGCACCCCACTTGAGACCCTTCCCGCAGCTGACCACCTTTCAGCCCAAGTTCTGGTGTACCAATTGAACTTCCTAGGATCCCCACCGCTCCTTCTATACCACAGTCAGAACTGTCCTGCAACCTCTTATGTGTGCTTTATCACACTTTTCTTTCTTTTTTTCCCCCGTTTTTGCGTGCAAACGGCTTTGCTGTTGTACCACCAGACCTCAAGGCTCTAACCGGGGAATGGATACAAGGGCTCTTTAACAGAGAACTAGAGACACTCTCACTCTCACCGGCAACAGCCTCGATGGTCTGCTTAGCTCCCCCGCTGCCTCGCTCATCCTGGCTGTCCGCTTTGCCTGTGGAAAAATCAAAGACCTTACTGAGTTTCGTGGGTACAGGCTCACCACGCTGAAGGTAGGCTTTGATTCCTCCTGTGCTGACGCTGCCTGAGCTCCCCTGGAGGAAACCGCGAGCCGCCGCTCTGCGACCACGTCGCAGGTCCAGGGCGGCTCTATTCCAGCACAGTGAAAGGAGGGGGCTCGGAGGACCGGGACACATCCAGCAAACCACGCAGCGGCTCACCGCCGATAAGGGTAGGTTTTAATGCTTTTCAGTCTTCCCTTGAATAGTGTAAATTCAGCCTGAAATCATGCGCTGCTTCAGTGGTGGAAGGTGGGAGAGAACAGAGATTAGACACGAGTGACCGCTAATCTTAGAGTCTCCATTTAATATCTTATTGGTTTGGTTTTCCCCTAACGGTTTTGTCTTCAGACCTCCTGTTTTTGCTGACTTTGTTTTTGCTGGCCTTTGGACTCTGTGCAGTTTACCACTGCTAACCGGTACTAAAGTGCTCTCTTTTAAAATATGTTTGATAGGCTTTTACCCAATTGGCATATTTAATTTACTTGTAAGTCTCTAGTAAAGGGGCACTACCTGGTAAATGCTACTAGTGGGATTGCAGCACTGGTTTTGCAACCCACTTAAGTAGCATTTTAACATGTCTCAGGCCTGCCATTCCAGCCCGTGTGTGTACAGTTGTAAACAGCCATTTTGACCTGGCAAAGTAAACTTTTTGTCAGGTCCATACCTTCTTTTTAAATTCATATGTCACCACTACGGTAGACCCTGGACAGCCCTGTAGGACATGTACCTTTAGGTTTTACATGTTTTAGATGTCCTGGTAGTGCATTCGTTTTTTCATACTGTAAAGCCTAACGTTCCTATTGAATAACATTGGCGTTACCTTATTACAAATTAAAAGTGTAGTTTACCAAATGGGAATAGGAATTTAGATCATGTTTGGTGTCACTGGAATTTTACAGAAAAATCCTAACTCATGTTACAATCGGATTTTAAATTAAAATGTTTGAAAGGCCACTTTTAGATGGTTGGTCTTTTCTTGCCCAAGCCATTTGGTGCCTGCAGCCTGCCTCTTGGTCACATGATTGGGTGTAGTTGGCAGTTGGGCTTTGTGCATTCCTTCTAGGCAGCAACACAATGGGGAGCTTTGAGGTGACTGGATGAGCCATCATTGGCAGGATAGCAGGGAGGAGCTGGATCCAGACCCACTTACACCTGAATAGGCTGATCCTGTCTCCACACAAAAGGATTCATACACAAAGTAGTTAGTCTCAAGCAAGAGCGAGGAAGGCAGGGCACTTCAAAGGAATGCCTACAGAAGCTTCTCTCTACTTCAAAGGCACAGTTGGGTATAAATACTGGACCACAGCCACCACATCTTAAGTATACTTCTGGAACTGTGCATGAAGGACTGCTGTGCTGCTGAAAGGACTGCCACTCTGCTGGACTGCTACTCTGAAGGATTACTGCTCTGCTATGCTGACCTGCTGCCCTTTTGTCTGGGTGAGAAGGACTGGATCAGCATCTCTTGAACCCAGAACTCAGAGTGACACTGAGGGCTACTTGGCTGGCCTCTTGATCTGCAATCCCAGGAACACATTTGGCTTCAAACAACCTTGCACCTGGACTCTACCATCTGTGAGTCTACCCTGCCAAGTGGTGCTACCCCAGTCCTGGACATTTTGAAGTGGGCTTAAAGTGCTGTGCCAGCCTCTGTGGATCCATCAGAACCAACCTATCTTCTGCTGCTCGGTGCAAACCCAAGCTTAACTGATGCATTGCTGGAGTTGTGTGAAATGGACCCATCGCAAAGACCCATGTCGCATCACAGTCCATCGGAACCACTGCTATGTGACACATCCTCGATACAGGTCCTCACATCCCTTGTTGGTGCAATCCTCAATGATGATGCAGGGCCTCACAAACGCATCCTAGCCACAGCTTGGAACTGATGCATTTCTTCAGCTACACAATGCATCTTCGATGCAGATCCTGGCAATGCTCCTCAAACCAGGATTTTAGGTACTCTGTTCAGCAGGCTACACTGGGTCCCTGTAGCTGGTCTACGCTCCAGTGCGGTCATCCTGAACTTGTGACTGTTCCCCAGTCCGGTGCAACCAGATATCCACAGTTAGCGCTTTGTGCTCTTGATGGCGTTATTTTCATTAAACACTTTAAAATTGCATGTGTCCAGTTCTACTGATTGTTTTTTTGGTCTTGTTTTAGTCATCAAAGAAAGTTCTATTTATCTAACATGATTTTTTTTCTCATTTGCCTCTAAAAGCACCACATTACATTTGAACCTTTGAATGGAGTACCATGCCCTTATGTGCTGGAAGCAGGGAAAGAAGAGAGACAAGGGGTTTCTCCTTTACCGGCCTCATGTGTTAGAAACTCAATCTTCTTCAAAAATCCCTTACTATAGCTCCACTCCCCACCATATTGAACGAAAAGGGAGAAAAAAGGATACCAGATAGCCAGACGAGGCAGAGAAGGCATTGGACTTAATGAATCTGTTGCTCACACCAATTCAAAGGGAAACCAAAAATCGTGCTTTTTAAAACCCTTCATATCCAATCTAGCAACATATTTGATGGAGCGTAACCAATCATCGAACCTGAGAGGGGCCATGGCTACCCACTGTTTGCAGATTTCTCTACGTATTAGCAGTATAGCATACAAGATCAGCCTTGCCTGTTTTTTTGTAATTTTTTCTAAGGAATCCACACATCCAAAGATAATAAGCAAAACACTTACCTTACTGTCGATCTTCAGCATACTAGACAAGGGACTACTCACATTGTTCCAGAATGGCTGGATCTCTGGACAGTCCACAAACATATGTACATTGTCTTCTTTCAAATTGCCACACTTAGGGCAAGCTATGTGCCCTACTCTCCCAAACTTTGAAAACCTCTGATGAGTCCAATAGGCTCTGTGGTTGGAGAAAAGATGATTTCTTCTAAGTTGTGCGGGTTTAACTATTTTAAACAACATAGACATAGATACTTGCAACTGATATTCCAGCGATGACTCCAAAAAGCATCTTCCCCCTAATTCCATAGGCAATTTGAAGGCACAATCTTTCAATTCCACCATCAACCAGTAGATTGTTGCAAGCTCCTTATTGAGTACTGCCTCAAGCAAAAGTCTATCTTTAAGTTCATTTTATTTTCCTATTATCGTACCTGGATCTTGGAACCAACTCTGCATTTGCAGGTATTTAAATCTGGACGCTTTATGTTCCGAAAGATGTTTACATGTTTCCCAAGTTATCAAGTGACCGTCTAAATCTTTCGTCCACTCAGGTGAGCCAGGGGAATCCCAAATTTGAGCCATTAGGCTATAGTATGGTATTTTTAAAACATTTTTTAACCTTATACCATGTCTCAGCCAGCCCCCTCAAGATCTTTAACCTGACTTTTTTGAAGTACTTGGGGTCTGCATATTCAAACATGAAATCAAAATTACCCCCTGACTCTTGCCTTGACATTGCTCCCAATAATCTCCCAATCTCAGATAGTGTATTCAACAGCATTTTCCCATTCTTTAATAAAAAAGCCCATGAGTAAAATAGCAAGTCTGGTAGTGCTGGACCTCCTTTCTCCACCCTCCTTCTCAGTTTCTTCCAAGCTATTCTGGGTCCTTTACTTGACCAAATAAAACTGATGATTCGGCCTTGCAACTTTTTAAGCCATTCTTTTTCAAAAGGAAGGCGAATCGTGTCAAACAAAAAAAGTAAATTTCGGGGCGATCATCATTTTTACAAAATTTACATGACCCAATAAGGTGAGATGCAGATGCGCCCACATCTTTAGGAGCCCACTGACATCTTTCTTAATCTTCTCAAAGTTGACTTTGGTTATTTTAGGAATGCCCTGTGGTATCATAACTCCCAGATGTCGCATTACACCTCTGCTAGTGGCTTCTCCTGCTCCCAGGGTCCAAGACATAACCTCAGTCTTGCTCCTGTTCATTTCATAAGCCAAGATTGTTTCAAAATCTACCATCAGGGTTGTAATATGACTCAAGGTATTTTGCAAGTTGAATGTGTAAATGAGGATGTCATCTGCGTATAGACCTAAGTTTCTTGCCCCAGCCATCATATTGAAAAGGATAATTCCTGGATCCTCCCTAATTTTCCCAGCTAAGGGCTCTATATATAAATTAAATAGGAGCAGTGATGTCTCGTTCCCCAACTAATAGAAACAGGATCTGTCAAAGAGCCATTAATCAGGACTCTAGCTTTTAGTGCCATATAGAAGCCCGGTAATGCTTTACAGTAATTTAACCCCAGGTTTTAAGACTTTGCCACACCTTGTAAGTAAACCCAATTAACCCAGTCAGAAGCTTTAGTGGCATCCAGTGCTATCACCACAAGTGGGAGCTCGTAAGCAGTCGCCAGGTCTATCGAGCCGATCAATGAATAAGTCAACTCTTTCGGAGACCTACCGCGTATAAACACTTTTTGGTCTGTATGGACCAACTCTACAATAGGCCCATTTAACCTATCGGCCAACATTTTTGCAAAAATCTTATAATCGCAATTTAGCAATAATATTGGCCGATATGAGGCGCAATTCTTAGGGCACTTGCCTGGCTTAAAAATTAGGGAGGTGGTAGCATCGTTCAACGAGGCCAGCATTTTGGCCCCATCTATATACAGATCATTAAAGATTTTAACAAAAATCGGGTTTAGTACTGTTGCCAATGCTTTGTAGACTTCATGGGGCTAGCCATCGGATCCGGGAGCCTTAACCCTTTGCCCTGTCTTAAAGCGAGATCTACTCCCTTCTCCCTAATCTCCCCATTCAACTGCTTACTCGTATCTATTGTATAAGGGGTGTTTTGTAGCCTTGCCCCAGCCATGCTTCCACCTCACCTTGAGTAGGTTTTAAACCTTCTTGGCAGACTCTACTATAATAGCTGTGGAAGGCATGCTCAATATCCTTATTATCACTGATTAAGACTCTTGTGTGTTCACATTTTACCTGGTCTATCCTATTTCTCAGCTGCTCTCTTTTAACCTTCCAAGCCAACAAATTACTACATCCCTCACTATATTCGAAAGGAGCCACACGGCTAACCTCCCACTTTTTCCCAACTCTTTCATGTAGAACTGTTGCCAAGTTAGATTTTGCTTACAACACTTCCTGTAGCAGCCTTGCCTGGGCTTCTTCATCTACCCTGGGGTCAATCAGATCTTTTTCTAAAGAACGAACCAGCTCCACTACTGCAGACACCTATTTATAGTATCTCTGTCTTTTTTCTGCAGCCAGTGCCCCTAATCATCACCTTAGAAAGGCTTTATAAGCATCCCAGATCTTTCCAGACGCATCGGAACCCCAGTTAAAATCAAAAAACGATTCTGTCTCTCTACTCAGTGCTTCTATGACTCCTACTTACTGCAAGATTTTGTGATCTAAGGTCCATCTAGATTGAGTGGCCCCTTCATGGATCTTCATGAACCCAATCTGCCAGGTTGCTGTTGATGAGGAAATAATCAATCCTCGACTGAAGTCTATATTTTTGTTTGTAGAATGTGAAACCTTTTTGTGGCCCTGCTTTTAGTGTCCATATATCACACAGCCCCAGCTTGGCCTTCATTCGCTTGACAAGCACTGACATGCTTGGATTTACAAGTGCTCTGCTATATGAGGCTCTATCTAGGGTATGATCGAGGACAGCATTGAAATATCCTGCCATAATAATCGGATCAGATGAATTTACTAGTTTCACCAGCAGATCAGACATCATCTTGATTTGGGCCATAATATCCCGCTGGAGTAAAACCACGACCCAAGATCTTCAATTTAACAACTAGCCATCTTCCAGCTTTTTCTGAAACCTGGGCCCCCAAACTGATTTGTGCCCCTCTCTTCACTAAAATCGCCACCCCCTTTATAACAGCTGATTGAGATGTACAAACTACTTAGGAGATCCACCTTTTAGCCTTAAAGAGCTCCGGACCCTCCTTTTCTTTTAAGTGTGTCTCCTGCACAATAATAATCTGGGCCGGACAATCTTTCAGATATTGTAGTATTTTTGCCCGTCTGCCCGGTACCCGTAGGCCATTGAAACTCCACGAGAGGATTTTTATTATGTTCACTCTCTTCTCACCCATCTCTCCTAAAGGCTAAAAACAAGCACTAAGAAAACTTTAGAGGTTATAGAGGATCTTTTTTTTGTTTTTTCTCCCACTGCTCCCCATGCCGTGTTCCCCCAATTCCCCCCCTCCCATGGAAAACCCTTCCCTAACTCTTCATGTCCCAAGGCCATATGGCCCCCCACCAGAACGAACTTGTAGAAACACACCCCCACATGCATCAAAGTATTTTGGAATCGCAAACGGTGCGATTCCTTAAAATCGGCCGTTTGCGACTCCAAAATAGCTTTTTGGAATGCATCATTCAATTTTAGAATTCGCATCATTTTTGCGATTTCTAAAATTGCATTTGCTTTTAAGAAATCGCAAATATGCGATTTCTTAAAAGCAATGCATGAATATTTTTCAAATTGCGAATTCGCAATTAGGGGGTTAAATTTACCGAGTGGTTGAACCACTCGGTAAATTTTGAAAAAGGTTTAAAAATGCTTAAAAATGCTTTTTTTAAGCAGTCATGTTACGGACACACATGTCCTTAGGACATGTGTGTGTGTAACATGATGCGAAAAATACATTTCAGGGGTGCAGGGGGGGGGTCCTTTGGACCCCCCCCTGCACCCATGAAATGCATGAACAAATTGCGATTTTCAAAATGAAAATCGCAATTTGTTAAAGCCTTCCCATTGATCCCTATGGGCCTTTTGGCCCATAGGAAACAATGGGAAGTGCGAATTCGCACTTTGGAATTCGCATAATATTTGAGAATCGGTAAAAATTGCGATTTTTACCGATTCTCAAATATTTTGCACAAATGTACATGCATCCCATTTTGCATTTCCTAATTTGCGATTCCCTAAAAATCGCAAATTAGGAAGTGCAAAAGGAAACAATGATGCATGTGGGGGTAAGTATAGAGTTGCCAATAACACTTTGTTGAATTTTTTTTATCTCCCTAAATTTGGAATCATTCTTTCACAACCAATCATTGGTAGTCTGGTAATATTACGAAAGTAATTACAGTAGTCAGAACAGGATGTCCTCTATATTATTAAAAGAAAGAAACTAGCCATTGGGTTGTGGGCTTTTGATAAAGTCGTCCAGCTTATCGACAGAGTGGAAGATGTGCATCTTTTTATTTAACATTACCGTAAAATATGCTGGAAATCTCAGCTGTACTGAAGCACCCAATCTCTTTAGTGTATCGATCCTTTGCCCCAGCTCCCATTGCCTGTTAGAGGTCGTGACAGAAACATCTGACCTAATCTCATATCTAACACCATCAACCTCAATTGATTTCATCCCCAACATTATTTTCTCTTTCAATGAGTAAGTTAAGAAATGTAATAAAATGTTCCTGGCTTTGGGCCTGTTGGTATTGAGTCTGAAAAGGTCTCTGCGTACACGCTGTAGA
This sequence comes from Lissotriton vulgaris, assembly GCF_964263255.1. NCBI lineage: Eukaryota > Metazoa > Chordata > Amphibia > Caudata > Salamandridae > Lissotriton > Lissotriton vulgaris. Next base: position 655,696,637 of record NC_141687.1, on the reverse strand, counting down.
TCTTTTGCTATCTCATCTTCTGACTCCTCCATCTTTAACTTGTTCTTAATCAATTTGACTTTGTACACTTTAATATTATCGCCTTCTTTACCTTCTGGAACTTTCAAGATTTTCAAATTATTCAGTCTTTGGAAATTTTCCAATCTTTCAACTCTGTCTTGGTGCTCTCTTTCCGTGGTTTTTAGTTTATCTATTTCAGCGCAGTTTGCCTGTACAATTTGCCAGAGCTCTTTAACCTCCCCTCTAGCATTGTTGTTCTGCTGCTAAGGTCATTTATCTTTCTCTCCATAACTTCACATGCCTTTTTTTTATCTCCGAATGATTTGACTCTAATATCTCAAATCTATTTTTGATTTCAGCTGATAAAGCTGCTAAGAGTGATCCGACAGATAAGTCCTCCTTTTCAGAGTGCTTTAAGCTCTGTTTTAGTTCTTTGGAATTGGGGCCTAGGCCTTTTAAATTTTCTGAGGTTTGCTGTTTGCATGTGTCAGAATCAGGATCGGGGGTTATTGTATTTAAAATTTGATATCTGTTCAAAGACGTTTCTTCCCCCAAGCAGTCTCACCCAATCCATCTGGACGACCTTCTAAAGTTGTTGTCCGTTTCATAGTATCTTTCTCCTGGCAACTATTTATACCTGCCACCCTGCTTTCACCCAGAATTAACGTTTTATGTAGTACTTTAAAGTAAGTTTTAAATGATGGAATGATTTTTACCTTAAGCTCTTGAGTACATTTCTTTAACCCCTTCGTTGGTAGGCCTTTTCCCCCCCTGTGCTATGCCTTTTGTGGGCTATTTGGAGTAGTTTGCGCTTAGTCCCGGTAACTTTTTAACCACATAAGGTATACAAGCCAAATTTGCGTCCTTTTCTTCCAACATCATGGGAATTCTAAAGGTACCCAGGGTTTGTGGATTCCCCTGGAGGGGACCCAGAAATTAGCCAAAATACTGCAAAAAGAATTTTGGGGGTGAAATGGGGAAAAAGTGCTGCAAATGAAAGTGTCTGGGTTTTTCTATGCAAATGGTATCAAAAAAGGGGTTGTGGGGCTGAAATCAGCATTTGCCCAGCTTATAGGGAATTACAGACTTTTGTCAGAAAACAAACATTGTGTACACAGTTTTGGCATATTTTTGCTATTTATTGTGCTTTGAATCTCCTTCCAGTTAATGGTAGAAATGGGTATGAAAGCAACAATGGATCCTGAAATGCTATACATTTATGAAAAGTAGACAAAATTCAAAATTCAGCAAGGGGTCATTTGTGTAGATCCTTCAAGGTTTCTTTATAGAAACTAACAGTTAAATATAGGAAAAAATTGAAAATTAGTTGAAAAAAACAGCCTAAGTGTCAACGCTTTTACCTGTAACTTCTTCTAATTATGACAACTTTTTGAAATCAATATACTGTTACATCTGCAGGACCTTACTGGTTGTGGGGATATATAGGACTTGTAGGTTCACCAAGAACCCGATGAACCCAGAGCCAAAAACTGAACAGTGACTTGCAATGGTTTTTTATCATGTAGAGGGTATATAGCAATTACTCTGGGACAATGTATACGTGGAAAAATTGGTATGTATTTCTGAATTGGGAACAAAATATAGAGTTTAGAAACAGTAGATAATTTCACATTTCCAAATTCGGAACACTCATACTAGCTTGTGAGTTATTGGTCATTTTTCAAAATGACTTCTTTTTTACACATGGTCTTTCATTTGGAAGGCAGAAATGGATTGAAAGTCAATAGGTAATAACAGTTGCTTTATACATCTGAATTACCCTAAGTCTCCCGATAAAAATGGTACCTCACTTGTGTGGGTAGGCATAGTGTCCACAACATGAAACGTCTAAAAACACAACATGAACACATCACATTTTCACAATAAAAATTTTACCTATTTTTGCAAAGTGCCTAGCTGTGGTTTTTGAACCCTAGATCTGCCGGCACCTATGAAAATGTAGCAAACCTATACATTTTTGAAAACTAGACACCCAGGGGAACACGGGATGGGGTGACTTGACTGGCTTTCACCAGGTTCTGTTGCCCAGAATCCTTTGCAAACCTAAAAGAAATTGGCCAAAAAAAACACATTTTCCTCACATTTCTGTTGTGGAAAGTTCTGGAATCTGTGTGGATCCACACATTTCCACTCACCCTGCATTCCCCAAAGGCTTCGGAGATAAATGGTACATCACTTGCATGGGTAGGCCTAGTGCCTGCAACATGAAATGGCAAAAAATGCAACGTGAACCCACCACAATTTCACATTATAAAATGACCCTTTTTTTGCAAAGTGCCTAGCTGTAGTTTTTTAACCCTAGCTCTGCCGGCACCAAGGGAAACCTAGCAAACCTATACAATTTTGAAAACTAGACAACCAGCGAAATCCGCGGATTCCAGGATGGGTTGACATGATTGCTTCCCACCAGGTTCTGTTACCAAGAATCCCTTGCAAACCTAAAACAATATCCAAAAATACACATTTTCCTCACATTTCTGTGGTGGACTGTTCTGGAATCTACGTGGATCCACACATTTCTACCCACCCCGCGTTCCCCAAAAACTTTCAAGAGAAATGGTACCTCACTTGTGTGGGTTGACCTAGTGCCTGAGACAGGAAACGGCGTGAAAGGCAACGTGGACACACCACAATTTTACAGTGAAAAATTACCCTTTTTTGGCAAGTGCCTAGTTGTACTTTTTGAACTCTAGGTCTGCCGGCACCTAGGGAAACCTAAAAAACCTATACATTTTTGAAAAGTAGACACCCTGGGAAATCCAGGATGGGGTGACTTGACTGCCTCTCATCAAGTTCTGGTACCCAGAATCCCTTGCAAAACTAAAAAATTGCCAGAAAAATCTCATTTTCCTCACATTTCTGTGGTGGAAAGTTCTGGAATTTGCATGGATCCACACATTTCTATCCACCCAATGTTCCCCACAGTCTTCCATGAAAAATGGTATCTCACTTGTGTGGGTAGGCCTAGTGCCTGTGACAGGAAACGGCGCAAAACGCAATGTGGACACAACAGAATTTAACAGTGAAAAATGACCCTTTGTCGGCAACGTGCCTAGCTGTAGTTTATGAACCCTAGTTCTGCTGGCACCTAGGGAAACCTGGCAAACCTATAACTTTTTGAAAACTAGACACCCAGGGAAAGTTAGGATGGGGTAACTTGACTGCCTCTCACCAGGTTCTGATACCCAGAATCCCTTGCAAACCTAAAAAACTGTCCAAAAAATCCCTAGGTAGCCGCCGAGCACTGGCAAAAAACCTAAGTGACCCCCTTGCAGAACCAGGTTGTTTTGTGATAGGCAAATTTGATGTTGCCTCACTACGTTTTGGGACCCTGCCTGTCGCGGGTACTTGGGCCTCCCACACGAGTGAGGCACCGTTTTTATCGGGAGACCCAGGGTAATGCTGCGTGGTAGGACATTTATGTCAGCCCGGTGATGCCACAACCTTCCCACACAAAAATGTGTGAAAAAAGTGATTTTTCTAGCTAAATTTGAGGTTTGCAGGGGATTCTGGGTAAGGAAACTTTGGGGGATCCTCGCAAGCCATACCTTCATGGAATCCCCCGGGTATTTAGTTTACAGAAATGTGTGGGTTTGGTAGGTTTCCCTTGGTGGCCGCCGAGCAACGGGCCAAAAACCCAGGGGACCCCCGTGCAAAACCAGGTCGTTTTGAGATAGGCAATTTTGATGTCGCCTCACTACGTTTTGGGCCCTTGCCTGTCGCGGGTACTTGGGTCTCCCACACGAGTGAGGCACTGTTTTTATTGGGAGACCCGGGGGAACCCTGGGTGGTAGGAAATTTGTTTCAGCCCGGTGATGCCACAACTTCCCCACACAAAAATTTGTGAAAAAAGTGATTTTTTCCAGCTAAATTTGAGGTTTGCAGGGGATTATGGGTATGGAAACGTTGGGGATCCATGCAAGCCATACCTCTTTGGAATCTCCAGGGTGTCTAGTTTTCAGAAATGTGTTGGTTCAGTAGGTTTCCCTAGATGGCCCCCAAGCAGGGGGCCAAAAACCCAGGTGACCTCCCTTGCAAAACCAGGTAGTTTTGAGAGAATTAGTTTTTGTATTTCTGCTTCATGAAAATTTTGCCACAATATTGCAAGGAAAATGTGACAGACATTTTGAGGTTTACAGGACATTGTGGATAAAATACCTGGTTGGGATTCACAAGACATCATCATGTACTCCCATGGGTTTACGACAATATCTACAGTTGGTAGGTTATTGTTAGATGGAATGTACACCTTAGCAGAGAGACTAAAAAGACAAAGATTCCTGCACAGCCATCTATTCCTCAAGCACACATACTGGTTGGATTTGGCACGAGGGCAAGTGATGGTTCAGTATATAAAATTTTATTAACAAGAGATTTCACAAAAATGAAATGCAGTGTCAATAATTAAACAGGCAGAAACACTGAACCAGTGACTCGCAGGTTGTGAGCTGTACAGCCACCGCAAGGCACCAACCGCTTTACAGGCCATGCACATACCTTTCATACGTGATACACACAAGACCATTCACACCACTAGGCACGAAACCAACACATTACAACATTCACAAAAAGGGACTAGGTACACCCTGCTTCAGAAAGATAAAAAAGACAAATATTACTGCACAGCCATCTAGTCCTCAAGCACACATACAAAATGGTTGGATTTGGCAGAGGGTGAGTGATGGTTCAGTATATACAATTGTATTAACAAGTGATTTCACAAAAATGAAATCCACTGTTAATAATCGAAAGGATGAAACACTGAACCATTGACTCACAGCTCATGAGCTGTAAAGCCATGACAAGGTACCAGCCTCTTTAAAGGCCATTCATACATCTTTCATACCTGTGACACATACAAAACCATTCACACAGCCAGACGCGGGCCCATCGCATTACAACACTCACACCAGCAGTCAGCGCCATTCAAGGGCCCATCACTTTCACACGGCCACATTCCTGACACAGCAACCACACATGCTTATGGATTGCATGAAGTGGCGCTCAGCTAGCAGTCTGTGTAGTGACCAGCAGCAAGTCACTACTCACACACCGCCAGCCGAGTGCCAGTCCACGCACACCGCCAGCCAAGCGCCAGTCCACGCACACCGCCAGCCAAGCACCAGTCTACGCACACCTCCAGCCAAACACCAGCCCACGCACACCACCAGCCAAGCGCCAGTCCTTGCACACCACCAGCCAAGCGTCAGTCCAGGCATACCGCCAGCCAAGCGCCAGTCCACACACAACGCCAGCCAAATGCCAATTCACGCACACCGCCAGCCAATCGCCAATCCACGCACACCACCAGCCAAGCACCAGTCCACACACACCGCCAGCCAAGCGCCTGTCCATGCACACCACCAGCCAAGCGCCAGCCTACACACCGCCATGACATTTAGGATTTGCTTATACAAAAAAGAAAACACAAACAAATTGCAAATAGATACAAATCTACGAACACAAAATCTGAAACTAAATACATTGCACGAATGCCAACCTTGAAACAGAACAACATTTTGTTAACAATACAGACCATGCAGTTCATTTTACTACTCATGGATGCTCCCAATAATTCTTTTGCGTGTGGTACGCTCTAATACAAGCAGGCACACACAGCCCAGGGTTAGAAGGACACTCGGGCAGTACATATGAGTCTTATTCCACGTACCTCTTTGCCAACAGACTCTACATCTCCTAGTGGGAAAGTCTTTTGAGGGTGTTGGAAGAATATAATCAGGAAAGTGGTGATCTTTCAATTGAGCCACATCCTCCACCACTCCAACTCTAGGAACACTTGCCTGTTCCACAACAACAAGGCTGCCTAACACAGACTGCTGAAACTGAACAAAAGTCAACTTTGACGCAGGAGAATACTCCTTGAACACAACAAAAGCATTAAAAGTTGCTAAATTGAAGAGATGGATGGCCAACTTCTTATACCAAACGTAAACCTTACGAATAGCAGTGTAAGTTTCCAACCTCTGATCTACTCTATCAACACCACCCATGTTCTTATTGTAGTCTAAAATGCCCACAGGTTTGCGCACTTCAGCAATCTGACTCCAAAGAGGCACAGGTTAAGTACTCTTATCATGGATGGGAATCAGCATGTACACATCCATCCTGTCCCCAAATTTCACAGCTAGTAGTTCATCACTATGCAAGGAACTGCACTGTCCCCTCTGAAGTGTTTTGCAAACAAGCTCTTTTGGATAACCTTTACGGTTAGAGCAGATTGGGCCACAAGCAAAAGTGTCCACTTGAACAATTCCTTAAACTATTGCACAGCAGTGTAAAAGTTGTCAAGGTACAAATAGTGGCCTCTGATAAACAGTCCCCTAGCAAGATCCCACACAATTTTCTCTGAAACTACAAGAGTGGACGGACAACCAGGGGGGTCAATAGTGGAATCCCTAGTGTACACACGGAAATTAAAAACATATCTTGTCCTACTCTCAGACAACATATGCAGCTTAATTCCATAGCGTGCCCTCTTGCTATGAATGTACTGCCTAAAAGCCAAAGAGCCCTTGAACAAGACCAAAGACTCATCAATAGATATTTCTTTCCCTGGAGTATAGATTTCTGAAAATCGATCTACAAAGTGATCAAGAACAGGCCGAATCTTAAAAAGACGGTCACAGTCAGGGTGATCTCATGGCAATGCCAAAGCATTATTAACAAAATGCAGCATCCAAAGCAAAAGTAAATACCAATCATGAGTCATAACTGCAGGAAATATGGCTGTTGCCATCAAGGGACTGGTAGACCAATATGAAGCCATGGACGGCTTCCTTATCAAACCCATTAATAAAGCCAAACCCAAAAACCTCTTCCTTTCTTCCAGTTTTGTGGGAGTCCACCGGGCAGCTCTAGAGTGGGGTCTAAGTTTGTCACTGTTGTCCCTCAAAAACTGTTCAGAATACAAATTAGTCTGCTCAACAATCTCACCCAAAAATACATCATCCATAAACAAATGAAAAAACTGTGTAGGCAAAACATGTTCACCATCCACTCTACACCCGGCATCACCACTAAAGGCAGGCAACACCTGCTGCACCATGTTTGGATCAACCCAGAGTCCAGCGCTTCCAGTAGAACGTCTAGCAGCCTCAGGCTGCAATCCAGATGCCTCTTGCACCATCGGCACAGCAGTATCCTCCTCTAAAACAGGCATGTCATCCGCCCTGGGAGTAGCTTCATCCACACCGAGAGAAGCTTCATCCGCACAGAGACTACCTTCATCATCCGATGATTCCATGTGGAGAGAAAACTCACTGCCTGAATCTTCCCCTCCCTCCTCTCCCTCAGATGCACTGTCAGTCTCATAATCCTGCTCAGAGGATGATTCAAGAAGCATACCAACCACCTGCTGAGCAGTCATTCTACGGCTAGCCATAATGCTTACTAATAAAGGTAACTTGTCAAACAAGTCAACAACAACAAACACTTTGTAAAATAAGTAATAAACAAAATGTGTCTTTATCAGAAATACCTATATACTCCAAAACGATACCACTCACTTGCCAGAAGCAGCTACACTCACCACCACCTACTCTGCACAGACACAGTATGGATCAACAATATCCCACTAAAAAAGAAAGAAAAAAGAAAATTACACATAGGACAATGCAAAACACATCACAAAGAATTTCATGCTCAAAACACTAACTAAATATACTGCATTATGACACCACTTACAAAAAAACATTCATATATGACATCATTTGCATAAGGGGAGAGATATCCAACAATTGGCCGCTACTATTAAAACTCTAAAGACAAATATACCCACACGCCAACATAATATTGTCTGGAGATTTCAATATGAACTTGATGCAAGCCCAAGAGAAAAACTGACCAAATGGAATAACCGTCAGGAGTGACAATAAAACCAGACGTGATACTTCGGGCAAGAAATGCGCTGCATTATTGGACAAACAATCATTACACTTTAAATGGTCGAGGTCCACAAGACAGCCCGGCAGCTTTCACAAGAGTGACGGCAAAATCAGGATCAACCATTGATTTCAACTTAGTAGATCCATATCTATTCCCCAGCATCACAAATTTTCAAATAATAGATAGGGTAGATAGTGACCACTATCCCCAATCTTTTACATTAATTAATTTCAGAGAAAAGTCTTAACCATTAAAAGCCCTGACACAATTCACTCAATTGTACAAATTAAATTGGCTAATATGGAACAAAAACACCGTAGATGAAATCATGGAGTTTTGCTCAGCTTTCTTGGCCACTACTGGTGCAAAACCATTGGGGATAGAGGCCTGGGAGTCCTTAATTAACAGCTTGAATAGAAAGTTTTTACATAGCCCCAAAGCCCAAAAAGCTGCCAGGATCAGTGCGTCAGAATGGTACACTAATGCTCTAAGGATAAAAAAACAAAAACTAAACAAAGCTTTGAGACAAATGCAGACTCACGGTCAACAACCTTCCCGGGAGGTCCTGATAACAATTAAACAAATGAAAAGTGACCTAAAAAAAGAGATCCGGGACGCTAAACGTATATATAATGAGCAGTTTTGGACAAAAATGCTCCACGTAAACTGCTCCATGTGAGTCAACAACAAAATTCAAAGCAGTTCTGGGCCCAAATTAATGTTTTATCCAACGGAAAAAAATCGGCATTACAACTCCAACATAACCGAGCACGTATGGCGAGCTCACATAGAAGCTACATATAATCCCCAGACAGCCCCTAGAGTCACCTCTGAAAATAAAATATGGAAGGCGACACAACCAAACGACAGTACCTCCAGTGACACCCCAATAAGAGAGCAGAGGAAGGCAGAGACACTGAAACCAACCTTACAGTCCCTAGATCACACAACATGCAATCTGAACCTGAAACATCACAGTAATTTACAATACACACAAATGGAAGGAAAATTTCAGCAAGACCATCCTGAAACATCAGGGTCTGATCAATCAACCGTCAATAGCCAGATCACACAAAAACAAGTATTGAATATTATTAAAAAAAAGAGATCCGATGGGGCGACGGGACCAAACGGTCTGCCCAACGCCCTATTCAAAAAAGACTTAGGGGCCCATTAGGATGGCGGGCGGATTGCCTCCGCCAGGGTAGCGGTGGCCACCGCCACCCTGGCGGAGGCAATCCGCCCGCCATCCTTCCCTGCATTCCCCCCGCCATATTACGATGGCGGAGGGGACCGCAGCGGTCGGAAAGACCGCCCGCCTGTTTTCCGCCCCGGTCGCATAGCGGCCGGGGCGGAAAAGGGATAACATGGTGGCGGTGTCTATCAGACACCGCCAGCCATATTAGAATAGGCATTTCTCAATGCCTTTCCGTGGCGGCAATGCCGCCACGGAAAGGCATGCGGTGTTCACTCTGGGGGGCCCCTGTGGGCCCCCAGAGTGACGGGCAAAGGGGGGTGGCACACGGGGGGGGTACCTGCGGTACCCCCCTGCATTTGCATAATCGCAGCGGCAGGCACCGCGCGGTGCCTGCCGCTTCGAGTATGCAAATGCGTGCATTTGTTTTTAACATTGTGGCGGGCGGTGCAGTGAGCACCGCCCGCCACAATGTTACTTTGAGGAATGCGCCCGCCACAGTGGCGGGCGCATCCTAATGCCAATGTCGGGACCCCCGCCCTTTAGGCGGGCGGTCCCGATCTCCGTTAGGGTGGCGGGCGGACTGTTTACGCCCACCATCCTAATGGACCCCTTAGCATTTTGGTCTAACCATCTAGCCACACTGTTTGCTAATATTTCGGAATCCCATACTATCCCAGACTCTTGGCGAGGAAGCATATTGCATCCAATACTTAAATCAGGGGCTCGCGCAAATCCCTTAGATTACAGGCTAACAGCCCTCATAAATGTTGTGGCAAAAATTTATGCTGCAAACTTGCTGAAAGATCTAGAAGATTTGGTAGATAACGTTAAACTGATCCCATATACACAGACAGGCTTTCGAGCCGGAATGGGCACTTTAGCAAACATATACGCTGTTACACTCTTGGCTAATCAATCTATTGCCAATTCAAAAGTTTTGTATGCGTGTTTTGTGGATCTCAAGGCGGCCTTCGATAAGGTCCCTAGACAAGCCTTGTGGGCAAAAATGGAATCCTGGGGTGCACCCACAACCCTATTGAATGCTATAATTAATCTCTATTCAAAAACATGGGTACAAATAAAAATGGGAGACGGTCGAACTCTAACAAATATAATTACAACCACCAATGGCTTAAAACAGGGGTGCTTTTTAGCCCCCTGTTTATTTAATATATATAGAGCCGATCTAGATTATAAAATACGTTCAACATTAGGTGATCCTCCAAAACTGGGGAATGTGCGAATAGTAAGTTTGCAATATGCAGATGACATTGTGCTGCTCTCCCAAACGCCTTGTGGCCTTCAACGTCTAATAAACAAATTAGTAGAATACACAGACCTAAACCAACTACATATAAATGTATGAAGTTGGCCATCCATCTCTTCAAAAGGTCATGTGTTTTTCAAGCCCACATATAAAAATACCAAAATTCACGTGGGCGATCAACAGTAATTACCTGGACTGCGAGGGGACATACAAGTATCTGGGATTAATTTTGGATCGCCACCTTAATTATAAGCGACACCAAGAACAGTGGAAAACAAAAGCTATTATTTGCATTCAAAACCTTGCAAAAAAACTCAGTGACTGTTCAACCACCCACTTATTAAAGGTCGTGGCATCAAAATTCTTACCTTCAATCACATACAGCTCCGAACTCTTAAATACAAAAGACGCAACATCTCTCAACATCGCCCAAACCAGTCTCTTCAAAAAATTGTTTAACATTCCGCGCCATATCTCTCAAGCCCGGATCAGACTTGAATTTCGGTTAAAAAACAAGACCATGTAAAGACAAGGAACACTGGTTAAATATTACTGGAGAATGTGGGCAGCAGAGGATGACTCTCTGGCACATTATTGTTGGCTGGAGGTCGAAAAGCAATCCAAATCGAGTAATTCAGTTTATTCAGTCTTAAAGAAATCGATTGAGGCTTTAAAGTTAGAGGAAGCATGGCATACAATATCATCCTACCCGGAGTTTAAACAATTAATCAACAAAACAGTTAATCAAATGTCTCAAGAACAGGATAAAGCTGCTTTGACTACAAAAACCAATGCATGGATGGTGCTGCCAACATATAAAAAGCTAAAGCCCCAACCATACCTTTTGGAACCCTTCACAAATCGAATGAAACAGCAACTGATCTTTCTGAGACTGGGAGTGTACCCAACTAAAGATCTAACTCCAAAATTGAAAAGCACCTGGCTCTCAACGGACTGCCGCCTCTGCGGACAAGGAGACGAATCAGTGCTCCACTTACTTTGTATTTACCCGGTATTATTGTCTAAACGGAAAGAACTGTTGCGGCCGTTAATGAAAAAAGTGCCGATAAGGACCTGCAGATCTGCAGTAATAAAATGTTTAGGAGGGTCAACTGTGCAACTGGCATGTAAATCATTAAAGTTTTTAAATCTAGCTGCAAACGCACTAGAAAAGAAAGACACAGAACTTGAACTGGAAAAAGCTTAGACAATTATCCTGAAGCCAGTATAAGAATCAGACATCTCATAGCCAGAATAACTCCTACAAGACTAAAGGCACCAATTGCACTGTTTATCTCTGTTTTATCAATCAAAAAATGTTTTAAATGAGAAGTTTATTAACTGACTTGTATTTTACTCATGAATTTTAAGGCACATTGTTTTTGTGTTTTAGCGGTTACGCCGCTCTTTTTATGATTCAAACCAAATCAAATAAAGTAATTTACCACATTCATACATGACATCATGTGGAGTAAATATAAAAAAATGTTTTTCTTACCCCCAAAAATGCAACTACGCAAAACTGCATAACAACCACTGCCGAAACCGCAAACAGGAATCAAAAGCTTTACACTAGAATTAAAAGGAGAAAAAAACATTACAATTACATATGCAAATAATGCACCAGTCCACACACAATCCACCAGCCGAGCTAAGGGGTAGGTGGGCCTAAGAGTATAAATAAAATATTCACGCCTATAAAAGGGGAGCAACCCTTGCCCTTGAGGCCACTCCCCAACACAAAACAACATAAAAAACCCTGGTGTCTAGTGGCTTCTGCCCCCCATGGGGGCAGATGGGCCTAATAACATACTGCTATACTGCTACCCAAAGAGGGCAGAAATGGCCACAACCGTCCTCCCATAAAGGGGAGCAACCCTTGCCCCAGGGGCCACTCCCCACAAACAAGTCCCTGGTGGTCTAGTGGGCCCAATATAAAACAAATGGCGGAATCTGCCCCCCCCCCCCCCATGGGGGCAGACAGCCACAAACAATGCCCTCAAAGGGGAGCAATCCTTGCCCAAGGAGCCACTCCCCACTAAAATATCTCTGGTGGCCTAGTGGCCATACAAAAAAAATCAGCCGATTTGCCCCCAGAAACAGGCAAACTAATGCTCCCCAAAGGGGAGCAACCCTTGCCCAAGGTGCCACTCCCCACAAACAAATCCCTGGTAGTCTAGTGGGCACAGTTTTAAAAAAACATGGCGATCTGCCCCCCTGGGGAGCAGACACAGCCACAAATATTGCCCCCAAAGGAGAGCGACCATTGCCCAAGGGATCACTCTCCACAAATACATCCTTGGTGGGCATTATCGCAAATTAAAATAGTGAGATCTGCCCCCCCCATGGGGAAGAGAGCCACAAACAATGCACCCAAATGGGAGTGACCCTTGCCCAAGGGGCCACTCCCAACAAATATTTGCTTTTAGTCCAGTGGACCATTTCTTTATAACAAATGGCGAAATCTTCTCCCCAAGCCATTCAATATTGCCCCAAAAAAGTAAGCGACCCTTGTCTAAGGGGCCGCTCCCCCCAAACAGTGAAAACGTCTCCCTTTTAAAAAAAATAAAAATCCCTGGCGTCTATGGAGCATTCCTGCTGCACGATCGCACTATCGTGCAGCAGGAATACACAAAAGAGGCATTGGGGAAAGGAAAACCCTTTCCTTTCCCCCAATGCCTCTTTTGTTTAAATCCCCCCTCCCCAGAGCCAAAACTCACCTCTTTCTTCACCGACGTGCTGGAAGCAAATGGCTTCCAGCATGTCGGGGAAGAAAGGGAAACCTCCAATGACATCAGCACACCTTGCATGCTGACATCATTGATGCCGTATTGGGGGGGCGGGGGAGGCAGGGGAAACATCCAGATCGGCGTCCCACGGGGGGAGCGATAGCTCTTCCCTCGTGGGTGGGTGCAATGACGGATTGGAGCTGTCATGAGCCCACGCCCACTGTGCATCATGACGGCTCCAGGCCGCCATGAGCACCAAACAGGTTAATGATGTTTTTTTAATGCTTTGTCTTAGGTTCGGAAGATGTCGGTTTCTTCACTGTAGTATAAAAGGTGTCATCGAGGGTGTAAGGACCCTCACACCCCTCTTCCCCATCTATCTCCTCCTTCTCCCCCTTCTCTCCTTTCACAACAAACTCCCAGGGGGTTAACTGTTCCATCGTCAGGCGATTTTTCCTCTTTCTCAAACTCTGTAATGCATATGTTGAAACCCCCTCTACAGGCGCATACCCACACGCCAAATTCCTCCTACCTTTGTCAGAACCGAAGCCGGTGTAATCAGCCTGAAAAAGCACTCCTTTCTTTCCCCTCAAATAGAAGACACGACTCTGCCTGCTATTCAATGGAAACCCACTCTCATCCGACTGCTCATCCCGTAGGGAAAACTTCTGGGTGCCCGCGTCAGTACTTAGTACCTCCACGTCCTCCTTTCCCCCAGGAGGGAATCCTTGCTGCAGCGCATCTTCCCCTGCCAAGCTCCGGGGCCGCTCCATCTCCGCAGTGCTGATTGACCACTCCAGACCACTCCAGACCACCTCTCACCATGCCATAGACAGAAAACGGCCAAAAGAAGGTACATGATACGTCTACAACAAAGCAAACATGTTTTGCGGCAGTGGCTGCTACTTCAAAGGAAAGTGGGCTCCTTCACTTGAGGTTCATGACCGAAACCACGGGCGCTCTTGGGGATTCTCGCCGCAACCCGCCGGCCGCCATTGTTTTTACCAACCTTCACTCTTACCTACCTTCTTGCTCTCTTTTTTCCTAACTTGATATGGTGTTCTTTTTGTATTGTATTTTTCACTTTATTACTGGTTGAAGTGTTGCACAAATAATGTACACATTGCTTCTAAGTTAAGACTGACTGGTTTGCTTATTTATTTATTTATTTATTTACTTTGAAAGTTTTATATAGCGCGGACAAGATCTTTGCAGATATCAGAGCGCTTTACAAAAACAGGGGGTAAAGAAACAAGGGGGTGATTAACAGACTTATGAGCAAAGAGTAGTTGTAGGTACAAGATGGGTAGCAATATAGGGAAGGTACATGGGGGGCATAATAATCACAAAACCGATGATACAAATCGACAATCAGACAAAACAATAGTGCAGATAGGTGCAGAGTCTCAAATAGATCCAAAGTACAAGTTCAGGTGAATTTAGTCATGAGGATAGCTTTTACTTCTTTCTTAAAGAATGTAGTGGAGGAGATAAGTCTGGTTTCTGGAGGGAGTGAGTTCCAGATCCTGGGTGCCATTCCTGAAAAGGAGCGTTTATATGTTTTTTCCTTACAAATCTACAAGGTTTCAGAAGAAGATTCTTTGTGCTTCTAGTGGTTCTAGTGCCACCAGATATTGTCTGCTTCTGAGTGAGGTAGCTGGGTGAGTTGTTGTGTACAGCTCTGTGCGTCATGCAGGCAATTTTCAGATGTATTCTGACTTCAAGAGGTAGCCAGTTCAAGGATTTTAGGTCCGGGGAAATATGTGAGTGTTTTTTTGATCCAGTGATGAGTCTTGCTGCAGCGTTGAAAGAGGCTCTCAGGGGTGCAGTTGTAGATAGAGGGAGTCCACAAAGGGCGACGCTACCGTAGTCTATGCGAGGAATGACTAGGGCTTGAACTGCAGTTTGGAAGTCCTTGGCTGGTAGGAAGGGTTTAAGTTTCCTCAGGGTATTAATTTGGAAGTTTGCTCCCTTCGTTGTCTTGCTGATATGCTGCTGCATGTTGGGGTTGGCATCCAGTGTAATGCCTAGGGATTTCGCTGAGTCCACGATGGTAGGTTGGACATTGAGTGCAGTTAGGTGCTTAAGCCAGGTTTGAGTGGTGGAGATTTTCGAGGGAGGTGAGATCAGAAGGAACTCAGTTTTTAGAGCATTGAGTTTGAGGTGATTATCGGCAAGCCAAGATTGGGTGTTTCTGAGCATTGAGTTCAGAAGTTTGATGTCTTTGGGGGATTGTACTTTGAGATATAGTTGGGTGTCGTCGGCGTACATGTGAAAGTGTACATTAGATGCTTGTAACAAGGTGGTGAGAGGTTCCATGACCAGATTGAACAGAGTTGGGGATAGAGAAGATCCTTGTGGGACGCCTAATGTGACAGGCACTGGTGAGGACATCACGTTGTTGCTCTTGAATTTCTGGGATCTGTTATGCAGAAAGGAGGTGAACCATTTGAGAACAGTCCCAGATAGACCCATTCTGGTGTGTAACAGCTCAAGTAAGTTCTCATGTTTGACAGTGTCAAATGCTGAGGAGAGGTCAAGAAGGATGAGGAGGCAGGTATCGTTTTGATCTAGGATTTGGAGTGCATCATCAATTATGTGTGTCATGGCAGTTTCAGTACTGTGCCCTGCTCGGAAGCCTGATTGATGAGGGTTAAGGAGGTCAAATTGATCGATGTGTTTTGTCAATTGAAGTTGTAAGCATTTTTCCAACAGTTTTGCAAGGGTGGGAATGTTGGTAATAGGAGGTAATTGTTTAGGTCAGTAGGGTCAGCTGTTGGTTTCATGAGTATAGGTGTAACTTGTCCAATTTTGAGGGAGTCGGGGATGAGTCCTTGTTGTAGAGAACTGTTAATAATTTTGGTCCAGTGTGGGAGGAGTAATTGGATGAAGTCCTTTAATGCGTTGGCAGGAAGGGGGTCTGTGAGGTGATTAGAGGGTTTCAAAGGACTGAGCAGTTTGACAATTGTTTCTTCCGAGTAGGTGTCAAAGGATGACCATGCAGCATTGTTCTTTGGTACAGTGGGTGTTATGATGTAGGGGTTGGAGTAAAGGTTTACGTCATTACGGAGGTCGCTCCTTATATTGTCAGTCTTTAGATTAAAGAAAGCAGAGAAGTATTCACAGGATGGTATATCGCCTATTGTGCTATGTGAGTGTTGGGGTTGTTCCTTGGATTGTGTTTTGATGAGTTCAAATAGTTTTCTTGGCCGTTTTTTGCTTGATCAAGCTGGAGGCTGAAGTAATCTGATTTTGTGCGCTTGATTTTCCTGAAGTAGGCGATTCTTTTTTTCTTCAGAGTTTTAAGGTGCAGTGCCGAAGGTGTTGATCTCCAGGTGCGCTCTGCCATACGCATGTTTCGTCTATCTTCATTGAGTCTACCATCGTACCATGGGTTGGAGTTCTTAGTGGAGACTATTTTCAATTGCAAAGGTTGTTGATTATTGAGGTCATAGAGTTGAGGTAGTGGTCGGTCAAAGATTGAACGTCAAGAGTGCCGGTAGGGGGAAGGAGGAGATTGCAGCTGTGGGAAGGTAAAGAATTTGGGTTGAGTTTCCTCAGGTCCCTTTTCCAAACCTTGGATTTAGTGGTTTGAACCGGGTTAAGTTTAACTTTTTCATTGATGAAGAATGTGATAATGTGGTGGTCTGACCAGTCACAGGGTTGGATTGATCCAAGCTGGGTAGAGTTCTCTTTGGAGATGATAAGGTCTAGGATAGAGCCTTTATCGTGGGTCGGGCTGTTGCAGATTTGGGTGAGGTCAAGAGCATTGAGGTAGTTTTTGAGACTATTTACCACTGCGTCATTGTGATTGTTCCAATGGAGATTGAAGTCACCAAGGAAAATTTGAGTGTTTTGCTGTCCGGAAAAGGTTGAGATTGTGTCCATGAGTTGTTGAGTGAAGATGAGGTTGTCCCCAGGTGGGTGGTAGATGACATGTAGAGAGCATACAGGTTTGCTCTCGCTGATGACATTGAGACATATGTATTCGCAGGAAGTGAGTGAGGGGGAGGTGGCTCTAGTAACTGCAAGGTTGCTCCTATAAATACATGCGATTCCCCCGCCTGTCTTGATGGACCTGTCAAGTCTAATGATGTGGTAGTTGGGTGGAACTAGGATGCCCATGATAGGTGACGAAGATTCGGTTAACCAGGTTTCAGTGAGAATGGTTAGATCAGGGTCCAGAGTTTTGATGAGATCAGCGATGTCGGAGGAGTGTCTAGGGGCCGACCTGCAGTTGAGAAGTATGCATTTGAGCCTAGTGGTGTATAGGGTGGTAGATGGTTCTAGAGTGAGGGGGACTTTTCTAAGGTTATTTGGGACGGAGCCTCTGTTGTTGTTATGTGTGGAATGCCTAAGGGGGTTAGAGTGAATCGTGGGGATGGAACGGTGTGTGGTGGCTAAGTGGTTTTGGGAAACTGGGTCATATGAGCGGAGGGGGGTGCGTATGTCATGGTCCGAGAGTGGATTGATGGTGCGTCGGGGCGGTTGGTGGGATTGCGAGCGGGGATGGAGGTCCAGTGTGGGGAGATATGTGCGAGAGGGTGAATAGGATTGGTGGGGCATTTGTTTGGGGGGCGGGTGGTGGTGGGTAGGGGGTGTCTGGATTGTGTGAAGAGTAACACTTTGAGGGTGTGGAGATCTTCTTTGACTTGGAGGAGGGTGGACATAATCATGTCCAGCGTGGGATTGGTAAAGGGGTTGGGGGTGGGCACTAAAGGTGAGTAAGAGTCTAGGTTACTGAGGTGGGGGGGAGGGGTGTGGTGCTATTGCAGGCGTTGGTGATATTAGTGGGTGGGTTGTTGTTCGGAAGGATAGGGAGGTTGGGGGAAGGGTGTCGTTGAGTAAGGGTTAGGGAGGATGTTAATGGTATGGATAAGGGTGTTGGTGGTCGGAGGGGTAGGAGAGTTGGGGGGAGTGGAGTGAGAGGATTAGTATGGGTGTTGGTGTTATTGGGCTGGGAGTAAGTGGTAAAAGGGGGTGGGACGTTGAGGGATGATTGTAGGCTGGGTGCTGCGGGGCTGCAGGTGAGGTAGTGAGGGCTGCGAGTGGGGGGTGAGAGGTTGAGGGAAGAGTGAGGGCTAGGGGTGTCCAGGAAGCAGGTGGAGTAGTGGGGACTGAGGATGTGGGGGGAGAAGTTGATGGATGAGTGAGGGCTAGGGGTGGCGGCGGCGCAGGAGAGGTAGTGGGGGCTGGGAATGTGGGGGGAGGTGGGATGGTAGACGGTCCTGTTGTGGGGAGGTGGAGGGGGAGTGCAGTTAAGGGAGGTGGGGTGTTCTGAGCGACTAGTTTGAAGTGAGAGGGGAGGGTTATGTTGGGGGGTAGATGGTGTGGGGGTGGGTAGGGTGTAAGGAGAGGAGTGATCTATGCCTGTGATTGAGGGATGTGAAGTGACTGTATCGGGTGGGTGATGTGGAAGAGTGCTGGGGGAGAGGGGAGGTGTGAGTTAGTGGTAGGAGGCGCTGTGGAGTCACGGTTGTTAGGATCGGAGGACAGTTGGATTGGAGTCTGGGGGTTGGCGATATAGTCTTTGAAAGTGGGAAACAGGTTGTCGAATAGGTCAAGGTTCCTGTCTGTGGATTGAGTTAAGATAATGCCATTGTTGTAATTGGTGATGGTTGCTCTAGCTGGAAAGAGTTGGGAAGGTGTGGTGGACAATGTAAAGCCATGGGCGGATTTCCTGGTGGCGGAGATGGTGAGTAAGGTGAGGAACGCTTTTCTCCATTGTGCTCTGCGTGTAGTGTAAAAGATGATATTGGTGTTCTTGGCTCCGTTGTTTATTGCGAAGTAGGTGTCTACAAAGGGGGTTTCAGGGTGGGACTTCATGAAGTTGTGTTTAAAACGTTTGGTGTTTTTTTCAGAGAGCTCAGTGGGGTAATTAATTTTATATGTGTGCTTGCCTGTGGGTTCCATGTTGGGTGTAGGGTGTAGGTAGGTGAGGGATGTTGTGTGGGTAGGTGTAGGAAAGAGCTAAGGTAAATGAGAGTAGAGTAGCGTGGTTAGTCTAAAGAGTGGGCATGAGGGAGTAGAGGATGTGACTAGTTTAAGATGGCCGCTTCCTTAGGCCTGGTAGAATCAAGAGGGTTGACTAGTCAAAGATGGCCGCCAAGTAGGGGAGATAGTGAAAAGTTTTGTAGTCCTTTTTTGATTGTAAGCTTTGAGATCTGTTTCACTTTCTAATCCAGGGCAGACCGAGGAAGTCCCATTTCAAGCTTGATGAGGTAGGGAGAGGAGAGTCCTATGTCTATTTTAAGGATCACAGTGCCAGGCAAAGTAATAGGCTTTGTGAGCGTCTGGAAGAAATGGAAGCTATTTGTTGTTGCAGGTTTATAACCCCAGCCATTTTGGACAAAGTAACTCAAAGGAGTAAATAGTTCAAAACTGAAATTAAAAAGCGGAGCAGAAAAACAGTACCTTGTCATATTCTTGAGCATCCAATGTGCTGGTGTTCACTACAGTTTTTTTAAAATCGTCATGGGAAACGATGTTTTGTGTACTGGCTTCTGGGACGATTTGCGATTTTGCTCACAATGATCTCAGGAGCAGCAGGGGGGCATTGTGAGCGCTGCGTTGAGAAGAAGAGGAGCGGAAACATGTCACAGGTCGAGACTGACTGGTCTGTGCGAAGCTACCAGAGGGTTAAGCACCGGTTACTTTACAAGGATTGTGCTTCCTTCTTGACCATGACCAGTCAACCAACAACCCAATGTCACACACTTACATTTAGATAATATTGATTGCCTTTTCTTTGTTATAAAAGTTCAGTATTTCTACATGCTTCATTATGACCCGTTGGCCTCTCTGATTAAATTTCCTTTATAGCTTCTCCTTATTTTTGTTTATTCAACTTGTCACTTACTTGAAATTGTAATTGTGTAACACTGTGTTTTAATTATATGGAATGTTTGTCAACACGTGTTGTGTATTGACTTCTAATGTCATATTTATGGGTTGGGTATAATGTGCCTCTTTCTTTGTCCAAAATATAACTTTCTTCAAGTGTGTTTAGAGCGCAAATCGCATTAGTTGTTTTACATGAAGGATATTGTTGCAATTTAATTTACCCGTTTACTTGTTTTTATATGGACTATAATGATGTTGTTATTGAAATGTGCAAAGGGTATATTGAAGGAAAAATATCATGGGATTTGAACAAAATATTGAGTTGTATATATATAGGAAGACAGAAATATCGAAGAAAAAAACATATTGTGATGCCGAAATATCATTGCTGTAGATATCGTTTTCAATAATATAGTTGTAAAGTATATCATTTTTTAATTAAATAAATGTTTTGTTTATATAATGTTTGTATATGTTAGCATTATAATTTTTTTTAAATATAGTTCGTAATTTTAAGTGATTTAGAATGTTTTATTTAGTTGTTAATAGGAATTTA
Source organism: Lissotriton vulgaris (assembly GCF_964263255.1). Lineage (NCBI taxonomy): Eukaryota > Metazoa > Chordata > Amphibia > Caudata > Salamandridae > Lissotriton > Lissotriton vulgaris. Next base: position 655,676,118 of record NC_141687.1, on the reverse strand, counting down.
TAGTGTTGTAAAGGGTGGTTTGATTTGTGGGGGGAAGGGTGGGAAGTTAATTAGGTAATAATTAATTAATATTTTTTAAGTTGTGTTATTAATATTCAGTATGTATATTATGTAACATTGACTTGTTATACTTATATTTTAGGTGCGTCTTGCTACGTTTGTAGGGGTATAGTGTGAGAGGTTAATTAGGCAATAATCAATTAACAATTAATTTATAATTAATTATGAACTATTTAGTTGGTTGAATATACATTGTGTAATAATCATATATTTTAGTTATATTTTGGGTGTGGGCTGCTGGGTTTGTAAGGCTATAGGGTGGGAATTCAATTAAGTAATAATTAATTAACAATGAATTATTAATGTATTATTAATTATTGAATTGATTATTAATTATGTAGATTATGTAATATTTGTTTATTTTCATTTTAGTTGCCGTTGTTAGGTTTGTAGGAGTATATGGTGGGAAGTTAATTAAAAGTTAGTAATTATTAATGTATAATTTAATATTTAATTGAATAATAATTATGTAAATTGTGTAATAATTATATTTTAGTTGTGAGCTGATGGGTTTGTAGAGTTGTAGAATGAGAAGTTAATTAAGTAATAATTAATTAACAATTAAGTATTAATTTGCAATTATATAATTATTTATAAATTAAGCAAATTCAATTATACTTATTCATTTTCAATATATTTTAGGCGTATGTGAGGTTTGTATGAGTATAGGGTGGAAAGTCAAATAATAATGAAATAAGCATTATTTTTAAATGACAATTCATTATTAAATTTTTCATGAATTTTGTAAATTGGATTATTGTGTTTATTTTTTTCTTCTATGTTTTATGTTAAGCAATAATGTTTATACTTAAAGTTTTATATTTTTTCTAAAATAATAGGGCTATTGAAGTATGTAATTTGATTTAAGTGAAGTAGTTTCCCCACTTTTGCACAGGCTGAAGTGCGAATAGTAAATCTTACCCCTACGAAGTCCAATGCTTTCCCTACTGTTGCACAGACTGGAGTGGGAACGGTAAATTTAACCACTTCGAAGTCCAGCACTTGCCCTACTGTTGCACAAACTAGAGTGGGAATAGTACATTTAACCCCTTTGAAGTCCACCATTTTTACTACTGTTGCACTGTTTGGAGTGGCAATACTTTATTTAGCCCTTCTGAATTTCTATATTTTCTCTACTGTTGGATAAACTGAAGTGGTAATAGTATATCTATTATTCCCAGATTCCAATATATTTCCTAACATTGGTTAAATATTTTTTTTAATTTTTGTTTGTGATTTAAATTTTATAGTATTTGTTTACATTTTATTTGTTTTAAAGTTTTTATAATATTTTTTGTCAATGTGTTTTTTGTTTTGAATTTTTTTTTCATTTTATTTGTTTGGCAATTTATTTAATGCTTCGGAACTGAATTGTTAAAATTCCCATTTTGCCAAGACATCGTCTGGGGCAATTAAAGCTTATATCCTTGGGGAAGAATTATAAGGTATGTGACCACTGGGGTCTCTTCATCATATCCCTTTGGAATTTTAGGACAGTACACCTTCAGAGATAGCACTTTCACCATTTACTCGCATGGGATTGAGCACATACATCTACTTTAGGTGTCTTACCTTTATGATGGGGCTGTAGAATAAGATAATATTATTCATATTACCAACATGTTTTCACGCTATGCATTGGTTTACATTGAATCACACGCTAGCATCAGCAGTTGGACACGTTGACTCCTCTGCAGCACTCATCACATTATAATCAGCATTATGAGTTTTGTCATCATTATCAATATTATATATATGCTTCATGCACTATGCATTATATATGTTGAACCTTTTTGATGTTTGCATACAACTCATGTTATAGCATATGGTTTCCAATTGAATTTTGCAATTTATTTTGTATACTTCAGATTGAATCAAATATGTTACAAGATGGCGACCGTTTTCAGGAAACACATCCTTGTAGTGTTCTTGTCCATCTTTCATGTCTGAGATATGTACGATGCAATCTCAGGATAATCTCTGTGTGAACAAGACTCTCAGCAGTCGAAACGCGTTACGAGATTACATCTTTTGCATTGTGACCATTGTGAGTGTGCGCTTTACTACAGTACCTTAATATATGCCTTAACCTCAGTTCCCAATGCACAGTTGCATTAGCAGATGCAATGAAAAGCAAAGCACGGACCAAAATTCGGTTCTTCTTTTAAGTATTTATTTTGCTTGTCGGCTTCATAACGTTTCGGCTCCCTTGAACCTTGCTCACATGACAGCGAGATTGTTTGAGGAGTAAGAATTTAAAGTGCCAGAGCTACAATCCAATTGGGCCACAACAAATTGACATGGTAAAAAGACTGCTAGTACATTCAATGTAAAATACACAGAATCTGTACAATAAATATAAGCAGTAAACACTAAAAATAATACAGGTGAAATACCTAGTAATTTATAAATAGCGTTAAAATAATGCCATTATTCACATATAGTCAAGGACATAAATTACATAAAATATATCATGTTATGTAAAAGTCACTCGCTGTGGACATTGTACAATATTGGGATAAATCCCCTAACCATGTTCAAAGCAGGGCCGATAGAAGAGATAAAATGAGTGAAAGTGCAGAGTGCAAAAAAGTGCAAAAATAAAAATAATATATAAATATATATATGTGTGTGTGGGTGTGTATATATATATGTGTGTGTGTATGTATATATATATATATATACATATATGAAATGAAATGAAATGAAAACAATATTTAATAAAGCGCACTGCTGCCAAGCGGCTTCCTGGCGCTGGGGGACCTGGGTCAGAACTCACAGAGGGGGACACAAGGGAACCTAAGAAGGGAAAGCCAAAGAAAAAAGAAAAGTTTTTAAGGCTTTACGGAAATGGCTAAGAATAGGAATGGAGCGAAGATGAAGTGGGAGACTATTCCAGAACTGGGGAGCCAAGACGGAAAGACGAGTGCCCCCGGATCTGGATTTGCGGAAGCGGGGAATGTGAAGAAGGGAGAGAGAGGAAGACCGGAGGGTGCGACTGGGAACATAGGAAGAAATGAGGGAAGTGATGTAAGCAGGGGCAGAGCGAGAGTGGGCACGAAAGGCAAAGCAAGCTAGTTTGAAAAGGGATCTGTAGCGGATGGGGAGCCAGTGAAGGGATTTCAAAGCCGGGGTGATGTGAGAGGATTTGGGGAGGGAGAGAATGAGACGGGCAGCTTGGTTTTGAATGGCCTGTAAACGTCGGGATTCGTGGGAGGGGATGCCCACGTACAGGCCATTGCCGTAGTCGAGGCGAGAGATGACTAAAGCCAAGACTATGGTTTTAAGCGCGTCGATGGTGAAAAAGCGAGAAATTTTCCGGATAAGACGGAGGGAAAGGAAACATGAAGACACAACAGAGCTGATCTGGCTGTGCATGGTTAAGTCAGAGCTGACTTTAATGCCAAGGGTACGAACAGAGGAAGAGGGCGTGGGGGGGGCCAAAAGAAGGGGGCCAATGTGCAGGGGACCAAGGGTTAGAAGGGCCACCCGTGAGGACAAGTTCCGTCTTATCGGGGTTGAGCTTAAGATGGTTGGCGCTCATCCACTCAGAGATAAAAATAAGGGTGGAACTGAACTTGGGAATAGAATCGGGAGAAGAAGACAGATCAAAGACAAGCTGGAGGTCATCTGTGTAATTATATACAGAGACCCCCAGCTTGAGAAGAGAAGAAACAAGGGGACAGATGTACAGATTAAAGAGGAGAGGGGAAAGAGAGGAGCCCTGAGGAACACCACAGGTGACCGGACAGGAGGGGGCAGAGAAACCAGAGAGATGAACGGCCTGATGCCTATCCTGAAGAAAGGATGCTAGCCAGGAGAAGGCCGCGCCCCGAATGCCCGCTGCGCAGACACGGTCGAGAAGAATGGAATGGTCGACCGTGTCAAACGCAGCGGACAAGTCGAGAAGCACCGAGGCTTGGGGAAGGTTAACATCTGCCTTGCCCTTGAGTTCATCCAAGACCGCGAGAACCACCGCTTCTGTAGAATGGCCAGGGCGGAAGCCCACCTGGTGGGAAGCTAAAAGGCCATTGTCCTCGATGTATGAGGAGAGGCAGGAGGTGACGTGGGTCTCTAGGATCTTACCCAGGTAGGGGAGAAGGGAAATGGGACGGAAATTAGCGGGGAGGGAAGGATCTAGACCAGGTTTTTTTAGAATAGGGAGAACAACAGCAGATTTAAAGGAAGAGGGGACAGCACCGGAGGCCAATGAGGAGTTGAGAAGAGTGAGGGGAGGACCAGGACAATTGGTGAAAAGGGTTTTGAGGATACGCGCAGGAGCGCCGTCCAAAGGAGAACCAGATTTAACTTTAGACAGGTAGTTGTGAAACAAGTCAGGGGAGATAAGGGGGAAAGTGTCGAGGGAAGAGGAAGGGGGAGTGGCAGGGCTGGTGAGGATAGGCTGAGGCACAGTAGGAATGTTAGTTTTAATTTTCGCAATCTTGTCGATAAAAAAGTTATTGAGTGAAAGACAGATATATATATTTATATATGCAAATAGACATATGTAAATATTTATATACATATAAATATATAATGTGCTTTTTATGGTAGACAATTTATAGAAGTAAACAAAAAATATAATGTAGAATATATATTTTTAGTAATTGTGTTACATTATATTACCTATTGGCAGTCAGCAGTAGGTAGTTATAGTTAGGACCTAGTTTCCATAGAAAAAGTGTTTTTGACTTGCTTAAACTTTGGCTCCATTTGACGAATCTTTACAAAAATGTCCCGAAAAAGTGTCCTTCTGATTCTAGTTGTGCATGGAAAGGTTTGGGGTGATCTGTCAAGCTGGAATTACACTTAATTTGTCAGAAAGGCCGCTCTTGGTCTAGAGAGAGCCATTTTTGTATTTGGTGTTAATCCATTCTTCTAGAGGCGTGACCTCTTCGCTAATCCTCCATATGGGACCACGCCTGGCCCAAAGAGAATTTTTTGTTAAATCTCTGCAATGAAAACCGTGACAGATTCACAAATGCACGGCAAACAAAAAGCTTGTTCTCCTGTGTTTGGTTAAAGACGTGACCCCTGGTGGGCCTGGTCCTGGGGACTTATTTAAATTTCCAATAAGGGGAGAGGGTGCGCAAGCCCCACCTCATGGCCAATCTTGGTCAAAGGAACCTCCCCCTCCCTGGGCCAGGCCGATTAAAAAAATAAGCGGAGGAGGAACATGCTGCCACCGCCTTCCCAGGCTTTATAAAAAAAAAAAAAGACCGGGGCCACACAGACTCCCCTCCATTGCCCATAAGTGCCCAGGGGACCAGCACCTCCAATGGGCCATGAATATAACAGAGGGAGGGTGGCCGCACAGACGCCCCTCTCTGGCCATGTACGGCCATGTGGAACGACCACATTCCCAGGGCTTTCTCACTTTTTCAGTAAGGTGGGCATCACTCCCCCTCTCTCAGGCCGTTTTCAGCCCAGGGACCACCCGCTACTTAGGGTAGGCCCTTGGAAATTAATGGAGAGAGGAAGAGATATTAATGGCTCCACTGGGAGCCATTAATGGCCCTGGGGACCACCACCCGCAGGGCAGGTATTTATCTCCCAAGGAACCCACTGGCAAGAGTTAGCAGCTTGCTTTCACTTGGTTGGAGCTTTGACAGCTCTCGGTAAGTGAGAGTAAACTGTAAGTCTGCTCTCAGCGGCGGGAGCAGGACAACTGCTCCTGCTCACTGGGAGCCGACTTTTCATCTGTTTTCCTGCCTGCTGGGATAGAAAAATTCCTCCCACATCCAGGGAGCAGCATTTCCTTCTGCCCCTATGTGTGGGAACAAGGCTGGCTTCTACTGGATGTGAGGGCCATTGAGGCTCTTCCTGCAGTACCCATTGAAGCATACTGGGTGTCATGTAAATGTAAATATTGTAATACTTGTATAGCGCCGAATCACCCCACATGTGGTCGCTCCGGCGCTTGTACGCATACCGTTGTGGAACCCTTCCTGGATTTTCCCTGTGAGGCACCCACTGGGCACCCCCAAGGTGCAGCCAGGCACCCTAGCGCTGTTGGGGCCGTTGTGGAGATTAAGCAAGCTATTGCCCAGAGTTGCAGAGTGGGACCCTCAATTAGAATAGGCACAGACGAGAATGATCATGTCCGAGGAAATTGAGCCCAAGACCCGCTGAGGTGGGAATTGAACCCTGGTCCAGGGCCAGACCTCTGCATCAGGGTCTGCTGCACTAACCATTGAGCCACACTTCTCTTGGCTGGACTTCAGGGCACCTAGCATAAAAAGGTCGGAACCCAGGTGATGGGTTCCCGATGACCAATATCAGCCCTGATGGGGGGGCAGGTAGCCCCCTTCCCCATTAAGTTTTGGCCAGGTCCTGGGGCTGAAGGATCCTGGGGAGGGGGCCCTAGGGCCGCCTTCCCCGTGTAGAATGTAAAAAAGAAAGAGCATGGTTCTCACTTGTAATTACCCTAAGTATGCAAATGCCCAAAGTAATCTGCAGGCTCTTCTCGTTTGGCCCCGCTCCATTTCCCTTAGTAGTATGAAAGGTCTTCCCGCCTTTTCCCATGTTGATGGACAGTTTAGCAAAAGGCCCCAAGCTCATTTCTGGCCCATTTTGGTGACACGTTCTTGATGCAGAAGAATACAAGGACATCAGCACCAAACAAAGAAGTACTTCATATAGTTAAGAGGAAGTACCCCTGTTTGGAAGAGATTGCCTCTTTGTAATTTCGTCATGTTCTCTTGATGAGGATTCATGGTATCACAGATTTGTGGATGAAGACGTTGCAGGGGCAATCACATTGCTGAAAGTGCATGCACACAAGGTCACTGGAGACATTACCTCGTGGCTTTTTACACAGCTGTAGTGTACATTATGCATTATACATTTACCTAACAAGGTAGCACTTACTAATTAACCAGTAGAAAGTACTTCAGTTGGGTAGACATTTTCTGCAAAACTGTGGACTCTTCTTGGAGAAAATTAGATTCCATTCTGACTCTGATCCTCATTTCACTTAAATGATACCCTAACGCAGAGCTTTCCAAACTGTGTGTCACGACACAGTACTGTGTCACCTGCAAGTGGTTGGTGTGTCGCAGGATGATACCGGTATTAAGGGCACTAAGCACATAACTGCTGCTAATTAAGAGGCATTCCTTTGAAAGAGTGTCTCAGAGTGTCAGCTCAGCAGCGTGCGGACTCCGAGGCACTCTGCTCTATGGGGGCCAGGCGATTCTCAACAAAGCCTCATTAACAAGTAAATAGTCTTTTAAAGACCTGCAAAGTACTCAGGTGCCCGTGAAGCTGGGGTGAGGTGACAGAGGGTGACAGACAGAGGGTGACAGGCAGAGGGAGGGAGACAGAGGGAGATAGAGGGAGGAGGCGCAGAGAGAGGGAGACAGAGAGAGGGAGAGAGGGATGGAGAGAGTGAGGGAGAGAGGGAGGGAGGCAGGGACGGAGACAGAGAGAGGGAGATAGAGAGAGGGAGACAGAGAGGGAGGGAGACAGGGAGGGAGACAGGGGCTGAGAGAGGGAGACAGAGAGGGCGACAGAGGGAGACAGAAAGAGGGAGGTAGACAGATAGAGGGAGACAGAGAGAGGGAGACAGAGAGCGGGAGACCGAGGGCGACAGACAGAGGGAGCGAGACAGACAGAGAGAGACAGGGGGAGGTAGACAGACAGAGGGAGACAGAGGGGGAGAGAGGGAGGGAGACAGAGAGAGAGAGGGAGACAGACAGAGTGAGCGTGAACCCCCCCTTGGGTGGTTCAGGCTCGCTCGCTAGCTACACACTGCCTTACTGTGTCCCAAAATGATGCATCTCCAAAAAGTGTGTCATCATCATGAAAAGTTTGGAAAGCTGTGCCCTAACGGAAAGCAATTACAAATATAAACACAGCAGGTGTCCCAGTTGAAGCTCCACTTCTGTAAAACTCAAATGAGCCTAACTTCTACGGCTTATTGAAGGCAAAACAACTGGGTTTCCTCTAGTATTCCACGTTGTAAAACAATCTGAAATCCTTATTGGGTGTGAATGCATTGTTGATCTATTAGAGTGCAATCTGGTCTGTAGTGACTGTGATTGGTTTCTTTCTTGTTTTGAGAGTACCCTTGTTTCATGGAGATTCCCCGCTTCGTAGTCTTATACTGTTCTCTAGACGAGGATTCATGTTATCACAGATTTGTTGGTCAGGACGCTCGGGGAACATTCACATTGCTTAAATTACATGCACTCAAGGCCAGTGGAGACATTTTTTAGCGTGGTCTATTTTACAGCTGTAGTGTAGAATGTCTACTAGCTAATACCCAACAAGGTAGCAATTACAAATTAACTAGTACAAAGTACTCCAGTTGACTAGACATTTTGTGCAAAACTGTGGAGTATTGTTGGATAATGAAGTGGGTGACTTTCTGTTCTGGGCCAGTCACTCACACAGCTACTGACACATTCACATAGGCTCTCATACACCCACTCACACACCCATTCAGTCACTCTCATATACACTCACAGACCCAAATATCACTCACACACCCACATACACACCCATACAGCCAGTCACACACCCAGAAAACCACTCAGATAACCACTCACATACCCACTCACATATAAATGTAGCTACTCTCACACACTCTCACAACCAGAAACCTACTCACACAGCCACTCACACACCCACACAGCCACTCACCACCTTCTTAAAGATCAATACAGGCACTCACACACCCACTAACAGATGCATACAGTCTCTCACAAACTCACTCATAGACCCATATAGCCTCTCACAAAACCAGTCACACACCGACAGGGCTACTCACATACCAGGTCACCGACCCATAAAGCTACTCATGCATCGACTCACAGACCTACAAAACCACTCACATACCCAATCACAGACCTACACAGCCACACACACACCCACTTGCTGACCTAAACAGCCAATAACACACCCACTATCAAAGGTTACAAGTTAGAGTTAGGAAATAACATTTTAAAAACCTTAGAAATTCACTAAAGAAAACAAAAATTACAGGAACATTAAAGTTAAGAAATAAGATTTAATAAACAGAAATTTACTACAAAACGAAAGGTTACAGGGATGTTATGGTTAAGAAATAACATTAGAAAACTGTAGAGGTTCACTGAAAACAACCAAAGGTAACATGGACCTTATAATTCTGAAATAGAAATAAAAAAACCTTAGAGATTCATAAAAAAAGCCAAAGGTTACAGGGACTTTATAGTTAGGTAGTAGAACATTTAAAAAACTTAGAAATTCACTGAAAAAAACAAGGGTTACAGGGCATTACCCATCAGTATATTTCCAAAGCAGCCTGAACCCCCTCGTGCGGGAGCTGATCAGTCAATGGTATGCAGCCATGCTAGGAAACTCCCAATCAGAGAATCAACTCTCTTCAATTGAAGAAGGACATTCCCCAAATACTCTGCGAGCCTCTTTACTTTTTACCCTTGCACATTGGTGAATCCTACATTTAGGCTAGTGTCTCTACCACTTATAGTGGCCCTGGGTATTTTCCTGTGTCTCATCTTTGCGGCCGTCTCTGTGGTTTTGAAGCAACCTTTGCAAAAATGCCCCACTTTCTTGTACAGCCATCCCCAAGGCCATCTACAGTCCTGATAAGACCCTAAAACTCCATGTAGGGTTGAAACGCCGTTGTCACCATTGAAGCAACCGCTGCAAACAGGCCAGCTTTCTTGTACAGCCATCTGCCAGTCATCTATAGTCCTGATTATACCCTCAAACCCCATGTAGGATTGAAACGCCATCAACACCAACTTTTGTTTTAAAACTATACACTGTGAATAATACCCAGTGCTGTGTTATGTATCGAACATAATAGACTGTCTTTTCCATTAAAAAACAATATACTGTTTGCACATTTTGTCACCTCTCCTCCTTGACTGGTTTTGGGTTTTTTCACTTGGGGCTTTCCTGACAAACTGTTTCACCACTCACCTGATTGTGAAACTCAGGGCTTTCATTTTTATGTATATTCAAATGAAATTCCATTCAGATGAATATAACATTACAATAACATACTGGAGGGTTTGCATATGCTGTGTTAAGATTCATTCATGACAGATCCCTTCCGGCTCACTAGAAATGTTTTGATTCCGATTAATTCATGACAGGAATTCTTGCCTTATTATATTATGGTTTTCAACATGAGGTTTACTCCTGCTATTCAAAGCATACCCGATTGTGTCAATTTGAAATATTGTTATCCTCTTCACTACACACTTTATCAAAAAACCTAATTGTAACAGCTTATTTCAGAATGTACATCCACTTTATCAGTCTTTGTTTTAAGTTGCAATTTCTGGTGAATACAACCAAAGCTTTTCTGTCTTTTATTTTCATAAGTGCTTCATTATGTTGCATAATATTACAATGTTTTTAGCTGTGTGATAACCTTGTAGCTTTGTCCCGTGTAAGGGATTATTACTGTTGTTTGTTTGCTTGCATTCTATTGGACTGTTTATTTCAGAACCTCTTCTTTGGGCATGTAATGTATTTCTTATTTGCTTTATTACTGTTTTGTGATATCCTGTTTTGAGGAAATGTACATTTCTTCTCCTTCTTCTCAGAATTAATCAATTTCAGTTGTCAAAATTGACTGCATGCAAGTTCTAAAATAATATTCTGGTATGAAAACTATTTCGCTGTAAAATGTTTTTTCAATCGTTTTTGAGTGAAGTTTTGTAATGAATTTCATTCCACTCCAAATGATCGTATTGTCTGTAAAATTGATCTCTGGATCTCCTGTTTGTAGAGGAAAAAGGAATTCTGCAAAGTGTTGTTGTTTCTCTGTGAAAAATCTCCATAATCCAAAGACATCATAATTGTAGCACTAAATTGGCAAGTGATTTCTTCAGTTATTGTTTCCTGTTAGAAATTGAGTTGTTGGTTCACTGAGATGTGAGCCCTGGATAAGCAACAGCCACAATCCGTTGCAGGGTGAACCACAAAAAGTCAAAAAATTAACCTGAGCTTAACCCTGGGTGGCTTGGCACAAAAAGCAATCAGGCTTAACTTAGAAGCAATGTGTGAAATATTTATGCAGCACTCAAACAGTAACAAAGTGAAAACACAACATAAAAAAAAATTCAAACCAATTTATAGAGTATATTTTAATAAATTATTTGACACCAAAATGATACCAATCTAATCAGTAGACCAAAGTTTTGAATTTTTAAAGATTTTAGCTGCCCCAAAAAGTACCAAAAAGCACAATGCATCAACTATGGATATCTGACCGTGCTGGACTGTGTCAAAGTCACAAATTCAGGCCGACCACGATGGGTCACAATTTGACTATAGTCATCAAGTTTGGCCAGCTGTAGTGTTACATTCTCAAATCTGTTCCAAGAATCCTGTTCGTGATGGAGGGGGCTGCGAGGAACAGGGAGACCATCATGGGAAGCTGCTAATGTAGCGCAAAGGGTAGGACAGGCATCACAGATGGGTGCTGGAGCTTCGCATTGGTGGGCCGCGCAAGCAGTCGATGTTTTAGTGCAAAGGGTCGGGCTGACAGAGCTGCGCTTTAAATTGCTGGGTGAGCAACAGATAAAATAAACAGCTTAGCTGACCCAGTCCTTGTGAAAAGTGCCTCAAACCCAAAACTATGAATTAACCGTCACCCACAACCCCGTTACATACCATACCCATACCTTCACCCAATATCCTGTACTGCTTGTGAAATTAAACCACCCTGCTCCACCAATACCTTGATACATAATGCCACCCATTTCGCCAAAGACTTGTATCTCCAGTCATCATCCTCACTTGTTCCCTTTTCCCCCATCTGCACCTGACAGAAATGCCAACACATCCTGACTGACACGGCAGATCGTTGACTGCAGGCCCTTACCATAGAGGCCGCTGTGGCATGCTTATTTTTCACTTTCTCAGGACAATTGGATCCTATCCATTGATGAACATCGTTCTTTGGTTACACGACTACCGCCCTGACAAAGTTCATCATATGAACGAAACGCGTTGGCTGATGTTTGTTTGCATCTTTGTATATATTTAAATAAAGTTGATACCTATGAAGAAACTGATTATTCTTCCCTATTAGACATTACTTCATCTGGGGAGTGCACCGCTCCATTGCTTTTTATAGGTATAAACCAATTTGTCCTTATATAGGCATAGAAATCATAACCATATTTAGACATAGCTCATGCAGTCCAAATACGGCATGGCTACTTCCACTAGTTCCAAAAATCCACAACGATTTCTTGGAAAACTCGGCTTCAGCAGTTAGGGACTTCCCCTTGCTTTAATATTGATTTGTCCAAGAACTCATGGAGTTTTCAAAGAACTGAGACTATTTGATGACGTTATTATGTCCACCTTTACGTCAAACTCGGCACCTTCAAGGTATAAATATGCCCACACTTGCCCAAGCAAACACACAGTGGTTTGGAGCAGTTCAACTATCTAATTGCCTGATGCATCTCGCTACAGCAAGTGCCGAAGGAAGCCGACTGTCCAGCAGACACACTGAGAGAGACGCTGTCTTTTCTCCTGCCAAGAAATCCAGCTCCAGTGTTTCCAAGCTCCCCTTGCGGGGTGTTGGGAAATCGAATCCTGAGACTGACCTCCTTCATTCTAAAACCAAGGTACGGAGCTGATTAGACCCTAAGAGAAATCTTGCATAGATTCTTGGCAAAAGAAAACTAAACTTATGCTACACCACACTTACTTCTTCCCTCATACTAGACTTAGGTTTGGTACATCGGGGTAGGCACATTTTAGAAGCACCAGTTGAGTACTTTTAGTCTTTATTTATTTATTTTGTATTTTATGGCTTAGAAACCATACCATGCTTTTACAGTATTATTTTATAATACTCTTCTTGCTGTATGCAATATACTTTAAAGCCAGTATGACGATTGTAGCAGTTCATTTCTCCTGCATGAGAAAGAAGACTGTTCAATAAATACTTTTATTGAAAACGCCCGTCTCTCTATTTCTCTGCACCTCTGATGAAACGAAGCATGCACAAATGACTGAGTAAAATATCTATCTATTGTTTCCACGACTCCGAAGATCACTTTTATCTTGGGTAAACAAAGTTGTCATGTTTATGCGGTTGTCAGAAACTAATCCCTTCTTGTGAATTCGAGAAAGTTTCTAGTGACCTCTGAGCTAACTGGCACTCACAATTAAGTCTAATATATTCGATAGAGACCAAGTAGACATAAGTTCTGCGTCACATCTATAGGATATATTATTCCAATGCGCAGAGCCTATTGGGAACATAGGAACTACACTACACCCAGATCTCTGTACTGGGGTGAATGTTCTGTATTCTGACCATCAATCGTTCTATTTGCTTTTGTCACCCAGAGTGGGACGGGTATGCCCATATGTGGGTCCTGTGCTCTGCATGCCACTGGAGTCAAGCTATACTAACTGATATGGGGTGAAACCCCGAAACCGGTCCTCGGATGCTTGTATCCAGTCCAGGGAGGACCTGGCTTGGCAGTTTGGCTGGACTGTTCCCACTGGGCGCAGGGTCAAGACTGATTTGCATATGTCTAGGTTCAAACTGGAATGGCATGGGGAGCAAGAAAACAATGGATTTAGCCCAGATCTCTGTACTAGGGTGAATATATGACATTGTTCTGCATTCTGTCTATCATTTGTACTTTTTGCGCAGGCCCACAGGTAACATTTAATTTACAGGCCCTGGGTATATGGTATATCATTCTACCAGGGACTTACAAGTGATTTACATATGCCAAATGGGTATATGTCAATTTCACCATTGTTTAGCGAGCGAACACAAGCACTTTGGCACTCACTGGTTGGCAATGTTGAAGGTCACAGAGTCCTAAGGCCAATGAAAACAAATTCAGCAAGCGGTGGAGGGAAAAAGACAAAAGGTTTTGGGGTGACCCTGCAGACAGGGCAAAGTCCAACATTTCCAATAGTAATTCTTGTTCAGTCTTGTTCATGTATTGGTAGAGGTCAGTGCCATATTACTGTCAATTGAAATTTCAATGGTTTAAATTGTAACAGTCGCCAAAATGAAAATATAAGAGAATTAGGGGCTAGATGTACTAACATTGGGAATACCTATTTCCTAATTGCGATTCTCTGGAATTGCAATTAGAAAATCAGTATTCCTAATGTACGAGACTCTTTCGAGTTTTATTAGCGATTCCTAGTGGGTCGCAAATAGATCTACTTCATACATATTAATGAGGTAGGTTGCAAATTGCGACCCATTAGGAATCACAGCCATCTCAGGAATAGTGACCTGCTAAAGTTAGCAGACCACCATGTCTTTGATTGCTTTTTTTAATAAAGCAATCTTTTTTTTTTAACGGAGCCTGTTTCCTCACAGGAAAATGGATGCATTTAAATGAAATAATGAGACTTTATAGTTTCCTATTTTGTAAGAGTAGGCAGTGGTCCATGGGACCAATGCGTGTTCTTAAATATTATTTTTATTTATATTCTCCAAGAGGAAAGGTTCCCTTAGGGATTCCTTCCCCTTTGCAAATGAGTTACCACCAGTTTTAAACCGGTGGTAAAGTATTACAGTTTTACAACTAGAATTTGGTCTTGAAACAGTAATACATATCATATCCATTTGGTATTTAGAAAGGACGCCCTAAACACGTACCTGGTACATACTGAATCGCAAATACAAAATGCGATTCGGTAACAAGTTACTGAATTGCATTTCGCAGTTGGTACATTTGAAAAATCATTTTTGGGTACATTTGTAAAGCATCTGTGAATTGGGCTTTTTGTGACCAGAAAAATGCTTTGTACATCTGGCCCCAGACGTATTAGTTTCACTAAGAAGATTTGATTACCTTCAAGGATATCATTTGTTAATATGATTTCTCCAGTGGCTCCCATGCTTTTCCATCACATATTTTTCAGTACAAATTAACAACTTTGCTATGGAATATGATTTCAGTACTTTCCAGCGTGATGTCCTCCAGGTGAGGGTTTGTCAAATGTTTCTGAATTTTTCTAGACACTATTATATTATTTTTGTTTAACATAGCTCTTTTCTACTTCAGCTGCCATGGATGCTCAATTGCTTCCTTTAGAAATGTATTGATTTCTTTTTGTATTTCTAATTTCAGATATGTGATTAGTTTAAGATATTGTTGATATGCATCTCTACTTTTTTGCCATTCTGTATTTTTTCCATAATAATTGTTTGTTTTTAGATGTGAATTCACTTGTTTTTTGTAAACATGATTCTGGTTGATTAAGGAAGAATACCTTCCAAGGTAATATTCTAGCATAAATAGATGTTTGCACCTTACTTCGCAATTTGGTTGAATCTCAAGCTAGTGAAAATGTGAATGTTTTTTTGTAGAGATTTTATAACCTTATGTGATATATTAGTAGCAGATAAGTTAGCCACAAATATGTTTTGCTTTGTCTGGTATTCCTCAGAAATGTAGTAGTTGTCTTGTATCTGTTCCTCCTCCAGGTCTATCTGTAGGAACTTTATCTAAAAAGACACATTCTTAGTACTAGGCCTTTTATTAGGATCTATTTTTTAGTTCTTCTGTATAATCTTAGGGCCCGATTACGAGTCCGGCGGTCCAAGGACTGCCAGACTCGCTGTGGTGTGGTGGTGGCGGTTTTGCGACATTATGACCCTAGCTGTCTGCTATATTATGACCCTATTGGTTGTGCTACGTTTGGAGTGCTGACTCTGCCAGGGAACCGCCGTTCGCTGGTGCAGTGATCCAGAGGTATCAATATGCTTGGCGGGAATGGCGCTCTCCTGCCAAGCATATTAAAACTTTCATCACCGCCACTAATGTCATAGCATTATTTCCTCCATGAAAACAGTGGCGGTGAGGAAAGAAAGGGGGGCCTGCAGGGCCCCCATGTGCCTCACACCTTGTGGATGCACACAGGTGGGCAAGGCATGGACTCTTCAGTCCATGCCATGTTGGAACTTCCTTTGATGTTCTGCATTGCAGTGCCTCTTTTATATGCTCCACCGTGGTAACGGCAAAGCAAATGCCCGCCAATGACAAATAATGTCATTATAGGGTGGGCGGTTGTCACAAGGGTTTAGCGGTGCAGCGGTCCCACCGCCGCACCATCAAACTCGTAATCTGGCCCTATGTCTTTCGCTCTGAATCCGTAAATCAGTATGTTTGTGAATGCTAAAACCATTTTTCCAATGCACTAAATACTCTTAGCGATTCAGAAAATAGTTTTTGAATTGATAAGTGTTACGAAATGTATAACAATTCAGTATTTGGAAGGGGCATGTTGTAGATATGTCTGCTATGTATCAATGTTTTGTGACTGAACTCTGGTCACAAAACATTGATATTTTACTGACACCTCAAAGGACGGGTTAGCACATTTGCAAAAAGGTAGAGGTCTCCGTGGGATCCCTTCCACTTCGTAGCTATATAAAAAAAATTGTTAAAGTGAAGGCAGTGGTCTATGGTACCACTACCTCCTCTTAAACAAACAAAAAAAGAAAGTTGGTTTTCTTGTTGTACTCAGTCCTGTTTCCTTTAAAAAAAATGGACTGTATTTAAAAAAAATGTTTGCTTTATTAAAAAAAGAATCACAGACTTGGTGGTCTGCTTAGACCAGCAGACCACCAGTCCTGTGATTGCCTCCTACCATAGTGGGTCCCAATTTGCAAACACTTCATTAATATTCATGATGTAAGTCAAATTGTGATGCACCACAGTTTGGTATATTGAAAACCAACATATTAGCAAATACTTTAATTAAAAAAAATAGTTACCACAATGGTCACAAAAGTTCTGGTTGCAAATTGCTACTAGCATTTTGCAACCAGTGTTAGTACATGTGGCCCATGGTTCACTGACAAGTTATTCATCTTGAGAAAACAAGTCAAGAAATTAGAGAGCACCTGGTGTGTCAAGAAAATATCCAGCTCCCTATCATGTGTTAAAATCAAATTTGATCAAAATAATTGACCAATTGAACAGAGCTGGAAAATTATTTGAATAGGTAACAATAACTGTTATATCCAAAATTGTCATGACTGTAATTAATTCTTATACTTTTTTCACCTATAAAATCTCAATTATTAGGTATTTAGTATTAGCTATAGAAAATCCTCTGCAATAAATTCTTCGTGCACCACTTTCTACCAAGACCTGGCCTCAATTCTACTTAGTATCTGAAAGCACCAATGGTGATATATAAAACCATTATGTCATCTTGATGATTTAGATCCTAAACACCAGACTGGCCACTTCTTCTTATGTTCCAATTTTCGTGATCAACTGATCAATGCCTTTCTAAGAGAGAGAATCTTTCCAAACTTACTTAATCATAAAACCCCTAAGAAACCAAAGCCAAACAGACACATCTCTCACTTTTTCATCCATTAACAAACAATTCAGCTAAATAGACACTTAAATGATAACAGTCTCCATGACTCTTATCAATCTGGATTCTGAAGTGGATACAGCACTGACATCGTCATCTTCAAAATTCTTGACAACACTAGCTGCATATTGGAGGACGGTCATGCCTGCTAGCTGATCCTTCCAAATCAATCTACAAGTATCATCACAAGGTCTTACAGACATTAGACCACTGTATTTGCTTTAAAGGTCAAGTGTAGAACTGGATCAGCTCCTTCCTAACCAACAAAATGGTCATAATTGAGAACAGTGCTTTAAAAGTTACGAAAATGTTCTGTGGTTTCCCTCAAGGTTCACTTTTATTCTTGATGCTCTTCAGTGTGTATGTGGAACTATTGAGGCTCATAATTAACAAATAATTCAGCTAAATAGACACATAAATGACAACAATCTCCTTGACTCTTATCAATCTGGATTCTGAAGTGGATACAGCACTTTTATTGTCATCTTCAAAATTCTTGACAAAACTAGCTGCATATTGGAGGACGATCATGCCTGCTTGCTGATCCTTCCAAATCAATATACAAGGATCATCACAAGGTCTTACAGACATTAGACCACTGTATTTGCTTTAAAGGTCAAGTGTAGAACTGGATCAGCTCCTTCCTAACCGACAAAATGGTCATAATTGAGAACTGTGCTTTAAAAATTACGCAAATGTTCTGTGGTTTCCCTCAAGGTTCACTTTTATCCTTGGTGCTCTTCAGCGCGTATGTGGAACTATTGAGGCTTATAATTAACAAGCTTGGGGGGAAAATCCACAGATATGCTGATGATACCCTGACTTACAGGAAGATTTCAACTGCAAACAGCAAGATAGTTTGGCTACAGAAAGTTCCTGTTGATCCTTCTGTTACCATTCATGTTACTCTCACGTTTCCTATTTATTCTTTCACTTTAAGGATTTTATATTGTAGTCTATTATGGTTGACTGTTTCTGATTATCTTTTTATGTTAGTTACTCAATTATATGTAAGTTGAAGCCTTGGCTTTCATTCTGTATGCACAGTACACTTAATACCCAGCGTGGAGTGCACCTACTAAGAATACATAAATAAAATAAATATCTCCTGGCTCATGATGTCAGCATTCATAGTAAATCTAAAAGCAATGACTTTCCTGTCTGGTGAATGAGATAATTTAATAATACTGTTGTTCACAGACACTTATGGATATGCAAATAGGTCTTTCAAACAAAAGAGATATTAAACACCTGCTTAAATGTGACTGCTTCAAATATCTGGGGCTCTTAATGTGTTATTGACAGTAATGGCCTGCCTGTACCCTTCCCTAAAACTTACAAAATTAGTTTCTATTTCCAGGGACATATATTTTGCCCATAATTTTTGTTGTTATGTAACACCAAAATTCATATATTTCAGATCTTCTTTGAACCCCTAGTTATTATCCTTTTAACTTTTGCACTTTTTAAATTTTTATGGCACAATTACATCCACGAAAGTTAGACCTGAATACTCACTAGTTGCAGAGGAGCTACCTTTTAAAACAACAACATAATGACCTGAACGGTTAAGAGATGCCATCCAGATATAAAAGAGTAGGGTGTTGTTTTAAAAAATCCCCAATCTCATATATTCCTGTTGACATGACTACTAAACACACTAAAATATGTACTCTAAAATGATCTAAAGGGTCACCAAATTACAGATCACAATAACCCGTAATCATCACACACTACCAGACAGCAACACAACCAGACTCAACAATTGAGCAAATTCAATTTCAAAGTTACCAACATGCCGAGGTAGAGGAGAAATTACCAAAATAATGTTTATATGATTGAAATGATGTTTGGCCATAAAGCCTATAAAGAAAATATTAAAATGCATAATGTTATGCACAATCATTGCTACCCGCTAACTATTATTAATCAATACTAATTAAACTTCAGTCAGATGCTTCATCAATGATCTAATTTTATAAGAACCCAAAGCATTGTTTGCAAATCCATTAACCTAGCACAGGAATGGTTGAAACACTGGAAACCCTCTTCCATTTCTCAGAGTATCAGATCACTCCAGCCACATCCAGATTTTGTAGCTGGAGCACTTGGTATGTAGATGTATAAAACTGCATGTGCCAATTAGTTACCCAGCGGAGATCATTGGATTTCCTTACTGTGATGATCAATCAGGTTTCTCTGTCGTTCTAATCTGGTAATTATTATTACCAGAGTCCTGCACATGATCCCATGAAGCCTTGTTGGATCAAGGTTAGTATGAGCAAATGTTGCAACCATCGTGCCTTGGCCACCTGGATGTCCGAGAACCTTGCATGGTTCCATGTTTCCTAAGTCTCAGGAAACATTGCATCAAGCCCAGAGCTGTGGGTGGTGAGTTTCACACTCCTAGTATTCTGTTCCCTCATGCTACTGGTTCCTAGCTGTTGGTCCTTGGTCTATCAGCTCCAAACCTGCAATGACCTGCCTGAGGTCTTATAGTTTCTTTTTAAGGCTGCTCTGCAGCTAGTCCAGGTCAGGTTTTTGTTCCTGCTTCCTTACCTCGTTCTTCATGGTTGTTACTTCCTTTATTCCTTTCTAGTTTCCCCAATCCTGTGTTTCCTGTCATGCAATGGTTGATGTAATTCCCTTTTCCTCTTCTTTTACAATATAAAGTCTTCAGTCTGTTTGCAGGGTATGTTTCAACAAAGCCATGTTCTTTTGCTTATTTCCTTGCTCTCTCCACTTACTGATCCTAACTACTCACTCATGAAGAATTCCTTTATTGGATTCCTCATTCCTGGTTTTCTTAAATGCTCTGAAGTTGTCATCCAACAATGAGGTTTTTTTACTCCTTTTTTCTCCTGAGAGGGTGGCCGTTTCTCAAGGGCATTTTTCTAAGGCATATTTTCGTGTGTGGTGACATTGTGGCTACCAGAAACAGTCACCCAAACATTGGACAGTGGAAGACTCAAACCCGATTATGGATAAGCCTCCAGAACGGAATGATTTATTCATATGGGGTTGAACCCTCTAAATGAGAACACTTGACAACACGTTCTTTAGGAGCACATGAAAATTCTTTCTTTTTCCGGCTCCTCAATGCAGACAGTAACCTTTTGAAATCCACTGCGACACATCCCCAACACTATTCAATTTTTTTAGGGCCATCATCAATATTTGGTACTCCCCTACTAGTGACCAGTTCAAATAAAGGGTACCTGCCTGGAACAGACTAAGGGGGAGCTCTTGGAAGTAGTTATCTCATTATAGCAAACCATGCAAGTTGAATATCAAAACATGCTGGGCTTAGTTACGGACTGGTATTTGAATGTTGTGTAAACCATGCAGCAAATGTCAGCTGCTGGGTAATTATTAAAAAAGATCATATTAAGCTAATGTTTTGTTTCTCACCACTGCATTTGTGAGTTGAAAAGAAAAAACTCAGGTACTTCACAGTATGAGCTGATGTAGGTAGGATGATGGGAGAATTTGGCCAAAAAAAAAGGAATAGTAATCTGTTGCCTAACCTCAATCGGGAAGATCTCAGTTTGGAATCCTTTAAAGCTTAGGAGTCCCTCTTTGCTATTCTCCATCCTTTTGCCTGGAATTTCAGCCATACGTTTGATGGATTTTCCCCTCAATTTCTGCAAGGGGATAGATCTAGCTTATGATCTAGTGCTTGTTTTATTTCTTCATAAACCAAACTGAGCCATGTGTTAGCCTGTGCATGTTTGTGTTTTGCAGGTATTACCCACTTGAAATCCACTTAAAGCAAAACAATTCTAAATCTGTATGGGTTAGTACATCCTTATAAAACTGTGAAACATATGGTGTTCATTGTTTACACAAGACTAGGATAGAAATGTGCACAGAATGGGGGTCATTACCCACCGCAAAATTAGGATGGTGGTGGGTATTGCGGCGGATGGAAAGTCCGTCCGGCGCTTTTTCGCCGGAGGCAATCGCACCGATTGCCTGGTGGACGGAACATGGCCACTAATATGGTGGCGGTGCCTAGCAGGCACCATCCGCCATATTAGGATGTGGGTTTGCAGAGGCCTTTTCATGGTGACATGGCCGTCATGGAAAGGCTGGTGGGGATTTGGTTTGGGGGCCAATTGTGGCCCCCATTGTAGGGGGGAGGTGTTGCTGCATGGGGGGTAGCATGCATTTCCATGCACCAAGTGCAGGCACCACGTGGTGCCTGCCACGTGGTGCAGGGAAACTTGGTGCAACCACCTTTAACATTGCGGACAGTGCTGTAGCCTGCATTACCGTCCACAATGTTAAAGGCCCACGATGCGCCCGCCAATATGGTGGGCGCATCCTAATCACAGTGGTGGGACCACCTCATGTCTAGCGGGCGGTCCCAGCACCTCTAGGGTGGCGTTCAGACTGATGTCCGCCCGCCATGGTAATGATCCTCTCTATTCTTTTAAGATCCTATTTTACAATGAAATATAATAAAGTCATGTAATTGTGTTTTTTTTTCATCAAGGAGTTTAAGTGGCCAATTCAAGGATTACTGATTCCAAACAGTCCGTCGATGAGGAAGCCATCTTGCAAGACATCAGATTCGCACACACCTGCACGACTCAAAGTCTTAAGAAATGGTGACTGTGGTGAAATTCAGCCGTACACCATTGTTGGACCTAATATTACAAACATGCTGAAAAAACAGTAAGCCTATACCACTTAATTTTCTTTGGGATTATTTATTTGTACTTAGTACCTTAACATAGGTTAATACTCCACAGCATTCTACGTGTGAAGAGTAAAAATTGAATAAGCATTAAGGGCCAGATGCAGGTGGCTAAATACCGGTCGGTAACGCCAAAATATTTTACATTTCTGAGTTAACGACCGGTATTTAGCCATGTGCGAAGTAGGTGACTTTAAACCTACATGCAAAATAAGGAATTGCAAAATAGCGATTCCTTATTTTGTTCTTGCATTTAAGGAATCTGAAATACCGATTCCTTAAATGCAATCTACATAGCACAAAAAACAGTGCACCTCAGCCTTAAGGAATCGCTATTTACCACCAACTTCAAGTTGGTGGTAAGTAGCAATTTCCCTACAAAAAGCACTTTTTTTTGCTTTTTTTATGTGCTATGTGGCACACATCCATGCCCGTAGGGCATGTATGTGCGCCACATGTGCACACATGC
The DNA here is from genome assembly GCF_964263255.1 of Lissotriton vulgaris. Lineage (NCBI taxonomy): Eukaryota > Metazoa > Chordata > Amphibia > Caudata > Salamandridae > Lissotriton > Lissotriton vulgaris. The sequence goes on along the minus strand of NC_141687.1, from coordinate 655,653,529 downwards.
ACATTTCAGGGGTGCAACAGACTGTCCTTTGGACACCCTGGCAACCTTGAAATACCTCCCGCTAATAATGATTCGGTAATACCGAATCGCTAATAGTGAATCTCTTGCCATTCATTCCTATGGGCCTCCTAGCCCAGAGTAATGAATGGCTAGGTATTCCTTAATAATGAATCGAAATTACCGATTCGTTATTAAGGAATGTTAAGGAATCGCTAATATTGTAGCAATTCCTACCTACATTCCATTTAGCGAGTCCTTAATAGCGATTCGGTAATAATCGCTATTAAGGACTCGCTAAATGGAAGTTACCTACATCTGGCGCTAAGTGGCATATGTACAAGAAAATGGTGCAGCGTGATGGTAAATTTTGCATCGCTGCGTCATGTCAAAAACACAGGGATACGACGAATAACAACAATATGGGGCACCTGCGTGTTTTCCATTGCGCTGGTGCTACAAATAGCTGCCTGCTGCCAACACAGACACCTTTGCGCCATAGTGCAAGGATGCCTGCATTGCAGGAAATGATTTTTTATGTGCAGGAAGATGTCCCTTCCTGTACATAAACAATAATGGTGATTTGCTACTTCTATGAATCCTGCATTCTGTAGCACATAGAGAAGTAGCAAATCGCCATTAATTATGGATTGTTTATTTGCAGGAAGGGACACCTTCCGGCACATGAACAAGTGTTTTGCTCTTTCTATGTGTGCTTAAAGGCTAGAAATATGTTGAGGTCAATAAGCTTTTGCCATTAAGAGAACTTATTATCATCCAGGTAGCAACAGATTGAGGTGTAGACTGAAAGAGATGAGCCACAAAAACGGCCTTCAACCGACCCAACTGAACACCTCTTTTTATACCAATGTGTGAGGAGTGAGTGCAAGACTATAACCGCGGCAGCAATTCCGCTACGTTGCAGTTGTTCAGCGCAGTGGGTGGGGCCACGTCTGCCAACGGACGTGCGCAGCACTACGAAGGTAGTACGTGCGACGACCGTTAGCCGACAGAAGCACAAAGGGGTTAATAAGAAATAAAACCAAACATATAGAGGGTGAACTGGTGTAATCAAATGTCGTGCAACAAAAAATACTCCAAAGGCACCCTACTAAAGGAACAGATAGTTCAATGTAGGTTGCGCACATAGGAAAAGAAGGAGACCTATGTATGAGGTGGGATTAAACACTAACTAACTAGGGATGTGTTTGATATGCTAACCATATCTATATGTATGGAGGGGGGGCAACACTAATTGTTTTTAGTTACCCTCACACACCCTAGTGGTGTCATGCTTCATCATTGGGTCACCCCGACTCCTACAGGTCGGGGTGGGCTCAACCACAGTGTTGGGAAGCTCTTATGATAATGAAGGCATAGGGGTGTATATATAAAATACCTCAATCAGACCCCTGGTATCCCTTTATTCATGGGTCTGGTTGGGTTGTTAAAAAAGAATAAAAGTAGGGTCTATTAGGATTTTTATGGTCCTATGACCCTAGTGAAGTGCCGACTTGTTTCAGTCCTTGTGAGGCCTTAAAGGTCCCGGACTTTCTTCAGGGCAAGATTCAGAAACCCCCTTATGTGTGGGGATGCTAAAGAGGGGGAATTCCCTACTCTATTAACGTGGCGAGGGAAGAGTAGCTTCTCCTCGTGTTTGTGTAGTACTGTTAGTAAGAAATGCCAGGCTCCATCTGTGGAAGAATGTAGCATATGAAATCTTATCAGAAACAGATATTATCCGTATACTTGTGTAAAATCCCTGTGTATGGCATGCTGAATTCTCAGTGAACATGCTCGATGCTCGATTGGTGGAGAACACGAATGCTCTCATTCTATGTCACTCAATATAGTATATAGTGGCATTCTCATTATGTGACACCCAATAGTTAGTGTCAAAACATCACATTTACAGAGGTCCTTTGTTTTGCAGTAATCATATTTGATACCGGAAGGGTATTTATTTATTGTATCGATCTCAGGAGGATCAAAGGCTGGTGGGTCCCGGTAGATTCAAACTAGGACCCATTCGGTGAAATACAGTAGTAGTAGTAATGAAATATTTATTTAGGATCATAGTGTTTTAAACAAAAACACAAGATTTCATATACACTCATTTGATAAAATCTATGCAAAGCTGCCAAATCCTTTACACCAATTAAAAATCTTCCCACAGTACAAATCACATCTACAAATTGGTGAAATGTAGATTCCTCTGTAATAGTAATATTGTATTTTGCACGTTAATCGACTGTCCTTCTGGAGTTTGCATTGCTGCTTGAATGAGCACTACAATAATAAGCCACACAAGGATTGGAAGAGTGAACTCTCTGCAGCTGATTATGGGGAGATCTGTTAACCTGACCTTCCAGTCTTTTAAAGGCATTGCAGAAGAGGTGAGGGGACCTAAAATGTAATTTAATTATCAAGTTTAAAAGTAACGCAGTTGTGCAGTGACACGATAATAGCTAGATGAAATCAGGCTGACAGATTGTGTGAATAAGAGCGTTATTGCGTTGGGAATTTACTGCTACCTGTCCTCTTTGCAGAGTGTCTCCATGAAGACACCCCAGCTGCATGACCTCTCCCCACCGGGCTCCTTAGACATACCACCCATTAGCTAATTTGCGATTACCTATTTGGTAATCACAAATTAGCTAATGCAAAGCCAAAGGTTTTCCAGTCCAATTGCTCAAATCCTCACCCCGGCATTGTCCATGGCTAGCATTCGGAACGTCGCGAGTCCCTGCAACCTCACTCTGGGAACTTTGGTAGGTGAAGCTCACTTTGCCGATGTTGCAAGCAGATGAAGTATTATATTTAGAGTTGGTGTTTCTCAGGAATATAATGTTATTGTTTTGTCGGTGTGAAGAATCCCAGCTCTTTTGCCGGAAAGGGAAGAAATCAACTGCTATTGCTCACACTGGGAGTGGTGTCAAAAGCATTGACAAAAATTACAGTTGCTGCTTACATTATACAATGGTTTGGTTAAAACTTGTTTGGTGCCTGATACTATATACAAAACCCCTACAGTATAAAAAAGAACTGGTGACATTTTTAGTGCAAAGTGTTACTAAGATTGTGCATGAAAGTACACATTGTGTTTCAAATCGGTAAAGAGGGAACTGCTTTTGATAGATACCTAAACATCGTATTGTGATATTTATAAGAAAATCATGGTCGGTAAAGCAAAGAGTCTGCCATCAAGGAATAGAAATTGCAAACAGTGAAATACACGATCAGTAATGAGCGTAATCAGCAAAAAACGTTCACACAGTATTGACGGATCATAGACTTAATGTATCTATATTGACTAGTCACTGATAGACTCTCCAGGCCACTCTAAAGGTAGTAATGTATATCTTCACACATATTTAATCCCTTGGGGGCCTTGGTGTCTAATTCGATTATATACTTGGCCTCCAGTTGCCTTAGACTCTTCTCGCGATTACCTCCTCGTTTATTGAGGGGGACACTCTCAATGACATAGTACTTAAGCACATTGAGATTGCTTGCATGTTCTTCATTTACGTGCCGGGCCACAGGATAGGTGGAATCCGAATTTACAGTCGCTCGCAAGTGCTGTAATATTCATTGGTGGACAGGCAACTTTGTGCTACCTACGTAGCGTAATCCGCATGCACACTGAAGGACATATACCGCATGATCAGTGTGACAGGTATAGTACCCTTTTAAGCTGATCAGGGCATCTGAGAAACCAGTGGTATATGTTTTGACATTCATTCCGAATTTACACGCACGGCATGATCTGCATTTGTGAAAGCCTTTGCTAGCTGTTAACCACCCCTTCTGGAGATCTAGTCCTGGACTCGTTCCTACTAAGTCATTTCGCATAGAGTGAGCTTTTCTATAAGTAAAATTTGGCTTAATGGGGAGTACTTGTGTTAGTGTTGTATCTGTTAATACAATTGGCCATTGAGTGTTAATTATGCTTTTTATAGCATTGTCCTGCCTGCTATATGTAGAAATAAATCTACATGGTAGAAAGGTACTAGGTCTGACTGTTTGGCTTTGATTAATAGCCTGCTGTTCATCCGTCACTGTCATTTCCTCTGCAGACTTTGTTTTCAACAGATCTGCCCTGTCTCTAGAATTGGCTCTAACTAGTGCAGTGTCAAGTAATTTAGCTTTGTAACCTCTCTGTAAGAGTCTATTTCTCGCTGCTTGCTGAGCTGTCTTCATTGCTTCCGGTGTACTACATGCCCTCCTAATCCTTAAAAATTCACCATATGGTAAACTGGTGATCGTGTGCTGCGGATGAAATCTGGTAGCATGTAGCAAGGTGTTTCCCGTTGTAGGCTTACAAAACAATCGTGTTTCAACTCTATTGTCCTCAATATACACTGTGATATCTAAAAAGTTTACTGTCTGCCGATCAATATGTGCTGTGAACTGCAAGTTGAGAAGATTATTGTTGATGGTGTTAACAAAATCTGAGGCTTCTAATTCAGTCCCCCTCCAGACGATAAATATGTCGTCTATGTACCTCCAATTATGAACCAAATTCCTATCTACAATGGATCTATGCTGTTCCATGAGCACATGCTTCTCCCACCAGCCTACGTGCAAGCACGCATAGCTGGGGGAGAAGCATGCGCCCATAGCCACATCCTGCTGTTGCCTGAACACCTTACCATCGAACATAAATAGGTTGTTGAACAGACACCACCGCATCATACATAACAACATCTTGTTGTGATTATATAAAGACAAACATCTGTCAAGAAGGAAAGATTCTGTGGCGGCAAGGCCGTCTTCGTGCCTTATACTGGTATAAAGGGAAGCAATATCTAGTGTCATAAGTAGATAATCATTAGACCATTTTATGGAATTAAGTTTGCTCAGGAAGTCTTTAGTGTCTCTAAGATATGTCGGCAAAGCAATCACGTGTTCTTGTAGATAGTGGTTGACATATCTCGAAGTGTTTTCAAAGACACTATCTCTCGCCAAGATTATCGGACGTCCTGGAACTGGGGCAACTTGCTTATGCACTTTAGGAATCAGATAGATCGTTGGTAAGGTCGGAAATTCTTTATGCAGAAAACAAAATTTGTCCTTTGTAATCAGACCTTCCCTTTTCCATTGCATAAGTTGTGCCTTATATTTTTAGTTTATTTTGTTGACTGCAGCCCCATTGGTCATATCATAACATTCACTGTTGTTCAGATGTCTATATGCTTCTTCCTTATATTCAGTTTTATCCCACAGTACAAAATTTCCTCCTTTGTCAGAGTTCTTGATTACTACAGAGTTGTTGTTTTTCAATTTGTTCATTAATTGAAATTATTGTTGCAATGTGGTGTTTTTCGGTCTCTGTTTCGTCCTGAGGGTCTTCCTATGCAGGATTTTTAGTTCTTCCGTAATACGTTCGTGAAAGATGTCAAGGGCATCACGTGACATTACTGAAACAAAAGTGGAGGGGGCCTTGAAAGGACTGCTTCCAGTTGCCGAGACTGTTATACCCTCGGCCTCTGCTATTTGTTGTGTGTCAGGTAATTGTTGCTGACTGTTCGCATTGTGCTGGCCCAAAGAAAACAAAGTTTTCATGAGAGGGACTTGTGTGACTGTTAGTCCAGTTTTTCCAGAGATGCTGAGTGGATTGGCCATTTGTTTGTTCTGGTTCTTAATATTGAAGAATTTGGCCAATTTGAGTTTACGTATAAATTTATACACGTCCACCCTGGTCTCCACAAAATTAAAGTTACTTTCCGGACAAAAACTGATCCCCAAACTCAACAGTTGTAATTCAGCAGCACTAAGTTGGATATTTGTTAAATTTATGATCGTGTTTTCTGTACTGTTGTCTAGTTTTGCCAGGTTTTCTTCTTGTGGAATGGCCCTCTGCCTCTGCTGTTTTCTGCATTTGTGCCTTTGGCGCCTCTTGGAATTCCTGCATTTGCGGGTTGCAGATTTACATTCCTCGAACGAAGGGACATTTTTCTCTGTTGCCGTATATAGTCCATTTCTTCCGCATAGGTGAGGGGACCTAATGTGGAATTATCGCCAGCTTTTGAGCCGCTTCCCTATGTTTCTATATCGCTCACTGTCACGCTGGTATCTGATGAAAAGGCAACAGTATTAGTAGGCACAGCTGTTTGTTCTTTTGCTTGCTTTTGTAGAGCCACAACTCCTCTTTGTTTTTTGACAGAATCGTATTTTTGGGCAAACGTAAACACCTGGCCCTGCTCGCAGTCATTTTTATCTCGAGCGAATTTGAATGCCTTTCTAGCCTTCATGGTTTCTTCCTGCTTTTTGATTCGTCCCGCCATGTGTAAGAGACTTTTATCGATTAAATCCTTGTTAGCTGGAGTTGTAATGGAAAGCAGTTCTTGTTTGATGCGAGTGATTTCTGTCACATTCACTTCTCGATCAATGGTTGCATATTTGATCAAGAGACAGACTAAGCGCATTGATGCCTCCATATTGCTGTCAGCCCAGTCTTTTAGTAACAAAGGGTTGGGAATCTCGAAGCTCGGGCAAGCATGATTCTTAAGACCCTGGGCACTCGCCCGACTTCATGATATTTTTGTAAGGACTTTATCTCCCACCACTTTGTTAACTTGCTGCGCATGTTCTTTTCCAGCGATTTTAACAAAGATTTTACATCAGAACTTTGTTCAGTCTCTTGAACCTGTTTATTACTTGACTCTAGAATTTTTGGTAGGGTCGTAAACAGTTCATCTGCCGCCTTTTTTCTCTCTAACAACGCCTCGTCTGACATTTGCGCGTATTTAGTTATGGCAATAATTCAGTCCCGGGGGTTAATTAACTTAACTACCCCACAATCCAGCAATGTAAAGTACCTCTTATCCTGCGATATAAGCCTCGAAAGCCTCCGTTCTTCTGTGAGTCCTCGGCGCTTTCCTCAGGGTGTCAGCCGTGAGAGACCACACCTCCGGTCTCTTCCAATACACGGAGCAGTTCAAAAAATGTTGCCTCGCAGGGGGTTATCCAGGTAAAAGCTCAACACAGCTACAAAATCCAACGGCTCGTATATTGGATAGCCGACTTCACTAAGAAGGGTCCGCTGCAGGAAGAACAAGCCAACCTCCTCGGGTAATATCCAATTACCACTCCGGTGAGTAGATTCACCATAAAGAGGATCACGGACTCTGTAATGACTTTTTCCCACTGCTGGAAACAGTGACTTTCTTTATTTGTTTAGCCAAAAGCGCAAATGCAAGGGAAAGGATGACTCGTTTCGGCCAACTATGTGGCCTTGTTCACATACTCGCGTTGCTCCAAAAATTATTTTAAATACACATGTGCAGGAAATCACGTGACATTCACACTACCAATCCCACTGAAAGTGAAGAAATACTGGCGGGTAAAAAACTACAAATTCTACTGTTTTAAATAAACAACATCGCCTAAAATTTGTATGTCATCAAACATTTTTCGTTGGTACATATTTATGATTTTAAAACCAAACATGTTTGCAGCACATTAGTAACTGTTCAAATACAGATATTAACTTTCCATTTGGTCACATTTGGTTTCTCTAATTGGCTAGTGGAATTTGCCTTTTATAACGGCTATTCAAAATTATTTGAAATAAGAAAACTAATTCAAAACCAATCTCAAAACCCAAGAAAATATATGTACACATAATTGCTGATTTGCGAAATATAGTTAGACTAAAGCTAGTAAATTGTTGATGGTTGGTTTAGTTTAAGCACAAATGCGTATTATTGCCCAACTATGCCCTTTAATTGTGGGCTTAGAACTGTTGGAAGTGGTGTCAAAAGCATTGACCAAAATTACACTTGATGCTTACATTATATAATGGTTTGGTTAAAACTTGTTTGGTGCCTGATACTATATACAAAACCCCTACAGTATAAAAAAGAACTGTTGACATTTTTAGTGCAAAGTGTTACTAAGATTGTGCATGAAAGTACACATTGTGTTTCAAATCGGTAAAGAGGGAACGGCTTTTGATAGATACCTAAACATCGTATTGTGATATTTATAAGAAAATCATGGTCGGTAAAGCAAAGAGTCTGTCATCAAGGAATAGAGATTGCAAACAGTGAAATACACCATCAGTAATGAGCGTAATCAGCAAAAAACTTTCACACAGTATTGCGGATCATAGACTTAAAGTATCTATATTTACTAGTCACTGAAAGACTCTCCAGTCCACTCCAAAGGTAGTAATGTATATCTTCACACATATTTAATCCCTTGGGGGCATTGGTGTCTAATTCGATTATATACTATATATCCACAAAATCCTTTCAGATAAATGAAACCGCACTCGCAGAAGGATTGAAGTACCCAAATCTATTTAATTTCAAAAAGTCTCCAGGTTGAAAGAACAACCGGCGCGTTTCGTTATCACAGATAACTTGATCACGGTTAGGATGACACCATTCAATTCAGCCAATTAAATCACTTTTATCGTCCTGAGTTGTATTAGTAGCATATAATAAAATAGATAATTTTGGAGATCAAAAGCAAACACACGCAACTAAAAAACACAAATAAAAAGAATGCAACATAGGAACAAACTACGATTCCCAAAACACACCACACAGGACATGGTCTCATTTGTGAGTCACATGTGATGTTAAAAGTGATTTAATTGGCTGAATTGAATGCTGTCATCCTAACCATGATCAAGTTATCTGTGTTAACGAAATGCGTCGGTTGTTCTTTCAACCTGGAGACTTTTTAAATTAAATAGATCTGGGAAATTCAATCCTTCTGCGAGTGCGTTTTCATTTATCTGAAAGGATTTTGTGGACATAAATTTCGGTGTGGCTCTGCTTGCGAATTCGCACCGAATCTGAAGCGCCATGAGTCGGAGCGATTTCCGAGTATACGAGCCAGGAGATGTGGAGATATATATATATATATATAAACACTCATGGGACAACGTGTTTCGGTTGACAAAGCTACCTGGTTCACATAGTGCCGCCGCCATTGCTCAAACCTTAAATACTACCAGTGAGTTCCAAAGATGTAGTGGCCATGGAAAACATACTGATGCCTCCATGAATGTAAAGTGAAATTAACATACTAAATAAAGCAATGGTGTTTCATAGTACGATCTAAAATGAAACATAAAACACATTTCTTCATTGCTGAAATTAAAAAGAAAGAGAGAACGAACACCTTTGAAAAAATTAGTGCTGTACAAAGTAAAGAGACACAGTATGGCACTTTATCACATCCTCAGAATTCTAAAAATAAAACTAATATGTAGCCTTGATTATATAATCGTGGTAATCTGTCGGAATGAAAAGTGTACACATTAAAAAGTGTTGTCCAGCATACAACTCAAAATGAGAGATTGGGACAAGGAATTGCCAACTTAAAAGAATTCCAGCAAGTTGGTACAATCCAAGACCCCCAGTCATGCACACCATCAGCCAAAAGAGCAGATTAGGCCCAAGCAGCTGTTATCAGAACGCATACGTAAATCCCAAGTGGGCATATATACGACAGATAGTTCAATTAACATATCATGTCTAGATCAGAAAGAAAAAAAAATAATTTAATGGACCAGTGTCCCAGACGTCCCATCTCAATCCCAAAATATAAGAGAAATTCCTCCGTCTGGGTCTCCCACATACACAGTTTATCACAATAACCTAAAAAGTAAATGCACAATATGCAATTAGTGTTCGTTACATGAAATGACCCTACCCCATTCTTGTGAAAAAATTTGTAAAAGAATTTTATAAAAGGCCAGCAGAATATTCTGCTTGCAGTTGAAAGCGTTAGGACTGGGCTCAAGGGTCATGAGGAGCAGTCACGATGTGACCAAAAACTGGGAAAGTTACAAATGAATATACAATTCCTCACCCGAGTTCAGGCCATTTGGAATCTTGTTTTTAAGCAAGATAATGTAACAGGACTCAAGTCTATGCAATGTAAGTTCCCTATTGCCACCCTTTATGTGTCTAGGTACTGAATCGATGGCAAAAAACACCAGCTCAGCAATTGTGCCTCCATGTGTGTCATTAATGTGGCGTGCAACAGAATTGGTCTTGTCATCCTTGGCAATTGTTCTCAGATGTTGCAGGATCCTTATGTGGACCTTATGTGGATATTTTTAGCAGCCGCGGTCGGCAGTAGGAGTTCCTGCAGGGCGGTGATGTGGGGAGGGGGATGGGCAAGGTAGGGGGTATTAATGTATGAATTACGGAGTTTAAGAGGTAAGTAAACATATAAATAAATAAAATAAATTTCGTTCTGCGTACTGCATCACCAAATGCGATGCAGTGCGCGCAACAAAATTTCTTTTGTACCTTTTGTACCTGTCTCAAGTTGAGCAGATAGAAACTCTGCGAGTGAAGTATGGAATTGCCCGCGGTCTCTTGGCGGAAGATCCGTGTATGGATACGATTGTCCTGAACTAGACCTTCAAGTCCAAGAACTCGAACTCTGTTGTGCTGATGTTACTGGTGAATATAAGGTTATGGTCGTTGACATTAAGTTGATCCACAAAGTCCCTGGCTGATTCAGTGGACCCTTTCCAAAGCACGAAGAGGTCATCAATATATGGGGACCACAGGACAATGTTCTCAGTCCATTCTTCTGAAAATTCCGAGGTGAGCACCTGCTCCTCCCACCAGCCCATATGCAGATTTGCATAACTGGGGGTGAAGCAGGTGCCCATTGCATGATATTTCTACCCTGCCCCTTTTCTTGTTGTTTATCTTTTTTTTACTGTTTTCTTGTGACTCAGTTTTACCAAGTCACAAGATGGCTCCCAACACTTCTTGGTTTGGAACGTTGACAGCCAATAAAAATTAAGCTCATGCTCTGAAGTGTTCACGAAACCTCCTTGGCCACCAGATATCGATATTTTATACACATAGCGTGACTCCGCCGAAAAATAAATAAATACTTTTTTGGGCCATGGGGTCCTAGTGGGAACCCCTGAGCAGGCCCTTTGATTGTTTTTGTGCAAGAAGGTGCTCCTGCACATAAACAATCATTAAAAAATTACGATTTGCAACTTCTATGTGTGCTGCATTAAACAGCACACATAGAAGTTTCAGAACGCCATTTCAGATTGTTTATGTGCAGGAATGTAGGCACCCTTGCACTATGGTGAAAGGGTGCCTGCATTGGCACTAGGCAGCTAAATTAGCACCAGCGCAGGGGGAAACACAAGGCAGCACATTGTATTCTTGTAAATAAGGTGCAGCCCTGCATTTCAGAAGTGGTGGAGAGCGGCGTTAAGCCAAGGAGGCTAACGATGCGCTCCGTCACTTCCTTGTAAATATGCCCCTAAATTTGTGTTGAAGATGTGTGTGGTAAAGGCATATGCATTGTAAAAAACATGTGTGGTACCAGCATGCATTACAACAGAATGCGTGGTTCCATTATGCATCCATTAATAGCATCACCACTGCAGAGGCTCAGGGAACTTTCCTCTTTTCTGTCCTCTTCAATATCATTGTGACCATTTCTACAGCATAATGGACCTATCTTATCACACAAACCTCTTTATTCACAGGCCATAACAGAAGAAAGGAAAGAACTCGCACCTATGTCGATTCTGAACACCTATTGATAATGACTAGTAATTCAAGACCTGTAAATTGATTAGGGTTAGTCATAAACAGTCATAAGAAGAAAACATGGATGCTATAATTTCTGAAGTATAAACAGCAGAACTTTAATCTAAGACTGAGAACTCATCAGTCTTCATTTATCAAATACATTCTGTGTGTTGGTCACATTGTCGCTAGCTATGAACTGGTAATCTGTCTGCAAAGACGCCAGTATACCATGATGCCTCCATATAAGTAGTCTTGCATGCAGGAATATATATGCACCCACAAATACATATTCTTCTGGGTGTTTAACCCCTTCCACGCTGATGACGAGCTGGGCTCGTCAATGCGTAGCCTCCTTGCACGCTGATGACGAGCCCTGCTCGTCACGTCAAGTGCATTTTCGCAAAACCCAGCGTGCGAGCGGAATTCCGCTAGCGCGCATGGTGTTAATGGAGCATCAAAAAATGAAAATGTTTGATAAATGAAAACCTGAATATAGCCCATCTACTTGCAAATAATCAAACAATTAAATCTAAGCTCCAGGAATAGCTATATGTCTGATCTCAATGTTAGACCTTTTAGACCATGTGAGCCAGATGTTCAGGGATTAATCCTTTATACTGACTGGTTTTCCTTGTGGTGGGTAAGAGGCTTTGTCTCTTTAACAACAATCAGCAAACAGGCTTTAGAAATCAGCTCTGATGTGAATCAAATATTGATCCACTCCATGCCATACAAATGACAATTTCTCCACGTGTTCAGATTACGAGAATCTAGATGAATCCTTGACGGCAAGAACACCAATCTTTAGCTTTCCAAAAAGACTAACAAATGCTCTCTAGATCTTAAAATCATTGTTTAATAACAATGCTCTTCATTGAAAAGTTTATTTACTTAAACTATTGGAGGATGAATCGTGGAGAGAGATGCTGTCACAAGCATGTTGTACCTGCGAGCTTTCAAGGCTTTTTTCAAAGGCAATCTTAACAGGGACAAGATTTGGTTGGTGGAGAGCAATATCAGCCATTAATTGAAGAAAGTAATGTCTTCGTTCATCATATCCATCTCTCCGTTTTAAGCTGCAGTCTATGTGTTCTTTCTCTTTTGTATAAATATTTACCGGACCATCTAATCTTATCGGTTGGATTCTCAAAATTGTGAATGATTATGCGAAATGTTTGTAAATACCCAGAAATGTCCAAGCTTGTGGATGTATTTTACTGCATTTTGCAAGGCACTCCCAACCTTCTGCTTTTTTCTGCTTTTAACCCTGCCTAAATTCATTGCAAAATCTGCAATGTTGGTGCACATTCTGCCATTGTAAGAGGACTTTACCATTATATAAATTAAAATCAACTTTGCATATTCTGTGAATCAGGAATTGGTGTTTTGAATCATAGCTATTTTTGCCCAACTAAATGTCACCTAAACGAACAAAAGCATTTGCGAATCTTTCCACTCGTGTTTCTTATTTGAGAGTAATTGTTCATAATTAAAAAATAAACTTTGTCTTTAAATGTTTTTTCTTATTTCAAAAAAGAAGATTTCTTAAATTACAACTTAATAATTTTCGTAGAAATGTGGCTCTCCGCCAGAAGAAAGCACCAAAGAAGGCAACAATGATCCAACTAGAAAAGGAGGCTGAAAGAAAAGCTTACAATGTTGAATTTCTGCAGTTCTTGGAACGGTGAAAACGAGCTATAATTTTACTAAATTCTTTATTTTGGTTCACTTTTTTGTCAGTGTCCAGAAAAATATGCTTATTAATTTGGTGTACTTTGGCCTGTGAAGTAATGAAGTCTAAAAAAGGCAAGTAAGAACTATGCGGTTTCAGAATTTTTTATTTAATAATGCCAATTTGATACTAACTAGTAACCTTTTTGTGGTGGTAAATGAACTCTGAATTAATGAAATTGATATTTCCATGAGGTGTAATAAATCCCAAATAGCCACATTGGGCTAATTCTCAAAGTTAGTGATGTATGTTAGTTTAACCTAAACGTGCAAATAGGCTTATTTACAAGTTCAAAACAGTTTCTCTTTTCTCAGTTGTTGATCTCCTTCCTGTAAAGCAGCGGTTAGGGAAACACCCTCGAATTGATTAGGATATGTGAATAGCTGCTTCTCCGTGGAGAAAACAAAAAAACGCACCAACAACATTTCTATTTTCTCATTTTTTCCTCCATGTGAAAAATACAATGATATATTTGTATATGTGAAAACAGAATTCCTATTGTTTTTCTAGGAATACACCTGAAAACCTGTGACTTGCCTAGGGCTCTGTTTGTTACTTGGAAAACCTTTGTGAGATGTAAAAAGGTGTACATCTGCACCAATGTAAGGTTGGAAACCCATGGGAGTAGATTTCCAATTTACTGCAAGGATTAGGTCCATGTTGTTTATGTCCTAATTTTACACTTCTTCATTTGAGTATAAGTCCAATCAGCTGACTCTTTGAGTTTTCATTTCAATATTTTATTTTCACAAGGCTCTTTCAATTATCTCTCTAATTAACACTTTCAATTAGCTATAGCTACGTGAAAAAGATATATTTACTCTGAGATTCCCATTATTTGTGGAAATGGCAATATAGTAGACTCTACAAGGCATGGCTGTCCTATAGTTTCATAAGAAAAAATAAAATCTCATTAGAATCATTCTTGCTAAACTCAATGCATTCTTGAAAGCTCTAATATAATGTTAAATATTCAGTGTTTATCACGTGAGCAGATAGATCACTAATGCAAATGCACTAATGCAAATGTGATTAATTGAGGAGCTTTCTCTCTCTGTGGATGTATTGCAGTGTGGCACACTTCCTTGTCAAAATATATATTATGTAAAAGAAACCTCTTGAAATAACTTGGAGATAGATGTAAATTAAGGTATACTCAAGAGAATGGGGTAAAGCCTCTAAATTGAGTAAGTTAATGTAATGTCACATACACGTTTGTTTTAATGATCCTGCTTGTTAGAGATGCTTCCAGGTGAGAGTTTAGGAACAAACTGTCCCCGCAGCCAGTGCTTGACTAGACTGCAGATGCCATCCATTGGTTCAAAACTAGACAAACATGAACCTGCATCAACTGCCTGCGTGTCCACCCCCTGGGTGCTGGGCCTTTGGGCACCTGCAGGAGGAGTTGGTTGTCCAGAAGACAGGCCTTGGTCCCAATGGCAGGATAGGGTATTTGCTTCCTTTTATTATGCCATATTCATTACCTCTTGCTGTAGCGGGTAGAAAACTAGCAGTTGTACTTATTGCTTTTCATATCTACAACGCTGGTCAATAAGAGTTGTTTAGCTGTGGAGAGAGGAGCTTTACTTTATAACTAATCTTCATAATGTTGCATTTATTGGAAATCATGTTGCAAAGGTTTCGACTCTCGGTGGGCTCTTGCAGCATGTGTTTGCCCATCTTCTTCTTCCTCTGAGGAATGCTCCTCATGCTCAGCCACCTGTACTCAAGGCACTGAACTTGCTGATCACTCATCACATTATCCCTTTCTTTAGGTTGCTCCTGCTCTGCCTAGATTCCAAAACCTTCTATTGAATGAGGTTGATTTTGTAAAAGCACAGAAAAGATGCCCAGGGCTATTAAAGCTATGAATATGTTGGCTGTGACCATGAACTTCAAAGATATAAGAACCAGGCGCCGTTCGCTTCTGGATAAGCTAATGTTTTCCTAAGGCTGTTGGTGACATTAATCCTTCTAAGTGAAAGTCGGCAGCTATTTTTGCACTGAAATGTTGTTATTGTTGGTAACACTTCAGTTGATTGTTGGTTCACAATAGAAAGAACAATTTAATGATGGAGCCTGGGTGCTCAAACATTCGGATGCATTGGGTTGTCTTCTACCTACATCTTCTACATCTCATGTTGCAGCCACAAGAATGAGATTTGACCTTGCTTGCTGCAGGTAAAACACAGAGGTCCAGCTCCGATAGATGTTGAGATCATTCTGTTTCTCCTTCTCAAATAGGGCACACTCTCTGTCCTTGATCTTTTAACTGCTCAGGGTTACAGAATTTGTATTGATGGTTACATCACTTATAGGCATGCATCTATGGGCTCCAATCTTCATACATTATTCGTAAGCGCCTACATTCAGAACCACCGAACTGGTGAAAATCATCTTCCTGCTGGCAGTTGAGTTTTATATTGCATATGTCACAGTACCACCAGACACCTTCTTCCGAGTTGGAGAAACATAGGGAGTGGGAGCGATATATTGTAGGACAGCCACACATAGAAGAACCTGCAGAATGCAGATACAGGCCTTGAAGTGTCACAGCAGAGGACGACTACATTGATTGACACATTTGCAGTGACTTCACAGCTGTGGTAAATATTTGCTTTTTATAGTAATTTGTATATGGTAGCCCAAAATTTCAAATCATTTAACAAGTAATGAACCATTTTGACGCCAGGGATCTATGTTTCAAGAATATGAACCTCTACACATAATTCTGGAAATGGCTCATTGGAGAATGTTGGTGTGCTCCAGTTATACAGTGTTGCTCTATTTAATTTAATGTATTGTGTGCTTCAAATTTATGTGGTTGCAGATGCACTTCAATATTGAACTTACCATCTGCCGCTAGGAGACTTTTTGATGAGAAGGGTGCAGAACTATTCACTTTGAATGGCCTTGAAAGAGATCAACTGGTAAGAAAATCTGTTAGAATTAATACTTTGAAAAATATGATAAGTTCTGTGGAAGGCTGGAGTGTAGATTTCCAACATAATTTCCTCTTACCTGTTTCACTCTGAGATGTAACCGATAAGATTGAAGTAACCAAGAACAAATGTACTCTGCTCATCCGCTTATATATGGGTAACATTTCTTCAAATTAGACATTGATGAAAAGGGTCTTCTGTGATCCCGTGTGATCCTCTGTGTGTGTGTGTGCCTCTTGGTTATACATGTTTGGGACTGCAATTGAGTCCTGTATACAAGAAATGCTGTACTCCCTGATGACAGCCTATTGACCAAGCAGAAGACATGAATTTGTGTTTCTTTGCTTCAGAGGCATTTGTCTGCTGTGTATAGCTTGAACACCCTTATTGAAGTATAAAAGATACATCTTGGTACTCAGAACCATGAGTGTGACATTTATTGGGTCCATACATTAGGTGGTGTTTAAGATAATAACCAACATTCTAGCAGATTCAGGAAACAATAACACTGAAAGTGCTGTGTAATTTAGAAGAATATTATCCTATTAAAAAGTTGAGATGCCATGCACATGTATCCATTTGTAGGACATCCTAAAGTCAAACTGACCTATTCTAGCCCAAATAGGCTTAGAGTGGGCTTTTGGCCACCTCTTATTCACGATTCAATGGCTTTCTTGTCTATCTCATTTCCCTATTCTAGATTCAATGGATTTTCCTCCCTATTATGTTTTTCTCTTCTTCTAAGTAGCATTTCGGTTTAACCATGTTTGAGTGGCTGAATGTTCGCTTCCATGAATGACGCCAGATATTGTATTGAAAGCATGAAAGACTATTTTCTCTCATTCTCTCTTTCTGCACTCCCTGGTTGTAAGAAATGTTGTATTAGTTGAGGGGAATGGGAAAACACCTCAAACAATAATCTCAATCTGTCAGGGTGAACCACTAAAGTCACAAAATAAACCTGTGCTTAATCCTCTGGTAGCTTGGCACAAAACAATCAGGCATAACTTAGCAGCAATAATTAAAGCATTTATGCAGTCCTCGAACAGTAATAAAGTGAAAACACAACACAAACAAAAATCCCAAACCAATTTAGAAAAATATAGTACATTATAATGAATGAAATGACATCAAAACAACAACAAAATCCAATAGGTAAAAGCCGAAATATACATTTTTAAAATTTAAATAGAAAATAGTGCCAAAAATCACAATGCTACCACGACTGTTATCTTATAATGCTATACTGGGTCAAAGTCAAAAGTTATGACTAACTGTAATGAATGGTGGGTCAGATACAGGGATCAGGTTCATCTCAGTTGAACGTTTACCTTCAGACTTAGAAACCTTTGTGGAGAAAAAGTGGCCATAAACAAGTCATAGGCGTGGCAGGCTGCAAGTTGGAACTGAAGCAGGGCTCGATGATGATGGGTTACTAGAGGTCTTGGGGCAGTTGTCAATGAAGGCTGGAAAGAGGAGTCCAAAGCCATTGCTGTGTTGATGAAGCCCTCTATGTCCGAACTTCTAAATATTTCTGGAAGTCAGAGCTCCTTCAGCAGGGCAAACCAACACAGTTAAGGCCTTTTAACGATTCAACGTCGACAAGCTGCACTTTGTCATCGGTCCCAGTTTCTCCATGCATAAAGTTGATGAAACGTTTCTAAGTTTCATTTCTTGCTGTTTGGGGACCGGAGGAGTACACTTTAACACCCACAAAGGGTCTAGGATCTAGGAGTCACCAGAGTTGCAGGGAAAGGGATCGTACAGGAGGTCGGCTGACTGACCTTTGGAGTGACATCTGAGGTCTTGGGTTCAAGGCAAGCCCATCTTACATAAGGTTTCAGACATCAGGGCAGCCCTTTTTCTGATCTTCACAGGTCCTGGAGTGTTCTGAGGAGAGGCCTCTTGGGTCCAATTTTATGTCCAGTGCTAGCGTATTAGAGGAGGGTAAACCTTTGTCCAACCCCTAAACACGTTCCGGTCAGTTTTCTACCTCCACTAGGTTTGGTGGTATCCTGACTAGAGAGATAAAAGTGAGCAAAGGCCTATGTGTGAGCTCTACATGTCAGTGACAAGATAGTCATCCTTTGAAGCTCAGGAAGGGGCTAGGCACACCCTCCATTTGAATCCTGTCAAGGGAGGAGTCCCCATACACCCAGGGCCCTTTGTCTTGACACAGTGAAATATTGCTTTGTAGGTTTTCCACTGTCTGGGATCACTACACATCTCACTACATGGGAGCCTTCAGGGGTCAGGTTGCAGATGGACACTGGCAGGGAAGCTGTAAAAAATTGGATTGTTGGTTGAGGGGGTGGAAGTTGCACTCTGGCAGCAACCACAATTCTTGTTAGGGTGAAATGCAAAGTCATTAAATCAACTTGTGCTTATTATACCTCTAGTAGATTAGCCCAAAAGCAGTCATGCTTAGCTTGGAGGCAATGTGTGAAGTATTTATGTTATATGTTATATGCTGTTTTGTATCGCGCACAACTACTACCGGAGTATCCTGGCGCGATATACCGCTGGGGAACCCGTCCTGGCTTTCCCTGTGGGATGGTCCCTACTGGGAGTCCCCAAGGTGGAGCCAGGCATCCCCAGCGTTGATGGGGCCGTTGTGGAGATTAGGCAAGCTAATGCCCAGAGTTGCCGAGTGGGACCCCTGGTTAGAGTAGGCACCTAGGCGAGAATTATCAAGTCTGCTGACCCTGGTCCACGACCCTGCCGCATCGGGAATTGAACCCTGGTCCCAGGCCGACTCCTGCTTCCGGGTCTGCCGCCTCTAACCAGTGAGCCACACCACTCCATTGCTATACATAAACAGTAATAAAGTGAAAGCACAACACCAGACAGATCCCAAACTAATTTAGGAAATAAAGTATATTTTAATAAATAAAATAATACCAGAATAACAAAAAAATCAACCCAATCAGTAAAACCAGAGTTGTTTGATTTTGACGTTTTAAGTACATATAGGGCCCGATTCATGGACTAACTTAAGACAAAATCCTAAACTTACTACCATTTTGGTATTCACAGAAGGCACTTACTCATTTCGGTAATCACAGAAGTTAGGAGTCCTAACTTTAGGACTCCTAAATGCCTTCTGTGAATACCAAAAGTCTTAAAGTTAGGATTTGTCTCAGTTTAGGAGTAGTAAAGTTAGGACTTCTAACTTTAGGACTCCTAAACTGAAAGAAATCCTTACTTTAAGACTTTCAGTATTCACAGAAGGCATTTAGGAGTCCTAAAGTTAGGAGTCCTAACTTTACTACTCCTAAACTGAGAAAAATCCTAACTTTAAGACTTTTGATATTCACAGAAGGTATTTAGTCATCTCCTTGTGTTAGTCCTCTTTATGACACTATCTGGGAGAAATATACAAACCCCGCCAGCAGAGCCATTCACAGCCATGTGTCCAAGGAAAATGGCAGAAGTCACAAATGGGGAAGACAAGAAAATGACAACTTTCTAAAAGTGCCATTTTCAGATTTGTGATTTAAAATCTGACCTTGCCATTTACGAGCATTTTAAGCTAGGAGTTATTCACTGCCAGAACATGTAAACCTTTACCCGATCTATCCTACTATTGAAATACGATGCTCCCTGCTTTCTGGGAGGTTAGGGCCTACTTTACCGGTAGCTTAAAAGTAAGGCTCCCTTTTTTCCATTTTTACGGATTTGTACAGATAAATACAAACAGAAAGCGATGTGTTTCATGTCTCCATTTATTTTTAAAGGTGGATAAATACAGAAAATGGTGCTTCTTTAAGTGAACCTGCTGTCTTTCATGACTAATAGCCCAGCAGCTGAGCAGATGGACAGCATGGGAAATGAAAAAAACAGGATGAAATTTGTTTAAATAAATGCACTAGTCAACATACATTTGTGGTATAGTGCTAATATTTATCAGTGGATGTATTGTTTTGTAATATTTGGCAGCTTAAATAGCTAAAGCATGACATAAATCAAAGTATGAATGTGTGATGATCCGTTAAATAAACATGGCATGTACAGTTTTACAACTACATTTCTCCACAAAACACAACATAAATATGGATAAATACAGATAAAATGGCCCAAAAATAAATATGGATTAATACAGATGGAAATGTTAAAAAAAATAAACACCATAAAACCGTGAGCCCTACGTATAAGTAGTAAAGACAAATGTTTATGACTGACAAATTTTTTATTGTGTCTGGTTGAAATGGCAGTCTGAAACTGCACACCCAGGGTTCTATTTGCAATGCGGTTTAAGCAAAGCAAACTTTAAGTCAGATTTATGAAGCCAAGCAAGGCAACTTTGCTTGGCCCTGAGTGGCTCCATAAATCTGGAGTAAGACAACACAGTGCAAATTGTTGCATTGCCTTACTGTGCCCTGGAAGGCATTCCATGGGCGTTGCATGGTTGTTCACACACAACTCCCATGGTTTTCTGATGCATTTGTAGTTCCGTAGTTTGTGGGTGAGGTTCGGTGGTTCCGAACCCATTCAATAAAGGTCGTCGGAAATAGACGATTTTGGTGTCAGCAGACCTCAAATGACGAGTGTAGTGTGTACGAGTGTTTTCACATTAATCGATCAATGAGAACACTGCGTATTCGAGGATTTCGTTCGAACCTTCGGGTTCCATTTTGTGTACAGCAGCCATTTTGTGTGGTTGCCCTCACATAGGCCGATGACTGCGGCCGAACGAGTCTTTGGGACACGTACACCTTAGCTGACTTCTGAATGACCTGGCCGAACTGACTCCCTTGCCCGAGGCTGACCTCGCTGAGCCAGTTCCTTGTTAAGCAGCTGGTCAGATAAAGATCAAAGAGCAGGACATGCCAGAGTTTATGGTACACTGCACCCACCTTTCTATCTTGCTTCCAATCTGTTTCTGTTCCTTCCTTTACGACATAATTACTGATTTGGGTTGAGGGTTTTTGTGATGGGTTTGTCCGGCCTGAGTGAACAAGAATATTGGAATGTGCTTGGTCATTTCTGGTGGGCTGGACAACGGAAAGTGGGATTGTGGTCATACGTTACTTTCAAAATGTCACATTTTTATTGGTCAGTTTGTATGAACCCAATGCTAATTTGGAATGTTGCCTGAGGCTTGATTTTTGGCATAAAAGACCATGCTCCGCTGATTGAATTTGTGCAGTCTCTAGCGAACCAGCCGTGTTGTGCTTCGTAGATCTCTGTTCCTGGTTGCAGCCAATAAACTTTGGTCTTTGACGTCATCAAGAAGTATCCCGTGTCTCTGTTTACCAAGGCAGGGGAACTCGAAGGCATCGGGGGTTTTCCTGGTCCTTCAGTTGGCGCCCAACGTGGGGCGACTTCAGTGGTACCGGTCCAAGCCCGAAGATCGTGAGGAGCTTCGTGTGAAAATTCTGGAGGAAGGCCAACCACTTCATTGACCCCTGTATGTCGGCGTGGTCCGAAAGTCTTTGCTGCGAGGTTCCCCGCCTTCCGACGGCTATGAAGGACTGCTGCCCTGACTGTCGCCCTGTCTTGGAGCCTTAGACGTTTGTAGAGCGAGACGATTGACGGGTCTTCTGGTGACGCCATCGACATTTCAGTTAAGTATGAGTGGAGCGTCTCCTAGTTCTTAGTTTGTTTTTGGTATCCCTTTAGTGGATCGCTTTGATTTGGTACCTGCAGGCCCCAAAGCCAAGGGACTCGTGTATTCGCGAGATTATCGTTTTGAGATTTCCCTTGTAGTTTGAAGCTAGACTAGTGAGCAAGATGCCTGGTCTTTGCAGACTTGGAAAGATATTTGGTTGTGGTTGTTCTAAGGATTCCGGGTTAGAGGATTCGTGTCCGGTTCCTCCAATTGGAACTCCTACATATGAATTATACGTGAAGCATGGTGTGGGCCCTATTAGTTATAATGAGATTTGGGTAAAGTATACGAGAAAAGACGGTGTCCTACAGTGGCCCCGTTACGGTAGTTTTGAAACTGAGATTTTAGACAATCTCGAAGTGAAATTGTTCAAGAAGAAAGCCCGGCCAGCAATGTTTGACTATTTCCGCATATGGCGCAAAGAAGCCAAACAGAAAGAAATTAAATTAGCAAAGAAGAATAAACGAGAACAAGGTATGTCAATGGTACAAGCTGCTGTTGCGTTTAGGGATAATGAGGAAGAGCAAGAGAGCTAACAGATGCTTCGGGTGAAGAAGTTAGCGGTAGATAGATGCTACCCAGTTTTGCCGCCTAAAGAGCAGGAAGAGAAGAAAGAACTTGCGAAAGATCCTTTAATGTCACATCTATTGAGTTCGCCACCCCCTTATGCACAGAGTGCTACGGCACCACCGCCACAGGTGGCTGTGCAACCTCCGGTTGTTGTGCCACCTGTAATTCCTCCACAGCCAGCTCCTTTTCCGTTGGCTACTGTTCCTTTGGCGCAGCCTCCTCAGGGGCCTCCAACTTTGCCTCCCCCTATGTCTGCTACTCCTACGCCTGTCTATAATACTCCTTCTGTTCCGATTTTGGATTCTTCTACTATTGTTCCGTCTTCCCTTATTATTCCATCTTCTCCTTCTACTAGACAGCGAATGACTGCTGCAGTTTCTGGTTTCTTTTCTCCTTTGTTGGGACAATTGGGTATGTCTCCAGTTAATGAGCATAGACAATCACGTAGTCAGTTGCCTGGTATAGACGAGCGTAAAGTTTTGGATCACATGGCACGTAGATGAGTTACGTATACCTCCCAGTATGATCTTGAGGGTATTATGGATGTTTTCCACCAATGGCAAGCACCAAACCAACGGTATGTTTTTGAAATGATGTGTGTGTTCCTCCATGAACAATGGATTGACGAAGTAGGTAAAGCTCCTGAAGAGTTGTATCGAGTGCGTTCTGAGTTTGCGAAAGGGACTATTGTGAGTCTCCATGACATTGAGAGAGCACTTACGACGTTGTTGTCGTTCCGTAATGACACTCCTTCTGAGCGATTGTTTGAGCCTGATTCGTCAGTTAGGAGAAAAGCGCGTCAATATCTGATGCGTGAGGTTCCTCCAGTTTGGAGACCTGCGGAACCTAATGCTCAGCAACCTACTCTTGCACACTTTCAGCGAGTGTGGGTACATGTTCCTTGGAAAAGTGCTGAAGTCCTAGCACTTAAGCAGACTTTACCTGATCCGCGCAAAAATCCGGCGGGATATTATAAAGAGCTCACTCAAACTGCGGGTTCGTGCATCATGAATTTAGCAGACATAGACTTGTTGTTTGGTAATGTTGTTCCACAGCCTATCTGGAATGTGATTCGACATACGGATCATGATAATGAATTAGGTGATACATGGGTTAATATTGTTGCTGCAAATAATAGACAAGTTGGAGGTGCTAAGCCTGAAGATCTCATTACTGAACTTCCTGGTAGGATAATTAATTATATGAAGACTTTGATGCCCGAAGTGCGTGTTAATTGGGACAAGTTGTCTGCATGTAAGCAGAAGAAAGATGAGACTGTGTCCGACTTTTTCACGCGGTTTGAAGAGACTTTTGTAGATCATAGTGGTCAGGATAAGGCTACCGAGGGTGGCCAGAGATTGTTCGTTGACAAATTCGTGCATAATTTGCTTCCCGAGTTGTGCACTAAGTTGAAGGATTCCGAGAGTGCTTGGGCTGTTTCCACGTCAGCACAGATTTTAGCTACGGCCCAGTACTATGAAAATAGGCGCAAGGATGAGTTAGAGAAAGCGGATAAGAAGACTAAGGAATTGAAGACTAAAGTTCTTCTACAACAAGCTTATCCACCCCGTAATAGTAATCAGCGCGATTATCAGCAACCTCAGCAATATTCGAGAAACTCGCAGAGGAACGAGTCTTCTCAACAGCGTTTCCCGTATGGGCCTAATCAGTGTGCGTATTGCAAAGAAGAGGGCCATTACAAGAATAGTTGTCCGGTTTTGTTACAGCGTACGAATGGTGCTTCTGGTGTACAAGGTCGAGGTGCTCAACAAGCGCCTAGAGGTAGAGGTCGCGGACAGAATGTGCGTTCTTTGCCTCCACAAAACTCGATGAATAGTTTTGATCAGCAGCAAGGTTCGTCTGGTAGGACAACACAGTACTATATGGATGATTACTATGTTGAAGGTGATGAAGCAAATGGTAATGATTGTTAGGACAGCCATGGACAAAGAGAGGGAGTTGTTTCAGTTCCAGTAGATCAGAGTGGACCCTATGTTGGAGTGATTGCATCAGGTGTGTCAGAACCTTTTCTGCTAGATACTGGTGCTACAAAGAGTTCTATTATGCACTCTAAACTCCCTGGCGCACCTTTGTCTGGCTTTGACAATGTTTCTGTAGGTTTTTCTGGCGCCCCCGTTACAAATCCGATTTCTGCTCCATTGCCTCTTTCTGTTGGACCGCGTAAGTTCGAAGCACCCCTTCTTTTGACTACAGGTTGTAATGAGAATTTGTTGGGATTGGATTTTATTGATGAGATTGTATGCGACGCTGTATTGTTCTCCGTTAGGAGTACATCTTACCTTGGGTGAGAGAGTGATCTCTCCGATGTACATATCGATAGATAGTCTTCCATCTGAATTGTCTTCTTTACCAGATTCATTGTGGGCTACTGGTCCGAATGATGTGGGCCTACTGGAAATTCCCCCATATGTTGTGACTCTGAAGGCGAATGCTCAGTTACCGCGCATTCCACAGTATCGTATCTCGAGTAATGGTGAGCGTGCACTTTTAGCGATCATTTATGATCTGATCGACAGGGGTGTCATTGAGGAAACGAGAGGTAATGTGTGTAATAGTCCCGTTTTGCCTGTTCTGAAGAGAACTGATTCTTCGCAGCCTCCTGTATGTAGGTTTGTCATTGATCTTCGCAAAGTGAACAAGATTGTTGTTCCACAATTTCCTGTCGTGCCTGATATCACTGCTTTGTTGACCTTAATTTCGGCTACTGCCACATGGTTTTCGGTGATCGACTTGAAGAATGCTTTCTTCAGTATCCCGATTGCTACGGAGAGTAGGGACATCTTTGGATTCTCTTTAGGAGGACGAAGTTTCCGCTTTAAGCGCGCTCCTCAAGGCTATTGCGAGAGTCCATCGATCTATAGTCAAGCTTTGAAGACACAACTTGATCTGTTGGTTTTACCTGATGGTGCAGCCCTTATTTAGTATGTTGATGATTTGTTAGTGGCCGCTGATACTGAAGAGATTTGTAGAGAAGCCACTTTGTCGTTGTTATGCCACTTGTCTGATTTTCATCACAAAGTTTCTCTCTCCAAGTTGCAATATTGTCGACAAGAAGTAACCTACTTAGGTCACCTCTTATCGAAGGAGGGAAGGAAACTGACCCCAGAGAGAATTCAAGCTATTGCGAAAATGAGTGTGCCTACGACACAGAGAGAAGTATGTGCGTTTTGGGGTATTACGTCGTACTGTAGACAGTGGATTCCTAATTTTTCTTTGTTAGCGAAGCCTTTGATAGCTCTTACTGTTAAGGATACTCCAAATCCTATTCCTTGGACTGACGAATGTCAAAAGAGCTTTTCTGAATTACGCAATGCGTTGTGTTCGGCTCCTGTGTTGGGTACTCCCGACTACAGTAAGCCTTTCACATTGTATGTTCACGAGAGAGAGGGATGTGCATTGTCAGTCTTGACTCAGCAGTTTGGCGATAAGCAGCTTCCATGTGCTTACTTTTCATCGACCTTAGATCCGGTAGCAAGGGCGTTGCTGAGTTGCCTGAGAGCCACAGCGGCAGCGGCTGTTTCAATTTGACAGTCTGCTGGTTTGGTTATGGACAATACGTTAGTAGTAATGGTTCCACATGCAGTGGATACCTTATTGAACCGTACCAAGACACAGCATTTAACTAGTGCTCGGTTGTCGGGTTACGAGTTGACGTTGTTAGCGAGTCATGTGCACATTAAACGATGCAACACGTTGAATCCAGCCACGTTGTTGCCAATTTCAGTTGAGATAGATAGTGAAGAACAACACAATTGTTTTCAGAGAACTGAAGAAGAAATGAAAGGGAGAGTAGATTTACGAGATACTCCTCTTCCAGAGTGTGATGGTACTTTGTGGGTTGATGGTTCGTGCTTTAAGTTGCCGACTGGTGATACGACTGCGGCATATGCTGTTACGACTTTGCATACGATTGTTGAAGCTGCACGTATTCCACATAATTCAGCACAAGCAGCGGAGTTGATTGCATTAACGAGAGCATGTGTGTTGGCGAAAGGAAAACGAGTGAATGTGTATACTGACAGCCAATATGCCTTTGGCGTGGCTCATAGCTTTGGGCGTTTGTGGCGTGAACGTTGGTTTTTGACTTCGCATGGAACGAAGATCCAGCATGGGCAGTTGGTGAATGAACTTCTTGAATCTCTTACTTTGCCATTGCAAGTAGCGATTGTGAAATGCAGTGCCCTTAAGAAATTTACGGATGATGTTGGTCGCGGAAATGCGTTTGCGGATGAAGTTGCGAAAGAAACTGCGAGAAATGTGATGAGTCGAGTATTAGTTGCGGGTCCGGCGAGATGGGTTCCAGAGAAGAGTATGTGTGAAGATACGATTGAGAGTGTGAAATCCATTCAAGCTGAAGCTATAGAGAAAGAGTTGAACGAATGGAGAGAAAGTAAGGGTAGATTGGATTCGAATGGTTGTTGGACTGATTTGTCCGAGCATCAGAGATGGTTGTTGCCTGACGCGTATGTGCTTCCGGTTGTTACAATGGCTCATGGAATGGCACATATCAGCGTGAAAGGGATTTGTAAATTGTTGGCTCCAGTTTGGCAGAATGCGGGAATTCCAAAATGTGCAGAGAACTTGGTTAAGAACTGTATGGCGTGTTTGATGTATAATCCTGGTAAGGGAACTCCAACACCAGCTGGTCATTTTGCTCCTACTACGTATCCGTTCGAGGCTTTGCAGCTAAATGTTATCCACATGGAGAGATGCAATAACTTGAAATATGTTTCAGTGGTTGTTTGCTCCTTTTCTAGATGGGTAGAAGCTTATCCCCTTAAGGACAATACTGCCTTGTCCACAGCGAAAGTCCTGATCAAAGAATTTTTCCCGAGGTTTGGAATGCCGAGAATTATCTGGAGTGACAATGGGAGTGAATTTGTGGGTCAAGTCATGAAGAGAGTGTGTGTGGGACTAGGGATCCGGCAGAAGTTTCATGCTGCAAATCACCCCCAATCAGCTGGTTTAGACAAGTGCTATAATGGCACTTTGAAGTTAAAGTTAGCTAAAATCCAAGCGAGCACTGGTTTACAATGGCCAGATGCTTTGCCTTTAGCGCTTTTGTCCACAAGAATGACTGTGCATTCAAGAATGGGTTTGAGTCCATATGAGGTGGTCTTTGGCCGCCCAGCGAATATTTGGGGCGTACCAAGGCCAACCAGGTTTAGCGAAATTGAGTACCCTGTGTTGCTTGACTACTTGCGCGAACTGACAACTAAATTGCGTGTTTTACACCAACAGGTGCATGACAGCCTACCTCAAGCTTCTGAGGATCCAGGCGACGCTATTGAACCTGGAGCGTGGGTCTTTGTGAAAAATTTCCAGCGGAGCAAGAACGATCAGCCCCGCTGGACGGGACCCTATCAAGTACTCCTGTCTACACGGTCTGCAGTTCGAGTGCAAGGCAAGAAAAACTGGATCCACGGCGTACACTGTAAGTGAGCACCTTTGCCCTTACCGTACGATCAGTGGGTCCAGGAGGGACTTCCAGACTCTGAAACAGAAACTGTTCCACGATTTTTGCCATTCAGCGATGCTCGTCTGATTGGTACTAACTCTGAGAGAGAAAGTGACGATCTTTTACAAGAAGCTGTGCCTCCTTCGAATCGATTGAACACTATTGAGCCTGATTTGTTGTTTAAAGATCAAGAATTGCCTGGAAGAAGCCGCTATAATTTGCGACCGAGAGTCATGGACAAATAAAGCACAAATAAAGTTTTTATGATTTTTCTGTTTGCAGGTTAACTCTCCACCGAGGATCTACTCATTTTTGTTTTTTGAACCGCCATCCGGGTTCAGCTGTAGGGTCGCGGTGTCAAGTCTTTGGAGTGCAAGCCTGAGACACTAGGTCGAAGGTTCTGGTTGGCCTAAGGGAGTTGCCCTGGGTTGACAGAGGCATTCCTTAGCATAGAACACCCTACCATCGCGAGCAGCATATTTAGTTAGGATGGATTTCTTCGAGTTGGAGAGACCTGCAAGGACAATGGATTTTAAAAAGAAGATATGCAAACTGATGTCAAAGAAACGTTTTTTAATACTGTGTTTATTTTTGCTATTGAGCTTAATGATATTCATAATTGGTTATGTGACATTCTCTTTTAAAGTGACATTTGTTCCCACTGTGCAACCTACACCTCCACCTACTATTTCTTCTCATTCTTTTCATCCTTTGCCTGAACATGAGGTAGTTAGACAGCTGGAATTTGCCAATAATTCCTTTATTCAACTTTTGCACCAACACCAGTTAGTGATGAACACGACAAACTGTTGGATCTGTGGTCTAATGCCCCATACGACTGATAAGGGTATTCCGTACTTGGTTTTACCTTTTAGTTTGAATGGTTCGATTTGGGCTTACAGAACGATGTTTATCTTTGCCCATAGTGTCTATCCCCTATGTTCACCGAAGGACAATCCGAAGAATAGTGCTGTCGCTAGAGGCATAGTCGACATGGTTAAAGGGACTAATGCCATTGAAACTATTCCGATGGATGTGAGACAACCATATAGTGGTTGGGATATTACTGGATATGGAGTTAGTCTGAGTGTTAACCAGCGAGCGAAAAGTTCTCCACCGATTTGGATAGTGCCCCATCATGGCCGCTATTGTCTGCAGGGTAATGGCAAGAATCCGAGAGCTCAGCTAGGGAAGAGCGTTTGTACTGATACCTACATATTTACGTCCCAGTCTTACCCAGCATTTTTAGCCGCTAAGGGTACCTACTTTGTTTGCTATGACAAAGCATATACATGGTTGCCCCCTGATTTTTCGGGCTCATGTTTCGTTTCTTTCCTGTTGCCTCCCACTGTTACAGCTGTGGCAGATTACCATGAGACAAGAGTTGCTAGAGGTGTCTTTAGTCAAGAAGACACTGCAGGGCAAGAGTTGGGAGATTTATTTAAGGGTTTTCTGCCGTTCTGGGGACCGATGGCTGATAGCAGGAATATTCGCCAGTTGACGAGAGTGGTTGAGTCCACCATAGTCGAAACTGATGGTGCCCTTAGTAACTTGACTGCTGAGCTCCAGTCGGATGGGGTTATGGCACTCCAAAATAGAGTTGCCCTTGATGTCATACTAGCAGATCGAGGTGGAGTATGTAAACTGATTCAATCAAGCTGCTGCGTTTTCATTCAAGACAACGCTCCGTCAGTCTTCCAAGCCATTTCAAAGTTACATAAGGTCTCCGATTCTGTCCATTTGGACAAAGGAGATTGGTCGTTGATGGGATGGTTATGGGGATTGATATCCACCTGGGGTTGGAAGATTTTGATGGTCATTGGGATGGTCTTAGCTATCCTTTTCCTGTTCTGTCTCTGTGTACAGTGTGCTCCTGCTATTTGTGGCCTCTGTGCTACTACGTGTGCAGGAAGACCTGTCCAGAGAGAGGTACTAAGTAATAGGATGATGCTACAGCAACATATCGATGATCTGATGAATATAGATCCAGATTCAGATTGACATGGGTTTGGGTTTATTGCCTATGTAAGGGCAAAAGGAGGTTCTGTAGTTCCGTAGTTTGTGGGTGAGGTTTGGTGGTTCCGAACCCGTTCAATAAAGGTCGTCGGAAATAGACGATTTTGGTGTCAGCAAACCGCAAATGACGAGTGTAGTGTGTACGAGTGTTTTCACATTAATCGATCAATGAGAACACTGCGTATTCGAGGATTTCGTTCGAACCTTCCGGTTCCATTTTGTGTACGGCAGCCATTTTGTGTGGTTGCCCTCACATAGGCCGATGACTGCGGCCGAACGAGTCTTTGGGACACGTACACCTTAGCTGACTTCTGAATGACCTGGCCCAACTGACTCCCTTGCCCGAGGCTGACCTCGCTGAGCCAGTTCCTTGTTAAGCAGCTGGTCAGATAAAGATCAAAGAGCAGGACATGCCAGAGTTTATGGTACACTGCACCCACCATTCTATCTTGCTTCCAATTTGTTTCTGTTCCTTCCTTCAAAACATAATTACTGATTTGGGTTGAGAGTTTTTGTGATGGGTTTGTCCGGCCTGAGCGAACAAGAATATTGGAATGTGCTTGGTCATTTCTGGTGGGCTGGACAAAGGAAAGCGGGATTGTCGTCATACGTTACTTTCAAAATGTCACATTTCTATTGGTCAGTTTGTATGAACCCAATGCAAATTTGGAATGTTGCCTGAGGCTTGATTTTTGGCATAAAAGACCATGCTCCGCTCATTGAATTTGTGCAGTCTCTAGCGAACCACCCGTGTTGTGCTTCGTAGATCTCTGTTCCTGGTTGCAGCCAATAAACTTTGGTCTATGACGTCATCAAGAAGTATCCTGTGTCTCTGTTTACCAAGGCAGGAGAACTCGAAGGCATCAGGCGTTTTCCCTGACGCCGCTGGGTTCTAAAACCCGGTCCTTCACATTCCCAGATTTACCAGAACTGGTAAAACTGGGAAAGCGCTGAAAAGATATGCCTTCCCAGGAGGGGCGTGACGAGGAGAAATATCTTTATATCTCCTCATTACTTCCTCTTTCTATATATGCTGCAATCTGCAGCACACAAGAGGAATATGCCTCTAAGGGTCGTTTTTGAAAAGGAATGTGCCTCATCCTGCACAAGAACACCCCTGCATGCAACAGAGGCACCCTTACACCATGTTATGCTACCAAAAGGGCTCCGGCACAGAGGAAAATGCAGAAATTCACCCTATTGCCTTAAATAAGTGCATTCCTGCCCTTTCCCTGTCATGGAGTGCTGCGCCCCAAGGTGACTTGCTGCGCTGTATTGCATGACAATTTCATAAATAGGCCAACCAGTTTGCAATGAAAGGTCTGGGGACAGGTTTTAAAGGACAGCGGTATTGGGTGGCACAGTGAGTGCTGCAGCACAATAGTAGCCTCCATATAATGGGGATGTATACATAAAGTAGATGTACCAACTGGCTATATGCCAGGTTTTACCATGTTTACTACTGGTTATCAGGGATAAAGTTTAACTATGGCCAACAAAAATGGGTTCCACAGAAGAAGGCAAAATCTGGGGGAATGCCACTGAAAAGATAGTCATTTCTAACACTTGTCTTTTTCTGCCCATGCTATGTTTATTAAAAATGTGAGCACACTCAGCATCCACTTGCCTCCCTTGCTCCCTCGTGCTGACCCCTCCTGTATAGGTGGGTGACTATTTTAAATCGTTTTAAAGCATTTCAACTGGCTACCCTCTTTGTGTGTGCATGCACTGCATCCACTTTGAAATTATCTTTTTACACTGAAAAGAAAAAAACAGTA
Source organism: Lissotriton vulgaris (assembly GCF_964263255.1). Lineage (NCBI taxonomy): Eukaryota > Metazoa > Chordata > Amphibia > Caudata > Salamandridae > Lissotriton > Lissotriton vulgaris. The sequence continues at coordinate 655,621,861 of NC_141687.1, read as the reverse complement.
CAAGATGGCCCCCACACATGCTTCCTCTCAAGTTGCCACCCAGGAATGATTTTTCTTAAAGCAAAAGAAAAACCATCTCCTGGCAGCTGTGATGCATGTGTGCATGTGGTGGGCATCTTGGGAAGAAAAGCATTATCAAAGCCTACAGACCTATCGGCTTTGTCAGTGTAGGTTGTTATAATGATAACAGATACCCCTTACATGGTGAAGCTGAAGATTGTGATGGGTCCAGTCTGTATAAGGGTCATAATCTACAACGTATACGTTCACTAGGACAGATTGCCCAGCAACAGATTACCCTGCACTCAGGAGCAGTGTCTGCTGAGATAGGCCCTCACCAAAAATATAGACCAACATAGGGGCGCATTTATTTTTGATCGGCAACTGCTAATTATACAGATTCTTGTGACTGATTAGGTAGTTCAAATTTTTTATTTTAAATGACGGTTTCCACTCTGTTGAAACCTCTTTGGTGCGGGTCAATCAAAGGGGGACATGGCTTGGGAGTTACTTTACCCCTAGTGCTAGTCAGAATTTGGCCTTGTGCAGTGGTCAAGCTCCCCCTTGAAAATATGTTTTCTCACAACCAAAAATGTGAAATATGTTTCTTTTTGTCAAGTCTGCTTTTCTTTGCCTTTGCCTTTCCCCGCCTCTCGCTCCCACATGCCCCAGTTTCAAGGATGCTGATATGTGTTCTGTATCGTGCATACGAAAATAATCTGACCGAAATCATTTGTATCAGGTTTACGTTTCATGCGGGAATCCATGGATTGATCCTCCTTTGACTGCGGCAGAACGGAAGAAGCAGCTCTTAATCAATACTTTGTCTTCGGATATCGCCATGGTCCGGGCGTATTGCGCCATGCGCAATCCTGAAAGTAAGCAGCGCTATTTTACCATGATTGTTTGCTTTTGAGGTTCCAGAGCAGTGAAGAGGTCGCACGGCATTTATTTCCCAACTGCAATTCATTGACTAGTGACCCAGTTTAAAAAAAAGTTTAGGAATCACTATTTATCCTATGATCGTCATACCTAGATGTTCTGTGATTTAATTGCACAGACACTAGCTAAATGTGCTGCACCCTAAAGTGACCTTTAAGTCATCGACTGAACGATAGCGTGCCATCATAGTGCTGATTTGAGAATGCAAAAGATGATTTTCCAAACACAGACCTCTGTATGAAAATGAGGTCACTTGTTTCCAGGGCAACTTAATATGCTGTCGAAAGAAGCCACTGTGACTACTCAGACTAGGGGCATGCTTCAAAGATACACTTTCTCTCTGGGATAATCGAGTCTGAGGTTAAACCGGAGAGGGCTTAAACTCCAAAGATCCCCATTCTCATAGCAACTCAATCAACACAGGAATAGAAAATAGTTAATCTGGAAATGTTTCATATTTATAAAATAAGATTTCCAGCCCAACCAGTACCTCCAGACACACATATCCATAGAGTGATTCTTTTCTTTCCACCTTTTGGTTCAAAGGGATCCCCACCCAATCAGAGCCCTTGCTCAATGAGGACAACTTCCCGCAAGGATAGCAACACACCTTTGAGACTAACTTATTTTTCAAGGAAAATACATTATCGCCTCCTCCAGCTTTTCTAAATAAAGTACCTCCTCAGTCCTTCTATTGCAGCTGTGTTTTTCTGCTTGAAGTGGATATGTGCCATGCTCTCCTTGCTTTTGATAGGGTGTTTTCACCCTATTTGATTTATAGGCATTGTTGTATGATATAGTTATTGCAGGTCTGGAAATATGTGTTAAAAAAATAAGGAGTAATTGTAAGACTTTGACAATCCATTAATAAAAATGCTGTGCCATTTTATCCAGATCTTGTTTTAGAGGTGTGTGGTGACATTGTTGCTGGAGCTAAGTTGATTGTCAATCAACGTGTCGCAGTTTACGAAGAACCAGAATTGTTAACATCAGAGGGAATAAGTGAAATAGATGAAAGTTATGGGAACGACGACATTACAAATGGAAATTTTTTGTAAGTATTGAAAAAAGTCACATTGCATCTGTAGACTAATGAGATACATTTTTGCCGTCTTAGTAAAGAAACTACATTATCGTAGTAAAGTAATAATGGTACATTCCAAAAGTTGAAAATCAGTGGTGTCGCTTGTAAAAACACACTTTTTGTTGAATCTCCTTTACATTTAAGAGTAAATCGCGAGCATAACAATACCTAAGTGTAATAATGCATGTGCTGGGTGGGCTCAGGTGTTACGTGTGCCCTAATTACTGCTGAACTAACAGAAATGACAATTACTTTTCATTACTCTTCTTCTTTCTTCCTTATCAGGTGAGGGTGAGCCCTAACACGAGACTGGAATTTCTACTGCCCGCATCAACATTTGTATTTTTATTTTTAGAAACTCTTAATTTTACACCTGGCATAGATATTTTTCTGTGTTACTGCCCGTGGCTCTACTCCTTTACCACCATTAAATCCTGCTGCTGGTATTTCCAGGAAAGCCTGGAAATACTTAGGTCTGTGTGGCAGTGCACAGCGTAATGGAAGATAAGGATCTCTGGGCTGTGACAAGGAAGAATTGGGGGCATATTTACAAGCCTCTAACGCCACTGGAGTGTCAAGTTTTCTGATGCTCTGGTGGCAGTACATAAGGCTTTGAGTGGGCTGGGTCTCACCAGTGCTGAGCACCGGCTGTTTTTTAACCCCTTCGATGCGGGTGACAAAGCCAGCTCGTCATGGGCGTTACCTGCGCTGCGCGCATGACGAGCTGGCTTTGTCACGTAACGCGGGATTTTTGAAATTCCAGCGCGCAGCGGGAAAACCCGCTAGTGCGCATGCGGTTAAAAGGCGACTCGAAACGGGTCTCTATCAGGCGCTGTTTTGTGCCACAGCACAGGAGGTCCGTTTTTTCCTGGACTGCAGTGACAACAGGCACATCGATATGCACGTGCTCACACTGCTCACTTCTCACTAGTGAAGGTTACGGTATAACGTCATGCCAGGTGAGCATTGTAGGGTAAGGGAAATCCTTTAAAGAGAGTCATTTTCTCTCTGGATTTCTCTTCTCTTTTTGAAACTCAGGATCAGCAACATTATTGTGGTGTCAACAGGGCTTTAAGTCGAAGCTTTTCCAATATTATATACAAGCCATAGTTGCTGCTTATTTATCTTATGCAACTAACAACCATTGACTAAGCCAATAGTCGTGACTTGTTGTAGGTATGATGTTACTTGTTATGTCATATATATGTATGCAATGACAGAAACAGCAGAATACAAGTCAGGTGGCACACTATTAAGTATGGACGAATTTTGAGGGTCTGCGGTCCGCAAATTCACACGAAATTGGAAAAAAATCCGCGAGTTCGCAGAAAAATCAGCGAACTCGCGGATTTGCAGAAATATATACTGGAGTACTTTCTATTGGCTAATCAGTAAGTGCTAGCTCGTTGGGTAAATGTATAGTGCTTTTCCTACACTACAGCTGCATAAAGTGCAATAAGAGTTGTCTCCAGTGACCATGTGTGTGTTACTATGCCATTGCGCCGAAGGGCGCAGGGGTCCCTTGAGTGAGCTGTCCATCATAGTGGGTAAATGGCGGGAAAATGGGGCACACCGCTAATGTGTGGGCAGGGCTAAACGGGCGGGGTTCTATGCGAGTTCACATGCCTCTTGTATGTATAAAAAGTCAGAGAGCGAGCAGAGCAGCAGATGAGGAGAAAGAAGCCCCTGGTCACAGGAACTGCACGGGGACTGCGCTCGTGAAAGTGAAGGATGCAAAGGTCTCCATCCAGCATCACAGCTAATTTTCAATGGTAGATATGGAGAGAAAGCACACCTGCCCAGCCTCGACAAAGCTCTCAATTGTTTTTGGGCTGATGAATGCGTTACTGAATTTGAGCTTCAACCCGGGCACCTGCTTTATTTATATCTGTAAGTGCTTCCTGTTGAGGTTTAATTTTTGTGACAGGATCATCGTGCCAAATGAACCCTGCCCTTCATGTTTATCCAAGAAGACGGGGCTACTAAAAAAAATCCGCAACGCCGCGAGCGGAACAGATTTTTTGCCCATACTTACACACTATGATAATCACACATTATTAGCTTATGTGTTTTTAAGCCACGCCCTTAATTACATTGACCAAGCTCCTTTGAGAGACCCTCCCAGTTTTTTCATCCCACTTATAGCCCTGGCTTTACACCATTCCCCCATATTTACAAGATACGGCTAAGCCACTTATTGTGGCTTAACACCACCTTGTAAATATGTTGCTTTCTACAGCAGTCCGCTGCGGCAAAAGGGCAGGAAATGGTTGGTGCTGTGGTTATTCCACTGCAACACCCATTGCTTTTTGATGGTGCCCCAGATTTATAAGGCTGGGGCAGCACCAAAAATGAAGGCCAGATAATGCCTGATCTTAGAATGGCTGTGTGAGGAGAAATTATTGATTTCTTCTCGTTTTTTGCTTTTTCTATGAGCGCTGCGTTCTGCAGCACACATAGAGAGAATAAATCACCATTATTGATTGTTTATGTTCAGGAAAGTGTACGTTCCTGCACATAAACAATCAGCCCTGCAGTGCACGCACCCTTGCAACATGGACAAGGGTGCCTGCACTGGTGCTAGGCAGCTTTTTTTAGTGCCAGCGCTAGGGGTAACGCAGTGGTGCGCCATATTTGTGAAAATACGGGATATCCCTGTGTTTTAAAAAAGTCAAAGTGCAGCGTTGTCAAATTTGGAGTAACACCGCACTCCAACATTTTTTAGTAAATATGCCACTTAGGGCCAGATGTAGGTTAATTATATTTACCGATTCTAACATACTGTATTTTACCAATTCGGTATTTTAGAATCGGTAAATGCTATGTAGCAAATAAATCGGTAAAAATTACCGAATTGGTAAGATTTGGTATTTACCGAATCGGTATTTACCGATTTGGTAATTGCCATTCATTCCTATGGGCCTTGAGGCCCATAGGAATGAATGGCAATTACTGAATCGGTAAATACCGATTCGGGAAAATGGGAGACACATTCCTGGGTGCCAGGGTGTCACTTTGAATCATGCTTGTGTGCAGATGTGGCACACATATATGCCCTAAGGGCATGTATTTCTGCCACATGGCACAGTTGAAAATGCACAGATTTGCATTTTCAAAGGTATTCCTTATTTACCACCAATTTATAGTTGGTGGTAAATAACGAATCCTAAAATTAGAAAAGGGCTCATTTGAGTGCTCTCTACATTGCAAATTCTGTAATTTACCGATTCAGTATTTTAAGGAATCGGCAATTTACCAATTCCTTAAAATACCGAATCGGTAAATTACCGAATTTGCAATTTAGGCCACCTACATCCCAAATGCCCAATACCGGTCGGTAACGGCCGAAATTCGGCCGTTACCGACTGGTATTGTCCATCTACATCTGGCCCTAGGTCTCAGAGTGATGAAGATGAGTGGTAAGTAATCATGGTATTTTAACCTCATCCTCCCTTCATTTTCACAGTTCCTACTGTATGAGGATGCTTCAGGCACAAAAACAGGCCTCATTTACCCCAAAAAATTATGCAGGTCCGCAAGCCATTATGCTGCACCAAGAGGCTTCATTTTAACAACAATACAATGCATCCATGTGCATTCCCCTGTGCTGCCGCACAACTGCTTGCCATGCACCAGCGCACACACCCTTGCGTCATGCTGCAACGGTGCCTGTATTGTGGGGATGATTGTTTTTCATAAAAAAAGTGATGCGTGCGCGGCCCAAAGTCTGCAGACAGCCAAGTTAAAGGATCCCAACAACACTGCAACTGCAAAAAGTTGTAGTGCACAAAACAATGTCATTCATTCACTGTGACTGCAAGTAAAATGTCATCAGAGAGCTGCAGAACAAGCAAGTATACATAAAAAAATTTAATGTCATAGAAATATATGTGGGATAGTGCAAACTACATCCCTGCAGTCTCTGGAGGCTGCCATACATAAGCTTCATTCTAGGATAGAGCCTCCCTGTAGGTGAGTGGCTAAGACACCCAAGGGCACCTCTTGACCCACAACTATTCTAGGATAGAGCCTCCCTGTAGGTGAGTGGCTAAGACACCCAAGGGCACCTCTTGACCCACAACAATACAGGCGATGGAGAGGGACAACTTGACCCAACTGCTGAGAGTCTCAATGGAAGGCTTCCTATTCTTCCTACCACCAAAAGGTAACCATCAATAACTGGCAGAAGTGAAAGGAAAATGGTCAGGTCAATGAAATCAGCAAACACTGCCATACATTCAAAATATGTCTGACAACCTCCTTAGGAGAAGAGATTCTGAGAATAAAAGAACTTCAGAACAGTTGCTTCAAGCACAACTGGGAAAAAAATTGTCAACAAAAGCTAGTCCTGACAACAACAACACCTGATCCAGTAGGAGCTTGAGGAAAGGATAATCAAAAAACGTAGCCAAAACAATGGCCAACACAAAAACCCTCCTTGGTGGATAAAAAAAGCACACAGCTGGAAAGTGTCTTGATGAAAAAAGCAGCTACAAATAAGTCATACCAAAGAGCCATTGGCAGGGACACCAATCAACCATTGGCCAAAAACGGAGTAGACAGGCACTAAAGGAACCTCAATAGATGTCTCAGAACAAGGAAAAGATTCCAATAGACAAAGTACTAAGGACTGCCAGTCTGCAATGCACAAAACGACAAAGCAGACTGCGCACCAAGAATTCAAAGGGAAAATCGTAAACCCAGATCACTAAAGGCAGAATTGTATCCTGGGGTCACAGAAGTTGGGTCTTGTGGCTTAGTGGACTAATGCAACCACTGTAGGGGGCTGTTTTGACTTCATGGTCATAAAGGTTCAAATCCTGGTGTGTCCACTCAGCCTTCCATACTTCTGAGGTCGATAACATGAGTACCATTGAGTTGGCTAACAATAAACATCTGCCATTCAGCAACAATATACCCTAGGATGAACGTGTGCTTTGCAGATACACGTTATGTTAAGTCAACTACCAGCCATTCCTGTGAGGTACCACTAAAGTCTACACCAAGAAACCAACCCGAGGTGATAGATTTCAGTTTTGTTGGACACAGGAAGCTAATGCACTGGAACAGCCTAGTTGCTGGGGAGGTGATTGTGTAACCACCAGACTGTCAGACAAAGATGAATCACGGTAGAGGGAGAAAGATTCAGCCACAGATGATGACGAGGAACCTGCAAGTGGAGGCAGCAGGGGGAGAACATACAGAGCAAAGGGGTACCATTGTACATGAGGCTAGAAGGGGATCAAAAACAGGACCTGTACCATATTGATCGGATTCTTCTCTAGCACCGTGAGGGTAAAGGGAATCATATGGAAATTGTACAAGTGGCCCAAAAGCTGCTGTAAAGGCGTTCTTTCATACCTGAGGAACTGGGCACAAAACCCTTGTGCAATAATGGAGAGCTCACCTTCCTGAGTGGCATGTAGGCAGCATGAGGAGAAAGCAAGATACATAACTCATGCCCAAAAAAGAAGCTTATGCCAAGTTAGAAAGGGCTTCATACCATACCAAAATTGAGCAACATATTCCAGACCCATAAAGCTGAACAGCGATCATGAGACAACAGATGCACACAATCCATTAACATAACACATATGAACCACTGTCAAAGTACTCTAATCAACCCCCAAAAAAGAGAGGTAGCTATGACGGATAAAAAAGCACCCATCTGTGACAGATCTTGATGAAACATTGAATCATAGGTAGACCAAGATAGCAAATACATAAATCCCACCAGACCTCCACTGGCATGGACATCAATCAGGCTTTATAATAATGCTCTCTCATAATGTAGCCCAAGGACAACAAGAACGATGCACCGAAGAACACCAGACTTTGTGGCCGAAGGCCAACAGGCAATGGGAGGGACAACATCTGCTGAGTGAATCAACCCCAGGCAAGATCTGGATGGACAAACCTGGGCTCAAGGATGCATAAACATGCACTAGAGTGACTGCCACAAAAGACAGATACCAGAGAACCACTCACAGAATAAATGACCTATGCCATAAACAACAAGACAAGACTCAAAGCAGTATTTAAAGATAGAACATATAGACATAAAAGGATATCAAGGATATGAAAGAAGGCACCAGGCTCCACTGGGCTTGAATCTAGGAATGACACCCGGGATATAACCCAAGTGAACAAGAGGATGAACATGCGAACAAGCAGAAGGTGAAACACCAACCCCCCTCAAAGCAGTGAAGTAGGCCAAAAGCAGGTACTACAGCAGCTACACACATTGAAATGCACCAGAAAGCCAGTATAAAATCATAGGAGCGAGCAGGGACAGAAACCTATAGCTTTATAGTAATGACAAGGAAACAGGCATACCACACCACCACAGTGCATGTGCAACTACCAGTTCAGGCGAGGGAACCAGCCTGGAGAAAATCACAGCAAAGAAACCCCTCTGTAAACCATGTGTCTGAAAACCTAGGTAACAATGCCAGAAAAAAAGGCAAGGAACTAAAAATGGACAACCACAAAACATGAATTGTAGTCAGGAGAACAGCAGCAGCAGAAAATGAAATTTCAACAAACAGAATAACTGTGTTCAGGCAGCCGCCGCAACAGTCCAATTAATTAAGAGTGGCTAAGCATGGATAGGATTGCAATGAGCCAGTACAATAGACTCCATAAAATTGGACAGTCCCCAGGGCACTGCAACAGAAGACAGCCAAAAGCACCAAACCTACAGAGCCATGGAGCAGAATGAACTGAAATCATTCAACAAACACCTGGAAGTTAGCCCCTTTAATGGAACTGTTGTACAGGCCACAAAATCAGCACACAGCCCCCAATCTTTCAGCCATGAGCCTCCCCAACCACCAACTAGGGGTGGGAGGATCTAGCAGAGTTTCAATCTGCTGAAGTCCTCAGAGTTCATCTTTAGTGGTATGAGCATGTTCTTTACTTCAAAATCAGTGTGAACGGCACCATACGACACTCCATAGGGTGCTACTTCTTTGCTGGCACTCTAGTAGATTTTCTACTTGAGTGGCAGCTTTCTCATTATGAACAGTGTTGACTGCCTGTGACTGCCCGCGTAAAAATAATCTCACCGGGTGCCATCCTAGTATCCGAAAATCGTGCTAGGGGTCGTCAATTCTCACTTGCGCTCACCAACTTAAGGTTGGCGAGCCGCATTTGAGTAAAAAACCCACGATGCAGCGGTTGGCTGATGTTTGCCAGAACTCTGTGTTACAAGCTTAAGAAGAAGTGGGCAAAACTTTGCAAACTCCACTGGTAGAGTGGGATTTTTCACCCACCTGTACCCCTGGCCACAGCCACACCAGGACAGGTAACAGAAAAAAGCAGAGACAGCGTGCAAACCAAACAGGTAGCATAAAAGGTGCAAAGCCAGCTGAAGTCCAAAGGAGGAAGTTGCTGGGAAGGCTCAACCAAGGATTAACCACAGCAATCCAACCAGAAACATGGTATGAAAACAGGCCCCTGGTAATCAAGTTGAATACTTGAATACTTGAACCTTGCATGCAAGAGAACCCAGTTGGATCCCTCTGTCCATACTCTCAGGGCCAACTGAGTTAACCCAGGGGGAATTCTTCTCCTCACCTTTGGATCCCATCTGTCCAGCACCTAACCCTACTTTGCTCACAGATGCATCCTAGTGGGCCACCAGTACCACCATGGTCAACACAGTGGTGTGGCCCATTTCACCCTCAGGGTGTGACTACTGTTCCCCACCCAAGGGCAACTCTGTCCACAAAGAGAACAACCCACAGTGACCTCTGACATCTGTCAGTGACAAGAGCCAGGCCTCAGGCCATCCACGGCTGTCTACCCTCTGTGGTTTCCCAGAGTGGAGGGTTGTAGCCCCAGGTGACTGGCACCCTTTGTCCACTCTGCCTCCTACCAGTTCAGGGGTGGTATCATGAGACTGGTCTGCCAACCCAGGGCATGTACCCTTAGGCAAGACAGTAGACAGGGGTGGGCTCTCCCTCACCCTGCCCCCCTCCTGGAGCCCTGAACCCTGCTTGTGGGAGTGGTACCCCTGAATCCCGAACCTTCAGGGTGCTTGTGGCAAACGTCCTTCTCAATTCTCCCACTGGTTCAGGGGTGTTATCTTGCAACTGGTTCCCCAACCGTGGGTCTTTAGGCTGAGCATGTGCCTGGCAAGCCAGGACTTCCAGGACAGTACTCCTACCCCCCAAGACATGCACATTCTTCATGTGTTGCATGATAGTCTGCCTGGCACTGCTCTCCTAACCCCTTCCACCTGGCATAGAATGAAGACCCTCAGACAAGAAGTGGTGTCACCAGGGTTATTCCTGGGGGCACTGACTGCAGAGCTGGCCCATGACCCTCAGGTTCTCCCACCGAGGACTGCCTCCCACTCTCACCCCTCCATCTGGCCTTCTGCCCCCTCCACTCTGGAGTGAAACTGAGAGATACCAAAACTGGTAGGACTCCTGTGACAGCTGCCTCCCACTGCAAGCTCTCCTGTCACTATGGGCTCCCCCTCAATGGATGGTCTCCCAGTTCAGACTTTGGGCAACCTGGGCCTCTGCACACCACCACCTCTCCTCCTACCCTGAGAAGGTACATGGCACCCTCTACCCATCCCACTGCATGGGGACCTTTCTTGGCTACTGCAAATCCCCCCTATCTCCCTCTATTGGGGTAAACCTGAGGCACTCCCTTAAGGATTATTCCCAAATGCCTTCCCAAATCCTCTGGTATCCACCAAGAGGTCTGCCTCCAGTGAAATCTTCCTGGGGTCAGAGAACCCACAGTTTACCAGGTGTTGGCATAGCTCTGTAAAACTGTAACTGAACAGTTGCTTTCCAGGAATTAAATTGACCAGCCTCTCATATGTGTTCACCATACTAGCCTCCACCCAACCATCAAATACCTTGAAAAAGCACCCCACATCATCTCCCATCTGCTGAGACATTATCAGACTTCCCCCACATACTCAACCTACCCTCCTCTGGGGTGACCGGATGCTCCTCTACCAGGGCTTCCTCTGTGGGGGGCATCCCTCTCCCTATAATTCCCTTCTAGAGCAGTAAACTGTTTTACCCACCACCAGGAGTATGACTTCTCCTCAGGGACCCTGTGCACCTCTGGCATTACCTCATATTCCTGAACACACTGGCTGGTTTATGTCACCCCCTTCCTTGAAGTTCTAAATCAAGGTGCAACTAACGGCACCAGAGCATTACTTTTTCTGACGCCCCGGTGGCGTAGCTCCATACCCCATATTTACATGGTGTCATTAAGACACTTAATGTGGCTTAATGCCACCTCGTAAATATGCCTCCTTTCTGGAGCAGTCCACTGCAGCAAAGAGGTGGGTAATCGTGGTTGCAGTTATTTTTCACCTGTTCTCCAGCTCCTCTGCAGACAGGAGTAGAAACACTGCTGCCAACCCTGGAGGGGGTTCTTCCACCATCAGGCTGAGCCCAACCCCGCAGGCGATGCTGGCTCCTCCAGCCATCCAAGATCCGTATTCCGTTCCTTTTATTGCACGACATCATTCTCATCCTCTGGGTGCTCACCTGCCTCCCTGGTTGACAACCAGGCCCTCAGTGCCTTTTGTAGCTCTTCCTTTCCTATTAGGCCTTTAAATGAACACTTGAACTTCCTGCAGAAATGTTTGAGCTGTAGCAACGTATAGATCTCCAATCTCTCCTGCTCAAACACTAAGTCTGCAAGTAACTCTGATGACTCTCCAGACTGAGACATGAGTGTGTCAAAGAAATCCGAAGAGTTCCAAAAACAGAAACACAGAAAGAGAAAAAAAAGTTGTATGCTGGTACGTAATGGTCTGCGATATGGAAGTAGTGTACACCAATAACTGTATGCAATGGATGTAATGAAGAAACACAAATCCTATCATCATTGCTGACCACCAATGTTAGAAATGAGGTCTCTAGTTGGCAGTGGTTTGTACCCTGTACACCAGGGACCCTCCCTCTCGTTAAGGTAAGGGAGCCACACAGCTAAGATAACCCTTGCTCACCTCCTTGGTAACTTGGCATGAGCAATCAAGCTTATCTCAGAGGCAATTTGTAAAGTATTTGTATACACACAACACCCACACACAGACACACACACCCACACACACACACACACACACACAGTAACCCAGTAAAAGAAGTCAAAACCAGTTTAGAAATATAGCCTATATTTATCTGAGTAAACAAGACCAAGACGACAGAAATCCAACATACACAAGTCAAATTATCACTTTTAAAAGATTAGGCAAGTTAGTCCATAGAAATCAATGTATGTGTTTTAGGACAAAGTAGCTTAGAAGTGTCAAAATTCAAATGTGGTGCAAGGCACAGGAGAGGTGAGGTACCTTACAACACAGAGGAGGTGATGCGTTGGTTCCTTACTGGCAGGAGAGGTGATGCATAATTTCCCTACTCCTAGGCAGGGGAGGTGATGTGTCTGTTCCTTACTGGCAAGGGAGGTGATGCGTCGGCTCCTTACTGGCCGGAGAGGTGATGTGTCGGCTTCCGGACACATGGTCTTGTTTCCATACTGTGGTGTGGTATCGATGAAGAATCAGTGTTGAGGGATGATGCATCAAAAATCCAAACATGCTGCATCGATGTGAAAGCGGCGATGCAGGCGCTGCGTCGATTTCACAGACACGAAACAGGCACTGCGTCGGAGTCAGAGCGCGGGTCACGGATGTTAGTGACACATTGCTCAGGACTCGCGCTGCTGTGATTCTTGAACTGTGCTGTGATTACAAGCTGGGACTTGCAGTGAAAGCTGTCTTCGATGCTTCAAGCAGGAACCATGCTTTGGTGGTGCAGGTAGTGACAATGCATTTATCTTTTTCAGGGATGCATTGGGAAAACAGGCACTTGAAATCTATGCATGGGTTTTCTCCTTAAGATCACTAGGTTACACTTTCAAGGGCCCAGGAACTGGATTTGGCACCACTTGGCAAGACAGGGCTCTCAGCAGAAGAGCCCAGGCACTGGCAGGTGAATTATTTCATGGCCCTGTGACTTCTCAACAGGAGGCAAGTACACACAAGCCCTTGGAGAACCTTGGAAGTAAGATGTAGAAAGCGAAGTCCAGTCCTTTCACTCTCAGGACAGAAGCAGCAAGCAGCAGGCTAGCACAACAAAGCTACAGGCAGAGGGGCAGTCCCTCCTACAGCATCGTGCTCTTCTTCCTTGTAGAATATCCTCAGTCCAGAAGTGTTCTGATTTTTAGGGTATCAGAGGTCCAATAGTTATGATCCTTTCTGCCTTCGAAGTAGGCAAACTTCAAAAGGAAAATCGTTGTAGTGCACTGGACCCTTCCTTTTCCTGACTTGGCTTCAGACACACTACAGGGGGTTGAGACAGCTTTGTTTGAGGACAAGCACAGCCCTAGTCAGAAGTCAGTGACAACTCCTCCCACCACTCTAGCTCACGAAGACTCATCAGGCTGGTGATGGGACATCAGAATATACAAGGCACACCTCAGCTCCTTTTTGGGACTGTCTACAGTGAATGCACAAGAGCCCGACTGTCAGCCAGCCCTGGCATGTATTCTACAGACAGGCAGAGGCAAAGAATGGTTAAGCAAGAAAATGCCCACTTTCTAAAAGTGTAACAAAAAAGTACCTAGCTGTCCCATTTAGGGTGCTGTATTGGTTTCAACAGACTAAGGACTATCCTAATTCGAATAGTCTTTAAGTATTTATTTACTCATCTTTTTAAGACTTTTTTTGCAAGTTCATTTCATTACTGGAGCATGTAATTACATAAGACACACCACCTTCACCATTTCTTTACACATATATACAAAATGTACAAAACATGCAGTTTACTCAAACAATATTTACAAAAAACAACTTAAACAAAATTACATTCAGGTTAAATCCAGTCAATATTCAAAGCAACAGCCATGTGAGTGATTATTCCTAACAACTACTCATCTCAACCGTGAGGGCTGTTGCCTACTGGGTACACATTTGTGGCCTGCTGAGGCAAGGCCTTTTGTATAACTTGCTCCCAATAATAAAGAAATGTTCAATTCTTATTCTATCACAGTAGAAGTTAACACCAACACGTTTCGAGCCCCAGCTCAGTTATGGGGTTCTACTTAGGGCCTTAGGAACTGGATAAACTCTAGAATGAAAAATCCAGAAGGAACTACTCTGCTCTCCAATCATGGATAAAACGACAATTACTGTGATTAATTCTAAAGTGTCTGATCGGTCATGCAAGCCATGGTGGTCCCGCTATTTTCTTTGGCTTCTAACTGAGCTATGGGACATGGAACCGGGATGACTTGGATTACTGAAATTGATCTATAAACAAACACAGCATAATTACTGAATTGTAGGCACATTTCGGAACAAGTTCGTCCACCCGAGGCGGGGAGAAAGTATCCCTTATTTTTAAAATGGGGATTTTTTTCTTCTCCTTCATGTTGATTAATTATATGGAAGAACAACTTACTTTTGCAAGCTTTTCCAACGCGCTCGTGTACACAGGCTAATCAGTTGTGATGTTGCAATGTTCTTGTGTCAGTTTAAAGCTGAACCCGGGGACATGTGCTGGGATCCATGGCATTCGAGAATTACTGAAACAAAACATTACGCGCTGTAATAGCTACAAAGTATCCATAATGATCAAATCCCTTTCACTTCTGTATTCACGGCGTTAAACTCACTTCTTTCCTTGCGTGCCTTAGTGAATCATTCTGCTTGTTTCTTCCTGGCTGGATGGGCGCCTAAGTTTTGGTTTAGCTGCCTTTTGTAACTTCCTTCCTCACTGCAATGACTTCTGGTATTTGTAGGCTCTTGGTTTTTTGGTTGTTGGTTTTGTTGGAATATGAGCTGTGACCTTAGCTCACATGAAGAGAACTCGTTCCTGGTAACTTTCATTTCAGAGGCTGCAATCATCATTATCAGTTATTGCAGTTGTTACTTGGACCTGCATGCTCCACAGTGGTGGCTTATGGACCTTCAAGGCCTCAACTCCTTCATGTTGCAGTTCTGCTAATGATAATGGCCGCCAGCAGGGTGGTGCCTTTCTCAGAGTGATAGTCTTTGGCCAGCACATCATCCAGTTTGGCTGAGCTGTGGTACAAATATGTCTTTGAAGTGAGAAATTCTGATTAGGTTTTACCAATTTCAGACATTTCGTCCAGCCCATGTATTGTACTATTGAACTTAAGGATAAAATATACCTCTTTCCTCAGCAAGTCTGCTTCAATGTCACCACCCCTTGGGTTAGGTTTAGTGACCCACAATACAATCCATTTGAAGTCTCTTTCACTATGGTTCATTTTAGTGAAATGATTCACCATAGGAGCAGTAGTGACCGTATTTGTTATCCTGGATCGATGTTGCACAAGTCTCGGTGAACTTCTAGGTTAGTCTTCCCTATGTACAATTTTGGACAAGGGCATATGACTGCATACATTACATTCTTAGTTTTGCAGTTTGAGAACTCTCTCTTTGTCCATCTGCTGTTCCGGTGCAATAAATCGGTTCCCTCATTAGGTGCTTCACACATGGAACAATTGCCACACTTATGACGCCCCACTATAGGTTTGAGATTCCAGTGTAAAATGAGGTCTTTTTACTTTGTTGTGGGGAGAACACCCACCCTCACAATCGGTTGGCCTATGCTGGGAGACCCCAAACTCCAAATCTCTGCTCCCAATGGGAAATTACACTTAAAAGATATTTCAAGGCAATCCCCATATTACCCTATGAGAGAGATAGTCCTTGCAATAGTGAAAAACGAAATTAACAGTATTTCATTATTAGGACATGTAAAACACACCAGTACATGTCCTACCTTTTAAATAAACTGCAGGCTGCCTTGGGCCTACCTTAGGTGTGACATATGTAGTAAAGGGAAAGGTTTGGGCATGGCAAGTGGGTGCCAGTTTGAAACAGCAGTGTAAAACTCCTCACACAGACACTGCAGTGGCAGGTCTGAGACATATTTGTAGGCTACCCATGTGGGTGGCACAATCAGTGCTGCAGGCCCGCTAGTAGCATTTGATTTACAGGCCCTGGGCACTCCTCGTGCACTTTCCTAGGGACCTACTAGCAAATCTAGTATTCCAATCATGGATAACCCAGTCACCAATACAATTTAGACAGAAAGCATATGTACTTTAGCACTGGTTAAAAGTGGTAAAATGCCCAGCGTCCTAAAGCCAAAAAAACTAGGTCTGAACAAATAGGAGGAAGAAGGCAACATTTTGGGAATAACCCTGCAAAAAAGGCCAGGTGCACCAGATGCTCTTGGAGAATAACAAGAATTCTTTCTTGGCTAGGTTGAGTTTCAAGTCGGGGTTGGGGATCCATGTCTGCATTTGAGGCATTGGATGTTTGAAGCAGAGAAGAAGTTCAAAAGCTTTTTGTATTATTGGCATATGTGAATTCTGACGATGTTATCTGTGAGTAGAGCCACAAGAGCATCCATGAAAGGTTGAAGATTACAGGACACAGCATGGCGCCCTGTGGTATAGGTTATAGGGATATATTGTTACCTGGAGGTGCCCCTGTGAACAAACTAATGTTGCTGTGAAAGGTAGGAATCTCCCTTTTGGGGTTACAAGGTGAGTATGAGGGCGGGATGGTTGACTGTGTTGGAGGCAGTAATATCAAGAGGCAGGAGTCATCTTCATCTGAAGTCAAAAGGGCATCAACTACGATGTGTACGGTAGCATTCTCCATGCTGAAGTGTGATCTAAAGCCGGACTGGCAGCCATGATAGAGATGGTTTGCAAGGATGTGAAATTATCAATGATCTTGCTGATGAATGGTAGTTGAGCGATAGGCCGGTAGTTGGTGAGTTCATCCGGGTTTATTGTAGGTTTCTTTAGGTGATTAATTCAGGGGATCAGGGACAGGCTATTTTATATAAACATGGCCCACTGTGGTACTCTTTGAAGTCATTCAAATCCTTTATTCGATCTTACGCATAAGATCATAAAAGTATTTACAGTCACAATTTAAGAAAATATATAGATAAAAATAGCATAAGTCCTGACACTTAAAAATCTGCTAACATCCAATTTGGTTAAAATCCATTTCATCTATATACATATACAAATACAATAAGAGTTTGAAAACCAGTCCTAAATCGTCTTATGAGCCAACCTGCTTCCTCTTTTTCAAACATGCCCATAAAAACGATGCTAGTGGGACACACACAAAATAATTCTGCAAGGATTTGAGATAAAATGATGCTACGCGACACAATTTTCACTTGTAACGCTTACAAATCGGTACAATAAAATTATATTTTTCCTGGCGGTAAAGAACACAAAAGAATAAAAGATGAAGATCATTTTGTGGGGATAACTTGTCACATGGACACAGGGAAAGATCAGAATGTTAATATTTCTTCCCTGGATATCCTACCATCAGTGGTATCAAATTTAGGGAAAATCTTAATAAAATATATTTGTGATGTGGCAATGTAACATCAGCCAAACAAAAGTAACTTCCCTCCTCTAGCACCGGGGTTATTTCATACAGACGAGCTGACTGTGTGTGGAAATTTTTTTTTCTTCTTAAATATTCGTCTCTCTGAGTGAATATCTCAATTACTTTCCGCTTTGTAATGGAGTTACAGGTGGATGGATCTTTAAAAAGGCTACTTAGACCAATTGCAGTTAGTTCTGACATCCACCTAATCCTACTGAAGTTGTCTGATTTTAAAATAGTGGTTATTACATTTTGGGTAAGGGGAACTGTGTTCCTACGCCATATAGAATGCCACAACAGGAGTGGTGCCATTTTGATAGAATCCATAATGTATGTTAGAGTCAGTTCCATTTGAAGCACATAATTCGAGTATGACTGGGGTAGGGAAGTAAAAGAATTAAAAAATGTGTTCTCACTGGATTGCAGAGAATCACTGGGAGCCATCCCCAATACTGCTGCCCCATACACCGCTGCCGCCTTGTTTTTGCATGATAAATTTGTGTTATAGGTATTAGAGGTTTGGCTCCCAATCTTTTAGAAAATGTTTTCAGTGCCACTAGACTTCTTTGCATACCCATTGCTCTGCCCTCTAACAATTTGGACCATGATTGTTTTTTATCAAAGAGAACACCTAAATAGGGAAACGAGTCCACCACCTCAATTTTACCAGAGTCCATGAAGAAATATGGTGGTCTTTCTCGTTTCCCTACCCCCGCAATAATTATAAAGGATTTGGTCTCATTGACCTTTAAATCTAGTGAATTCATAAAAACCGCATAGGCCGATATAAGATGCTGGAGCCCCATCCCAGTTCAGGCCATCAGAACGGTGTCATCAGCATATGCCAAGATCGGTAACCGCTGATGGTTGGAGAGCATGGGAACATCCAAGGCTGCGCCCTCAAGATGTTTTCCAATGCGTTAGTATAGCTGGAAAATAAAAATGGTGCCAGGTGCAGCGTTGTCTTACCCCTCTTAAGATCCCCATTCTTTCGGGTAGCGGACTGACGAGGAGGCGTCAGAGAACAGCTGTCTGATGAAGTCGACGAATGTCTGATCGATTCCATCTCCTCCATGATCTGCCAGAGTCTAGGGTGGGACATGCCGTCAAAAGCTGCCAAGAGGTCCATGAAGACAAGATAGATCTTCCCACCCTTGTCTCTAATGTATCTATCCATGATGAATGAGAGGTTCAGGCATTGGTCTATTGTGCCCCTACCCTCCTGGAAGCCATATTGGGACACCGTTAAAATATTCTTACTCCTCACCCAAGCCTCCAATTTTGTCAGAAGAAGGCGGCCCATGAGTTTGGCCGTCGTATCAATTAACGAAATTGGGCAGTCATTTTTAGTATTACTTTCATCTCCCCTTTTGTAGACTGGGACGATTATGCTAGTTTTTCAAGACACGGGGGGACCAACTATAGAGATTTTATTAAAAACATTAGTTAGGAGGGGGACCCATATATCCGTGTATTGAAAGAAAAAGTCCATTGGAACACCGTCAGGACTTTTAGTATTACTTTCATCTCCCCTTTTGAAGACTGGGACGATTATGCTAGTTTTTCAAGACACGGGGGGACCAACTATAGCGATTTTATTAAAAACATTAGTTAGGAGGGGGACCCATATATCCGTGTATTCAAAGAAAAAGTCCATTGGAACACCGTCAGGACCCGTGCTTTCCCAGTACTGCAGGCCTTAATCCCATCCCTAACTTCTTAAGTGAGAAAAGAGAGAGGATTCCCGGAGATAATACAGACCGGTGGTATTGGGTAATCAGTTGGAGCAAAGGTACCTTTAAAATGTGCCACCCACTCCTCCTCCCCTACATTAACATTGAGTGATGGATCATTAGGCATTTTGAAATGGGGGCCATTTATTATTCTCCAAAACGCCTTAGAGTTGCCTGAAGCCGCGGCCTAATCTAATTTGGCCCATGTTTCTTCCTGGTACTCTTTGGAATCTACAGGAATCCTCTTCGTGTAAATCCGGGGAAACCCACACCAAATACATTATTCAAGCAAACAAATGGAAGGTTCTCATTTGGGTTGCAAACAGACAGACAATGAGAATGGAAAGGTGCTGTGGCTGTAGTGTATTCTCCTCAAATGCAGATGCAAATAACTGTGTGACTTTAGAACACATTCAGACTACACAGTGCTTAAGTCTGTGTATCAGTATTAAAATAAAAACAGAAATGCATCATAAATCATCTTTGGTTTGTATGCCAAGTTTTAAAAAGACACCTGTGCATGTATATCTCGCAGTGTGGATCAACAATCATCAAAGAAAAGAAAGGAGAAGTATGTCAATCTTCCAAACACTTGTAAGTGAAAGGGACAAGTCATCTGGCTCAGTATCTGTATGTTACAAGAGACAGAAACCAGACCATCTATCAGCCTGTGTGATGGAAACACTGAATGAATGTTTTTATTTACGTGTTTTTATATGGCGCAAACTTTACCCAAAGGTGTCAGAGCGCTTTACAATAAAACCAGTTACTTTACATAAGGACTTCAGAGTACATGAATTACATAAAGGATGCAAGCAGATAAACTCCTAATTCACATAAGAATGGTAGTAAGTACTTATGTCTACTACAGATACGAGTGGTTAGAGTTACATAAATACAAGTTGCAAGTTCACTCAAGATTACGTTTCAAAAAGAGTTGACGCGATTTGGGTTGGACAATTATTTATTACATACTTACAGAGCATGATCTTGACAGTCAGTCAGAATAACTTTATTTCGCCGACATGATGAAGGCATAAAAGTAGTACAAAAGGGGGTGGTGATGGACAGAGCATCCGAACCAATCAAACACTCACACCCAGTCAACAGATCTGGGTTTAATCCATCACCGTTCTTTAGCCCACTCTGCCACCCCAGTTCAGACATGGCCATATGCAAATCGGTCTAACCCTGTGCCTCATGGGAACAGTCCAGCCCGAACTGCCAAGCCATGCCTTCCCTGGACCGGAAAGACCAGTTTCTCGCATTTCAGCCGTCTTCAGCCCGGCTTGCTTGAATCCAGTGGCAAAGGGAGCAAGGGACTCACGTCTGAGCATACCCTGCCAACTTATGGCGAACAAAGCGGTAAAAAAGGGGGTGGTGATGGACAGAGCATCTGAACCAATCAAACACTCACACCCAGTCAACAGTTCTGGGTTTAATCTATCACCGTTCTTTAGCCCACTCTGCCACCCCAGTTCAGACATGGCCATATGCTAATCAGTCTGACCCTGTGCCTCATGGGACCAGTCCAGCCCGAACTGCCAAGCCATGCCTTCCCTGGACCAGAAACAAGCTTCCGAGGACCGGTTTCTGGCATTTCAGCCGTCTTCAGCTCGGCTTGCTTGAATCCAGTGGCAAAGTGAGCAAGGGACTCACGTCTGAGCATACCCTGCCAACTTATGGCGAACAAAGCGGTACAAAAGGGGGTGGTGATGGACAGAGCATCTGAACCAATCAAACACTCACACCCAGTCAACAGATCTGGAGCAAGGGACTCACGTCAGACATGGCCATATGCAAATCAGGCACAAAAGTATACTACATATATAAAAGAATAAAAGATAAAAACATTCCACATCCTTACAGTACGATCATTTTTAAGATAAAATATCTTTACAATTTCAAAATGTATCATAAAAATTCATACTTGATTAAGTTCATATTACAATTAATTGGAACCGCAGGTTGAACGTCTCTTTTTTAGAGCAGTTAAAAGAAAGGATGCCACAGAGAAACAAATAAAGGGGTCAGACAATAGCTGTAAATAGTAAAAGGCAGCACGACATTGTCTAAAGTTCATTTTTTGCAAAATGGGGATAATAAACCTTTTCCTCTCATTATGGGAATGTTTACCAAAAAGCAAAAAATGCATATCATTCTGTATTGACTGATTATCACAAGTACAGAGTGGGACATCGGCAGCAACATAAACATTACCAGGGAAACCAAACATTAGAGGAATAAAGTTTAGACGGAATCTCACCAGGATGTACCTATGTTGTACTTACAAAAGTTAGGTAAGTTGATTTTCTTTCCATTTCTGAGATACTCGGTATAGTTAGATATATTTTAACTGTTGACAACTTGGCATTTGAGATCTTCCTTCCAATCTGCATATTAGAGAATAGCTGGGCTTTCAGATAATTCTTAAAAATAGAACAGCAGCTTATAGGATCTAAAAAAGGTGATGTAGCCTGTTAGCTTTTAAAGTAGATTCAACAATCGTAACCAGGTTATGTTACTCACCCCATCAAGTTGCAGGACATCACTTATAATATCTCTTGTCAGTCTGAGGGTCTCCTTTCGCCATATTGAGTGCCACAGTAATATTGATGCCAAAGAGATTTTATCAGAAATGTAGGGGGCTGTCATTTCCATAAGGTATTTGAAAGTGGCGCAAATCTTCAGTAATGAGAGTAACTTTTTAAAAAAATGTATCTTCAGTTGATTGGAGTTTTTTACATTCTCTGACTCCCCAGATGACCGCTCCATAAGTGGCAGCAGACACCGTCTTTGCTTCATACACTGTTTTTATAACATGCAGAGGTTTTAGACAGTTTTTTTAATAAACTTAATTAAAGCCCCAATATTCTTTTCCATCTGGGTCGCTCTATTTACACTCATGTTTTGCAAATTAAGTTGCCTATCAAACATGATCCCTAAATAATTAAAAGAGTCAACAACTCCCATTTTCCCCTGTTCAGTGACAATTTGGGGTTGTTTCCGCAATTTTGGACCGGCCACAAGGATAAAGGACTTGGAATAATTAACTTTCATATCCAGGGAGTTCATATATTGTGTGTAATCCAGCACTAAATGACACAGTGCATTACTAGTACTTCCTATGAGCACTGTTTCATTCGCATAAAGTAATACAGGTATCGGTTTGGAGTTAAATAAGGAAAATCTGGGGTGGACTCCCTCAATGCAGCTTCTACATTATTAGTGTAAAGTGCAAATAGGAAAGGTGCGAAAACGCACGCCTGCCTAACATTATCTTGTCACCATTGCTTGGGTTCTTGAGGTGTTCATCAACCAGGCCTTCAGGGTGCTGTTGCACGACAGGCAGTGAAATTTGGCTTGAAGGGATCCCCGAGTTGGTAATGGCCGTAGGGGTAGACGGCCTGGTGGTGGTGGCAAAAGGCAGCATGGCCGGGTGGTAGTGGAAGAAGGAGCTGTTCTTAAGCTCGGTGGTAGCTCCGCGCTGTAGGGCGTGAAAGCTCTGTAACATTTGTGACCCAATGTATAAGCAGTGCAGTTATGCAATCCAAACCACTCTCGTATTTATTGGCTTTTGTTTGACATAAGGTCCTTCCTTAGGGGGGCTTCCCACATTGTTGGGCACCACAGATGTGAAGGATATGTAGTATGTATTTTCACTGACAATTCCCAGTTTTTCGACACAACCATTAGACAATTCACATTCAAATAATTCTCTAACAGTAGCACCAAGTATGTTTTTTAAGTGGTAGGGGACTAATTGCTAGGAGCAAGGGAGGTGATGCGTTGCTGTTGATCCTAGAGATGTAGGCGATGTGCTGGTTCCAAGTCACGCATTTTGGAGAGATGTCATCATCAAATCAATCTGACATAGGCACTGCGTCATCATCAAGTTGTGCAGCCAGTGATGCGATATACTCAATCTTGGCAGCAATGGCGATGCGTCGAAGTAGATGCGCCAGTTCCGAGCCACACAATGCCGGCAATGTGTGGGTTTTTTGGAGTTGCAGCACTCTAAACCCACTTCCAAGGGTCCAGGGCTGAATTGGCTCCACGTGGCAGGGCAAGACTGTCAGATAGCGGAATCCAGGTGCTGTTGATGAGTGGAGTTATGTTTTTTATGTCCCTGAGACTTCAAACAGGAGGCAAGCAGACAATTATTTAAGAGTTTTTCATTACCTGGACATGTAAAACTTAAAGGCACATGTCCAACTTTTCAAATAGACTGCACACTGACAGTGGCTCTGGCCAGAACCTACCTTAGGGGTGACTGATATCTAACAAAAAGGAAGGTTTGGTCCTGACAAGAGGGTTAACTTGCCAGGTTGACATGGCAGTTTAAACTGCACATATAGGCTCTGCAGTGTCAGGCCTGAGACATGCTCAAAGGGCTACTTAAGTGGGTTGCACAATCAGTGCTGCAGCACCACTAGTAGCATTTAATTAACAGGCCCTAGGTCTGTCCTGTTCCCATGATGCACTGGGCCTGGGACAGACTAATTTGCATGTAGTCAGGTTCTGAGCTGGGATGGTGCAGTGAGCTAAAAAACTGTGATGGATCAAGCCCTGATCTGTTGACTGGGTAGGAGTTTTCTGCTTAATTCAGATACTCTGTCCATCACCACCCCCTTTTCTGAATCATTTTGTCCACCATAAGCGTGGAAGGGTATGCTCAGACATGAGTCCCTTGCTCACTGCACCATCAGGATTCAAGCAAGCCGGGCCGAAGACGGCTGTAATGCCAGAAAGTGGTCCCCGGAAGCTTGTTTCCTTTCCAGTAAAAGAATTGGCTTGGTAGTTTGATCTGCCCTGTTCCCATGATGCACTGGGCCAGGGACAGACTAATTTGCATGTAGCCAGGTTCTGAGCTGGGATGGTGCAGTGAGCTAAAAAACAGTGATGGATCAAGCCCTGATCTGTTGACTGGGTAGGAGTGTTCTGCCTAATTCAGATACTCTGTCCATCACCACCCCCTTTTCTGAATCATTACCACAAAAGAGGCACTTGACAGAATCTGTTTATTTTGGATTCTTGAGCTCCAAAATAGACAGTTTGATTTGCATGTTGCACGGGGATTATATATTTCAGTTCGGCATGGGTTGAAACATATAGTTTATTAGGTAATATAACCCATAAACATAGAAACAGCCAATCAGACAAATTAGTATTACCATACAGTGAGAAATATAAGGACAATAAAAAAACAGAAGCTGAGGCACATCCTGCAGACTGTGGCAACAGATGGTGAACACAGGCATAAAGGTGTTAATTCGCTTCGCCTAGTGTAACCACAGAAGGCCATGGTGTGCCACTCCCCAACCATTTAAACAACAAAACCATCTCATTTTAAGACCTTGTAAGAGCTGGCATAATCAGGCAAGAACGCAAACTAAAGTGCATCACAACAACGTAACAGGACAGTCTTTGGAACAAGAGCTAAGAAACACAGTCAGCTAAATGGAAAGGGGGAGCATTGTGCCATGGGGTCACCTCTCCTCCGTCATAGCAGCAAGTGTTAAGAACCTGAAATGTAACTATAAGTGTATTACACTTTAAGGTGCATAGTGCATAAAAAAGTGCAAGGTGCAACAAATTCCCTTTCTGGGCCCCAGGATACCCAGTGCCACTGACACTTTATTCTCTGACCATGGACAGACAGGTGTCAATAAAGATTATCAGGTTCCTTCGGCCTTCTTAGGACTGCGTTGACTGTGGATTTTGAACGTGCCCTTGCAGCTCTTTAGGTCTCATCAGAAGGAATGAAGTGCATGATGTATCTCCCACTCCCATGCCTAATACACCCTCCGGCAGCCTGTCTTTCAGGGGCCCTCTGTACACACCCTTCCTGTCTTAGGGGAGGACCTTTTTTCTAATCAGGCTTTTAAAAATGTCAAGAAACTGCACCAGCTGAAAATTCAACATAATATTTCGATGACTTAGAGACTCCATGACCACTAACCTGCAGTTTCTTATTCCTAGGGAAGGAAATTCATTGTGTAGCAGGACCCTTCGTGCAAAAGTGGATGTGGACAGAGGCAGAGGACATGCAATAATGTTTCCTCTGCCAGGTGGCATAAACTGCACCACTTATCCTCCAGTTGTGCCCCTGCCTGCCACTTGGGTGTGCAATCCAGGGTAGGACACAGCCCTAATGGCATCACCAACAATGTCCTCTTAATGTTCACCCTTAAAATAGGGCTGATCATGTTGGAATTTAACAGCAGCCAGCCATGTGTTCACTTCGCTAGGGCCATTGTGTCCGCCAACCAACGTTTTAGCCTCTCTCTCTTTCTTTCTGTCTGTCTCTACCTCAATCTCGATCCTACTGACTTGCTGGCAAACTTCCTCCATTTGTTCCCCAGTGAAATGGATCCAAAATCGAATGAAACTCTGTTGCTGGAAAAGCAGTTGTTTCTTTCATTTTTCCCTTTCAAAGTGCAGCGTCTGGATGGAGAAAGGTGAAAAACTAAAGTTTAAGAAAACATGAAAAATAAATAAATAAAGCACAGCACGTTGGCCGCAAAGCAGCAAATAAATAAAATAAATAAATAAATAAAGCAAAACACAGTGACCAGTTTGGTTTTATTCTCACGCAAACACAGTAGCGCCACTTTACAGGCGATACTTTCGATGGGCGTAGCAAAGTCTTTGTGTGCTCGCAGAGATTTCTTGCAGTTTCGCGGAATTTTGCAGAAGGCAACTTCGCAAATTCCGCTAACCCCTACCAAAGGAGAGCTAAAGTCGTGCCTAACGGAACAACAAGCAGCCCTTTTAGATGAAGCCATAGGGATAGAAGAGGTAATCTCCTAATTAAAGCGGCGTAAGTCACCGGGTCCAGATGGTTCCCCGGTGACCTTTAATAAGGACTTCTGCAGGGAGTTAGCCCCGATCCTTACTAAAGTTTTTAACTCAGTCGAGGGCCCCAGCACCCTTCCATTGTCAATGGCGGATGTATCAGTCACGGTTATAGTTGCGGTTAAGTTGAGAAAGGATAAGAACCATTGCGGTCCCTACAGACCCATATCCCTCTTAAACATTGATTGGAAATTATTGACGGGTATTTTGGTGGCTCTCCTGGATCTGTTGCTGCCAGGCCTAGTTGGGCCATTTAAACCAGGTAGTGTGCGTACAAAGAGAGTTTTACTCCTGATTGACAAGGTCACTCGCATGAGGGGAGAGGCTATGTTACTCACTATCGATTCTGAGAAGACCTTTGACCTGGCTCACTTGCCATACCTTACAGAGACGTTCGCTCACTTTGGCTTGGGCGAGAGGTTCCAGGCTTGGGTGCTGAGCGGCTACAATTCCCCAGTGTCCTCGGTCAAGGTGAATAGGCAAGGTTCACAACGCTTTCCGATTAGAAGGGGCACTCACCAGGGATGCCCCTTGTCTCCCCTCCTCTTTGCCCTCTATATGGAGCCATTTGCACAGAAGGTGCTGGATAATCCAGGGGTAAGAATAGTGAGCTTTGGTGGAGAGGAGCACCTTATCCCACTGTATGCAGACAATGTTCTGGTCGTAATAGAGTACCTGGGAAAGTCACTCCCAAGCTTTTTGTGGGAGGCACGGCAATTTGGGGTGCTCTCAGGGTTTCACATCAACATTTCTAAATCTCAGGTGCCAGGCCTCACAGTCGCCTCTAATACCCGGGGGAACATATCTGGCCATTCTCCAATATATGGGCCGCACGATCCATCTCATATCTGGGCTTGCAGATTGCCCCAACAATAGAGGAGGTGTCTAGGCTGAATTACCAAGACCTGTTGCAGAGGGTGAAAGTGGACATAGCGCGTTGGAGACTATACCCACTGTCTTGGATGGGATGGAACCTTCAAAAATGACAATATTACCCAAACGTTTGTATCTGTTCCAGACCCACCCACTGCAGCCCCAAAGAGGAGGATGGGCCAGTTACAGGGGGAGTTGCAACTATTTGTTTGAGCCGACAAGTGCCCAGGATGAGTCGGGACCACAGCTGGGGTCCACCATCAAGGGGTGGTCTGGTATCCTCTGTTTGTTCCATTATTAACAAGAAGCTCAGCTTCGGAATTTGGTGGGATGGTCAAGACCGGAGTCTGAAAAATGATGGCTCTTTATGGACAAGGCTTTGGCTGGTAGAGACCTGTGAAAGGTTCCATTCCTGATACGCTGTCACCATCCTACCAACCTCTATCTGTCTCTGATTACATTGCCCATTCTGCAGACTTGGTATGCAGTAGCCACCCAAAAAGAGTTGGCATCCTTCCCTTCCCCCTCACTCCAGTAGTAGGAAATGGGGAATTCACCCCAGGACTGGATGTCAATAGGTACAAGGTTTGGCAGGGGCCGGAGTGCCGTCGTTCAGTAGGCCACCTCTTTGATGAGGTAGGCCTCATACCCTTTGATGTTATGAGGAGGGATTTGGCAGTTCCTGAGATGGAGATATACAGGTACACATAGATAAGGCACTGGTTGACGCAACCCATGGTGAGGGGAGTGATACAGTGTCTACTAACCCTTTTCGAGAAATGATTAATTTGTAAATACACAGCCCGGGGTCTAATCACCAAATTATATGAGCACCTTAGGGTGGGGGGGGGGAGGGGGGTGGCCTCAAAATCACCCTCACAGCTTAGGTGAGAGCAAGAGGTAAGAAGACAGCTCTCCTCGAAGGAATGGCAAGATGTATTTTACCAAGCATGACACACTGCAACAAACTCTGCTAGCATACAGACAACAATGAAAATCATTTCATATTGGAACCCAACTCCGGAAAGACTACACCGATGAACCCAGAACTAAGTGACAGGTGCTGGAGGGGATGTGATGGACAGGGAACATTGCTACACATACTTTGGGAATGTCCAAAGCTGAAATAATTTTGGGAGGAGGTATTACAAGATATAGATACACACTTTGACACTCAATTGCCTAGGTTCCCCACCTTCACAGTACTAGGCCTTCCGTAACCCACTCATGTTCCCGCTATGCTCTAGACAGAACTGCACACCAATCTATACTAGCAACATGGGGAACAGAGAGGATTTCAACTAGATTGAATTGGTTGCATAAGCTCTGGCATATTTTGGGTGTGGAGAGACTCTCATTGACATTGTCACAACAAGATGATACATATCAAAAGCCATTCCTCCAACTCCTGTCACCAGAATTTACTGAACTCACCTGTCCTAAATATTTGCAGCTGCTCTGCCTTACGGTACACAAACAGAGCTCCTGAGAGGGGGCGGCCATCGAAGTGCAAGGTTGTCCCAGACTTTTTCTCCTTATTGTAGTGGATATTAGATTGTGGTTTAAGTAGCTGTAATGGGGAGAGGGTGAATGGGTGGGGGAGGGGAGTTAATCTAAACACTGATCGAGTAGTCTGATATATTGGCATAAAGAGGTGATTTATTCTGTGTGAAATGTCTGACTCTTGGTTTCAATAAACCAGATTTAAGCCTAAAATTATATGATTGATATGGAACACAAATATTATGTGCTAACAGTGCACGGAAAATATTGTTCAAGATAATACACAGAAACTGTTATGTACATGTTAAAAACCATACACAACATGGACATGTTAAACTACGTGCATATTGCAAGTTTAGATCTTATTAGAATATTGGAATGTTGAGAGCTCCATTGAAGACAATGTAGAAGCTCCAAGTTTATAACTGATGGTATAAGCCAGATGTATGATATTACAACCCGGTTTCTGCACCGCGGTACAATTACAACGCGTCAATCACAACGCAAGTCGTTACAACGACTTTTTGCTGGAGGCGCTGGATTTTGGAATAGTATGATTTACTATTCCAACTCCGGCCTACGTTACAGTAGGGAAGGTGTTGGAATTGTAAATCATGCAATTCCTTAGTAAATAGTGCCATCCAGCGCAAGTCGTTGTAACGACTTGCGTTGTGATTGACACGTTGTAATGGTACCGCGGTGTAAAAAACGCGTGGTAATGGTTGTCTCCCGTATAAGCCCGGAGCAACAATTTTCCAACGTTTGTCTTTATGTTTCTCCCATTTTAATTTAGAACATTCACTACTACTGGTAACAGTGTAAACACACCGAGTAGCCATCAAACTCCTACAAGTGTGACAATGCAGACTATTCAAGGGCCAAAATCTATAAGAATGGTTTGGGTGGAAGGTATTAGTGATTTAGATGTTTATTGAATTTATAAACAACTGCTATTGTGCTCATCTCTAAATAAAACAAACAGTGCCACCATGTGGTACAGAGCA
This sequence comes from Lissotriton vulgaris, assembly GCF_964263255.1. Lineage (NCBI taxonomy): Eukaryota > Metazoa > Chordata > Amphibia > Caudata > Salamandridae > Lissotriton > Lissotriton vulgaris. Next base: position 655,592,425 of record NC_141687.1, on the reverse strand, counting down.
CCGGAAATCACCGGCTCAAATTAAGCACTGTTTATATGACCCTAGGTGTTATGTATTGATTTACACAGACTTATAACAAGCGAACTGCCTAACTACATTACTTCTAGATGCAAAATGGAAGGTGGAGAAGTGGGAGTGGAAAATAGGCCAGCAAAGTTAGAAAAGGTAGATTTTCACTGTTTTCCTAAAAGTGAGGAGTTTGCTGGGATATAGCGGATAACTGTTCAACAGGCAGGGGCTTTGGCGCTCTTTCTATTTGCCACTGTCCATATGTCCAAGTCGCTGTGATGTTATAGAAAAGTTGAATTACATTAATTAGGGTTGTACTTACAGTTGGTTTCGGTTGTTTGAATGCTTAACGTTACCACTGTATAGGCTGGTGCTGCAACTCAGATGGTTAATGCACCATTGTGAAATCTTGGAGTCACATTCTCGAATGCTGTTGGTGCTGTGGAAAGTTGAAACCCCAATGTAGACACTATTATTCTCTAAACAATAATATATTTATCTTATGTGCTCTAAAGTGTGAAAGCATGTATCAGGAACAGCTTTTACTTTATTTCCCTTGACTTAATTGGGGTTTTACTAATGAAACTGCTTCGAAAGTCTGTTTTAATTTTCAATTATTTACTGGTTCGGATTAGATATATTGCTAATAAAGTATTTAATTGTTGGAAGATTGGCGCGAATCTTCTGCGCCGTTCTATTTCCGAGTGCTTTATTTGCACGGATACTGTATTTATCTTTCGAAAAATCCCCAAACTAATTCCCGCGTTGAAAATTTCATGTCTATCATTGTAGAAAGTAAATCAGGTAGATGTAATTGCTACCTTCACTGTTCACAGATGCCTGCCAGTACATCTCCACTCCCGTTTCCTTTATCCCATTGTTTTGCACACCCTAAAGCAAGGAGAGATGTGCCTTCTTTAGCAAGGTATTTTCTTTGTGTCTCCTTGAACCATCACAAACAACTCTCGAAGCCTTTCTGCCCTCTTGGTTTTGAAATACAACACGCATCAAAATTGTCGATCTACTTCTGACAGCAGATGGCGCTGTTGCATACTATTGCTACTACATTGACGACGTAGAATATACGACTTCAAAATTCGATCATTGGATTTTGTTATGGAAAAATTACAGCTGAGAAATATTTATATTGTTGCTTGAAAGGCGAAATTGCCTGATCATTATATATTGCTGATGATATTCATTGCATTGCCCGTAATGAGGCATTAGAAAGAGTAGGTAACAAAATGATCTTTTTATGTTTCGTTCAATCTGATGCCCACTGAGTACAATGTTAACAAGCATTGGTAATGCATCGGGTTTGCCTATGTAATGAATAAAGAGCTGTTTTACTCAGTTGTGGTCTGAGAGAATTAAAGAGCTGCCTGACAGAACACTGGAGTGGAGAGGATATGGCGCAGCGGCAAGAGCTGCTGACTGGAGCGCTGGGGATACCAGTCCCAGTCTCGTCGGCGCTGCGCCACATTCTGTGATTTTATACAAATAATTTAATCTCTCCGGGTGATAAATTGTTATTTATAAATATGCTGCAATTGTAAAAGGCAAAACTTTATGAAAATATAGTTCCACCAAAGTGGATGTTAATAGTATTTTGGCAGCGGAATTCTGATAAGAGAAGCAGACTAGGAACAAGTATTGGTAAATGCAGGAAAATATGCTACAGCTAATAGAAATGGAGGAAAGGTAAGTGGCACGTACAGGAACCAATGAGAAGCCAGGAAGGAGAGGAGGCGGGATATAAGCCCCTTTTAGGTTTATATTGAAAACAATAGATTTCTCAATCACAGGGCAAGAGCTGTGCATGCGAAACCTAAAAATGTGTTCTAATAGACATAAGCATGAGATGATAACACAGCTAAAGTTAACAAAATTAAGTTAATTCTAAGTATATGATCGAATATTCTTATATCATAAATAATTAATTCAACAGAGCAGCTTATTTTGTATTGTTTCGTTGCATTAAATAGCGCTTTATTCCGTGGTCTAGGGCACTGAAGCGGATTTTCAGATGGGTGGCACTCTACTCCTAGTGGAGTGGGCAGCTGGCGGAGTATTGTATTTGTTGTGTTGCATTTTAGTGTAGTGGATGAGTGGCCAGAGAGGTGCTCTCATCTTTTACTGGGGCACAAAGCTAATGCGTGTAATGGTGAAAGAGGAGTCAGAGATAGAACCAAAAATTATAATTGTACTTTGGAACATAAATATATATATGCAGCTACACAACATCAACCAAGCCTCAAGGACAGCAGGGTGCTGCATGCAGGTGTACCAAAAAAGGAGAGGGTATTTTATGAAGGCTCTTTTATCCATATAGCAATGTGGGCCAGGCGGGGAGACTGTAAAATGAGTATAGTGATGCCAAATCAGCTAGAATGGGAGTTGGTTGCCTGAGCAACAGCCATGTACCTCTCTAAAAGACAGGAGTAGTGCCTATTACTGTACAAGTACAGCGCATGAGCAAGGAGAGAAGTAGAAGAGTTGTTGCATGGTTGGGAGAAAAAGGACCTCATTTATGACAATTTGGCGTAGTGCAGCAAGGCACCTTGCTGTTCTGCCCTCAGCCAAAGTGAAAGGACAGGAATGCACTGTATTTAAACAATGCATTTCTGTCCTTTCTGCCTGCACTGTTGCCGTGTTGGCAGCCTAGTGCCAGCGTAGGTACCCTTGCACCTTCACGCACAAAAACAATCCTACGAGGCATTTTCCTCTTTCTATGTGTGCTGCAGCACACATGGAAAAAGGAAAAAATGAGGAGAAATTAACATATTTTTCCTTGTTACGCCTTGCTTCAGGAGGGGTAAGAATTTGACGCTTTCCTAGGGTTACATCACCTTGTAAATCTGGGGCAGTGACAAATTCCATGGGTGTTTTGTGGGAAAACCCATTGCAATGCCCATGGAACAACTCCCTGCCACAAAGCGATTTGCGCTGCGTCTCCTTTTTCTCATGATATATGAGGCCACTCAAAGAGGAGAGGATGGGGTCTGATGACTAGACTGCCGACTTTGGAGTCAGGAAACCGAGGTTCGAGCCTCAGGATCACATCCACATCCTGTGATTCTAGGCAAATCACTGAATCCTCCGTGCCTACGAAAAAAAAGAATGTGTACTTGTGTAACGTAACTGGTGCTCCTGTAAAGCGCTCCAATACCTTTGGGACGAGTTCACGCTATATAAAATCAGCACAAAAAAAAGCCACGCAGGGTGGCTCTGCATCACTTCATAAATCTTTATGAGAGCCATGCGTACACATTTATCCCTTTATGTGGTGCAAAAGTAACACAGGGCGCTCATAAATAAGCCCCTTTTCAACAGTGTTAGAGGTATGCATGCATTCCAAACTGGTTTAGTAAATAAATAAGGAAAAATAGAAATGTATTAATAATGCTGCAGAACATGTTTCATATCAAAACTATGTGTGTGAGGGTCAAGTTATAAAATATTATTTACAGACATGCTGTATGTGTCAGGCAGGTATGTGGACCTAATTTCAACCTCCTGTGAAACTGACACTTTTGCGCCATGTTTAAAAAGCCAATTTGATGCAAAAAGAGTGCTTGAATTGAGGTTAAAGGCCAGATTTGTACAAAACATGGCAACCTTAATGAAGTAGCAAGATTTTTAAAAACACTTTCAAAAGGTTTATATTAGAAAGTCATCCTGTGCCCTGTGCACCCCCAACTTTTTGCTGACTGGTACTGGTGGTAACTGACTCGGAATGACCCTGGGTTCTGCCTAACCAGGGCCAGTGCTATGCTGAAAGAGACACATTTAGAATACAGTAAAAACGCCAACATGCACTAGGGTACACTATGGTCGGGGTGCCCCTGTGATTGGTATGACCTACCCTCTAAGGCCCCAGTACATAATAGGGCAGGGGGATTGAAACTACCTACCAGTCCCTAGTATATAATAGGGAATGGCAGTTTAGAGGCCAGCAGCCCTTTCTGCACTTGCATGTTTGCACTACTGAAGTCTGAGGTCAGTTTAAAAGTAGCCCTGTGTTGTAGGACTGCTTTTAGAAAGTAAATTGAGCCCAAACTCGAATTTTGTGTTTGAGGCACTTAAAAATGGTTAACCTACAATGCTTGGGCATATTAGGTACCCCCAGGGTCTCCCCTAGGTGTCCCAGGGGTGGGGGACCAGGGATTTAAAAGGAGGACCCTTATACAATTAGTTTTATATGCCCAGGGTTAAGTGAAATGCACATTTCACTCCCCACATTGCGATAAAGTGCTGCCCAAAATCGACCTTGGTGGTAGGAACACTGTAGAGGGAGGATCTGCAATATTTTTAAATATCCAGAACCCGTAAAGTCTCTCCTAGGTGTTCCTGGGGTGTGGGTCCTGTAGATATATGTAGAGTACTTATAACATATGTTTTTATAAGCCCTGGTGCTGGAAAAATGGCCAAAGTTATGTTTCCCATTGCAAATCCCATGCCCCATAGGTTAACATGGTAGGAAGTTATTAACTAATAACTCTTGATAGGAGAAGGCTAAACGTTTCATTCAAAGACTTCCCAGAATGGTATTAACAAACTCAACAATATGATATAGGACTTTATTGTTTGTAAGCCCAGATTCAGCCTTCCAGTGGTCTGTCCTGATTGGTCAGAGTTAAGTGGGTTAGCCAGGCTTCTTGAAGAGGTGATAAAGAGCCCCTGTGGTTGACCAGCTCTTCTGGGAGGGCAGTGTCCTGTTGCACAGGAAAGCCAAAGCAGGGAGAGGAGTTGTAAACAATGGACTTCAAGGGAAGGGGAAGACATCAGTGTCATTTACAACTCCACTCTTTTGACCCTAAGACAGATGTTAGGTTTAAGGAAGGAATGAGGAGATGCAAGAGGGAGAGACTATGGGGATTAGCCATCCTAGGGGTGTGTTTAACCAGTTTTCTCTCCCTACTGAAAAATCAGCCATTATGAATTTGGAAGGATTGGTGCACTGTGGGACAAATTAGTGCCACACTCTGCAAGAAGTGGTCACACCTTTGGGTGGTACCCTACAGCCTGATATACAGGAGTGTCCTCCTGCTTGACCCAGAGAAGTTGAAATAAGTATCTGAGAAGGGCAGAGCCCCTCAGATCTGCTGCTTGAAACTTAAGAAAGCAAGATGGGCCATGCTGGAAGTTTGATGAGCATTTCCTAAGGCCTGCACTCTGAAGACTGCACCTTCTACACCATCTGAAACTACAGCCTGTGGATTACCTTGCTGTAAAAGGACTAAAGAGTGGACTCCTGCAAGCTACAGGTTAACAGAGCTCACCTGGAACATCACCACCAAGAATCCTCAACCTGGAGAACTACCACTGGATTTGTAAGGGTTTTGTCCAAGTGGATTGTGGGAAATGAAGCCTTCAACTTGCAAGGGCCCTCTTGGAGCTTTCAGACCCTTGGAGTGAGTTTGAGACCCTTTGGGACCATTTGGGGAACTTCAGGAAGAAGTTCCAGAAGTTTGGAGAACATTTGATTAACTGTGGAAAAAAGCTCCATAAGGGGACAGACTCAACCTGGCCAGCCTAGCCACCTGTCTTCAAACGCAAGTCGGCCTTCCATCTAGGTTTGCCCCGCTGAAAAGCTCCAAAGGTCCTACATCCAGAGTTTGACCAGGAGTAGTCGAAATCTGAGGCTAGTGAACCCTCACCAAATATGGCCTGGTGAGGAGCATCAATGGACCCCATGAGAAAAAGCTCTGTAAGAGTTTCTAAGTCCAAACGAAGATAAGATGACCGGGAGCAACAGCAAAAGCCAAGTCACCTGCCTTCAACCGCATGTCAGCTTGGATCCTTGGTTTGCTCGTCTGGAATGCTGTGGAGGTCGGACTTCCAAGAGTTTGACCAGGAAATCGTCGCAAGGCAATCCGACAAACCCTCACCGTATCTGAACTGGCTGAGAGGTTCGAGAGACCCCGGGAAGGACAGCTCCAGAAAAGGTTCTAAGCCCGAAGGTAAAGACTTTGACCCAGACCAACCGCGAGGGGTAGCCGCCCAGGGCTCCATCGCGGTCAGCATGAAACTTTGACTTTGACACAGTCTATCGTGACCGGATGTCCAGATAAGGCATTATAGGTTTCTATGTGCTAGAAAGTGCTAAATCTTTGAAAATTCATATCTCCGGTTCCCTACATTGGATTTTTGTCGTTTTGGAGTAATTTTAAAATATTTCCTAATTTTTATAAATTGTTGTTGGATTTTTATTTTGTGTTGTGTCTTAATTATTTTCTGAAATTGTGTTTTTAAATGCTGTACATACCTGTCTTTGAAGTTAAGCCTGCCTGCTCGCAGCCAAGCTACCAAGGGTTGAGCATCGGAATAATTTTCTAAGACCTATTCCGAGCCCTATACTGTGTTAGTGGCTTTATTGCCAGTGGCAGACAAACATTTGCCTCCACTTTCCAACAGTTTCCTAAAAAGAATCTGCAATTTTGCATACACTTGACAAAAGCCTGTTACTTTTCCAGAGGAAGTTTTTGCCTCAACAACAAGGAACCTTGCTTCTTTGAGGCAGACACTGGCCTCCATGTTTGTCCATCAGCACAAAGGGGATAAGATGTTATTTTACACTTTCTACTACTACTGAGAAATGAAGGCGGGGAGGAAACCAGCCTGAAAAAAGCACTGACAAGAGTATGTTAACAGTAAGAAATCATTAAGCTATCATTGTTATCAAACCTAGGCTCCATAGGACAGACACAAGGAAACCATCTTGGACATAACATTAGCAATGTTCAAATATACAATTCAAGTGAAAGAAAAATGTAATAATGCGGGAATGCATAATGTGTAATTATTACTTAATCTACCTGTCCTCGAAAAAAGGAACTGATGCTTTAATAAGAGGAGCCTGTGACTGCAGTCTCTGAAGTGAGTGTAAGAAAGATTAACCATAGGGTGGAAAAAATATCCAGAACAAGGGGCTCATTAAGAGATTTGGAGGGTGAGAGCTCATCGCTGCCAAACTTGCAGTTCAACTATCTTATTTAGCATGGTGTCCAATGATGGAGCCCCACCTGTTTTCACTGTTCCCACTGCTGCTTGCTGCATGTTGTCTCCACCGTGACTCTTGTTGCCAGTTCATCTACTGCACTCCATGCTTCTCCTGAAACTTGTCCTCACCCTCAGAATGGCTAACAACCTGATCCAAATCGAGTAACGCTACCTCCACCTACTCATATCTACTCTCAACTCTCCTAGTGATTCCCCTTCTCTAAGAAGAGGTTGCAAGGGAAGACAGTGATACTGGAGACATGTATGGAGTCTTGTGAAGACCACGGATAGTGTTATGTTATGTTAAGCGTGCTTATATAGCGCATGGCTGCCCAAAACAATGGGGCGTCCCAGCGCTTGCAGACAGAAAACCAGGAAAAGTGATGCAAGCCAGAAGAAAGGATAGACAGGCATAGTCACTTTCAGGAAGCCATGGAAACAAGAGTGTGTCATGCGCATATACCTATACTGGACGGATGCAAACAGCCTGGTTTTAATCTGTTTTCGGAATGCCCAGTGATCTTGTGTGCTGCGCACCATGAGTGGAATAGAGTTCCATAGAGCAGGGGCCGTAGACCTAAAGGAGTGACCTCCCGCTCTGCTCCTGCGCACCCTAGGGGTGCAGGCCAAATGCAGGTCTGTGGAGCGCAGTGCTTGCGTTGGAACGTAAAATGTGCAGAGTCCCTGCAGTATCTGGGGGCTCTGGCCGTGTAAGATCTAATGGGTAACACAGAGAGTTTTAAACTGAATTATTTGTTTGATAGGCAGCCAGTGTAGTTGGTGCAGAAGATGAGAGGTGTGACAGTATATAGGGAGGGAAAAAAGAATGCGGGCGGCCGCATTCTGTGCTCTTTGGAGTCTCTTCGTGACAGTTTTATTAACGCCCAATAGCAGCCTGGAGCAGTAGTCAAGATGTGACAGAACCACTGATTGAATAATCACATTTCGGGTGGAAGCATCGAAGAACCCCAGAATGGGTTTGAGACCGCGTAGGTGGCCAAAGCAAATGCCTGCCACTTTTTTGGCATGGAGCTCAAAAGAGAGGGAATTGTCCATAAGGGCCCCCATATTCTTAACTGCCCTTTTCGGTTGAGGAGGAGGGCCCAGTGCTGCAGGCCACCACTGATAATCCCATTAATGGGAATCCGGGCCTACCAAAAGCACCTCAGTTTTTGAGGAATTAAGTTGATGATAGTTATCTGCCACCCAATCTAAGATGGCCAGGACATCTTCACGAAATTTTAGTTGGTCTTGGACTGAGTTATTAGTGAAAGTGAAAATCAATTGCGTGTCATCAGCGTATGATGAAATGAAAAAAGTATTTGGTAAAGCGCACTGCGGCCAAGCGGCTTCCTGGCGCTGGGGACCTGATCAGAACTCGCAGAGGGAACCCAGGGAGACTAGGAAGGGAATGCCTGAGAGAAAAGGAAGGTTTTGAGGGCTTTGCGGAAGTGAGTGTAGATGGGGATGGAACGAATGGAGAGTGGAAGACTGTTCCAGAACTGGGGGGACAGGACTGAAAACCGGGTGCCCCCCGTTCTGGATTTACGGAAGCGGCGGATATGCAGAAGAGAGAGGGAAGAGGAACGAAGAGTGCGGCTGGGGACATGAGAGGAGATGAGAGAAGTGATGAACAGGGGAGCAGAGCGGGAATGAGCCCGAAAGGCTAGACAGGCCAGTTTAAAGAAAGATCTGAAATGGACAGGAAGCCAATGAAGGGACTTGAGAGCAGGGGTGATGTGAGAGGATTTAGGGAGGGAGAGGATGAGGCGGGCAGCTTGGTTTTGAATGGCCTGGAGTCGGCGGGTTTCGTAGGCGGGTATGCCCACGTACAGGCCATTCCCATAGTCGAGGCGGGAGGTGACAAGGGCCATGACTATGGTTTTAAGTGCGTCGGTGGAAAAAAAAGCGAAATTTTCCGGATAAGATGGAGGGACAAAAAACAAGAAGACACAACGGAACTGATCTGACTGTGCATGGATAAGTCATGACTGACTTTGATACCAAGGGTACAAACGGAGGAAGCGGGCAAGGGAGGGGGACCAAAGGAAAGGGGCCAGTGTGCAGGAGACCAAGGGTTCGAGGGACCACCAGTGAGGACAAGTTCCGTCTTGTCTGGATTGAGCTTCAAGTGGTTAGGGCTCATCCACTCAGAAATAAAAACTAAGGTGGAACAAAACTTAGGAAGAGAATCAGGGGTAGAAGAAAGGTCAAAAACGAGCTAGAGGTCATCTGCGTAATTGTACACAGAGACCCCCAGCTCAAGAAGGGAGGTGATGAGGGGATGGATATAAAGATTGAAAAGAAGGGGGGAAAGAGAGGAACCTTGTGGAACGCCACAAGTGACCAGGCGGGGAGGGGCAGAGAAGCCGGAGAGGTGAACCGCCTGGGACCTGTCCCGAAGGAAGGACGCGAGCCAAGAAAAGGCCGCGCCCCGAATGCCCGCTGCGCTGACACGGTCGAGAAGGATGGAGTGGTCAACCGTGTCAAACGCAGCGGACAAATCGAGAAGGACCAGGGCTTGGGGGAGGTTAGAGTCGGCCTTCCCCTTGAGTTCGTCCAATACTGCCAGGACCACCGCCTCCGTGGAATGGCCCGGGCGGAAGCCCGCCTGATGGGATGCCAAGAGGCCATTCTCCTCGATGTAAGTGGAGAGGCAGGAGGTATCATGGGCTTCAAGGATCTTGCCAAGATAGGGAAGAAGGGAAATGGGTCGAAAATTAGAGGGGAGAGAGGGATCCAGACCGTTTGTTTTTAGGATAGGGAGGACTATAGCGGATTTAAAAGAAGAGGGGACAGAACCAAGAGCCAGAGAGGAATTAAGAAGAGCAAGAGGGGGGGCGGGGCAGTTGGTGAAGAGAGTTTTAAGAATGCGTGCTGGCACGCAGTCCGCGGGAGAGCCAGACTTGATTTTGTTGATATCATATTAATCTTCCGAGCTTTGGCTGAAAGGGCAAGAGGGCGGACGTACAGGCTAAACAATGTAGGACTCAGAGCAGAGCCTTGGGGGACACCACACTTAAGGGGGTGAGTACCGGACAGATATGGAGGGGCGTGGTTCTGAAAGGAGCGATCAGATAAAAAAGATGCAGCCCTGGCCTCACCATTGACCACGATCTCCCTGAGTCGATGGAGCAAGATCCCATGGGAGACCGTGTCAAAGGCCATACTCAGATAGAGTAAAGTCAATGCTGAGGTGTTGCCCACATCCAGCAATGTCCTCAGCGGCTCTAGGACTGCCTGCAGGGCGGATTCCATACTATGCTTAGGCCGGAATCCGTTTTGTGTCCTGTCCAAAATCTCATTAACTTCCAGATACTTGGTCAAGATGATATTAACATGGGATTCTATTCCCATAAACTATAATCAGTGGTTGTAGTTAGTAACGTGGAGGGTGTATATTAGATGACTAAAGGGCTGGTAGTCCAGGGAGAGGAGGTGGCCATTCTGGTAATTTGGAGCAGCTTGTGAACTGTGGACTTGTTGACCCCATCTGAATTCCATTTCCACCTTTTCTTGCTTCCCAGTGTCTCTGGTATCTTCTGTGTTCTGGATTACGACGGGTTGAATTATAGGACAGCCCCTGCTACCATACAAGTTAACTGTTTGGGATTAGCGCCCCAATTGGTCTCCAAGGAAGCTCTAGACAAAAAAATCTGTCCTCTTATTTACAATTCACAACCCACCACAACCCCAAGCTTAAGCTGTGGTAATAAGTAGACCTATGTCATGGCGTGTGTTGCGGTCCAGAGAGAAAGGAGGTTGAAATGGAAGTGGAAGCGGCACTGATTGTCTGAATCTATGGGGAGTGGAAAAAAGCACAGCAAAAGAGCTGACAGGTGCTGGGCGAAAAGCTCTGCTAGGCACAAGGAAGTTGGTCCCCGGCAACATTGGATCTGCTTGCCCCCCTCACCAAGGAGACGGAGGCCACAATACTAGTGAAGGTGCTGGCGATATAAATATTCCTAGTTTAAGTTCTCAAGTCTCCCTCGGCAGCAGTGGCGGGGGTCCATTTAAAAGCACTATTATAAGTGGTGTTATGGTTGGGGGGAAAGATGACTTGTGCGCTGGGGGCAGTTAAGCCCCCAAGTGGGACCCAATGATTATTTTCTGTCTCTGCCAATTCGAGGTCACCCTGATAAGTCATCAATTCCTGCGATTGATCTGCAGTTGCAATAGTCTTTAGGGCACCAGTAAGTTCACTCTCACCTGAGCCTGTTATAACTGTTACTAACTCTGGCACTTCCCCGCCAGAAGCAACAAAGCCCCAGACTTTGGGTCGAAGACAGAAGTCAGTTAGACACAGTGGTTGAAGTGGGCGGGAACGGCAGGGCACGGCGTGCCCCTACTTCTTTAATTCTGTAGATTCCGTTCCCCTATTTTTTTATTATGAACATGCGTCCCTGGACGTCAGAAATATTCTGTTCGTGGACGGGCGGGGAGCACAGAAGGAAAAGGTCTCTGTCTCTTACTTCCTGCCCAGACAAGACAAGGAAGGTATCCGCTTCTGCTCTGCCGCTGGCAGCTGCCCCCTCTTTCTTACTCATATTCCCTCTAGTTCTGTCTAACTCCTTCTCCCTTTTTCGACAACCATGAATCAAGAAATGGTTCTCACCGTCTCTTCCTGTCGTCCATTTGTACCCCTGTGAAATGGATGCAAAAAAGAAAACCACTTTTGCTGGAAATGCCGTTTGTGACATTTTTCTATTCCAAAGTGCAGCCTCGGAAATAAAATGTTCAAACTCTGAAAAATAATTAAATAAAGCAAGATGGAGTGTTCTTAAAGTGGCCAGATAATTTTTTTCAAACCCCAACACATTAGTGCCACTTTACAGAGTTTGCCAGTTAAGCGCTACTTTTGTTTTCTTGTCTTTCAATTAACACCCCACTTCTCCTCGTGTATGTCTGCTGATCAGAGTGAAAGAAATGCTTCACAAACGGGCTCATGGGAGGGGGTCCTTCCTCCTGGGGCCTCTAAGGGATGGTGTGGGGAGGCCATGGGGAGGGTACACCTCTCAGGCAGCCAGTTCAGAGACTCGGCAGGGTGCCCATTGTCAGCACTTTAGCCCACACAAGTTTAACTCAGCCCTCAAGCAATTCTCACACCTTCAGTTCGAAATGGGCTGTACAAGAGGTGCTTGAGGTGGGTGAGAGGAGGAGCTGCGGCCCAAGTGGAGTCTGCACAAAGCAGCTTCCCCGAGATCAGAAGGTGTCACTTATGTAGATTTCAGGGGCCTCCCACATTCCCTTTTGCCCAGGGCCCCGAAAATCCTAGGACTGGCCCTGCCTGGAGGTACTGCAATACCTGGTTGATGGGTGGATTTGAAAACGAAATGTGTACGGCGGCTTTGTGTTCACAAATATTGTCTTTTGAAACCATACTGCTTACGGTTTGTAAGCATATAAGCAGTGGACATTGAAATGGATCCTTTCTGGGCCGTGTAGTTATGTCCTTAACTTTTCAGGCAAAAATACTTGTTGATTTCTGAATAATGACTGTAAAAGCGTTAAGTTCACCATGTTCCTGCTTACATTTTACATGCTTTATTAAATCTTTCATTCCTTATGAGTGTTTGCTTTTTCCAGGATGTTTTTACCTTTTCTTTTAGGCAGCATATTGCTCTTGCCTAGCGTGTAATTTGAATTGAGTCGCATCCAGTTATTTATAGCAGGTCAAATTGGATTGTAGCTGAAGGCAGTATGAGTTTCTCTCAGTGGGGCAGTATGGTGTTTAGTGAGGGAGCAGATGTAGCCCCAGAGCTGCTAAATTTAAGAACTGGGGAACTAGGTTCAGCCTTCATGAACAGTCCCCCAGACCACTCTCCTGAGGGAGCACATTCCCATGACAGACCCTAGAAGGCACCAGAAAAGCCCTGGTGTCTTATCACCATCAGGTGGACCCTAGCAGTGGCAAGTGTGGGTTCACCTTGAAGGCTTGCCCACCAAAATCCATACTGAAGTTCACCTCCAGTCTTTCAGGCAGGCCTACGAAGTAGCAGACCCTAGAGCAGGGGTCTTCAAACTGTGGGGCGCGACCCCCAGGGGGGCCGTGGAGCAACGCAAAGGGGGTCGCGCCTTCACAGTCATACTTCTTCCCAGGCCCAAGGGCTTCAGCCCCCTCCTCCCTCGTTGTGTCTCTCAGCCCGGCTGCTGCTGCAGTGTAACTCGAGCTGTGGGCTGAGCTGGGCAGTGTCTGGAGTCATCTCCAACACGCCCGAGTTTTTCACAGGTCTTTAAAGACCATTTGCATATTTACATCTCCCTGCTACCTTTCCCTACCAAAATTGTGGAGCGCTGGGTAAGTCTAACCCTCTCCAAACATCTGGAACAGCATCACTTATTAGAGAGAAGATCAATTTGGCTTCCGGCCGGCTCATGGGACCGAAACAGCTCTGGTCACTGCCGTGGACGAGCTTCAAAGGTGTGCAGACAGGGGACAAGCAGCGGTTTTGATCCTGCTTGATATGTCTGCTGCCTTTGACACGGTCAACCATGGGATCCTGCTGGGCCGCTTAAGTGATGCTGGGGTGGGAGGTAGCGCTCTGAGGTGGTTTCGGTCATTTCTGCAGTACAGACAGCAGGCAGTGTCCCTGCCTCCCTTTCAATCGGCTTTCTCTAAGGTCTCACAAGGGGTGCCACAGGGATCAGCAATTAGTCCCATTCTTTTTAATTTATACTTGAGACCTCTGATATCACTCATTAAAGCTTACAAAATTAAAATAATAAACTACGCTGATGACACTCAGATGATCCTCTCCTTTGAGGGAGAGGACTCTACACCGGTGGAGGTATTCCACAACTGCCTGCGTGATACGTCATGCTGGCTAAAGAACAATTCCCTCCAGTTTAATACTGGGAAGACAGAGGTGCTCATTAGCTCCGGGAATAAGATCTCCCGGCCATTTCCAGAGAACTTTTGGCCTCCTGAGACAGAGACTAAAGTGCGGCCAGTGGAATCAGTCCGCAACCTAGGGGTCATGCTTGATCAGAAGCTCAGTATGGAGACACACGTTAATAAGACTACCTCCTGCTGTTTTGCTATTTTGCGGTCTTTGCGGAAGATCATGCCATTATTACCATCTCAGGCGGCTAGGTGTACCATCCTCAGTAGGTTGGACTACTGTAATGCCTTGCTACTGGAGTCCCCTGGCTTCCTTTTGGACAGGCTCCAAAGACTACAATCAGCGGCTGCTAGGCTGGTTCTGGGGCTTCCTAGGAGAGCACACGTGCAAGAGGCCTTGGCAAAGCTGCATTGGCTCCCTGTGCGACAGAGGATACAATTCAAGGCCCTCTGTCTCGTCTTCAAGGCCTTACATGGAATTGGCCCTCTACCCCTGCAATCCAAATTTGCGTGGTATTCCCCAACCAGGCTGCTTCGCTCCTCAGCGGCTAGGCTGGTGAGAGTGCCTAGGTTTAGGAAGACCAGGTCAGGGGGTAGATCTTTTGAGGTAGCCGCGGCTAAGCTCTGGAATTTGCTTCCGTGCGAAATTAGGCACTTTAAGGAGCTTCTCCCGTTCAGAAAAAAGGTTAAAACCTGGCTGTTTCCTTAGTATATGTAATCTGCCCTTTCTGTCCGGTTCTATCTGATACTTCCGCCCTCTTTGAGCCTCAGCGCCAGGATGCCTGCAAGGTGACAGTGCGCTTTATAAGACAAATAAATAAATACATGCCTTTGTAAACTGATTACAGAGGCTTAGTTTTTTTCCTGGTTTCAGTACCCCTTGGGCACCACTGTGCCTGTTCCTTATATTTGTATTTTACAATTACTGCTGTAGTGTGAACATGTATTTAATGAAAAGGAAAATAAAGTAGGGTTTGCCAAAAGAAAAATGCCTGCCTGTTTTGGTTAAAGAGCCTGCAAAGATCTCCTCTTGACACTAAATAGACTTTTAAATACAAAAGTATCTATGCATTAGTTATTTGACTTTTCTGTCTTTTTTCTCCTTGTCAGTCAGGGATCATTGAGGCTGCCCTAGAACACAATTAAAAGTGCTTTCCATTTATATTTGTTGTTCGAAGTATGCACAGATAAGTGCTTAAAATACAACTTTAGGTGTCTGCTTATTTTTGTACCGACTGGGCCATCAAAATAATCTGCTGGCAACCCTAACCATAGGACTGTAAGTTTGTTGCAGGATCAGCACATTATTTATTTCCTCCACCCTCGATCCCCTATTAATGCCGCAGTATTTTAACTTAGATCTTAAACCCTACGCTGCCGACAAGAACATGCTGAGTTACTTCAAGTGTATGGAAATGCACCCTGCATTCAGACAACTCGCTCCTCATTCTCGCCCTTCACTTTCACGCTCACCGTGCACTCTCACTGATCACCATGCACTCACACCATTCACCCTGCACTCACAGTAATCACAATACACTCACACTGATCACCATGCACTCACACCATTCACCTGCTCACCCTGCACTCACAGTGATCACTCTGCACTCACAATGCACTTGCGCTGTTCACCCTATACCTCACCCTGCAGTCAGACGAGTTCACTACTCGTCCTGCACTCATGTGACACTCACTCACCTGACCGCCTCACTGCTCAATAAGCAACAAGCCCATCAGTAATCATACATTTGTTCGTCCCATTCTGAACTTGCATCCACACCCAAATTCATACGCCACCTCACTCACCCTGCAGTCACTTCTCTTACCCTACTCTCGCACTGTTGCATCACTCACCGTGCACTCACATGGGCACTCTTGTCACCCACACAGTGAGCAGAGGGTTAATGTGCCTGCTACAAAGAACATGTACCATGCAGATCACAGAACTGAGTGTGAGTAAACTATGATTAGCGCAATAAAAAAATGAAATGTTTGTCAGAAAGGTGCTATAGAGAGATGAGGTGCATTGTTAAACTGAGAGGTTGAATGGGGAGAGTTCAGATGTTGTAAAAAGTGGTGAAAGAAAATGGCCTGCAAAGTGAGAGAAGGATCCGGGGTTAGGAGAGGAGAGAGGGATGGAAGGGAGGGGGTGAGAGGAAAGCTGCATGGGTAAACCTCTTAACTCTGCACAAAACCACCAGGCCAGGGCCAGGTGAGCTTCTAATGTGGCACCACGTATTCCTGCGGAGTGGAAGGCCCTTCTCAAAGGTTGACTAGAAATCTTTCTGATGTTAATTGCTGTATTTTGGTTATAAACGGGTACTGATGGGGTTAAATCTTTCCTCAGTGTTACTGTGTGTAAAAAATGTCAAAATAATGAAGCAATGCTATCCCAAAATACGCGGCATCACATAACATCACTTACATTTTCTTCCCACACAATTTAGTCAAGCCTGTCGCGTAATTTGGTCCTCACTTGCCTCATAATTCGAGTAGCCCTGCCTACAGGTTTAAAAATTTTTGTCAGGAGGGGGTCCTTACGCCTCAAAATGTTAGCAGGGGGGGTCTCGGCATCCAAAAGTTTGAAGACCTCTGCCCTAGAGCAACAGTGACTCTGTCATTGAGGTCACAGGACCCCTTAGAAGAGCTGGCTCTAGGGTGGTGCGACTGGTGTGACCGCAACAGGTGCTGACTTTCAGTGGGGGCGGAGTATATTAGGGTTTTAAAAGCACTTTATAAGTTAAAATCCTAACAAAGATCAGTGAGCTACTAACTTTCATCTAAGAGCTGCATGCAAACTGCAAGGTATAAACTAGAGCGTTATGTTTTTTTCCCTAATCCTTTGCTTATCCTAAAGTTGCAAAAAGTGTTATACAAATCAATAATGATTTTTAAAGAGAACCCCCAATCATGGTATTAAGTTTTAAATTCTGAGTTTGTGTTTCTCCAGGCCAATCACTATTAAACTATACTGTTTACTAGTATGGTTATCATGTGATTCCTACAACTTGAAGTCCTTTGTCTTATGTAACATTTCCTATACAGTCATTTACACACGTAAAATTGATTATCTCTGTGTATATTGCTGACAACAGAAACTCCATGGCTCGGAAACAAATGGCTTGTGCTTCCACTTTTAAGCAGTTTGGGACATTCTGTGATTAAAATAAATTCACAAAGTGGAATATGTTTCTAATGTCAATAGCTCATATTAATTGGTAAATAATCATGTGTATCCATTGGTTGAATTACATAACATACTAAGCTGTAACTGGTCAGTGAAATGCCACACAAATACTAAAGACTGGGATGTTTTGCGCATCCTGGCCACACCTCTAAGTCGGCCCACTGATCCAATCCTCAGGTTATTCCCACCCTCTGATTCTCCGCCCACAGTTCCCCTACTTTTTTTCCCCCACTGCGACCACTGGTTAGACAAAACCCTCTAGACCCTCATTGGCCCCAATACCTATGAAATCTGTTGTCACTGTGGAAACCCTTGACCTAATGGGCTTTCTGCCACAGGGTTGCCAAGTAACAGTGACGGTCATCCAGTTGTGCTTAGTGTCCGGGAACACCATGTGAGACCTGGAGGACTCAGACAGAGAACATTTACAATGGACACCAGCACAGGAGGAGAAAGCTTCTCATCAAATGCATTGATTTTTTATTTTACTGAAAGAAATCTTCCACATTCAGACTTTTTTTCACTATAATGAAAAAGTATGTGCATGCTCAGAATGCTTCTCTGCCTTCCTGCTCATAAACAATCGTCCCCTCAATGCAGGCACCCTTGCATTATAGTGCAAGGGTGCCTGCATTGGCGCTGGGCTGCTAAGTTCAACGCTAGACCAGGGGAAAGCGCAGGGCTGCACCACATTGTCATAAATATGGTGCATCCCCACGTTTCTGAAGTGGGAGAGCGCGGTGTTAAGTCAAGGAGGCTAACGCCACGCTCCACCACATTGTTGTAAAAATGCCCCTAAGTGCTGCATGTGCTAGATCTTTCCTCTGCAAAATTCCCTACCACTCTGGACTTTGTGCATGCATGCTCGAAGGTCATTCAGGACTGAATGCTCGATTTACACATAACAAGAAGAAGAGAATGACAGTGAGGCTCTAGATACAATGTGTTGTGTGCTGAGAAAATATTTTCACTGGGGATACATTTTAACGAATGTTTTTTAAGGTTGGTCTCACCCTGACTTTACCCCCCCCCCAAAAGGTGTGTTTCATGTTTGTTAATCAGTGACATCTATTTGTAAATTATTTGCATCTTGAACGTCATGCATTGGCTAGTGCGCACCAGGAACATGTGTTGGGCATTTACAGAATGCTGTTCTCTTTCAGGGATTCACATGCAAGGTCACATGATAGAATGGATGCCCAGCCAGCAAATCCAAAATATCCCTGGATGCTAAACTCTGAATCTTTTGATGTGGATGGAAGTTTTGTTGCAGAAAAGAATGGACAGTTTTTTACCAATGCAGAACTATATAACAATTACAGGTTTGAGTTCTAAGAATGGCACAATTGGGGTCGGGTGTAATAAATAATGACTGATGCTAGAAAGTGAAAAGGAGACTTACCTCTGTTGACAATGTAGATGTAAAGGATGTTCGCGTCAAAGGCATTGGCTACTTTTTCTACAAATTCCTCTGTTTTCAGCTATTTGTTCAAGTTCAGAACTTGTTCCACGTCTTAAATTACATGCTTGTATATTTGTTACTCCAAGCTTACTTTAGTTTCCAAACTTTGCTGTGGCGGTGTGGCCATTTGAATTAAAGGTCCTGTGTATCACTTGCTTTTCTTTCCGTAGGCACTTATTGGCAACACCCCCTCCTTCAGAGTTGCTAGCCACTTGGAAGTAGGTTTTAAGAATTTATCTGTGAGAAGAGACTGATATAGCATGCCACCACAAACGGAATTGCCATGAGGGAAAAACAAGTCCTCTGCTTGCCCTTTTGTCACAGAATGGTCAAAAGAAAGAAGGGGACTTTTACTAAAGACATTATAAGTGCAAGCAGCGGTAGTTCGAGAGTACTCATTTACATATTCTTACAAGCCTTTGTGAATTGGCCCTGAAATCTGCAAATCCCTATTAGTAAAATAGCAAAAATTGATATATTTGCTAATTGTATATGAATATTTCCTGAATAGTCCCATTTTATTCCAATTGCAGATGTTTTTAAAGCAATTCACAATGCCATGTACGTGTATGAAAAGAACACTGAAGGAGTACTACTGTGTGTACTCCAAAATGCATTTGTGAATAGGCCCCAAAGTTCCGCTGCCACTACACAAGCTGTCTGGGTAGATTTCCATTTGAGAAGGGACGGATGCCACCCTGTTCGGAATAATACTTGACCAGTGCCCTTCCTTTGACGGGCTTCATTTATGAATCAAACTGATTTTAACCTCAATATTAATGTCTTTATTAGGCCTCTTAGAGCATACAAACATCAGAACAATAAGGTTTTGTGACAAAAACAGCAAAGGCCCACATGTTCTCTAAGGACACTGGGGAAGATTTACAAGCCCCTTGCGCCCATTTTGCATACATTGTCCCATGTTAAAAATGACGCAAAAGTGACGCAAGGGGCTTGTAATTCTGCCCTACTGTTTTTAAGTCAGTTTTCATAGCTTCCTGGTCAGCACTGCACAAGCTCTGAAATGAAAAAATATCACGGTCCTGTTCCTCATCGAAGTTGGACCACTAATATTAATTTCAAAACAAATGTTTAGTTATAGACATATCTGTATACTTCATCTGGGCGTGAAATATCAAGTTTGCTATGACGCGCATAGGCTGCACTGATCAGCATAGCGTTAGAATATCTTCAATCAGACTCATTGCTACTTGATCTTGAATAAGTGGTTTATTAGTCATTTAAAACCTGGGGCCTCATTTATGAGAAATGACGCATCGCTGCGTGAAAGCAGCGATGCGTCACTTCTCAGTGCGCACTCCTTGCGACATTCCTGATGCGTCATATTTAATGTATGACGCATCATGTCGCAAGGAGTTACAGATACGTCAGTATTTCTGACGTATCTGTAAGCGCAAAAGTGACGCATTGCTGGAGTGTGTCACAAAAGTGACGCAACTCCAGCAATGCGTCCTTTCACATGGGGAAAGCCCCATGTGAAAGGGCTTGCGTCAGTCTTACGCCTGGTGTGAGGCAGGCGCAAGATTTTGACGCAACAGCATCCTAAAAGTGACGCAGTGAAATCTCATAGATTTCACTGCGTCACTATTACGAGGCTTTTTGCGGGGGAACACCCCCTCTGCATACATTATGCCTGACGCAGGTATAATGTAGCGCAGGGGTTTAAAAAGTGACGCATCTACCTAGATGTGTCACTTTTTAAATATGGCGCAACAAGGCACATTTTTCACACTGCTGGGGCCTCATTTATGAGAAATGACGCATCGCTGCGTGAAAGCAGTGATGCGTCACTTCTCAGTGCGCACTCCTTGCGACATTCCTGATGCGTCATATTTAATGTATGACGCATCATGTCGCAAGGAGTTACAGATACGTCAGTATTTCTGACGTATCTGTAAGCGCAAAAGTGACGCATTGCTGGAGTGTGTCACAAAAGTGACGCAACTCCAGCAATGCGTCCTTTCACATGGGGAAAGCCCCATGTGAAAGGGCTTGCGTCAGTCTTATGCCTGGTGTGAGGCAGGCGCAAGATTTTGACGCAACAGCGTCCTAAAAGTGACGCAGTGAAATCTCATAGATTTCACTGCGTCACTATTACGAGGCTTTTTGCGGGGGAACACCCCCTCTGCATACATTATACCTGACGCAGGTATAATGTAGCGCAGGGGTTTAAAAAGTGACGCATCTACCTAGATGTGTCACTTTTTAAATATGGCGCAACAAGGCACATTTTTTACACTGCTGGTGCGTCACAAAAAGTGACGCACCGGCAGCGCAAAACTGACGCACGGCCTTCATAAATAAGGCCCCTGGTGCGTCACAAAAAGTGACGCACCGGCAGCGCAAAACTGACGCAAGGCCTTCAGCAATAAGGCCCCATAAATCTTACAAAATCCCACGCAATGTAAAAATATTTACATAAATAGGTTAAAAATATTTCATTGGTACTTAAACTGTTAAAAAGAGAATGATCCCCTCATCTAAGCATCTTGCTCATTCTGACTCTGAACCATTGACACTGCCTGGCAGTCTGCAGTAAAAATGTTTACGCTTTGCACACATTCTGCTTTAAAAGTTTACTCCTGTAGGTAGGTAATCCTCCTACAAATCCTGTGAGGGGATTTATTAAACCCTTTACAAGTAAACTACTTCTTGAGCTAATTGCCTGCACAAATGTGTGGGATTTCTTAACTGCTCACACCACCTCAAACATATCTTTCTTATGTAACGAGTATTAAACGTGGAAGAACCTAGGAGTAAGGCAGAGGCACCGCACATGTATTTTAGTCTATGTCAAGCCAACCACACCCCAGCACTCGCTGGTAACTCTAGAAGCCTGCATAGGAAAGTACTACACCTTTGGAACAGGTCCAGTTTTACCACTGATGTCTTTGAATTATACTCTGTACTAGTGACCCTTCTTGGTCATCTTTGTAGAAAACAGAGCTTCAATCAAGTTTCCTTACAAACATTGCATTCTTTTACACCACCCAAAGACAACAAGAAATAGCTGGCTTTGGCAAATCTTCAAGTATTCTGATGAAACGTTATTTTTTTAATGTACACCTACTACTGTGATTGTATGCTGTTTGTGCTCTGTGACATTTCTGCTGAATTTACATTTTTTCTTCCTTGTTACTCAGCAATGCTCGTTTTACATGTTAAATACATTTTCAGCCTCTCACTAGATTCAGAATAATCTTTGCAAATGCTGTCTTTGAAGGAATTCCTCTACTTTTGATTTGCAAAACAAATTATGCACCATTATTCGGAATAAAGTGCTCTTTTCAACAGTCAGGTGCATTTTGGTGAATACATTAAGAAAAGAAAATCGAAGTTTACATTAGGAATAATGCAAATACATAAAGAGCAATAGCAACATATTTTAACACTGTAAAGTTATTTTCGTTTCATCGTACTGATAACATCTTCTGAGATAAGAGATCACTATTCTGACAATACAAGATTTTAAATCTTATGTCAGTCATATTGATGGAAAGAGATATATTGAACTATAGTTTAGCAGCCACTCCCTTGAGGGCTGGCCACACACACATCCCACACCCATCCACCACAGACGTCACGAGTGTCAGTCAGTCAGTCAAAAATTTACTTTAATTGGTTTATCACAACCATAAAGCATTCATGTACAAAAATTCTATTAAAATAACAACAGGTTAAAAGTTCATGTGGTTAAAATTTGTTTTAGCATTCATTAATTAAATACTTCCTCCCAGGCCTTATCTGTGGTCTGTTTCTATTTTTTGGAGCAAATTCTCTACAAAGTTCATGAATTTTACCCCGCGGCATATTAGAATGTTTGAGCCTGCTCCCATCCAGTTGGTCACAGCTTGCCTGCAGGTACGAATCTGTAGCTTATTAAAAATAGGTTTCAATAAGTTCTTCCTTTTTTCTATGGAAGATTCACATGTGCACAGGAGGTGACACAAGGTCTCATTGTGGTAGTCACATAACCTACAACTTCGTCCCTGATGTGTGCCTTTCCATGATGGAATCAAGTCTTTGGAGCAGTGGTCTCCCATTCTGAGGGCCATGAATTTTGTTTTTAAAGATAGCCGGAAGTGCGCTATGAGGTAGGCTTGAGGTTTTAAATGTCTGTATGAATTTAAAACGGTCCATGCATGGCGTCGCTTGGCCAAGGTCTTTTTATCTTCTACCAAAGATAAGGCTTTTGCATTTAGTTTGCAAATCTTTTTGAAGGATGATTCTTCCAGTGGTTTCTTCCAGATCTCCTCTATTTTGAGGGTTTCTAGTGATGCTCGCAGGTCATTGCCCCATGAGTTGGCTTCATGTCGGTAATATTGTTTTTTAATTTCTTGCCAACATAAGATGTTTAAAGAGCCCATTTACGCTGATCTTAGTTTCTAGCACCATTTTACTAGAGCAGCTTTCCGTTGGTATATTTGATTTTGCAAACCAAATTCTAGTCTTATTTGGGCCGGGGCTGATCCTTTGTATAGATGGAACACTGATTTGTATATTTTTGTCTGGAGAATATTTAAAATGGCTGCTTCTTTTCCATGCCATATTTCCAGTCCGTATGAGAGTGATGGTAAGACTTGGGCTGCCATTACCTTTAACAGGTGGTCATATGATGGACATTGCAGTTTATCTTGGAGAACTTTGTACGCAAAGCTCAGTGATTGTGCTTTAGCGGTGATGATTCTTTTTTGGTCTGAAAGTGACATGTTTTTACTTATTGTAACTCCCAGATATTTATAAGCAGTTGTTTTCTCGATTTGTCTGCCTTTTGTGTACCATTTAAAAGATCTTCTACTATTGCCCGCTAGTCTCACCACTTTTGTTTTTTTGATGTTTAGTTGTAGGCCTTCTCTCTCAAAGTAATCTGTTAATTCTGATATTATTCTTTGTAGGCCTATTGGCGTTTGACTTAAGACTACTATGTCGTCGGCATATTGGAGAAACTGAATACTTTCGTTGGCTAATTTTGGCGGATGTCCGTTTGTATTCTGTAGATGGTCTTTTAGGTCGGCCAGATATATATTCAAAAGGCTTGGGGAGAGCACGCAGCCCTGTTTGAGGCTATTAGTTATATTTAATTCTCCAGATATTCTTCTTCCGTCTCCCAGTTTTATTTTTGCCCATGTTCCACTATATAGTGCCATTATTGTTTCCATTAATGCCGGCGGTAGACCCCAAAGGTCCAGTTTTTTCCATAGGCATTTTCTGGGGACTCGGTCGAAGGCGGCTTTCAGGTCTATGTAGCAGGCTATTAGTCCAGTCTTTCTTTTCCCTGCTCCTTCTATTAGTAACGACAGTGCTGACAAGTTGGTTAAGCAGCCCATGCCTTCCCTGAAACCGGTTTGGAATTTAGGTATTATGTTATTGTCTTTTATCCAAAGTTGAAGTAGGGACAATATACAGGATGAGAAAAGCTTTGCCTCCACATCGATTAAGGCTATTAATCTGTAATTCCCGGGTTCCATTCTACATCCACTTTTATGAATTGGGTGGAAGATGTTTCCTTGCCAGGACGGTGGGATCTTTTTTTCTTTGTGAATGTAATTAAATAGTGGAGTCAAGTATTTTGCCCAGAAGTCGGTGTCATATTTGAATAAGGCGTTCGGCATTCCATTTGGGCCAGCTGCTCCTTCCGCTTTCATTTTCCTTATTAGTGCGGTTAGGTGTTTAATCGTTGTCAACGGTGCTTGTTCCTCTTGGGCAGCGCTTTCCTGCTGGACGTTCTTCCATTGTCCGGGAGCTGTATCTTTTTGTTCTAGATCTTTTAGATTTTTGATTGTTTCTATGTTGATTGGATAGCTCTGGATGTTGTACAGATTGTTAATATAAGCGGCCCAAGTTGTTTCACTTATTCCTATATTGGCTTGTTCACCAGCTACTTTTGAGAGTTTATTTATTATGTTCCAAAATTCTCCACTATTTGGAAGTTTACTTGTTCTTAGAAGGTCCACCCAGATTTCTTCCGTGTGAGCTTTTTTAGCTTTTCTACAATCCTCTTTATATTCTTTCCTCATTTTTTCAGACGTCACGAGTGATGTGGGCCTGCTAATAAAAGGGCCCCAGTGAACCTTTTTGTGGCTAGTTAATTAAGTATCACCACTGTGTCTATGTCTTGATTCGCTGAGCATGTGGGCATAGGGCCCATGACTTTACAATGACAACAAAGGGTTCCGACCCCCTGCCGTGCCACGTTGCAGGTCTCTGTGATTGAGGGGTACATTTCGGTCAGCATCATCGCTGCTGTCTGCTTGAAGACGTGGGCTCCATGGCCCCTAGCACAGCGGGAACCCGTTCCTCGTGAGGAAGGAGGAAAGTGGGCAGACGGGTCGCCTCATACATCTCGCTACACCTGCTGTTTGTCTGCTACCCACACCTCCAGTTAGAGCTGCTGTCTGCCGGCAGGGAGGGAGAAATCCCAGCAAGAGACACCTCAAGGGCCCACAAGGTGGGAGAGCGTATGCTGCAGCCAGCAGAGCTACCAGATGAACCCTGCTCAGGCAGTAGTTCGGAAGTGTGGCAGTGGTCCTGCCAGTCGTGCGATGTAGAAAACACTGCCCATCCCTAATGTACGAGGCAATCCTGGCTCAGCATAACAAGACAAGTGACCCACCTCACAGAAAGCACCGACCCTTTGGAGTTCCCAGAATGCACCAAACTGCGACCTACTGTCACCGGAGGGAAAGAGGAGGGTGATCCCTGCGCCTCCTCCCCTGTCCACACCCAGCTGAAGCCACACATGCCATAACCCAGCGAGGTCCACCTACCAGCCCCCTCATGAAGCCCCTGCCGGCCCCGCCAGAAGGCCTCATAACTCCTAGCTCCCCCACCTCACTTGCCTATTGCGCCCTGCATGGTGCAATGAGTACTTATGGCAGTCTGGGGAGTGACCGCGTGGGCTCTACAAGCAACACTAGCAATGAAAAGGCAGTGACAGACACCCCTGGCCCATCAAGGAATGCTAGGGCCTAAGACAAGCCCCCACTTGGGAATCACTAGCAAACAGTTGCATGCTGCCATCTGTCAAGAAGTGAGAGGAGTGCCCTCCCAATGAGGCAGATTGTGGCCAGTGTGCCGCAGGAGCTCCTGGAAAAGCACTAAGAACCACACATACCCCGCCCCCCACACAACTAACCGTATGTACCGAACAGCTCTTCACCTCTCTTGCCAAGAATGGAAGCCAAACACGAGAGGAACATTCAGTCCAGGTGCTAAGAGCACCACGCGCCCCTGGCTGTCATCTGTTTGCCAGCAGAGATCTCCCACAGCAACCTGGCTGACAAGGAACAGGGCCCGGCCTGCAGGAGTAAGAGAGGCCGCTGCTGCAGTGAGCAAACCGCTGCACCTTAGTGCTTTAAATGGGCCGGTACCCACCGGTACAGAGTACCGGCACTTTTTAATGTTCGCCCCTTGAGTACCGGAACTTCTCCTAGGACAAGGAGAGTACCGGTACTCATGGGGCCTTGCCTAGACACAGGTGGTGCTCCTCATTTTCTCGTGCCTTGGCGGCACTTTTCACACGACTCGATCTGATTCTACAATCCTGAGCTGAGATCGCACAGGAGCGCCAGAACAGCAGCTCTTGTCACCTGGAAACCACAATATTGTCCTGCTTCTCTGCAACTCTTCCAGCAGTGTGGGGCGGCAAGGTTTTTTGTTTACCCTTTGATCCTGCACAGTCGGAGTTGAGAGTCTACCATAAAACTAATGGACAAGGGCATGGAGTACATTCTTCAGGGCAGTACAGCTTTTAATCGTGCCATCGTTTTAAATGACTGTAAATGTTAGTTCATTAACAATTTAAATTAAGCATTTTTACTTCAATTTAAATCCCTGCACTTGCCGACAATTTTACGATTACCATCAAACAAAAAAACACTTTAAAGGCAACACAATTTTTTTTGGTTTGGTGCATTTAAACCGCTTGTTTCGTATGGGAAACCATGTTTAACCCAAATGCGACAGGCAGTTCCATGGAATGCTTTAGACTTTCAGACAGTTCTGGATTTTAGCTGGTAATGCTTTTGCATGCTGGGACTCGTAGTTTTCCTTTCTCATTATAAGTAAGGCGTTCTAAAAATTCCAGCATGCAAAGCTTTGATGGCAAAATTCCGAGTCGGTTTTGAATATACCCTTATTATTATTAGGGCCATAACCATAGGACAGATTCTTCCAATTTTTTTACTTTGCACTTAGATTTCGTGCATATAAAGTTTGGAAAGGTTGAAAACCTAGCCCCACCTATGGCTCCTCCCCTTGTCCCGTCCAACACTCCTCCCCCCAGTCCACCGCTCCTTTTGGTGAGTACCTGCACTTATTTTTTTCCATCTAAAGCACTGCATCTCCGGAGTCCATGAGGCCAGCAGCATCAGCAAAACTGCTGCAGCCGCATGAAGTTGTTGTAGCACCACCTGGCATTCACTTGCGGTACGGCACCCGGCCTGATGGAGCTACACTTTTGAGAAGGTTATGCCGCCTGGCATCACAAAGAACCTGCTGTTCCCTCACTATGATAGCCTCGGTGTGAGTGCCACGCCTTACCATCCTATGAGAATCGTAAGTAGCAGGAGTGCTGCTGTCCCTCACAGCAACATCCACAGGGTGAAGGAATTGTGCTGCATTGCACTCTACATAAGGACTAATAAAAAAAACAACTGAGAGAGACCTGCCAGATCCTGAGAACAATGCATGCTGAGCCAAGTGGGAGGCTGCGCCAGGCCTGTTGTCCCCAGAGGGAGCCCTTTGTGTACTGCACCAAGCGCTATAGTGTAGCTCTGCCAAGTAACACATGGGGCACCAACACCCATCACAAAAGGAAAAGACTCTGGAGTCTAGCACC
This sequence comes from Lissotriton vulgaris, assembly GCF_964263255.1. NCBI lineage: Eukaryota > Metazoa > Chordata > Amphibia > Caudata > Salamandridae > Lissotriton > Lissotriton vulgaris. The sequence goes on along the minus strand of NC_141687.1, from coordinate 655,565,064 downwards.
ACACTGGCAAAGGAGCAATAGAGACGGCCAGGCCCAGAGACGCATAGACGTTCTCTGAGCCTGACTCTGCACCACCAGAGTAAGAGTAGACACAGGCATACAGGGAATCAGCAGAGGGTTCCTTAAAGAGACAGATCCAGCTGCAGTAAGTGCCTGGTTGCCCAGCAGGTGCCCACAAAAGAGATGATGCACATCTTGAGTGCTCTCCAGAGAAAAGGCGGACGTAAAGTTCTAGCATGGTCCGAATGCAGAAAGAGAACATCTACACACCTCAACTACACTAGCACTCCCCAGCAGTCGGCAAAAGTCTATTCATGGAGTGCCCCCAACAGTGCCTTAAGACTGTGCCACACATCGGCCCATTACAGGCAGGAGGAGAGCCACACATCCCCATGTGGCAAGCTGCTACCACTACCATATGAAGAAGAGAATTTGGCACAATGCCACATCATGAAGGAAAAGAGTGACAATCCTGTCACCCTGAAGAACCAGACAACCACAGGTGCACTGGAGGCATCAACACGGGGATAAGAACGAGGACTTGCACCACTACAAGAGTGCACCTACAGACACAAACTAGCCACAGAGGTGGAGCGACATCCCTGGAGACAGCTCAATAAGAGAATCATTTGTAAGCCACCAGCAAGCACAAACAACATCTCCCCCCTACGCATCCCAGTGTCACCATTAGTTCCAGAGCATCGGCTCTTTGAGACAGGTGGCATCTCTGCTCGCGATCTCATATGCCACGGAAGAAGAACAGCAACAGCAAAGACACTGAGCTACGTGGCTGCCAAGTCCCCCTAGTCATCCTCACTCCAGGTGAGTCATCACTACCTGTCGTCCAGGTTATCCATGCAGAAAACACATCCATCAGTGTCATGGGCATCACCATAACCACCGAAGGAGTATTCAACACCCAACTGGAGCCGAACACCTAGAAACCACCAAGACACCCACAGGAGAAAGCTCCACAGCATATTTCACTGACACTCCTTAGGCCCCAAGTTTGAACTATTAACACCAATTGCATCACAGCGAGAGCATGCCGGACTGATCCCCTTCGCATAGGTGGACTGTCACACAACTAACATGAAGCAGAGGAATCCAGATTTTATCAGCACAGCGTTTGTGTCCAGAGGTGTTCTGGTTAGGCTATGGATGGCTTCCTAAGTGTTCTAGTGCTCCCAGCTGCACTTGTACTCCACTGTCCTGCAGAGGGCCTCCCAAGGTTGAGAGACTGTCTTGTAGTTGTTTTCATTCCTTCCCACAGGTTGGACTTTGTTTTTTAATAAAGTCTTGGAGGAATTTAGAGTCCTGCTGGACATGTTCTAGTGTCTCAACAGGCACAAGTTTATGAGCAACTCCCTTGAGTGCTAGCCACACCCCCCCCCCCCCACCCATCCCCCACAGGTGTCACGAGTGATGTGGGCCTGATAATAAATGGGCCCAAGTGCACGTGTGTGTGGCCAGTTAGGTAAGTATCCCTCCCTCGAAGGCACGACAGGGATAACAGGGGGCTGCGCTCGGCCCCTGAGAACCCATTGTATTAAGTACCTTTAAAACTGTGTATACTGTACTAAGGCTCGTAGAAGTATATATAAAACATTTCATGCATCAGATCTTTTAATGACAGGAGCTTTCAGTTCACAACCATTTGAGGTTCGATAAAAGTATAAATGAGTTGTTTCATAAATTTGGAATATATTCTGTTGTTTGAGCACCCTGAAGCCACCTCAATGCCATGCACCTGCAGTACATATCACTCGTGCTGTGGGTTACTATAAAAATAATTAGACACACCATTTTCTGATAAAGTGTACATAAATCTGTGTAGATATTTCATGCTTTATTGCGCTATTAAAAGGTGCACCTATAATTATCCTAGAAGTAAACCAAAGCCAGCGAAAGTGCAGAAGATTCACCGTCAGCAGTTCCAGTTCCAAGACGACCAGATCACCAGCTGCAGGTTTCCAGACCTCGCTCTCGGACTGGCGAATCCAGACGTGTCTGCGGGAATGGAGGTGGTTTTAGTAGAAAGGAAACCAGACGACACGAACCAGCGGTGGATACACAAAGCAGATGACAGGTACTCATATGGCACTCTTATGTACTGCAGCAGTGACCATCACAGTATTTCTTTACTATTCCATTATAGTCACTGCATACATGAATGGTGTAGTTCTACTTATTACATTGTTTTAAATGTTGTTAAGGATTTATTTGGTTCCCAGCAAATTTGTTTAATGCTTATTTTAACTATATTTATTGGTGCGGAAATGTTATATGTACTGTTATGCTTTTATGGTCTGTTTACAAAGATCGAATAAAGCTGTGTGATCTGAACTGAACATTCAATAATGTTTTCTCTGAATCACATTAACCTATATTTTTCCAAATCTTTATTTTTGGATGGATTAATATTATATACATGTAAATCTCTGGTAGCAGTATAAAAATAACCTGTCACTAAGTCCTTTATTCCATTCTAGTTGTGAAATCCATTCCCTATAAGAGTAGAAAAATACTAAGGGCCACATCCAATAAGCATGTGAAAAGCAGGCCACAGAGCAGAAATGCAAATAGTGTATAAACATTGACAGTGATATCTAGCGTTACAGCTCTTTTTACTAAACTGTTTCATCTTTGCCAATGAGGATACCTGTTTGGCAAATATTTGTTTCTCATGCTGCTGTAGTTCATTATTTATTAGATGAATGTCAGCACACATTCCAAACTACAGGCGTTTTTGAGAGAGATTTATATTTAACTAGATTTAGTACAAATTAAACTGTATACCAACGTATTTATTTTCACTGTACACTTTCCATGTTCACTCTAACTCGCTTCAACCAATAGATCTCGTTCATGAGAAGTTGCGATGTGTAAAGTTGTTAGAAGTTGTGAGCAGTCCTCCAAGTCATAACTTCGCATTTTTTGTTAAATTCTCTGCAAGCTTTGGGAAGATTACAAGATAAAATGAAAAAGGCAATTCTGTCCGACCTTCGGAAGAACTAGAAATCACTCCTGTGGCTGAGCGGGGATCATGAGGGCTTCTTTGCTTTGCGTCAGTCTCATCTGAACCCCCTCAACGATCACTTCTGCTTCCAGACCAACCACTGAGCCCCTGGCTGGAGCTGCTTCTTCTCCTCCTATCGCTGCTTTTTTCCAACATGCAGAATGTGATGTCACACCCTTTAAGGGCGGGATATCCTGCATGCTGGGACGCAACCCACTAGTGCGCCATATGCTGAGAAGCATGCCTTAGCGAAGGCAGCAAAACCTCTCCCACTTTCGATGAGGCATAGTATCCAACATATACATGGATTTGCGGGCAAAGGTTTTTCTCATTAAATCGCTGCTAATCCAATTGACCATGGACCTAAAGAGGGTTGGGAAAGAAAGTGATTCTGTTACCATAAATAGTAAGCAAGATGATGGAAACGTTGTTGCCAAAAGGTCAATAAAGTGAGCTATTGCCCTGTTTTAATTTCTCTTGCTGAGGAAATTTCAGTTAAAAAATGCCCAACTTCTCCAAGCTTACTCTTCCCTGGTACGACGGAGTGATCGGTTTACCGGACCTCCGCAAGTATTACTGGGCTTCCCAGTTGGCGGCGATAAACCACCCTATTTATGGGTCCTCTTTGGACCCCGGATATGCGATGGACCGTGGGCAGATGCCTGGGGGTGACTTCACCAGGGCACTCTATGCTAGGAACGGGCGCTTTCCCCTCGTTGGACCACCGGCACATGCGAGTCACGTATGGCATGCCGCTAATCGATGTCTGCAAAGGGAGGGGAGACTTACTATGGCGACCCCACTGTGGAACTCGGAGAGGCTGGGCAGCCTGTGCAAGACGAAAGGCTTTGATAGATGGAACCTCATTGGGATCTCACAAATAAAGGACATGTGGGGGAAGGATGGGGTATTAGCGTTTGCCACCCTACAGGAACAACATCAGTTGCAGGAATGTGAGCGTTTTCGATATCTTCAGGTTAGGCATGCCCTGCTCGCAAATATTCCCCGTGACACTGAACTCCCGGAGGCCTCCCCACTAGAGGACCGAGTCCTGGATGATATACTACCGACCAAAACCATATCATTGATATATAAAAAACTGATCAACCACATGAGTGACCCCCTGGTAAATGTTAGGGAGAAGTGGGGCACGGATGGCCTGGTTCTGGATGATGAAGACTGGAGAGAGGCGGTTTCCTCCCCGAAAATAGTAGCCATCCAAATGCGACTTAGGCTGGTGCAGTTGAAGATTTTACACAGGGCATACATTACAGGTCCACGTTTGGTACATATGGGTTTGGCAGACAGCGGGGAATGTAGGAGGGGGTGTGGGGAGACCGGAACGTTCATGCACGTTTTGTGACACTGTTTGGCAATACAGGAATACTGGGTCAATATTCACGAGAAAATCAGAGAAGTGGTAGGGGTAGAACTGGCGGTAGAGACACGACGTTGTATTTTGAATGTCTGGGAGCCAACTGATTTGACTTTACATGGGAAGCAATGGATGACCCTGACATGCATGATAGCCAAGCGTAATATAGCTCAGTTGTGTGGGGCTGGTCAGGTGCCACAAATTGGGAAATGGATGGAAGACCTCGACTGGTGCATGTTCAGGGAAAGATCGGTATATGTTGCTAGGGGCCGGCCCCAGAAGTGGGGGAGATCTGGGGAGCGTGGAATGGCTACAGGGGGGATATATGTATTCCACCGAGTGTTGGCGAGGAAACGATAGCGCTGGTGTCCCAGTGACCACTACGGTCTTTCTAAATGTATTCCGATGTATGGACTTTACTTGCTGGTGTCACTTGTGTGGAGAACTCTGAGGGCTGGACTTGCTCCGACTGGTACTGGGGAATGAGAAGTCGACTCCAAGGGTCAGTTGGCTGACCTCCTCTTAAGCTACAGGGACACAAAAGCTGCATGAACCCCACTTTCCTTAAGAGCCCAGTTCAACTGTTCCAACTGCAACTAATGGCTTCTACAAGAGTAAGATGAGTATGGGGTTGGAGGAGCACACCTATTCACTATCAATTTATCCATTATATAATTCTTAATATATGGTGCTACGGTGCTATACTTGCTGTCTGACCAAGTAGCGTAGGGAAATCTTGTCGATCCAGTATTCTTTAAATATAAGCATCGCTCCATTAAGGGCACTTATGAGAATGTTGCATAATTAATACGATACATTGCATATTGTATATCAATATTGAGGAAACAATGAAAGTCAACATTGTATTGCTTGTTTAAGCCTAAAATGTTGTTTTGTTAATGTCATTATGATTGAAAAATGAATATCAGTTTATGTTGAACAAAGTGTACAGCGTTTGGAATTATTATTTGTATTAGGCTGACTCTGAAGAAATGAGTAGGGTCTAATGATCCAGTGAACAGTGCACAGTGCATGCAAGTCACCGTACTTGCTATAACTTAGTTCTACGAGAGTAAGACATAACCTCGAAGGGGTGTTCCTAAGGTCACAGGGCCCTTAGATAAGAGTAAGAGTGTACTCATCCTACCTAACCCTAAAAACTTGGACTTAAAAAATGTTTCAAGGCCTTTGGCTTGGAGACCCAACAGAAGACAGCATCAACCTGTGAAGCTGATCCGCTGAGGGTGCATCACCGGTGGGCCTGACTTCTCTGTACTTATCCACAGCAACAAATCTGATTCAGGTGGCCCGGCACTGACTAGCATCAAACGGTGTTGAGCCCTACTGGCTGCAGTCTGTAGCCTTATCCTATAGAAGAAATATGACTTCCAGAAGAGAGACTATGTCAAACAGTAGAAATCTTCACTGAACCAGAGGCTGAGCAGCCTCTAATCGATGTTGACAGCTTCCTGGTGGGTAACTCCAGACTTTGGCATGCAGAGCTTTTCCCACCTTCATTCCAGGCTTCACTGAGACGATGTCTCTACCAACCCATTGTTGATGACCTTGTCTATGGATCCAGCCTCCTGCCGTGCCTCACTGAGAACTCTACCTTCTCAAAAATCTTCTAAGTCACAACAGGTGACTTTGTTTGGTTCCTGCTTGGGCCTTGTAGCCAACCTGAAATCCATTGAGGTTGGCCTTAAACCTTACCTTTGTCCCAGTTTTGTGTGACCAGTTGCCTGCGGTTGGCGCTTTGCATTTTTTAGCACTAAAACTTCATTCATATCTCTAGTTACCCTTGTTGGATTTTTTGCAGGTTTGGACTTATTCGTTCATTAAAATGTGCTCTATTTTTATAAATTGGAGTGGGATTTTTATTGTGTTGTTTTTGACATATTAACTGTTTTGGAACTTGTTAGTACTCTTCATATTTCTGTAGCTAAGCATGTCTGTTTCGTGCCACAGCTACGAGGGGGTTTAGCTCAGGTTTAATTACTGAAAACTTTACTGGACCTAATAAGAATACTTACATTATCACTGCATGGCTTATCATGGCCTTATAAATATGGTACTTTTCACGCATTACTTTGTGTCAAAGGGCCACACCATTGCTGTCGCTGTGGGTGTTCTCACGCAACACCCATAGATCCTGCTGCATTCCCAGATTTCCAAGGTTTTGTAAACTTGGGAACGTGTCAGAATCCTACGCCTCCTCAGGGGAGGTGTAAGAGTGGCGAAATGCACTCTTTCTATGTGTGCTGCATGTAGCTGCACATATAGAAAGAGCATATACCACCAGATTGCTTTTGTGCAAGAAGGTTTCCCTTCCGGCACAACAGCAATCATCCCTGCAAGGCAGGCACAAAGGTGCCTGCATTGGTGTATGGCTGCTGTGTTAGCGATGGTGCGAGAGAGAGCACAGGGATGCAGCGTACTGCTGTAAGTACAGCGTATCCCTGTGCTTTTTGAAATGACGCAGCTCGGCACAGCAAAATGGCTTGCGGTGCAGCACTGTGTCATTGTCCCGTAGATGAGGCCCTATTTTTTTGAGTTTTTCACATGAAGCAGATTTCGATGACCCCACACACAAGACTTATACTGTGTACAAGAATCCAGCAGAACCAAGTTCAATATCAGGGAGGTATACTTTGTGTTAACTCAAAGATGGCGCTTGAACACAAAATAGACACCATAAAAATGAACATTAAATTGCAGTATACTGACCTTAGAAAAATGTTTAAAAGAGTTGGAGTGGCTGAATAAGAATTAAAGGAAGGGATGACGGAGATGAAGCATCTCAAACAGAGTGTGCAACTCTTACAAAAGACTCATTTGATTAATAGTCATTCCCAATCAGGTTCTGAGTCCCAACTTGAAGCTTTTGATTAAAGCCTGGATCCAGATTGTCCTGAAGCTAGAAGGTCTTTCTGTTTTCTATTCTTTTGTGTGAATGCTCATTAAAGCCAAATTGTTTTTCCATATTAACCCCATCGATGCTCATGACGAGCTCAGCTTGTCATGAGGTACACCTCTCATACACTCATGACGAGTTGAGGTCGTCATGAACAATGGGAATAAATTGGGATCAGCACAGGAGGGGAATTGCTGCAGCAGTGATGGTGTTAAGATATCATATTGCAAGAAATTTGTCTAAAATAGACAATTATAAATTCTATGGACATTCAGTGATGTAGGCATGCAGGGCATACATCTCAACTGGCCAGAGTCAATCCCATCAGAAATAGATGGTAGGGACCTATTTGCCAATATTAAGCTAAAGTTCTGATCTCCACTATAAGGAGAGAAACCATACAATATGACACCATTTGCAGACTTGTGCATTTTTTAATCCAATAGTTGTGTTTATCCAGTGGTGGCTGGAAACATTAATTGATAGTGCGCCACTCACCATAAATGCTGCTGGGCACTCCAAACAGATGCTTCTCTCCAGCGCCGATCCTGGGGTTGACGAGGAGCAGGAAGGAAAGGGAAGGACTTCCCTCCTTGTGCCCTGAAATCTAACCAATCCTGGAGCTGTGGATCACTAGAGATCACCGCTAAAGTGCTTAGAATTTCTGGCCTCACTGCCTCTCTCCAGCCTGTCTGCAGGCGCAATGGACTAGGGTGAAGTTCTTTGTTTGATGGCAGGGCACAGCATATTGATTTGCAAGTGGGGCTGTGTGCAGCTCCACCCACCCATCCTGCCAGTGATGGCCCATCCAGGCACACCTAATCCCTCTATTGTGTGGCTGTCTGGGAGGAATATACAAAGACCAGCTGCCAACTACACCCATCCATGTGACACAGGAACAGACTGCAGGCATCAAAAAGGGCAGGATAATGCTAACTTTCTAAAATTGCCATTTTCAGAATTGTTAATTCATTTCTGGCTTTACAACTAAAGAGTATTTTAAATTACATTTTATCAGACACTAAACAAAGTTCCCACCTACAATTAAAAGTAAGCACTTATTATTAACTGTAATAAGTTAATCCAATAGCATCCTATGGGCGAGATGGGCCCCACAGAAGTGAAAAATGAATTTGTAGGTGTTTCTCTACCAGGATATGTAAAACTTAAAAGTACATGTGTATACTTTCATAATAGTGCACCCTTCCCTATGGGCTGCCTAGGGCAGTGGGGTGACTTATATGTTATAAATTATGAGTTGAAGGCTTGGCAATGGTTTTATTTTGCCAAGTTGAATTGGCAATTTTAAAACCACACACAGGCTGCTATGGCAGACCTGTGACATGGGTTAAAGGACTACTTAAGTGGATGATATAATAATTGCCTCAGACCAACTAGTAGCATTTAATTTACAGGCCACAGGTATATGGTATATCACCTTACTAGGGATTTATAAGTAAATTAATATGCCAATCAGGTCTAACCCAATTTTAACATGTTTTTTGGAGTGAGCACAAACACTTTAGCACTGATTTGCAGTGGTAAAATTCACCGAGTCCTAGGGCCAGCAAAAACAAATTCAGAAAAATAGGAGGGTGAAGTCAAAACATTTGGGGGAAGACCATCCTAACAGATAATTTCAGGTAGCAGTACAGACAGAGGCTGCTGTGATCGATACTAAACTCATAATGGCTATATTTCGTCTAAATGGAAAAATACATCTGGCAGGTTATAAATTGACCCTCTGTACCTTAGGATTGAAGGTCTCCAATCGAGTAAGTGGGTTATTAAATGCCAGATATGGAAACACAGAGAAAGGGTTTGGACTGGTACACAACCTTGAAAAAAAACACATTAAAGATGGACATGGGTGTCCCAGTAATGGGAAAACATTTCGGCCCCATGTTATGTTATGCAATTCAGATTTGTAGAGCTTACTAACACCTACATGGGTATACTGGCACTCAGCAGTTGTGAACCTAGCAAAACCTAGGGCTTAGTGGGGCTACTCAAAATCTAGGTCTTCAGCTTCTTATAGAATTCAAGTGAGGAGGAGACTTGTATGTGTAGTGGCAGCTTGTTCATTGCTTTAGGTATGATGTAGGAGAAGACTTCAGATATGCGTGAGATATGGGCAAGTAGGAGTTCGAATAAGCAGAGGTGTCTGAAAGGTTTGTGAAGGCTGATATGATTCTTGAAGTATGCAGGGGTTTGTGCCCTGCCAGAGTACAGTCAAGTGGACACTTGATTGCACTCTGTCAAAGGAATGGTTTTGGGAAAAATGTGGGGTGAATGATGAAATAAAGAGAGTGAAACAGATGCCACTCTGATCTGCTACTTTGGAACACCCAGGAATTCGGCAGACTCAGCATGGATTTGGGTCTTTTATACGTTCAGGTGAATATATACACAGATATTTTTAAACAATAACATTAATAGTTTTCTTTGCTTTCCGAAATATTAAGCAGATGGAGCAGTAATGAGTTCCACACCAACTAGAATACAAGTGTGAAAAGCCATGACATGAAGAAGTGACAGCACTTAAACTAGACTGTACAAGCAACCAAAGAAACAAGAACTTTCCCTAAACCCTGCTAACACGAGGAAAGGGAAAAAGGGAGAAAAGAAAAAAAGTGCAGGAATTGGAATACAGTGCATAACTAGGCAGAGCAGGAAGTCATAAAACGCAACAGAACATTGTCAGGTAGCTATTGCAAATACTCTTGCTGCTTAAATTGCCCCAGAAGTGGTTTTCCTAAGAGTGGTTAGTGCTCTAGTTCATGATTTCCGCTTCCATTGCATTGTCTTTGTTAGAATTGGGGGGTCTCTAGTTGGCAGAGGTAGGTACCTTTGTCCAAATAGGGACCTTTGCTTCTAGTCATGATAAGGAGGATGCACACGTCAGATAATCCCTGCTCACCCCCTTGGTAGCTTGGCACGAGCAAACAGGCTTATCCTAAAGGCAATGTTTAAAGTATTTGCACCAACACTCACAGTACCACAGTAAATACATCACAAACAACACACAAGTTTAGGAAAATAAAATATATTTATCTAAACTAAACATGACCAAAATGAGAAAAATCTAACATACAGATACTCAGTAGAATGTCTATAAAAAGGGTTGCATAAATAAACTTGTAATTGGTAAATGCAACATTTTTCTCTCAAAGTACATTAGATGCGTTACGTAGAACAAACAAAAGGTTTGCAGAGAATGCAATGCGTCGATTCTTCCTGCGCTCAGGTTGTGATGCGATAAGATGGCGCCTCGTTGCATTGCGACGATACGGTGCAATGCGATAAAATGGCATCTTTGGTGTGATGCGTTAACGTGGATGCGATGCGTGCACGCCCGATGGCCTGGCGGCAAAATCGGTGGTTCCTAGAGCCGCGACAAGCCCTGCGACACGCTTCTTCTGTGATGCGATGGCGATCAGCTGCAGGGGCGACATGCTTCCTTAGCAATGCAACGGTCTGGCGACACGCTTCTCCGGTGATGCTACGGTGAGCAGCGGCAGGGGTGACATGCTTCCTTAGTAATGTGACGGCGGCTGTTGCGGCGGCATCACATTTCTCTCTCATTGCATTGCGCTTCCAGCTCCCAGCAGCAAGGGCCTCACACACAGTTACAGGTGCCTCAGGGCAGGTCAGAACTTCCAGCAAGGAAGTCAGGGAAGCTGAGGTGGTCCTTTTTCGCCTGGGACTTCAGAAACAGGAGGCCAGCTCTTCTCAGGCCCTTGGAGACTTTTTTCTTCAGATGGACACAGCGCACAGCAAAGTCCTTCTTCAAGCCGGGGACACAGCTCACAGCAAAGTCCCTTAATCCTCTCCTCAGCAGAAACAGCAAACTGCAGGCCAGCCCCACACACACAGCAAGGGCAGTACTTCTCCTCAGTCTCTTCGACTGTCCACTTTCGCAACAGGTTCCTCTTGATCACGAAGTAGTCTAACTTTCAGGTGTTTCAGCTCTCATATTTATACCCCAAAAGCCTTTGTTCTCTATGTGTGAGGGGTCCTGGACACAGTCCAAACCAGTTCTGGGTGCACTTTGCCAGTGCACGACTTCTTCCTTTGTTAGTGTGGGTCAGGGTAATCAGACACACTGCAAGAGGTGGAGCCAGCATGGTGGAAGGCAGGCACAGCCCTATTCAGCCCCAAGTGCTACTCCTCCCACCACTCCAAATACAGAAAGGTCAATTCAGCCTAGTGCTGACTCACCCAGACTCCTGGAGCCACCGCAGCCTCTGTCACTCTCAAACCAGACAGTCAATCAACAAACTGGCAGATGCATCCAAAAAGGTTGAACAAGAAAATAGCCACTTGATAAAAAAGTGCTATTTTCAAACACAGAATTCAAAATTCACCCTTCCTAAAATATGAGTTGTTAAATTCTATGTTCAGGGATACCAGACTCCAGTTTTCTCTCTCAGTCCTATGGGAAGATATGTAGGAACGACGAGTCCCTGAGCAGGCTAAGTAGGTTGAGGTACTGCCCTGAGCTGTAACGAAAGTGTGACATAAAGCCAGATCTCCTCGCAGGACTCATGAAGTTTCTCCCTAACATCATTAGACTACAAAACTAGAGGAAACCATCCTCTTTCCTATATCGCACCTTAGCGAGTGTGTCACTTAGGAGGTTGAACATATTCTCTTAACCACCTTTTAACTCACATTTCACATAAGGTCCTGATGAAAGCCAAAACTAATGAAAGGACTGGTTGAAACATGTTGACCATGTTGGATGAGGGAGCTCATAAGTCACCTCCACACACACCCATCGCCTTCTTTTTAACACCGTCGATGGCCCATTATTAAAATTTACCCCTGTGGGCATTGGAACCTTAGGACAGTTTTTAAACTGTCCTAAGGGACACCATCACTGCACACTCACTTTACATAATCTGCTCTGATGTAAACAGACATCGCAGCACACCCGAGGCACACTCAGTGCCCTGGGTGGGGCCAGACGGTGAAGCATGCCACCAACTAGGTTGGTGGGTGAGAGCCTTCATGAAAAACAAATGTTTTTCCTCGCTTCCGACACACACAGTAAGTAATAGCTAGCTCTTTTTGATTCCTACAAAGATATGCAGGTAAACATGTTACACAGCATTCCCCATTCTGGCTTATGGCAAGATAGCCTTTCAGTAGAGAAAAACGAAATTGGCAGTATTTCACTTTCAGGACATGTTACACACACTAGTACATGTCCTACCTTTCACATACACTTCACCCTGCCCAGGGGGGTACCATAGGTCTACCATAGGGGTGTTCTATGTGTAAGAAAAGGGAAGGGTCAGGCCTGGCATGAGGGTACACTGGCCAGGTCAACATGGCAGTCAGCAAAACTGCGCACAGGCACTGCGGTGGCAGGCCTGAGACCTCTTTTCAGGGCTACTCATGTGGATGGCACAATCAGTGCTGCAAGCCGGCTAGTACCATTTGAATTACCAGCCCTGGCACACGTACTGCACTTTACTAGGGACCTTCTGGTAAAGCAAATATGCCAATCATGGATAATTAATCACAATAACAATTTACACAGGGAGCACTTGCACTTTGGCACTGATCAGCAGTGGCAAAGTGCCCAAAGCATCTAAATCAGGAAAAAAGAAATCCAGCACAGTGTCAAAAATACAGGAGGTAGAGGCAAAAAGTCAGGGGTAACCATGCCAAGGATGCTAGGCCTAACAGTCTTACATCGCAACTAGCTGACCTTACAGCAAAATCTGTTATGTGCAATTGTATGTGGTACATGTGGTATACTCTGTTTACTCACCCATGCTTTTCATGTTCTCCCAGAAGGCTTCTGTTATATCTCACAGTGATGTCAGCTAGCTGCTTCCTTGAATTTTAGAAACATTTCTTGTAATCCATCAGTGTTATGTCACAGAAAGTTATTATTTCAAAATACATCAAAAAAATTCCGACTTGCAGCTAACACCAACAAACACAAATTAAACAGTAGTATTAAGATGCAATGTTTTTTTCTTTTCAGATTGGGATGGCCTGACCCCAAAATGTCACTCACAAAATCTTGAGAGATATTAACTCTTGTTAATCTGTAGAGACTCTCTGGGCAGCCATCATAGGGCTAGATCATCCCTCTGTGCAAAAAGAAAATCTATAAGGGGGACATTTTACTTCAAACAAGCATTTTATTAACATTGATAATGTGTTGCTTTCAGAGGGGTAAGAAGTCTTTCAAGATCACCTCTGTGATGAGTAGATAATCCATTAGATTGCAAACAGGCTCTGTCTAGAAAGCTGATTGATAAACAAGCAAACACCACGAAGATATGAGGAAATTGGCCCCCTGAAGGCCATTCTGTGTAAATTTGTTTCCTGGACTATTTTATAAAAGTAGTAGTAGCAAAAGCTTACGCAATCAGATAAATACATTTATAGCCCGACCCAAAAAAGTGACCTGATGCCCAGTTATATACAGAACAGCAGCTCTCCATCTGATTGCAGGACATATGCATTAGAGTGAGGTAGAGGTCTCTTTAGAATTTTACTATTTTAACTCCTTCGACGCTCATTACGAGCTCAGCTCGTCATGAGCCACGGTGCTCGTGTGCTCATGACGAGCTGAGCATGTCATGACCCATAGAGCGCTCGTACGCTGGGCTAATTCCCCTGCTGTGGGAGCATTGTAAAGAAACGGGTGTGGTCATGACGAGCTGAGCTCATCATGAGAACACGACCACCATGCTGCATGACGCGCTGAGCTCGTCATGAGCACCGGGGCGCTGTGCGCGCCCCACTCCCCCCAGCACAGTGGGGGAATGTGCCCAGCAGCATCACTCCGGCATCACCACTGATTTCAGAATGGCATTTTATAGCCCTGCCTGTACATGTAATGTACTTTCCATACTAGATATTGGCCAGACATAGTAGCTTTTTTGGTTGCTTCAAGTTAAATTCTTTATTTTAGTATTTACTAAATATGTGATAAAAACCTATATAAAAAGGTGGGAAGTAGCTCTTTGTTTTGTCATAAGTAGCCTACAATAAGAAAATTACATTGGAAGTGTACTAAGATGGCAAAAGGCAAAATTCTCCCCCCTCTGCCCAAAAAGGTACAAATGTACTTAAGTGTGTAGAGGGTGCCTTATCTGTATTATGTGTGCTAAGATTTGTTGAAAGTTTGTACACATTTTTGGGCTGACAATAGAAGGATTTTACAGTGTGTAATTGTGTTTGTAGTGGCTTTAAATTGGGACTTACCTGCAGTGGTAAACAAGAAATGAAAAGTGTGTATTAGATCAGTCTGGAACCAAGGAAATTGTGAGCTGAACAGCAGCTCCCTTCTCTCTCTGCACAAACATTTCAGGCTAAGTGATTGAGCCTGGGCTCAGAGTAACCTGAGCAACACTTCCTCCTCCCCTTGCATCTTAACTTTAAGGTCACCTGATCTACTCAACATGTTTTTCTACTGCTTGCCAACTTTAGGACTTGGTCACCTATTGTTCCACAGAGCTTGTGTTTCTATTGGTTGAGTGAATAGTGCTTGGCTTCCTATTGCTCTAAGGGCTAGGGTTTCTATTGGCTCTGAAGTTTAGGGTTAATCTCCTATTGATACATATACATAGGGCTAGTGTTCCTATTGGTTGAGGTCTTAGAACTCCACCTCCTATTTGTTCCTAGGGCTAGTATTTCTGTTGCTTCCTATGGTTAGGTTTCTAAAGTTTCGCAAGATTTAGGGTTTAGAGTGTGATAACCAGGATTAGGGTTCCTATTCATTCATAGGGCTAGGTTCCCAATTGGCCAATCTTGGACCAACGGGTCCAAGATGGCCGCGGATGGCAAGATTAGAAAAACGGGCTCCCGGGCGTGAGGTCACTAACTCATTGAAAATCTCACCCGGACCGCTCTCCCCGTTCACCCCGCCACAGCCACCAACTTTAATGTCAGCAGGACTTACCAGGACTGATTGGGGCACCTGCCAGAACTGCTGAGATAACGTCCCCAGCTCCCTGGTTGCCAAGCGAGCCGAGGAGCCCAGGGAGGCGTATCCTTCAGGCTACTCTCAGGTCCACTCGTTGAATTGCCCCGCGGAAGTCTCTGATTCATCATCAGTGACTCCCGTTGCAAGAGTCGCCTGCTCGCAGATGGAGTTACCCAGCAGGCATCTAGTGAGGAGTGCTCAAGAGGTCGGAAGGACAACTGCTCGTATACGCTGGATCTTTCGTGGAGCAGCCTGGACGAGCCGGACACCGGAGCTTGCATCTTTCTGGGGAGCAGCTCCCCCCACCCTTAATTTTGCTCAGAAGTTAGCTGGAAGCAGGGAAAGGAGCCTGATAACGGTCCGGATAACCAATAGGTCGTTGCCTGGCCCAAGATGTCCGACTCTCGAGACTGTGCCTGACTGAGCACAGCCCACTCAAAGCTCCTCGCGCCCCTGCTCACCGGAGCCCTCTATCGGCCAAAGGCACGGCTCCTCCTCCTTTAATATGCCCAAATAATAAATAAGGAAGTGTTAAAGGACCCAGAAAGACTTGCAGTCTATGCCTGACCCCAAGATTGCCGACGCCCAGGACATCACCGGCTGAAGTTTTGCAGCTTTGACTATGCTTTTCGTGCCCCCGCCCACTGGGTCACTCAAAAAGATGACAGCTCCCCCCCTTCAGTCCTGCACTAAAGAAAGCCCAAAAAGAAGCCTGACCACACTCCGGAGTCGATGGCCGACACTATTCCATCTCGGCAAAATAGAGAGTTTCACTTAACTCTCTGTTAGGACCCCCACGCAGGCCTGGGTCAGACTCAGGATGTTAAAAAGTACCCTCCGCCTGATCCATCGTCGCTGGTGACTCCTGGTCCACTCTAAGGTCCCAGATCTGTTTCAAGACGCTTTCTCATCTCCCCTCATCATCAATTACGCAAATGTTTCTGCTGAACCTATGCCCCAGAACCTTTATTTCTCCCTCCCAAGTCGACTCGGCCCTCCAACCACCTCCAATCGGGACTCATAGAGTTCACAGACCCTCACTTCCTCCTCCACTGAGCAGCAACTCCTCTCCCAGCCTAACCGATAGGCTCCCTCACCTATAAGGTCTCCCGCCAGACCAGGGTAACCGGAACCCCACTGACTTCTTTTGCAACACCTAGTTCCCATAGCCTCCTCTTTCCCTCGGCTCACTGAGCAGAAAGGTCCCTCACAGGCCGGCCAATCACCAGTCGTGTTCAGTTGCCCATAGTCGCCACTCCCAGACCGAGGGAGTTTGGCCTCTCTAACAGCAGCTCGGCAACCCCCATCTATTTAGTACGCAACAATGTCACCGGGCACCCCAACCTCCGTCGACCCATTCATGCCGATCCATATGAAACCACACAGCATGAATGCCTTCACTATTAGCTTCCCCCTAGCCTCTCTCCTAAAGCAAGAAAAAACTTCAAACATAAGCTAATCAGACAGCACCCAGACATGCTATTTGTGGACACTTACCACTGCACCTCCAAAGGGCAGATAAAGATGGATCTCATCTTCCACACAGCTAGACCCGAGATCTGGAATACCACATTAAGAATGCAACTTCTCATATCCAAAACGACAACCACCTCACATAGCTGTAAATTGACAACCTCTCTCCCCAACCAGGCTACTAGAAACGAGAACACATCAGTGGCCATTTACTCTAATGGCACAGTCTTGATACAGGCCAACAATGAGAACCTAGAGGCCTTCGACTCCCTCTTCCTTGCTCTACGTTCCACCCTACCTCACTCTCTTCGAACTGCTCCTCCCCATCCTCTTTCTCTGGGCAACATGTCCCATCAGGCAAAGCAAATACCTATTCCCACTTCCCCAACAAAATCCTTCATCCGCCTCCCTAGAAGCTCCTTCCATTCTTCCGCCCCCACGAATCGTGACCTTCAATCTTCCGAGGCTGATCAAGCCCCTCCATCTTCCTCATCATCACACCACCATCCCAAGGGCTTGGTCTACTGACCTCCATCTACTCCCGCAGAATCATTGAGGCAGAGCCCAGGTTCAGATCCCCCTCCGATTGTCTCCAACAGAGACAGCTGGGACAACCGACTTACCACTAGGCCGCACAACTCGACCCTGCCCACCATTCTGAGAGATGTCCCTACCTAAAAAAGCACGCCCCCAGCCCATGAGAATATGGCCCTCTGGCTGACCCTATTAGTAAGTTAGCTAGAAATAACATTCAGGGGCCTTGATGAAATCCTAACCAACATAGGCAAGACCCGTAAGCCCCAGGCCCTCCTCTCAGACTGACTCTATCCTCCCAAAGCCGCATCTCGGACCCTCATCCCCCCTCGAGACCCACCAGGATCAACGCTGAGATCCCGTTTAAGTCTCTCATAAGAATCAAAACCCCTGCATCTGGTGTACAGAATCCTCCTAGTAAGGACGCTGAGATCCAATCACAAAGACCTTCCAGAACTAAAGCAGCAATGTCTGCTGAAGAAGCATTGGACATAGCCGCCACCTATGACTCTCCTCTCTCAGCTCCCCCGAATTCCAATATTCAAGTGATCACTAGCTTCAGAAGAGACCTCCTCCCTGCGAAAATCTCAAGACCCCTGCCCACCCTCTCCTCAATACCGAGGGCCCCACCAGGAGAGTATCCGAACAATAAGAAATTATCCACCAACTGCATGCTCATTAATTGTAGATCAGCCCTCAAGCATGCAACGGAATTAGCAGAAGCCATCCTCTCTCAGGATTTAGATATTGCGCTCATCACAGAGACATGGCTGAACAAGATCTCACCTCCTTCCTTTGATATGCTGGTGCCCCCAGGCTTCTCCATCATCAATAAAGATGTAAAATACCAATGAGGTAGAGGGGTAGCCATCATCCATAAAGATGACATTGACATCCCTGTATTGGACTCCTGCAAGTATAGCTCCTCTGAATGTCTCACTGTCAACATAAAAACTAAGGATAACAGCCCATTAGTTGGTCACCTTCTTTATCACCCACCGGGTAACACCCCCACTTTTGGGGAACATTTCTCTGACTTGATTGCCCACTGCGCTCTCAAAGACACTAATTACCTAATCTTGGGGGATCTCAACCTATGCTGAAACAAAGCCAACAACACACTACTTCACTCTCTCAATAATCTCCTCTGTGACAATAACCTTTTCCAACATTGCTCGGAAGAAACTCACAACAAAGGAACGACCTTGGATGCCATCATTGCCCATCGAGACGCAATCACGACTGACAACATTCTTCCAGTGGACTGGTCGGATCACCGCATGATCCTCTTCCACATCAACAAAAGAGTCCTATCCCTGCCTCCTGTTCAAGACCCCCCAAATGGTTCAGAAATCTCTCCCAGATCCCCCTGGACATCATGGAAGAAAGGGTAAAGGTGCTCCTACCCAGCAACAATGATCTCTCCACAAATGATCCCACCTCGCTTTATAACACGAATATGGTAACCCTACTGGATCAACTAGCTCCCTGAAACTTAGAAAAATCTGAGCCCTTCCGTCCCGGTCTTGGTTCGACTCTGACATCTATGATGAAAGGAGACAACTTAGAGCATCAGGAAAATGCAGGAGGAGCATGCCCACTACCTTCCACCGCGATCAACTCAGAACTCTCAGGAAGAAATACAACAGCCATATCAAGAACAAAAAATCCGTATATTTCCAATCTGCACTGGACGGCGCAAAAAACAGACCCAATGAGCTCTTCATGATCA
This sequence comes from Lissotriton vulgaris, assembly GCF_964263255.1. Taxonomy (NCBI): domain Eukaryota; kingdom Metazoa; phylum Chordata; class Amphibia; order Caudata; family Salamandridae; genus Lissotriton; species Lissotriton vulgaris. Next base: position 655,546,063 of record NC_141687.1, on the reverse strand, counting down.
TCAGACAACAAACCTCCAAACCAGATACGTCCTTGGGGCAGGCTTCCAAAGAACGGTGCGATAACTTCGGCACCTTCTTCAATGACAAGATCTCCAAGATCGAGCGCTCTCTGGTCACCAACTGCTCCTCCACTCCCCTTAGCAGCCCAGTTGAAGTGCTTAGCTGTGCTCTCACTCCCAACACGAAACCCTGGTCACTCTTCCAGCCCATTCCAGAAGAAGAGATAGCCAACCTCATCTCCACCTCTAAACCTTCATCTCACACCCAAGACCCTTTCCCTGCTCTACTCACCAAAAAATTTAAACTTTCCCTAGCTCCACTCTGGTGTAGGATTATAAACAGCTCCCTAAAAACCGGAGTCGTGCCATATTGTTTGAAAGTGGGACAAGTCAACCCACTGCTGAAAAAACCAGGCCTGGACATAAATGACCTAAACAACTTCAGACCTGTCTCCAACCTTCCTCTTCTCTCTAAAATCCTAGAAAGATGTGTACTCCAACAACTAACTCAACACCTGGACATTACCAACCTCCTCGACTCCCATCAGTCGGGATTCAGGTTTGTGTTCCTGAAGCGCTGAATGCCTGTTTCTGCGGAAGTCCCAGCGTGTGATTAGGGGGGCCCGTGGTGCCCGGAGGAACATGCAATGATTTGACGCACATCTAGAATGGTGCTGTAATTTTTACTTAGGGCTGGATCCCTCTGTCAAAATGGCGGCTACAGTGATATTGGCGGCCCACTTTCGATTGTGTGTACAAGTGGCAGAGTCGGCAATTACTTGGAGTCTGTCGGCGTTCTTGGCCTGCCGTACTGCGCCTGGCGAGGGCTTCATCTGGCGAGGTGCTGACGGTGTTGATGTGGAGCTGTGCTTGTGACCTGGCTTACATGGACATCAGAGATGCGTCGGCACCTGGGGACCCAGGGTTTGTGCAGATATGTGGCGGTGTCTGTATCCTGCAAAGAAAGCAGTAAATAATTAATGTGCAGCGGCGGCTATGTTTCGCGGCAGTTGTGGCCGATGTGTCTGACATGGTGTGAACTGGACTATGCCACTGACGATCATACGTGCCTCTTGAATTAGAAGCTGGGGCCATTTAGTTAACATACGGTGCTCTTCCTGTGGTTGGCCCTTAACGTAGATACTGTCCTGGTGGGGGCTGTCGGTCTCCGCTGAACTGCCTTGGATTGCCTGGGTCACCGCAGATATCCGGGTTTCCGCTTCAATGAGTCTTTTCCCTCACTAAGCATTTGGGCAGCCGTGTCTGGAGAGCTGGGGTGGTGTCTGAGCATTGGATTAACCATTGGATTGAGTGCTGCCGCACATTTGTGGTTGTGAGTGGTGCGTTCCACCTTGTAATTGCCCTACGCCGTCATACATCCTGGTGTATTGCGTGCCCCTGGTCTTCTTCTTGTACTGGTGGCACCTCTTCGTGGGCACGATGGGCAAGCCAGAGAAACAACAGGCCAAGCTCAAATTTGAAGCCAAAAAACACACTAAGGGAGCTACTTCACAGTACGATATTGAACCTGATGGCGAAGCAGTGGCACCTACCGGCATGGAGATGGTGCTTAAAGCCATTCAACAGAGCCTGCAAGATATCAACGGAAAATTGGACACTATTACTCAAAGAGTCGACAACATGGCGGCGAAATTAGATAAACACGGGGAAAGACTCATTGAAGCGGAAACCCGGATATCTGCGGTGGAAGAGGAGTCCCATACTACCACCAAGAAGTGCGCGGAAATGGAAAAACTCCTGGATGTGATTAAAAACAAAGAGGAGGATTTGGAGGCGAGGTCACGCCGGAATAACGTTAGGATTGCAGGAGTTCCGGAATCCACGAACACGGGGAAGATGGAAACATACGTGGAGAAACTTATCCGTAGTATCTTCGGTGTGGAACATCTCTCCTCGGTGATGCTGGTGGAGCGCGCCCACAGGCCCGTTGGACCTGAGGCCGAAACTGGGTGCACCACCACGCCCTATCATAGCCCGCCTTCTTCATTATAGAGACCGCAATGTAATCTTGAGACTGGCTTGTGAGAAGCAGCAAATTCATTATCAGGGTAACGCACTGGAGTTTTACCCGGACTTCACTATGGCAGTCCAATTAGCGCGTAAGGAATTTAATCTGGCTAAAAAGAAACTGAGAGAGCTAGGCGTGGAGTATGCTATGCTCTACCCAGCTCGGCTGAAGGTGACTCATGATTGTCACTCCACGATTCTTCTTACTCCGAAAGCCGCACAGGACTTCCTAAAGAAATTGCATCAAAGACGGCGGGATCAGAAGCGTGCTGAGCAGGCCCAGGACTCGGACTGACAACTGCTCGTCAGGATAGGACATTTGTCTCCTTGTCGTCATGCACTGGTAAGCCATTAGGCACTTTTGGCAGCGTGCTGCTAGTGAACTCATTACAGGTAACATTCATATTGCATTGCTGAGCATATCGGTTAGGGGTGTTAACTGTGTACTATGGGACTACATGCTGACTGTAAGATGTGTCTAAGGACAAGCAGGCCCAAGAACTCCTGATAATTGTGTTAAACCATCTTTCTCAACATCTGCTATTTCGCACAGAGGTGATGGACTGTACGAGTTGACGAAAGCCCAAGTTAGTGATTAATGTATCCTTGAGTACTACACACCCAGACAGTACACTGGTTGTGCGGTCCTAACGCCTTTTACATGCATATCATGTTGGGTTTTTGATTTGCTCCTTTTTTGGACAGCCTGTGGTCTATAGCTGCCTCGTGAACAACATGTTTACCTGAGGGTGGATATGTTGTCTCACATGCCTGAACTGCTACCACGTACAATGTTTGCATGCTGGGGTTCGTAATTATTGTTTGGACATTGTTTAAATGCATTTCTACTGGCCGGCCCGGGGGGTATGATTAGCAGTACTCTGCAAATACTAGATGTCACTCTCAGTCTATTATTGCTATTTTATTGTAGGTTCCATATTTTCTCATAGTCTGCGTATATATTTTACTCCGGTCCACATCTACTATGTTGGATGCAGATGTGTGCATTCGGTGGACCCCCCACACAGGAGTTCCCCGACTGGGGTTTAACTATGTTTATTGTGACTGTGGGGACATGTCTTTGGCATAATTGGGATGCTGAAGTGGGTGGTGGGAGGAGGGTTAGAGTTGGGTATTGTTTTGTTTCCGGATCAATGCACTTAACACGTACCACTGTAGTCCGGAGGAGCCTTACATTATGCATCACTATTCTGTTACATAGTGGGTAGGTTGCGTATAGAAGAAGAATGCTACACCAATCTGTGCCAGGTACCTTAAACTAGACATGCTGACTGAGAAATCATTACCTAAACATTTGAATCTACTGACCTGGAATGTAAGAGGTCAGAAGAACCCAAAAAAGATGTGTCAAATTATAGCTTACTTCAATTGGTTACAAATTGATATTGTTTTCTTGCAGGAGACACACATTGCCTCTAATGCAAATCCTCGTATTGGTCACCAGTGGGCGGAATCGGTACATGGCTCTGCATATTCTTCATTTTCCAGTGGGGGTGCTCATTCTGTTCAGAAAGGGCTTGAATTTCCAAGTAATACGGTTACAGATCCCGAGGGCCGATATGCCATAGTAACAGGAATTTTGAGAGGTCACAAACTTGCTTTGCTTAACACATATCTTCCAAATATAGATGACCCCGCCTTTTACCATGCCCTTTGGCTCAAGATCCTTGACCTCCCTGACATTCCCTTAATTTGGGGTGGGGATTTTAATATTGCATTAAAAATGAAGCATTGGATAGATCTGGAGCGTCGACAGAGCCTCATAAACCTGCGCTGAGTACATTGAACAACATAATGGCAGACATGCGGCTTGCAGATCTCTTGAGAGCTAGGAACCCCACAGATATGGAGGCTACGCATAAGTCGGTTGTTCATGGTAGTTGGTCACGAATAGACTATTGGTTGGGAACTGATGAGGTATCCACTGGACAAGGTCTGTATCTCATCTCCCCAAAACATTGTCCGATCATAATCCAGTATTGCTTACACTATTGCTGACGCATTATGCACCGCCCCCATACAGTTGGAGGTTTAATGCAAAAGCTCTACTCGACCCAGTCTACACTGACACTGTTCACACTGCAATTATTGAATATTTTGAGTTAAATACACCTACTACGGATGATCCAAGGCTCCTCTGGGAGGCATTTAAAGTCACGATTAGGGGGGTTTGCATAAGCACTACAGCAGGCATTGTAAGGGATATTCGGTGTCAGCTAGCCCTTCATGAAGATAGGCTTCGTGCTCTGGAGGGTGAGTATGAACGCACCCAAGACGCAAAAATCTTAGGCGAGATTAGGTCGGTGTTGTCGGAATACCAAACATATGCTGACGACGAACTTAAATATATTACAAAACGCAAGATAGCACGATCTTATGGCAAAGGTGGTAGGCCTGGACAAGCGCTAGCAGACATAATATGTGCTGGATGATCAGCAACTGTGATACAGGCGATTAGAGATGGGGAGGGGATCATACACCGAGATGCCGAGGGTATCCTAAAAGAATTTATGTCTGCTTATGGGGATTAATACACCTCGCAGCCCGCTGCCTCTCCAGAGGACGTTATGCGCTATTTAGCGGACGTTTCGATAGAGTGGTTATCAGATGTTCAACATGAATACTTGTCGCTACCAATCACGGTGGAAGAAGTAACTGAGATCATTAAATCTCTTCCTAATGGGAAAGCTCCAGGCCCTGATGGGTTCACCTGTGAATTATATAAATCAATTGCCGACCAGTTAGCCAAGCCCCTGGTTGAAATGCACGGAAATGCCAATGATAAACTGGTGCTGCCACAAACACTGAGGGAAGCCATGTTAATAGCCCTTTTGAATCCCAATATGGATCCAGAGTACTGTGACTCCTACAGACCCCTGTCTCTAATTAACATGGACACAAAGATCTTTTACAAATTACTTGCCACCCGGTTGCAACCCTTGATGCCCAACTTGATCTTGCCCGATCAAGCGGGCTTTATTCCATTGCGTTCAACAACGCAAAACACCCGAACGCTCTTTGCCCTATCTCATTATCTAATTCCTAGCACCACGGCTGCTGCGATACTGTTAGACGCGGCTAAAGCCATTGATTCGATAGAATAGCCATACTTGCATACAGTCTTGCGATGTAAGGGGTTTCCCCAGATTTTTTTGCAATGGATCCCAGGTGCTGTATACTTCCCCAGTAGCACGCATTAAGATAAATAAAAACATATTCGACACCATACCTGTAGCACGGGGGACACGGCAGAGGTGTCCTCTTTCTCCTCTTTTATTTGTAATTGCACTGGAGCCATTGGCCTGCAAGATAAGACAGGGGCATCACTATCCGGCGCTCCAGTTCCTGCAACAACCTTTGCATATTTCACTACATGCAGATGACATGATGCTATATGTTAGGGATCCAGAGCAGGATCTTAACCCGTTATTTAGGGAATATATCAAATTTGGGCAACACTCTGGGTTAAAAATCAACGGGTCCAAGTCTTTAATAATACCGCTGATGGACACTACCCTTCCTCATACAACTGATTACCCATTAGAATGGCAATCGGAACCAGTAAAATACTTAGGAGTTTGGTTCCATAGAGAACCGGAAGTAGTTAATCGCACTAATTATGGCAGGGCGATTAGCACACTGGAGGAAAAAATCGAGAGATGGGTCCATTTACCGCTGTCCCTGGCTGATAGGTTGGCCATTGTGAAAATGGTCATCCTGCCTAAACTTCTTTATTTATTCACTAATATTCCCATTAAGCCACCTGCGGAGGTGTTCCGCAGGATTAACACCATGGTGCTCCGCCTGATCTGGGCAGGTAAGCAGGTCCGAATACAGCTGCATATCTTGACATTTCCTTATTCGCGGGGTGGGTTCAAGGTCCCTGATTTTTTACTGTATTACCTAAGTGCGCAAGCACAGTTCGCACATTTTTGGTATCACCCAGTTCCCTTTCTCATGCATGTTGCAATTGAAGAGCACTACCGATTCCATTGACAGCAATTCTTACACATAAGAGGCCCCCATTACACAACCGAGACATTAATACTATGGACACCACAAATGCAGCTTGGCGCACTATTGCCGAGAAGGCACATAAAACTCCACTATACGCCCATGCTCTTCCACTACACCACCATCCCTATATATCAGCCATACAGGAAAGGGTGGGTATGGGACTACTCAGACAGGTGCTCATTGATCACATGGGGAATCTATAACACAACGGTGTGTTTAAACGTTGGAGGATCTTTCCTTCATTAGTAATCAAATGCTGATGTTTAAATTCATATAATACAGGTTGCAAGAGGTGATAAAGAAATTCTATCCCACATTCCCCGAGGAGCCACTACTATTGGCGTAATTGCAGCTATTACTCACTATGCCTACGCCCACCCACCTAGTTTCCAGACTTTATGTTGCCATACAGGACGACATAGCAGACACCGCATACAGAGCACGGGATAAGTGGAATGACTATTTAGATACCCCTCTATCGGATGAGGAGTGGGCTGCTACCTGTGCACTGACAGGCTTACTAAGGCCCAATGGGAACTTATGTATTTTGCATTTTAAATATCTACACCAGAACTACCATTATGGGTCGCGCATGGACTCTAGGTGTCCATGATGTAATGCTGACAGTGCAACTTTATACATCTTGCATGGCATTGTATAGTGGTGGCAAACTACTGGGAGCATGTCAAGCAAGTGCTGGGTAAGATAGTGGGAACTGTGATTACCTGTGATGTTCGTACGTTTCTTTTGGGTTTGGTACCAGATGTGCGAGCTGTAAAGCGTAGGCTTTGTGCTGTTGCCCTATTAATGGCCAAGCGTAGAGTTTCTTTATACTGGGGTAGCAAGATGATACTGAGGACTAAGCAATGGATACAAGATCTGGTGTACTGTAGGGATACTCTACACACATATGAAGAAGAACTACCTGCAGGTTCGAGACCAAATGATTATTGGAAATATCTTGTAGATTATCTGAACATAAATGAAATTGTGTAACTGGTTATATCAACAGTATTAACACCACTTATATGTAAAAAATGTACTATGTGGTTACGTCTGAACGAAAGGTACTGTTGTGCGATGATCTGTATGTTTATTATGGTTTGACATTGTATGTCTTTGCAAATACCAATAAATCAATAAAAAACGGCAGTATTCAACACAGTTGACCACAAACTTCTCCTCAAAGCTCTGGTCTAGACGAGGTGGTCCTCAAATGGTTCTCCTCATTCCTACACAACCGCTCCCAGAGAATCAAAATCAGAAGCTTCAAATATTACCTTCAGCCAGTCTTGAAGGGAGTACCCCAAGACTCAGTGCTCTCCCCTCTCCTCTTCAATATTTACATGGAACCCCTCGCCACCCTCTCAGGAATAGCAAAAACACACCTTGCTCCGCTGAAAAGAACTCTCAATGTGGCTGCCAGAATGGTCACTGGAATAAAGAAATTTGACCATATCTCTCCCACACTCAATGAACTTAAATGGCTACCAATAGAAATGCGGACAAACTTCAGAACGGCCTGCCTCACCCACAAAGCCCTCCATACAGGCAAACCCAAATATCTGGCGTCCAAACTCAAAAAAGTAGGTCAGAGCAGGAACCTTAGAAGCTCCAAAACCTTACTTCTTTTTCCGCTTAAACCACAAATAAACAAAAAAACGCCGCCAGATTCTTTGCTGGAAATGCACCCAAAATAGGGAACTCTATCCCTCCCCACATCAGGACTTTGCCCTCCTTTGGTAAATTCTAAAGTCAGCTCAAAATCCTTTTCCTTGATCGATCCTTAGCGATTAGATAGGAACAGTCGGAGTGCTGAAAATGACACTGAACCTCTCTTGGCTGGGGGCTAACAAACCCCTGAAAGAGAACTCTTCAACATCTTCTTTACTATGTCTCTAATCTGGATTGTCTCACTTTCCTGCTATATGTTCCACTCTCTTTTTCTTGCTTTATTGTAATATGCTCTGCTCTCGTTTGTTCTGCTCTGTAACTGTTGTGAAGCACTCCGATACCCTCCGGTCTGGCTAGCGCTATACAAAACTTTGTAAATAAAAATAAATAAAAATAAATATGATCACTAGGGGTATCGGCGTTTAGCCCGGAACATCCTTACAAAGGATGTCAGGTCAAGGGTGCCATCTGTCTAGGCCTGTTAGGGCATGGAAATGGCCTATTAACCAGAAACTCTGGCATCTCCACCATAAGAACTTAAGGTAAGCAGCCACTCATTTGCAACACCTTTATATGGTACTACTCCCTAAATACTACCTATAATAGGCACATTCCCCTCAGATACTTTCACTGGGGAACCATACCTACTAACAAACTACCCCTAGCATCTCTTCAACAGCAACAACCTCAACATCTAAACCACAATTCAAGAAACTGACAAACACAGTGGCACTTGCTAGAAGGTAACAAAAAATTATGGACAGTACACATATATGATCACCTCACCAGGTTCCCTGATCATACTTGCCCTCAGAACCCTCTATACCTCATTCAAACAATTACACAACACAGCAATTACAGCATCCTTACCCTTCACAAAAAGCCCTCCCACACACATATCTCAAACTCCGGAATTCTATAACCAAACAAGCTCTCTTCCACCGCAAGCTTCAACCATACTGCCTACACAAAAATCCCCATTTACCCCCTCTCCTTCTCCCATAGTAAATCACACAGTCTCCAAACACAATTTGACATGAAAAGAAAATAAGCTAACCAACTACAGTGCTTAGAGTTCAAATCAAGCTCCATGAACAAAAATCACACATCTATGTTTTACCTACTGTGAGAAATCACTCCAGCCCTGAGCTTCATTGTAGAAACATGGCGCAGTGAAGACTTTGAACCCACATATTATGAAGCCATCCCATCAGTTTCCGCATCATAATCAAAAATCATGCTGTCAAAATTGGATAAGGCTTGTCAGTCATCCATAGAAAAATCACTAAAAATGATATGAATTGAAAAGCAAACCATTGGCAGCTGCACATCCTTGTGGATAAAATCCCACTCTGCCCTATCACTTTTTCTCCACCACCCAACCCAGCTTACTTTAGAGATGTCTGACTGATTACAGTCGTCAAGACCCATCTGGAGCACCCAAACCTATACATTCCAAGAGACCTGAAAATATGGTTGGACAAGAAAGTTCTGGAAGCATTCAACCTGTAATGAATTATTTCTAGACTAACTTACTTCTCCGGATACACAGTAAATGTCATAGTTGCACGTTTAGGACAAGCCATCATTAAGACAACTCCGCTGTAAACTGGAGAGACCACAGCATCATCACCTTCAATATTAATACACCTATCAATGACAACACTTCAAAGACACAAAAAAATTGGTCCTCAACATCACCCTGCTGCAGCTACATAACACAACATCTCTGACAACTCCACTGGCTCTCAGTCAACAAGAGAATCACCTTCAAGCTCCTCACCATGCTTACAATGCTCTCCATGATGCAAGACCAGAATATCTGAACCACCGCCTCGTATTCCACACACCAGCCAGACTACTCCATTCCACCAAACTCACCCTGGCCTCCATCCCATGGATCCACAAGACCAGAACTGGAGGAAGATCCTTCTCCTACCTAGCCCCCAAGACTTGAAACACCCTGCACCTCCACCACAGGCAATCCATGTCAAAGGACTTCAATACCTGGCTATTCAATTGAACCTCCACACCCAGATGGATCAGCAGCCCCTCCACCCCCAGCACATTGAGACCCTCACAGGTGAGTAGCTGCACTATATAGGCTCCTGGCTGATTTATTGAACAACACACTCATATAGACAATGGTAAAAAACTAGGCATCCACAAACTCAACTCCCATCTTGAAAGAACTCCAATAAACATACAACTAAAATTTAACTTAACTCCCATGTTGAAAGAAACCTGAGAAACATACAACCAAAATACCTCCATACTTCCTACAACTTGATCTCCACTACACTGGACAAAAAGGTACTCGTAAAGATCACACCCAGGGTTGACTATAAAAAGAACACCACATGGATTAACAGCAACATCAAAAGAATGAAAACACTACTCAAACATATTACAAAAGTGGAAATGATCAAGGAATGAAACTGACAAAGGCACTCTACGCCACTATAACAGAGCCTACAGAAGAGTCCTTCAGAATCACAAAAAGGCAACGCTACTCAACATGCATAACTGAAGCCGACTGCCCTTTTCAAGAAAAACATGGAAACATAACAATCCTAAGATTTCCCTGACATCATCACCACCGAATTCACCTAAAACATTTAAAAAAATTATCCTGAGGAGAAGACGGATACCACCCCAACTCATGACTCAACCAACATAAAAATAGACAAAAGCAACCTTTCATCACTACATACTTTGAATCCCCTCTCAGAATATTTTTTTAACATTATCATCATAATCAGACCATCCTTATCATGTTTAGACCTGTCACCTACAAAAATCACTAAAGATATCCTTCCCACATCCTGCACAGGGAAGGTCGGCAAATGTTTATTCACCAAGTCCCTGGAAGTAAGTTTAGTTTCACTTGAGCTGAAAATCTCAAATCTTAGACCACTCCTCAAATAGAAAAACCTCGACTCATCTAACCCAGTAAACTACAGGGCGATATCAGATTGACCATTCTCAGAAAAATATTTAAAAGAGCAATGTACATGTAAATGTAAATGTAAATGTACAGGAATTTATATAGCGCAAACCACAGAGCGGTTTCTAAGCGCTTGCTTAGGGAACCTGTCCTGGTATTCCCCTGTGAGATAACCCCGGCAGGGTATCCGCAAGGTGAAAGCCAGGCATCCTGCCACGAGGGGGCGTTGTGGAGATTAAGCAAGCTATTGCCCAGAGTCACAGAGTGTGAACCCATGAATCGAGTAGGCACCGGAGCGAGAATTGTCGAGTCCATGGACATTTTAGGACTCAAGGCCCCGCCGAGCCGGGAATTGAACCCTGGTACCGGGCTGACCTATGCTTCCAGGTCTGCCTCCTCTAACCAGTGAGCCACACTTCTCCACACCAATGTTTACATTTTAAGGGAAAAATGACAACGTCAGACCAACTGCCCGGCTTCAGATCAGGAGCAGGCACACAGCCAGCCACTACATACATTTGGGATGATCTAAAACTCACAGTGGAAGATAACACTCAAATCATACTAAAAAGGGAATGTCCAGAAGACATCTACAAGTCAAAACCTGATGACTGCCTTTGCACCATAAGCACTTGGATGATGAACAACCATTCAACTCTCAACACACAGAGACATAGTTCATGACCTCTGAACAATGGCAAAAATACAAGCCTAGCACCATATGACCCAAGGATATTGTGGTCCCTCCAACAATATCAAAATAAATCAGAAATCTAGGGATAACTATGGATTCAGCCCTATCTCTAATCCCACATTAACAACTTGGCCTGGGCAGAATTTTAATTACACCTGAGTAGTTGGTGTAAGTTTGGTAATTTTGCACAATGAAATTGACACAAAACTACTGACAGAATGCTTTTACACCACGTTGGGTAATGAGACTTCCATTTAGAGAGAAATTACAATACAATATGTACTAAATTTTTAGCATAAGTTGCAGTATTTTGAATGTGAGCAGCAGTTACTTTAACGTAAGTAGTCAAAAAACATTGCAGGTAGATTTTTTACACAAGCGGATTGTTTGGGTAATATTTAAGTGCAAATCTACAAGTCCGAACAAGAGCTACAGTGATTTTAGAGCGAGGAGCAGTTTCTTCAATGCAGACAGTCTAATAACATGTCAGTTAGATTTACTTGAGCGTATCATTAGAGCAATTTTCAAGCATGAAACTACAAATCCAAATGTGAATGGTAGTTTTTGGGCTGTGAACAACCAGAAAAAACTCAAAATTACATTTTCGAGATGAGTTTTACCTGAATAGATAATTTGGGTGATTATTTGATTGCAAGATGCATTTCACCTAATTATGTGTAGTTATATTTAATTTTGCAGTAATTTCCTGTAATAACGCAGCAGTGCCATATGTCCTATGCAGGCACATTATCGTTTTCCCTATAGTATCCTGTGCATGTTGCAGGCTGCACTGTACATTACGCATGCTACTATACAAACGTGTTTTGCTTGTGCCACGCTGTACTTTCATACTGAACCTGACATTGTTTTCGCGTTCTGTTCTTTCCTGGGGTTTAGTCTGAACACCGTAGACAAAGTCAAAAAACAATGCACCTTCTTATTCTGTTCTGGCCAGGCTCTAACACCTAGATAAAACACACAAATGCATCTGTTGTTTGGGAGCACATACTCTTTGTCATATAGGTTTGCACATACATGTAAGAAAGAAAGAAGGAAAGAAACGCAAGAAAGGATTGATGGGGGAAGAAAAGAAGAAAGGAAAATAGGAAGGCAAGAGAGAGAAAGAAAGAAAGAACTAGAACAACCAAGAAAGAAAGAAAGAGGAAGAAAAAGGAAAGAAGACTTGAAAGAAAGCTTGAAAGGAAAGAGGGCAAGAAATGAAGAATAAAGAAAGAAAACAGCATGAAGAAAGGAAAGAATAAACAAACAAACAGAAAGCAGGAAAGAAGGAAAGAAGAAAGAAAGTATACGAGAAAAGAAAGGGAAGAAAAAGGCAAGAAAGAAAGAAGGCTAGACCGTTTGGATATCAGGACAAATAAAAACATTATAAAAAAAGAGAAAGAAGCAGAACAGAAAGAAAGAGGAAAAAGGCAAGGAAAGACCGAAAGAAGGAAAGAAAAAAGAAAGAAAGACATAATGCAAGTAAACGGAAGAAAGAAGGCAAGGAAAGAAAAATGCTACCGAGAAAGAAAGCAAGAAAGAAACAAAGAAACAAAACAGGGAAGGAAGAAACAAAGAGGGAATGAATAAAGAAGGTAAGAAAGAAGACAAAAGGTAAAGAAATACAAGCAGGAAGGAATGAGGAAAGGAAAATAAGACAGAAGCAAAGAGAAATAAAAAAGAACGCAAGAAAGAATGAAAATAGATCAATAAAAAGAAGGAAGGAAGAAAAGAGAGAAGGTAAGCGAGTAGGAAAGCAAGAAAGAAACAAGGAATATGTCTGCATGTAATGCAACTGGTGCTATGTAAAGCGCTCTGATACCCAAATCGGGTCAAATTCGCGCAATAAAACTCTGTAAAAAAAAAAGGAAAGAAAAAAGAATAGAAAGAAGGAGAGAAAGAATAGAAAAAGAAAAAGGACAAATAAAGGCAAGAGAGAAGGAAAAGAAGAGAGCATGACAGAATGAAAAAAGGAACAGAATGAAGGAAAGAAACAAGGAAAGAAAGAAAGATAGAAATATCAAAGAAAACTAAATAAAAAAGAATTAAGGAATGAAGAAAAGAAGGAAAGAACACTGTAAAGGCAAGAAATAAAAGGAAAGAAAACAAAAAGCAAACAGAAAAAGAAAGAAGAAAAGAAGAAAGAAAGAAAACAAAACAAGAAACAATGAAGAAAAGAATGAAAAAAGGAACAATTAAAGATAGACACCAGGAAAGAAAAAAAGTAAGAAAGAAAAAAGTTTAGAAAGCAGGAATAATTTGAAATTAATGAAAGAAAGAGAAAAAGGCAGAAAAGAAAGAAGGGAAGAAGCAAAGAATAAAAATGGAAGGAAAGAACAACAGAAGGAAAGAAAGTCGGAATTAAAAAAAAAGTAAGAAGGAAAGGAAAGATGAAATGTAAGAGAGAAAGTAAGCAAGACAAAGAAGCAAACATACAAAGAAGAGAGGGAAGAAACAATGAGGGAAAGAAGGAAGAGGGAAAGAAAGAAGAAAAAGATAAAGAAATGCTAGCAGGGATGGATAAGAAAAAGAAAGGAAGAAGGATGCAAAGAGAGAAAAAAGAAGGCAAGAAAGACAAAAGAAATAAATAAAATAGATTAATAAAAGGAAGGAAGGAAGAACAGAAAGAATGCAAGTGACTAGGAAAACAAGAAAGAAAGAAAGAAAAAAGAAAAAGAATAAAAGAAAAAGAAGGAAAAAAGAAGAAAATGAAAAGAAAGAATAAAAAATAAAAGGCAAGAGAGAAAGAAAATAAAAAATGATGAGAGAAGAAAAGAAAGAAACATAAGGAAGGAAAGAAACAAGGAATAAAAGAAAGAAACAAACAAACAAATAAAGAATGGGAGAGGTAAAGAAAGAAATAAAGAAAGAAAAAAGAAAGAGAGTAAAAAGAGCAAAGAAAACAATACCAATGAATCATTCAATCAGTCAGGGAATTGTAAGCATGCTATTTACCCGTGAGGGTCTCAGGGCACTGAGAGGGGGGTCCGCAGATTTTTTTAGCCGAGAGCGAGGTCCTGAGGCTCTTCCTGAAGGTGTTCAGGGAGGGGGCGTGTCTGATGTCTGCCAGTGGCTCGTTCCAGGTCTTGGCTGCAATGTGAGAGAAGGATCTTCCGCCTGCTCTGGCTCTGTGGATGCGCGGGGTTTCAGCCAGTGCGAGGTTGGAAGATCGGAGGTTTCTTTTGGGTACGTGGAAGTTGATTCTGTCATTGAGTTATTTGGGTCCGTTGTTGTGTAGGCATTTGTAGGCGTGAGTGAGGATTTTGAAAGTGACTCTTTTCTCCACAGGGAGCAAGTGGAGACTTCGTAGGTGTTGACTGAAGTGTTTGTGTCAGGGGATGCCGAGGACGAGTCTGGCGGCGGTGTTCTGTATTATCTGGAGTTTGCGAAGTAGGGACTTGTTGATGCCGGCGTAGAGTGCGTTTCCATAGTCCAGTCTGCTGGTGATGAGTGCGTGGGTGACTGTCTTTCTTTATTCAGGGAGCATCCACCTGAAGGTCTTGCGGAGGAAGCAGAGGTGTTGAAGCAGCTGGAGGTGATGGTGTTGACCTGTCGGTCCATGGTGAGTGATGAGTCGAGTACGATGCCAAGGTTCTTGGCGTGGTCTGAAGGGGTAGGTGGGCTTCCGAGGGTAGTCGGCCACCAGGTGCTGTCACATGCAGAAGGGATGGTACCAAGGATGAGGACTTCTGTCGTCTTGGCGTTCAGCTTCAGGCAGCTGTTGATCATCCAGACTGCGATGTCTTGCATTCCTTTCTGGAAGTTGAGTTTGGCAGTGGTGGGGTCGTTGGTGAGGGAAAGGATGAGCTGGGTGTCGTCGGCGTAGGATACCATATTGAGGCCGTGTTGTCGGACAATGGCTGCGAGGGGGGACATGTAGATTTTGAAGAGGTTGGGACTCAGGGATGATCCCAGTGGGACTCCGCAGGTGATTTTCATGGGGTCGGAGAGGAAGGGTGGGAGTCTGATACTTTGGCTTTTTCCGGTGAGGAATGATCGGATCCAGTCAAGGGCTGTTCCTTGTATGCCTGCGTCGTGTAGTCTGGTGTCTAGTGTGCGGTGGGAGACGATGTCGAAGGCCACTGATAGGTCGAGTAGCATGAGGGCTGTGGAGTGGCCTCGGTCCAGGAGGGGGCAGATGTCATCTGTGGCAGGGAGAAGGGTGGTCTCTGTGCTGTGGTTACTTCAGAATCCGAATTGGGAGGGGTCGAGGATGGCGTTCTCTTCAATGAATTGTGTCAGTTTCCTGTTGACTATTTTCTCTGCAACTTTGGCTGTGAAGGGAGGAGCGAGACGGGCCGATAGTTTTTGATGTTGGTGGGGTCAGCTGTGGGCTTTTTGAGCAGAGGTATGACTTCTGTGCGCTTCCAGTCGAATGAGATGGTGCCTATTGTGAAGGTGGAGTTGATGGTGCTTTGTAGTTCAGGTGCGATGTGAAATGAAAAATGTAAGAGAGAGCAAAAGCAAGAAAGAAGGAGGGAATGAAACAACGTGAAGGAAGAAACAAAGAGGTGAGGAATAAAAAAGGAAAGAAAGAAGAAAAAAAGATGAAGGAATGCAAGCAGGAAGGAATGAAGAAAAGAAAGAAAGAAGGAAGCAATGAGAAATATAAAGAAAAAAGGCAAGAAAAAAAGAAAGAAATAGAACAGATCAATAAAAAAGAAGGAAGGAAGAAAAAGTGAAGGCAAGCGAGTAGGAAAGCAAAAAAGAAAGAAAGAAAAAAGAAAAGAAAAGAAAGAAGGAAGGAAAGAAAGAAAAAAGAAAGATAATGAAAAGAAAGAAAGAAAAATAAAAGACTAGGGAGAAGGAAAAGAACAAAGCATAAAAGAAAGAAAATAGGCGAGAGTGGAAAGCAAGATAAAATACGATAAAGTGAGAAAAAATGCAAGAAAGAAGGAGAGAAGGGAGGGAGGATGGAAAAAACAAGGAAGGAATGAAAGACATTGGAATGAAGAAAAGACAATTGAAGGAAGACAGCAAGAAAGAAAAAAGGCAGGAAAGAAAGCTGAAAAAATATAGAAAGAAGGAAAAAGGAAGGAAAGAGAAGTAAAGAAGGAAAAGATAAAGGCAATTAGAAAAAGAAGCAAGAATAGTAAAGAGCCCCGGGGAACCACACATGTGACTAGTCTCCAGTTTCATTCAAATGTACCTATCTCAATCTCTTTGCTCAGTTGGAAAACAATGAGCAATTCTAGTGCAAAGCTGTGTGTACTATTCTGTCATATCCTTCGTATGATTTTGTAGAATCTGGTGATCATCAACCATTCTGCTTGTTCTCTCTGCAATGAAGGAAAGAATGAAGAAAGCAAAGAAAGAACAAAAGAACAAAAGAAAGAAGGAAAAAAGAAAGTAACAAACTAAAAAGAAGGAAAGAAAAAGAAAAGAGCGAAAGAAAGCGAGAATGAAACAAAGAAGGGAAGTAAGAAAGAAAGATAGAAAGGAAAAAAGAAAGAAGGAAAAAAGTGTTCCAAGTGCTGCAAATTAAACGCAATGAAGGATGGTTAAAATAAACACAATAAAGGCTGGTCTTCTACCTGAACAAAGTTTAATAAAGAGCAATTGGTGAAACTGAGCCCAGAATAAATGCATTCCGTAGAATTTTCTGCTTGTGAATTCACATGCATGATATTAAAGATTTCAGTTTGTTTACTTCTTGCATGGCAAAACGAGGATAACTTAATAGAGAACAGTTTCAAATGGACGCAATCTGTTATTTTGGGAAATACCAGCCATAAGATAAATAAAGTACAATCTGAAAGTAATATAGCATAGGAAGGAGACAGGAACTGGTAAAGTTGGAATGTGCCATGTGATCACATTTGGTTGAAATGATCTGGCTGGGAAGGGAACTACATTGTCTGTGGATGTGCTCATTGTGAGAGAGCAAAATACATTCACTTAAAGTAAAGTTAACCCATGACCTAAATAGGTTGACCCACTGCCCCAGGCTGTATGCTGTAGTGGATGGAAGTTAAATGTGAATGACATATCAATCAACCAATGGATGAAGAGAGGGGACTGAAAGCCCCTTTAAGTAATTATATCATGTACATAACTTTAGTAAAATCAAAAGGTCTTGGCTAATCCCAGACCTAAAAAGGAGGCTTAAGTTCCACAAGATGAAAATGATTTCGATCCAGTTTGTAGTCAAAACATCTAGATCTGCATCCATCGTGACCGGGTATTTGTATGCTTTTTCCATGCACTCATGTTGCAAGGCTATGAATTATTTTTTATTTATTTATTTATTTATTTACAAGCTTATATAGCGCTGGAATCGACTCCATCAGGAATATCTCTGCGCTTTTGGGCCAGTCAACAAATACAGAAAAGAACACTAATAGGGATTAGATCTCATTTTTAAATAGGACAGTTTTGAGAAGTTTTCTAAACTGTATGGTGAACTCTTGAATCATATAAGATAACCTTTATGATGAAAGGTCATCAGGAAGAGGAGGCTGTTTTCCCTTTTAAACTCATGGTCACAACAAATAACCCATTTTCTAGATGTTGTGATGTGTAAACCTTCAGTGGAAACCAAACACATTCTTTATTTCTTTAGGTCTGGCATACAGCCAGATTTAGCTGTCTTTCTCCAGCCTCATGTAATCAAAAAATAATAGATTACATTTATAGGCATAAACTATACAGAGGGGATCTAGGCTAGTCCTCCTTATTTTTTGGTGTGTTCAATTATCATTGGTATTTTGCTTCTGTCTTCCAAAGGCTATAGCATTGGGCAGTGGGTCAGCCCACTTTAGCCACCAGCATTCCTGAACTAATTGAGGCATTTTTTTTTTAATACGTGCACATCTGCCCAGTCCTGGTTGTCTGATACTTTACTTTGCAAACACGTTTTTGTTCATATTTTTAAACTTTTCAAATTTATTGTCATCTTTTTGTGTTTAGCTATGTCTTTAGATTACGTAACCTTTTCTTTGCACCAGGACATTTGCCTGTGATCTGCATTAAACTAAAATGGTTTTATGGAATCTGTTTAGTTTTAAGCAGCCTAAGTACGTCTGCATCCGAGAGAACACCTATGCTGATCTTTTAAAATTATATGCAAAGGGTATTTTTGTTTTAATTTAGCATTTTAATAGTAAGAATGTGGCCACCATGTTTAAATGGCAGAATTTTTCTTATTTAGTCTTTGCTTTTATTTTTGGGTCATACAGTTGTAATAAAAAAAAATGTAAAAAATGTAAACATATCTATCGCATCACCTAGGCCAGACCTATTGGCGTTGCCAGCGCTTCTTTAATGTATTAATTTGATAACTTTTACACACAAAAAAAAGAAGTTGACCTATGGTTTAAAAAATGCTATGACAATAATGTTAAATAGTTACAGAAATAGTCTCATGTAACAATTAGTTAAAAGTATGCAGTGCTTCAAATGATCATAAATAGATCAAGTGATAAACTCAAAAAGTATATTTTTCTCTCTTTAGGACATTTCATCTAGCGAGAAATCCAAGCCTCGTGCTTGCTGTGTCAATGCCAAAAGTCTATTCTGGAGTGGCAGTCGGTGCAGCAGAAATTTCTGGACGTCCCATCATTCTACAGGTAAGAGTTTAAGGAAGTGGACTGGATTGATCATCATCCAATACCTTCTGCAAATTAGTTCCATAAAATGATAAGTAGTTTTCAATCTGTTTATATGAATTTCCATCTAAGATTAAATATTTGGAAATGCTTGAAGGGGCATTACTTTTATTGTGCCATGTTTTCAAAAAAGAACACATTTCGAAGTATTCCATGCAACCACATAGTAAATTCTGAACCTCAACCACGCACCATACTTTTAATTTCATTATAGTGTGATTTTGGTTTTTTGATGGGTTTCGTCTCTTCAAGTGTGATTACAGTGGGATTCTGGTCTGCTGCAGCTGTCATAATGGCTGCAGAGTGTGTGTTTGACCCCTTGTGGGGTTCAAATCATCATTGGTTGAAGGATGGGTGTGTAAACAAACTGATGTGGATTGCCCCCGTCAATATATCAATCACCATCAATCAGTCTCATTGAACAATTGAATTGATTTGGCTCAGCAGGTGTCTTCTTCAGGTCTCTATTCTCTAGCTCTACCTCTGCTGGCCGTATGTCCTTGGTTTGCAGAGGGTGGTTTTCACAGTAACGCATTAATGCACTTTAGCCATTGGTTTCAACAATTTTTTTTATTATCAAAAGTAAATTTTCTTCTGTGGTTTACATGAGTACACTACATATTTCGTTGCTCAATTGATCCTTCAAGTCTCTAAATTAGATTCCTCCAACCCTATGAATAGAGGCAAACAGAATGTATTTGAAACCATTTTAGCAATGCATCTTCTTTTTTAAATAATACTTTCTTTTTAATGTGCATCTGGAGGACTTGCATACAATGGATACGTACAGTTTAATATGGAAACCCATTTTCTGCTTTCTACAGAATTGGAATCATTGCTACTTTACAAGGCAATTAAATTAAGACATGTTCTGCCAACTATCAAAACACTTATTCTTACTGGCAGAAATGAACAGAGGTAGTGAGGAAAGAAAATCGTGTGACATAACCAAGCCTAAACTTTTTTTATGCAATTTTTTTTAAATTTGATGTAAGATCTCTACAAGATCATCATTGCTGAGGGCATCATTTTAGAATATTGCACACTCAAAATTAGAGTCCAGTCTGTTATGGACGGCTGTTGCACTTTTCTGACCGGGTGCCTTGGTCTAAAAATAACAGCAGGTCTACTATGTCATGGTAGCAAGACAGGCCAGTTCACTTTTTCGTGCATTTTTCAACGTTAACCACCAAGTAAAAGGTTGCTGTCGAAAAATGTAAAAATCAATGTCCCTGATGGGGTTGGAATTGTTAATTGCTCATATATTCTTGTCCTGGACCATCATGCCATATACAGCGATACTGGGCTAAACTGAATGGGCCTTCCAGTACCAAAGAGTTGACATGGACGTACAGGGCAATATTTGGAGAATGCTGTACTCCTTTATAACTCTGAATTAGACCCTTTTTCTTTAGGAAATCTATTTATGAGATTCATTTATCTATTTATTTAGTTATATATGTATTTATTTATTAATATTCTTATTTATTACTCATTATATATTATTATTTATTTTACAATTCGTACGTCATTTAATTATTGTAGTTTTTATTTATTATTTTATATTTATTTATTATTTATGTATTATTATTATTAGTTAATTAATTAATATTTAGTTATGTATTCATCTATTTATTTATATTTATATATTTATTAGGTTATTACATTTGGAAACCTTTTAGGGACCTTAGGTGTTTTTAAAATGATACGTTTATCAAAAATAGACTAGGACACTTGTAACTACGTTACAAAAGGTTGTATAGATAACCCTCATAAACGCTATGTTTCGTGTTGTGCGGTTTATCTTGGTTCTCCGCCCCACATAGACGTTGTGGCATTTGTCATCGGGTGATCTATTGTGCTACATGCCAGCCTCAAGCCTGAGGTCACCTCTGGAGTAGCGTAGCAGTGTCCAGAGATAGTATAGGTACCACCACGAAGGAAGGTTAATATTAAAAAACAAACCTACACCCAAGCAACTACTTTATTTATAGACGGATGTGATTTGTTATTAAAAATAACACATGAGTATACTTTTGGATCGAGCAACTGGATATCCAAAAGTATACCCATGTGTCTTTTGAAAATTGTGCCCCACTGTTCGCATGATTAGATTCCCCATTGTGATTCGCCGAATAGTCTCCCCGAAATGCTAAAACTGTGAATAATAAATAATGTCCGTACAGAAAATCTGTAAATCATTGACCACCAAAACGGTGCCAGGTCTCTAAAAACGTACATGCAGAGGTTCACCAAGAATATCTGAAAAATTGACAAATATTTAATTTTGTGATTTCTATTTCAGGTAAATTGAGCCTTGAATTAAAACTACGGTGGGTATAATTACAACCACTGACATACTGCACAAAAAGTGTGAGTATAATTTTAATCTGTTTGTCCTGATGAATGCTCCATAGACCCAGCTGGGCGGCAAGGAGCAGAAACATGTTGACTGTGTGTTCTAAGTGATATGCGAGGATCCAGTTGCTCGATTCAAAAGTATACCCATGTGTTATTTTTAATAACAAATCAGATCCGTCTATAAATAAAGTAGTTGCTTGGGTGTAGGTTTGTTTTTTAATATTAACCTTCCTTCGTGGTGGTACCTATACATATCTCTGGACTCTGTTATGCTACTCCAGAGGTGACCTCAGGCTTGAGGCTGGCATGTAGCACAATCGATCACCCGATGATAAATGCCACAACGTCTATGTGGGGCGGAGAACCAAGATAAACCGCACAACATGAAACATAGCGTTTATGAGGGTTATCTATACAACATTTTGTAACGTAGTTACAAGTGTCCTAGTCTATTTTTGATAAACGTATCTAACCTGGGGAACTGACTAGACACCTATTCCTCCTCCCTATTTTTGATCAAGAATGTTTTTAAAATGATATCAACTTTTGAGTCTGATTTCTTCCAGTAAATGGTTCCTCGTCTTTGGTGCTTGGCAGTAGATTGCATGGTGATGTTGCATGCTTAAATACAAATGTAGAAGAGCTCCTCTTTTATTGGTTACTTGTTTGTATTGTGAATGCATATTCACTTTGGCAAGACTGTAGACTACCTACCAGATGGTCTGTGCATCCATACACGTTTTATCACTACTTAACTCTGGCTTATACCATAGACTTACAATCGTTGGGGCATATTATCAAGGGGGTTTATCTCCGCTTTTTTGGCTTTGAAAGCCAAGAAACCGGAGATAAAATTATCTCCCTATTACCTAGCTTTCGCTAGCACCAGTTAGCAACAGCTAGTAGGAGATAGCGACCATCTTTGGCCCCACTTTGTACGTCAGTGATATTTATCACTAATGACATGCAAAGTGGGCGTGCCAAGATGTTAGCGACTGGAAACAGTCGCTAACATCGCTATCTCCTATTACCAACTTTTGGAGATATTCATGCTAAGCGCGAATATCTCCAAAAGCTAACACCTGCCCTGAGCAGTTCTTAGCCATGTTATCCAATGGGAGGTGGATAACATGGCTAAGAGCATTAGCTCAGTAATGCATGAATATCGCTGACTTTTCAGCGATATTCATGCATTGCGGCCGATTTTTATCGCATTTGCGATAAACCTTGGTAATACCAAGGTTTATCTGCAATAAAAATCGCCGCAGCTCAGCGGTAAATTTTTGTCTCTAACCAAGCAATAGCGATAATTATCGCTATTGCTTGGTAATATGCCCCAAGGTTTCTAGATTGAGATATTTGAGCTGCATTAAATGCCTTAAGCATCATTTTAAACAAAATGCATTTCTCCTGACACCCTTATTAAGTATTGTTTATTTGGTCTTATTTTCTTATTAATTGTATCTTTTTTTTTTGCTTGGAGGATTTACAAATTGATGTAATTATCTATGTACCTAAAGAAACATGGACACATATGCTTTATGGGATATAAGCAACCGTTCTCAGTTGCGTTCACCGTATAGAGGAGTTTACTGTAATGGGGTCCACAACAGCATCCACATTCTGGGCAATGAAGAAAGAAAACTTGATTAGCTTCCTGTGGTTAAAGAAGATGGTGACTGTAACACACCAATAAGTAGAAGCAGACAATTCCATTCAAATGTGACATATTGGACTTTGCATACTTATAAAGCAGTAACTCATAAAAAAAGATTGTGCATAGCAAGCTGTCTTGTAAAGTCACAATCTTGCCATGCCACATAAGGACTCTAAGGGCAGTGTGGCTCCCTTGTGACACTGCACTCCAGCCACAATTGAGTTCCATTGGTAAACCTGGTCTGTGTTTTGTCTGTGCAAAAATGTATTACCAGCCTCAAATAAGGGCAGACATATTGTGCAACTTCCAAACTCAATGCTCAGAACAGCGTTAATCCAAATTTGTAGGAGAAAAAGTCAGGACCATTTTAAAAACCATAACAGCGTGACGTGTCACTACTATATGAGGATGAGTGTAAACCGAGCAATACATGCATAAACCACAGTTGATGGACAGATTGCAGAACAATGTCATACATTCACCCCAGTACAGAGATCTGGGCCTAAATCCATCGTTTTTTTGCACTCCACACCACCCCAGTTCAGACATGGCCATATGCAAATCAGTCTGACCCTGTGCCTCATGGGAACAGTCCAGCCCGAACTGCCAAGCCATGCCTTCCCTGGACTGGAAACAAAACTTCCGAGGACCGGTTTCCGGCATTCCAACCGTCTTCAGCCCGGCTTGCTTGAATCCAGTGGTGTGGAGAGCATGGAACTCACGTCTGAGCATACCCATCCCACTCGGGGTGACAAATGCAAAAACCATAGTTGATGGACAGAATGCAGAACAATGTCATACATTCACCCCAGTACAGAGATCTGGGCCTAAATCCATCGTTTTTTTGCACTCCACACCACCCCAGTTCAGACATGGCCATATGCAAATCAGTCTGACCCTGTGCCTCATGGGAACAGTCCAGCCCGAACTGCCAAGCAATGCCTTCCCTGGACCGGAAACAAGCTTCCGAGGACCGGTTCCTGGCATTCATGCCACCTTTCCTTTCCCTTACCCTCAGTCAACAGAAGACTGTGAGTAACTGCTTCTTTTTTGCTGGAGTGTGTTTTCGAGTTATGATTTTTTTTGAGTTAGCTTTGTTCCTCAACTCTTGCATCGCTGAAAAATGGACGTTGTAGTTCAACACGAATTTGTACTTTCCCAGGAGTGGCTTTCACTTATGTAATAACTATTAATCGCTTCACTTTTTTAACAACACCCAAACTGCTTCTCGTACATTGAACTCTCAGGGAAACATGAGGAGTAAGTAAATAGTTTTATTTTGATATGGTTTCTTGTTGTTTTCTCTAACTACACTCAAAATGACATCAATATTTCAGTACTGTGGTACCTTGGTAACAGTTGCACTTGGACAATCCACAAAACAAGGGTCTAGAAAGTAGAAAACCTGTGGATGTTTTCAAATTGATATCATAAAGTTGGGACTCTGGGAATGATTGTCTCATCAGTTTCTTAACATATGGTTTCATTGGCCTGCCTCTGATTTTAGTTAGTAAATTAGTGAGACTCTCCTTTCCTGAGCTTTCAGTCTGGGCGATGCTTTCTTAATTTCTGTAGTCCAAGACTACATAGCCCTCATGTTTTCCCAGAAGCATGCCTTAGTAGCTCATCAAGTTAATTCTTTGTTATGTTATGTTATGTTAATATAAGTGCAACTGTTACCTTAGGGTGTCCTGGCGCTGGGCACTGCCTACTTGGTTACTGTAGTGTGAAAATTATTCTGTAAAAAGCCAGGTTTTCAGCCCTTTCCTAAAATAAAGGATTTCTGTAGCATTTCTAAGGTGGAAAGGTACATTGTTCCACGCTTTTGCGGCACATGTGATGAAGCTCCCACTGCCCCAGCTAGCATTTTTTTCTGGGGGAACAATCACTTGTTTAGCTGTTGTAGACTGCAGGGTTCATCTAGGAACGTACCATTGAAATCGTTGTTTCAAGTAGTCAGGGCCTGCACCCTTTAGGGCCTTAAAGCCCGTACAAAAACCTTTAAATTGTGCCCGTTGTTTCACTGGGAGCCAGTGAAGATGTTTAAGGTGAAGATGTTTAAGGTCCTTCTTAACCGAAGCAAACCTGGGTGTACCAATCAATAACCTGGCTGCTGCATTTTGCACGATTTGGAGTCTGTTCATATGTTTCATTTGGATGCTAAGGTAGAGAATAATTTTGTAGTGCAATCAAGACAAAATGAGCACTGTAACCGTTGTCTTCTGGAAGAAGGCACTTTATTTTCCTCAGAATTCTGAGGAGAAAGAAACTTGCAGAGACAACCCCACTTATCTGGTCCCCGAGAGTGAGTCTGAAAGCAAAGAAAAAACATGAACTGGATGAACAACTCAGCCATGGACCTTGGAAAATTAGAGCGCAAAGAGTGTGCCAATACCTCAAGTTCTATGTTACACGTGACTCTCACATGTCCGCAGCTCCAACATTGAAAGGGGCAGATTTATGATGCCCTTGCGCCTCTTTGCGCCGCAATTGCGTCACTTTATTTGACGCAACGGCGGCGCAAACAATGCGCCCTATTTACAATGTGACGCATCTAGGAGATGCGTCATGTTGTAAAGCCCTGCGCCATAAGGAGGCGTTCCTGCGCAGGGGGGGGCATTCCTGTGCAGAAATGCCTCCTGAAAGTGGCTGAGTGAAATCTATGAGATTTCACTCAGTCACTTTCAGGCCAATGCTGCATCAAAACCCTGCACCTGCTTGAAGCAGGCGTAGGTCTTGACGCAGCATTGTGAAGATGGGGCACCCCCGAGCCTTGCTGGAGCTGTGTCGCCCTTGCGACGCAACTCCAGCAATGCGCCACATTTCCGGCACAGATGCGTCACGCATCTGTGCTGTTTTTGCACCATGGTGCGCCGCATTGTAAATGCGGCGCACCATGGGTGGCGTAGCTGTGGTGCACTGTGGTGCACATTAACTGGCGCATCCCTGGGGATGCGCCAGTTAACATAAATCTGCCCCAAAGTGTCTAGACTTGTTTCCTACTCGTGTCCTTTAAAGTCCAATGACCTCCCATTGCCTTCTAAAAAACAATTTTTACACTTTTTGGAGTATTGCTTACTTATGGTTTCCCGGATTTGTGTAGGCTGCTTCACGTTTTTGCTGCGTGATGCTCAAGGGGAATGCCGCACTTGAGAGTAACGTTTTTCAAGGCTTTTGATTTCCTAAGTTCAGTGCACAAAAATGATTCACGGGCCAGCTCCGGTATTTTGTGTTTGCCTCATCGCTAAGTATGCCTCCAGTTCGATGTTTTTCAATTTCGTGCCAGGCTCTCAGTAGAAAACGTGCCTTTTGACCACCAGAAATCCAATATTTGAATGTTTGTGAATTGTTATATTTGTACAAACAAGACTGTACTTTATTCCTTGAGGCCATTCAGCATGGTAGGAAGGAAATATTATTGTTTCTGTATGCTGTTTCAGAAATTCAAAGACTGCCTCAATGGCCATGCCAATCAGAAGTGGGATTATGTGGAAAACATCAAAGCAATGGGCGCATTCTACAGCACAATCCTGGACTGGGAAATCACAGCAGCAAATCAGGCAGCCATTTGCACTGCCTCAGTTAAAGGAACCGAGGAGATTAACCAACAAGTAAGTATTGGTAATTACATACTATTGTATTAAATTCACTTGAAAAAATGCAAAAAGCAAGTACCGCCATGAAAAACACTGGTTCTTAGCAGCTAAGGATACACATAAATTCAATCTGTTTTGAATACTCAGTTTCAATTTACTTTACACTTGAACATGTATCCCTTTGTCTCGCCTTTCATAGTTTTTTCCTCTTTCTACGTGCCTTTTTCTCTATTATATCTCTTCGCAGCTGTTGCTCCTATGATGGATGTATTATCAGTTTCCTGAGAACTGTTAAACATAGGGCTAGATAGTTTTATACATGAAAAGCAATTCATTTAAAGGAAAATTCTGATGCATGTGTGCAGTTTATCTCATCTTGTTATGGCCAGAGGATGGTTCTCTCCTATTGGCTTTTATACGAGTTTTCATCATCAGGAGATGATAGGTTAATAAGTAATATTCCTTTATCACATATTAGCTATTATGGCTAACCGATATTTTTGCCAATATCTGACATGCTGTTTTTGCCATCTGAGCATCAAGATATATATTTTCTGCCCATCACTAGAATGATCATGCCACTGTCACTTATTTGCCGCCACACAATTATTAAATATGCAGTTGCAATGCCAATTATGGACCACTGTTTACTGGCATTTTAACATTAACCTGCAAAATTTGAACAGATTAGGGAAATTAACCGTTCATTTAATTCCTGACTTCAAACCTTCAAAGATATCAATGTTCTCTACATGTTCTCTGATATTGAATGCTTTTAAGGATTTGTTTTTCTAGCGTTTAATTCAGGGTATTGTCAGTGTGATGCAAGCTTTCTCTCAGTACTCTCTTTGGTTTTCTGTTCGTGATTAAATGCGTTTCCGAATAAACTGTACACATGGATTTGACATGGTGTTTTTTTCTGTTATCGTCCAGGTCCACTATGCAGGGCAGCCCAATGTATGTCTATAAGCTGTTGCTTAAGCAGCTCATCATGTTAGCTTCCTCACATTTTAATTGTGGCTTTGTTGACACCATTCTGGTGACTATTTCAAGATTAAAGACAAAAAGATTTGGCGTTTGTTAAAGGTCTGGAAAATGGCAATCATTCTCTGTTGAACACAAGCTTTAAGATTGCCACATCACATTCTTACAACCTCAGGACTCTTGCAAAGAGGCCTCATGTATAAGTAGGTGAACTTTTTAAAGTAGGTATTAGCTGTACAGTACAGAAAATAAAAGCACAAAGAAGGGTCAAGACACCCAATTCCTGCACACGTCCATATTGTGTAATGGTAATAGGAAAAGCCTCAAGCGTGGTTCAATGAACCAGAGATGTGACCCTCCTACGTCTCCAAAAATGAGTAAGAAGATCCCCAAGACAAAATCAAGCAAAAGTGGTTCTGCACTCAACTACATAAGTAAGTTTATAAACAATGGGTATTATAGTCCATAGTCCATAACAAAGGAAATTCTTTATTCAATTGGTGTTCCTAAAAACACAGCATGCAATATACAGCTGACTCGTATCGTTCCACCTGGGACTTCTTCAGGGCTTAACATGTAAAAGACATTTTCCGCAAGTTCTCCATGTTGTGCTTTTAAATAATGTAATAGTGATGTGAAGAGTAAATGGAGTACAGTTGCTTCCAAAGTGTGTAAACGTGACATCGAGTTCCCAAGGAAAACAGAAAATGCCTGGCAGCAATAACTTTTTACATTCTGCTGAAATAGGAAACTGATCACTGTATGAATTTGTGAAAGTTTACCTACAGTTCCACCTGCCTGTTTGAAAAGCAAGGTGAAGGTGGCTGGTAATCGCGTGAAGAACCACAAACAGACTGGCTCACAGTCAGCTTATGATCTTCAAGAGGTTCTCCATAGACCATATTACACGAGGAAGAACCATATAAATAGCAGGAATCACACAAAATGCCCCAAATCTGCCTGTTTCTCTGGTTCAATTGTAAAGCGTGTATGGGAATTTTGCAAAGCCCAAATTCACTCTGCAAGCAGATTAAAGTGGGTTTGGCTCACATTTCGCCATTCATTAAATGTTTTTAACTCATTCGTGTAACAATAGCAATGCTTAAAACGTTCAAGCAGTACTTGTTGATACTAGGTCTTCACTGGTGAGAGTAGAATATAACAGATAGTGTTGAGTACAGGCATTCTTCCTTGGTGTGAGCTAGGGCTCTTGGGGTACTGAAAGAATAAAGATCATTAATACATTCTGTTTCATCAGTGCCACCCACACTGTTGGTTAATGTTGGACCTTGCCCTTTCTACAGGGTCACCCCCAAACATTTTCCCTTCCTCCTCTTCTTTTTGCTGATTTAATCTTTTAGGTTTAAAGCATTTTTATTAAGACAAAAGAACACGGGGAGAGGGGATAGGAGGTTAGGGTCACATACAGTACAATAAAGAAATAATCATAATATCAGGAGTGCGATCGCGGAACAGTTCTCTAAGCAAGAGGAGAAGCAACAGCAAATGAAAGATGAAATACAAGCCATATCTCCACTCTGCGCATATCCAACACCCCAAGTCCGATCAAAGAAGATAATGAAATTGACACAAAAAAGCCCAGCCCACCCCCCCCTAGAACCCCCTCCCCAAAAGAAACTCCCCTCCCCAACTCCCCCCAACACCCCCGTCCAATGGGCCACCATCAATACTACTTGCCCCCCAACCGCATCCCCCCCCTCCAAAAACCAGCCCCCCACCCTTCCTAGTCTGCCGGAATCATCGGCGGTGTCAGCCTCAGAAGCCTGAGGTATCTCGGGCAGGTGAGCTCCCTAAATTCGGTAGTTAACAGCGCACGGAAGGGTTGCCACAGCTCATCAAATTGATCTATCTCCCCCACCACCGTGAGCAACAGTTTTTCCATTCCCAGCACGTGCCAGAGTCTGTGTAGCCAACCCGTGATGGAGGGGATTGTGGTAGTGCGCCAGTGGATGAGGATATTCTGAACCGCAGGCCCCAGCGCGATCGCGATTTGCCTGCCCCTGCGGGACTTCAGTGGGTACATTAGGCCATTAGGAAGGCCCAGCAATACATACGCCGGAAAGCGCGGCAGCTCAATTTCAAAGTGCTCGTCCACCTCATCCAGAACTTCCTTCCAATAGGCGGCCAACAAGGGACAATCCCAGAGAATATGTGAAAGGGTCCCCACCTGCCTGCAACCTCTCCAACACCCCTTATCAATGTGCCTATTCATCTCATGCAGTCTCTCTGGGGTGTAGTACCAGTACGTGGACACCTTGGTAAATGTTTCGGTCAGGCCAGTATGGTACGCAGAGTGTCTCGCCCGGTGTGCAATCTGGTCTCACTCTTTGTGGCTAAGTGTCCTGCCCAGTTCCCTGTGCCATCGTTCCCTCCCCGGGTTAGAATAGTGAAACGGAGGAGGCTGTAAGAGCTTGTAAAGATCAGTAATCAATTTAGCATCAGAAGTTCGGGTCACCAGCCACCGCTCATACGGTGTTATCTGACGGTCAGCGGCTTCTCGCACCTGGGGCTGGAGGGCCCAGTGTCGGACCTGCATGTAACGTAGCCTGTCCAACTCCGTCAGGCCGAACTCCTGCCGAAGCTGCTGGAAGGGAACCACTCCCTCCGGCCCATAGATCTGAAAGAGCGCTCGGCAGCCCGCTGTCCTCCAATGGGAGAAAGCGCCCGGCTCCATCCCCGGGGAGAAGTCAGGATTATCCACAATGGGCGTAAATGGTGAAGGGAACGTGGTGAGGTCCCGGACCTCGCAGACCGCGTCCCACACCCTCAAGGGAGCCCTCGTAACGAAGGAAGCGTAAAGGTTGGGGGGGGCGGTGAGCACGGCGCAAGAATGGGACCTCCTGGAGGGTGCGCCCCGAAACCGCTTGATCCTGAAAAAGCCAGTGCTTATCGGATTCCCACCTGCTCCACTCCACAAGGTATCGTAGTTGTGCCGCTTGAAAGTATTTACGGAGGTCCGGAATGCCCAGGCCCCCCGCTTCCGGGGCAAGTGTAGAGAGAACCCTCTTCATCCGGGGTTTGCGACCCTGCCAGACAAAGCGGGAGATGTCAGCCTGCGTTTGTCTGATCCAGCCCACTGGAGGCTGGAGAGGTAAGGCTCGGAAAAGATATAGTATCTGGGGCAGTACCGTTTTCTTGACCGCCGCGATCCTGCCTAGCCAGGATAACAGGCCTTTACTCCAGCGGCCAAGCTCCTCCCTGATCTTTTTACTGAGAGAAGCGTAATTGGCCGTCACCATCGCTGGCAACGTGGGCGCCAACAGAATCCCTAAGTATGGTACTAGGGACGATGACCACTGCATGGGGAAGCGTCGCTGAAGGTCCCGCCTAGTGTCCGTAGCCAAGGACAAGTCTAAAGCCACAGACTTGCTCATGTTCATTTTGAAGCCGGCCACGCGCGAAAAGGCATCCAACTCATGGATGCAGGCGGGTAGGGACCTCCTGGGGTCATCCAGGGTCAGCAGGACATCGTCCGCATAGAGGCTGACCGTGTGGACATACCGTCCCATCTTGATCCCGATAGCATCCGGGTTGTGGCGGATCCTTTGGGCGAACGGCTCCATGTAGAGAGCAAAGAGGAGTGGAGAGAGGGGGCACCCCTGCCTCGTGCCGGGGTAAATTGCAAAACTACGAGAGCTGCACCCATTGACTCGCACCGACGCTGAAGGATACTTATAGCAGTTGAAAACCATCGAGCGGAATTTATCACCGATTCCCAGCTTCCTGAGAACCAGTTCGAGATACGGCCAATGAACCCTATCGAAGGCCTTCTCAGCGTCCACCGCCAGCAACATCCGCTCACCCGGGATCCGCGAAGCCTTCTCCAAAATGTGAGTCACTCGCTTAATGTTGTCGACAGTTTGCCTGCCGGGTACAAAGCCAGCCTGGTCTGGTCTGCCTCAACCAGACCGGGGAGGTGCAGGGCCAGCCTGGACGCTAGAATCCCCGTGTACAGCTTGAGGTCGACATTTAGGAGCGAGATGGGCCTATACGAGCCACATAAGGCCCGGTCCTTCCCGGGCTTCGGAATCACCGAGACCGTCGCACTTAAGAGATCCGGCGGGAAAGCTCCTGGGTCGGAGAAGGAGTTAAATAGCCGAGCTAGGACAGGGGCCACAACCGGGCAAAAGGTTTTATAAAACAGGGACGTGTAACCGTCCGGGCCCGGGGCCTTCCCGTGCTTAAGTCTAGCTATAGCGGAAATCACCTCCTCAACTTGGATATCACGCTCAAGATATTCCGCCTGAGCGGGGTCCAGCGCCGGAAGGGGCACCGACTCTAGATATTCCGCGGTTTCCCGCGGTGAGGAGGGCTCCCCGGCGTACAGCGCCTCATAGAAACTGCAGAAGGCTTCCGCCACCTCCGCATCCCCGGAAACGGCCACCCCATCCGTACCCAAGAGTTCCTTCACTACGTTACGCTGTTGCGCAACTCGGAGCCTATGCGCCAGGAGCTTGCCGCACCTGTCCCCCCCTGTATAAAAGGCATGCTTCAGACGTAACGTTGCGTATTCCGCCCTGTCCTGGTCCAGCGCCGACAGGAGCTTCCTTGCCGCCTTCAGCTGCCTCCAAACCCTCGAAGCGCCCGTACGGCGGTGGACCTGCTCGAGCTCCCCAACCTGAGTAGTCAGCTCGTCCCTCTTCCGTTGCCGCTCCCTGTTTTCCGCCGAGGAGATGGAGATGAACTCCCCCCTAAGAACCGCCTTCAATGCAGCCCACTGTGTCGCTAGTGAAGTGTCCGAATTACTATTATGTGTCTGGTAGTCCTGTATGACCTCCTCAATATGTTTCACCACAGTTTTCTTGTGCAGAAGGGTGTCCCTAAGGCGCCACACCCCCCGAGAGGGGGAGGCCGCCGGCCACGCAAACGCATCAATAACAGGCGCATGATCAGACAAAGTCAGGACCCCAACGTCCGCCGCCGTAGCAGCGGCACGCATCGGCCCACTAACCAAAAGATAGTCCAATCGCGCGTAGGTTCGGTGCGCATGCGAATAATAGGAGTAGTCCCTATCTGTAGGGTGCATTGAGCGCCAAAGGTCGTGTTGATCCATGTCCGCGATCCGGGCCTTCGCAGTCTGGGAAAGTTCTCCAGTCTGCGGGAACCGCTGTGCCGACCTATCCAATGTTGAGTCAAAGACGATATTAAGGTCACCCCCTAGAATAACATGTCGATCGGGGGAGGCAGTGACATCCACTAGTACTGAGTCCAAGAAGCGTTCCTGGTGGTCGTTCAGGCTATAGACGGAACCAACTGTAAACGATATGCCCCCCAGGCGGAGGCGGTATGCCAGAAGCCTCCCCTTCTGTTCAGCATAGTTATACAGCACCTCCCCCCTGAAGGAGCTCGCTATGAGAATGGCCACTCCCGCGGTTTTGGTCGCCGCAGAGGAGAAAACTGGGTGGGAAACCTAGCAGAGCGCAATCTATGGCAGTCATGGGACAATAAGTGCGTCTCCTGCAAGAGGCAGATGTCAGCCTGCGTCCCCTCGAGCAGAGACAAAATTGCCCTGCGCTTAACAGGATTATTCAGGCCCTTAACATTAAGGGTCGCCACCTTCAGGGACGACATGTCTCCCAGGGACCAGGAACGCTATGCTGCGGGCAGGGGACCAGAGGGGGGGGGCGCGGGGCAGCAGCGCGGGACAGGCCAAAGTAGGCCAAGCGTGGGCACGGGCAACATCGGACGGGTCTTTCCCAACTCTAGAACAACACCCAACCCCACCCCAAACAAACCAATGGCAACCAGTCAAATGCCAACTCGAACAACCCATTGTCTCAGTCAAGCCCCAAAACGGACAAGTCTGTAGTAAGTAGTGAAAGTGGACGTCCGGCCACTCACTTCCCCCCGCTCCCCCCCGACCCCCTCCAGCCCCAAACCTGGCATCAAAGAAGCTGTGTTCATCTCCCCCCGGAGTGAATCTAGGCCGTCAAGGCCACACCGTTGGAGGCGGCTGAGTCCCTGGCCGCTTCTCTCAAGGCACTGGCCATGTCCGCCCGGATGGTAGGCGAATCAGGACGCCCAGCGCTCGCTGCCGATCGTCTTCTCGCTGATCTCCGTCGGCCCCCTCTCTCCGAACGCCTCCAGGTCAGCGTCGCTCCATCCTCCTCTGTAGCCGTGAGCCCCAGGACACCGCAGATGTCTTGCAAGGAGCGCAGCTGATGAAGCACCCCGTTCCAGCGAAAAATCAAGCGGAAGGGATGCCCCCAGGAGTACGGCGTCTCATGGCTGCGCAGGAAGTCGGTAGCAATCCTGAAGGACCTGCGCTTCTGCAGCGTGATGGCGGATAGGTCCTGGTAGAGTGCTACAGGCCTCTCTCGGAAAGTCAGTGGTTGTTTCCTACGGGCTTCGGACAAGATGCGCTCCTTCAGTGGGAAGTCAGGCAGGAAAGCTAAGATGTCCGGCGGGGGCGCCGATGACTGGCGCTTTCGGCCAAATCTGTAGGCTCTATCAATGCGGATAGGAAAGTCCGCGGCCTCCCCCAGGATCTCCCGGAACAAGTCCCGCAAATAGCCCACCAGGTCAGCCCCTTCGTCCGCAGACGGTACACCCCGCACCCGAATGTTATTTCTCCTCGACCTGTTCTCTAGGTCCTCGGAGTGGGCCTGGAGTTCAACGCACTGCTCCCGGAGCCGGAGAACATCCTGCTGTAAGTGGACAATCTCGTCGTCCTGGCGTTGGGCCGCCGTCTCCACCGTCTCAACCCGTTCACCGAGGCCCTCCACCTCTCTGCGGACCTCACGGACTTCACTGGCCACCTCCCGCTTCAGCGTCTGGAAGTCCTCCTTAAGCGAGCTGAACAGCTCTTCCATGAAAGATCTCGTGACAGGGGGTTCTCCCGCGGTCGCGTCCGCTGTGGCCCGGGAAGACCCCGGCGACGGCTGTGCTGTGTCCCGCTGTTGCTGGGCCCTGCCAAGCATGTCCGGCAGGGTGCGGTCCCCCTTCCTCGAACCACCTCTTCCAGACATCCTGGGCGCTCTCAACTGAAGAATGGGCATGGGCCCGGCCACTCCGGGGGATGTCCAACAACCAGCAAGGACCCGCTATGAGGAACTCTCGGCGAAACCGGGGACCTGCGCCACAGACGACAAAATGGCGGGTCAGTCCAGTCACAACAAGCCGTGGGTGTCCGATCAAGATAGCAGCCGGGACTTGTACTGGGGAAACCCCGGCCAGTGCGCTCCGCCGAAGGGGGGTAGCTGTACAGAAGTAGAGGGTGCAGGAAACTGCTTCCAAGCGACTCCGGAGGAGGCCTACGACACTGTCCCCTCGGAGACAAAATGGCGGTTGGGTGGGGCTAAGCAGATCGTCCGAGCCCGGCGACGCCACCGGGGCCACTCCAGAAGCCAGGCAATCGGGAAAGTTCTACAACCGGGGCCGCCCGGTTATTTAGAAGAGTTGGTAAATCTGGCTCCGATCTCAAGTCGATCGTCCTCCAACCCCGGGACCGGGGTCCTCGCCATGGGGGAGGCCACCGCTTCAAGTCCGAGCACCACGGCACGCACTCTGGAGGTCCCCGTGTAGTGGGCCACCCAGCCGATAGCTTCCCTTCAATCTCCGTCGAGCGCCGGGACAGTCTCCACACCAGGTCGCTAACTTTCAGCACCAGGCCCAGCCGAGGCGTCAGGACAGCACTCCGATCTGCTCCGCCTCTCGGGCACTCCGTCGTCACGCGATCAGCAATCGGTCTTCTGAGGTGCTTCCACCGGAGCAATCAGGGTCAAAGTAGCATCAATGCGTGCTCCAGGTTCTCCGCCACACTCCTCTCAGCCGCTGAGCATCAGCGGGGGGAGAGAAGCTGAAGAAAAAGGGCTCGAGCCTAGCCGGGCCGGAGGAGCTGCGGGAAGAAGCGTCCGCTCACCCCGCCATCTTGGCCACGCCCCCTGATTTAATCTTTTTTGGGCATTTCACCACTGCTAACCAGTGATTAAGTGCATGTGCTCTTTCCCTAAAATGTGGTAAGATTGGCTTATCTAGAATTAGATTATTTAATTTACTTATACATCCCAAGTAAAGTGCACTACATGTGCCTAGGGCTTGTAAATTAAATGCTACTAGTGTGCCTGCAGCACTGATTGTGCCACCAACTCCAGTAGCTCTTTAAACATGGATCAGGCTGTCACTGCAGAACCTGCATGTGCGGTTTTAAACTGTCAATGAGACCTTGCAAGTTAACCTACTTGCCAGACCCATGCCTTTCCTTTTGTTACATATATGTCACTCCAAGGTAGGCCCTAGGGCATCCCAATAGGCAGGGTGCAGTGTATTTAAGAGGTAGGAGTGTACTTTTGAGCTTTTCACTACTGCTTGGTCTAGCTCTCCTATAGGTTAACATTGGGATTGCCTTAAAACATCAGTTCAGTGTAATTTACAATGAGGGAAAGAGAACGATTTGGAGTTTAGTGTCTCTGTACTCACAATTTAAAATCACAAGTTATGGTGAAATTGGATTTTAAATTGTTAGTCTTAAATTGCCACTTTTAGAAAGTCGGCCTTTCCCTAACTTTCACCGTTCTGTGCCTTTGCCTGTCTCTGAATACATATCTGGGTTATATGACAGCTGGACTTTGTGCATTCCCTCACACAAAGCGAGTCAGAGTGTGACATATGCATCCTGATGACCCATTACCAGGCTGATGAGCCTTCCTGAAGTATGTTGAGAGGGAGGAGCTGAGTCTTGAACGGGAATAGGTCTGTGCCTGTCCCCACACAAAGTGCTGCATACCACCCTGTAGTGAGTCTGAAGCCATGGCAGGAAAGGCAGTGACCTGGTGAACTTCAAAGGCCTCTTCGATGTCTACCCACTTCAAAGGCATATTTAGGCATAAGGACTGGATCCCAACACCACCAAATCTGAACTTTGCTGGAACCGAGGACATTCTGTCCGGAAGAAGAGCAGCTGTGCTGTATAAGGTACTGTCACTTTGACACCTGCATTGCAGTGTTGGATTGCTGCCTGCTAATTGCTGTGCTGTAGGAGGGACTGCCACTTTGCTGCTTACTCTGCTGGGTTGGCCTGCTGCTTCTTGCCTGGGAGTGATAAGGACTGGAACTGTTCTCTACCTCCTTTAACCCAGGTTTTTCCAAGGGCTTTTTGGCTTGCCTCCTCCTGTTCTCTGAAGTATCAGGGTCACAAAAGACTTCTTGCAACTCTGCAGGTGCTGCTGGACTCTGCCATCTGTGAGTCCGACCATTGCTTGAGGTGCCCCTTCCAGGAATGGGCCTCAGAAGTGGGTTATTGCAGCTTTTTCTACATCGATGTCAATGCATCTGCTACTTTGCACCAATCAACACTGATGCATCGCGTTTTGATGCTGACTGAGTGGCTGCTTGATGACAACATTTCCAGCGTTAGCATGGCTCAATGACTACAGTGATCCTACTGCCAAAACTTTTCAACGACGATGTAACAGCGCCTTCATTTCAACGGATCTCGACGATGATGCAGGACGTATTAGACTCTCGACATTGACACTCGCTCCATCCAAGGTATTTCTTCAGCAGGACATGTCTTACAGGTACATGCATCATTGAATGAGTTTGCGATTCCTTATTTGCGATTATTAAGGAAAAGCAAATAAGGAATCGCAAAACGCTGTGCATCATGAAATGTGGGATTTTTTAAGGTAAAATTCGCAGGACATATTGCGATTTCTTGATTTTGCGAACTCGCAAATTGCAAAATTGCAATTTGCGAATTCGCAAATTGCGAGGTCGCACATTGATTATTATTACTTCAAGCAAATACAAACATGGGCCTACAACCATCCCGGCCGGCCGCTAGTCAAGTCGTAAGTAAAACAGATAAATGTGGGAAAATAGAGCAGCCCGAAAACCGGGATCTAACAAGTGTCCAGGATATGACTTGCATTCAAGCGTACTGGCCGAAATTCAGGATTCATGAAGGTTCATTTTACAATAAAGAAAAACTAAGAATCAATGCAGTACGATCGTACATGGTCCTACAATAACAAGCATAAATCAGGAAATCCGCAAATGGTGCAAATACAATTGAAGTATTAGGGGTAAGGTCTACGAATCAGGATAAATGTGAACACAATCCCGTTCCATAGCAAAGCTGCACCCCACCCCTCAAAACGCAACATACTGTAGGAAACATGAAAAACGACGACACCAAGAAGGAAGAAAGACAAAAGGGCCATAGAAACAAATAACGGACAAATTAACAGACCCCATCCCCCAACCCCCACCCTGCACCCCTGCAGAAGGCCACGGCCTACCCCCCCCCCAGCAGCGTGCCTGTCGCCCTAAATAAGAGTCCGGAAATATAGGAAAAGAGGAGAAAGAAGAAAGGAGAAAAAAGTGGAGAAGGGCCCTCGATCTTCCCACCCGGCCCCCCCCATCCCCGCGCCCCATAAACATCCTAAAAGCAAAGTCAGAATAGCCATGGAAAACATTAATCACCGATATCACCGTCAATAAAATCCCCGTCGAGTGTCCCCCCAATCACCGTCAGCCAGCAATAAGTCCACCGGGTCCTAGACAATATCACCCCTGGCCTTTTCTATCAGTAGTACCAACATACGTCCACTTATCAATCGGCATACAGAGCAGCGTGGAAGGTCCAAGTGATCCGGGCGGACCGGGCCATGTTATTATTCCATGGGACTTCAACAACCCGAACCCAGCCGAACATGTACGGCGGAAATCCGTCTGTGTCAGTATCGACCTTGAAAACAACCTCAAGTCCGAACACAGTCTCGCTATCCAAGGAGAGAGAGTCACAACATCCGGCAAACGCTGAGACGTCGCCGGGGCAGCCCAAGACATAGATCGGCGTTGTTTCACCAGCCGCTGATTAGATATGTGCCCCGACGAGTCACTCACATATACTACTGATCTGTCCAAGGCTATCTCATGAGCCGGGTCTTCCAGCATTTCCACGAACCCAGGCGTAGTTGGAGCAGTCTTCACCGACATAGAGGCTGGCACGTCGGCACTTCCTTGAGATCGAACTGTGTCCGTGTGGAGCGGCGGGACAACAATGG
Organism: Lissotriton vulgaris; assembly: GCF_964263255.1. Classification (NCBI taxonomy): domain Eukaryota; kingdom Metazoa; phylum Chordata; class Amphibia; order Caudata; family Salamandridae; genus Lissotriton; species Lissotriton vulgaris. Next base: position 655,507,447 of record NC_141687.1, on the reverse strand, counting down.
CGGCCATCCTTCTTCCCAGGTCCCGGGCGTTATGGATCAGGTTCGCCTGCAGGGTCGTTAGATGATTCAGAAAAGGGTTGTTAGAGCAGCCAATATATCTTTGGACGTGGGCTCTTTCTCGTGCCGCCAGACCCCCGAACTCTCCAGCAGGGCAGTTTTTCTATCCGGACGTGGACTGCGTAGGAGGGTGCCAGCCGCCATCTTAGCTAATCCGGCCTCGTCCTTCTTCACCACACCTCGGGACCGGGCCTCCACGCCAGGGCGCAACAGGAGGCACAGCTAGGACCCAGCAAGTCAAGGCGGGCTTCCCAGTAAAGAGTCACCAAAGGGCTAAACAAATCTCTGCCACTCCCCGGGAGCCGCCCGCCAATTCCGGGGGAAGTCCTTGGTTATGCCCGGACACAACACTGGAAAGGGGGCCAAATATCATGGACTTCCCTCGATCCTGCTTTGCCACTCATCCCACGAGGCACTCCGCTAGATGGACTGGGTCGTCACTGTCGCCATCGGCCCAGCAAACCACCGGCACCCTCCGGCCGACTCTTCGCCTCCACCAATGGCCGCTGTTGTCACAGTCGCGGCCGGCTGTTCTTCTCACGCGACACCCCGGTCCCAGCTCCGTGAGGTCCGCAAAACAGTTGGGGACATTTCTTCGGGTCTGCCGCACGTAGAAGCCTCAGGAGCAAACGGTCAGTGAAAGTTTTCCTTCGCCTACTTAAATATGCCGTTACGGCTCAGGATAATTGCCAGGATGTATGCGCCGGGTGAGAGGGCTCACGGAGCCGAGCGTCTATGCGGCCATCTCGGTTGCTGGCTTGGCTCCTCCCCCTATTGCACATAATTACCTAGCAAATGTCCCTCTCCAAACTCTTCCCTTGCTAGACGGGTCTGAATGCCACTTTGCCTGAAGATATATGAATCATGTGCACTGCCAGGAAATTGTGACACAATGTCCGTTATGATGTTTTTTGCATTACACACAACCTGAATATTCAGGGAATGATAACTTTTCCTATTCCGATACATATATTCCTGAGCTGCAGGGGGACATATCGCCACATGGGTGCAATCAATACAACCCAGTACTTGGGGGAAGCCAGCAATTTGGTCAAACTCTTGCTTGGTCTTAGCAATTTCATGGGCTGTGGTAGGGAAACTTATGTGTGTGTGTATCCGGACCATCATGGCATCAAGGAAAGCCGCCAATATTCGTGACATTGAACTTTGCGACACACCTCCTGCTACTGCAATGACTCCCTGAAAAGTGCCTGACGCAAGTAGATCTAGGCAACATAAAATCTGGACATGCGTTGGAATTGCATTTGCTCTATGAGTCTGTCGTTGCAGGATGGGATCCAATTCATTGATTAAATCATGTATCATTTGGCCATTCAGCCTATACTTATCATGTATTTCATCCTCCTCCTGTCCGAGCAAAGTTATGCGGACTCTGAAGATGTGCTCATTAATTTGCCACCCTCTCTGTTGAGCAGCTTGCAGCCTCATCCTCCTCGCCATCAGGTACAGACCAGCCGTTTTGAAATTTGGGACCTCATTGTGGGTGTGTTTATATCAGTTTCTGTTGGTCTTCAACTGTTTCTGATTTGCACTCATTTTTACCACCTGGTTGTGCCCCTTCTTAAATTGCGACAGCAATTTTGCGATTTTTTAGAAAATCGCTAATTGCGATTTTTCATGCATTCCTATTGCGATTCCTTATTTGCAATTCTTTATTTGAGAATCGCAAAAGAGAAATCGCAATGGTTTCGCAGAATATTTTTGCAATTCCTTAACCCCTTTAATGCTCATGACAGCTCGTCATGAGGCACGGTTGAGCTGTGCTGATGACGAGCTGAGCTCGTCATGAACAATGGGAAAACATAATAGTCAGCATAGGAAGAGATTTGCTGCAGCAGCGATGGTGTTAATTTTGCGAAAATGTACACTTTTTTGCAAAATTAAGGTTGATGCATTTCTACAGTCGCAATTTTAGCGACTTCAAAATTGCTTGATGCATGTGCCTGTAAGTCCCATTGCCTGCCTGTCCTCCATTAAGGTTCACCTGAACTTTGGATTTATCCCTGGTCTAGCATGACCTCATGTAATCTTTTAGTGCTATTGACTTCTAACTAAGCACTGTGTTTAGGCTTAATCTTTAAAAATTCATATCTTGACTTCTACGGATTGGATATTTGTCGTTTTGCTCTTGTTTTACTTAGATACTTTTTCTCTATGTTTCTGAACTCATGTGGAGGCCTTTTGTGTTTTTTTTGGCTGTGTTACTGTAATTTAAGTGTTTTGCTCAAATACTTTACACATAACTTAAGCCTGTCTGGTCTGTGCCAAGCTACCAGAGGGTGAACTCAAGTTAATTTAGGTTGTGTATATGACTTACCCTGACTAGAATTGTGGCTCCCGCTTGGACATGGTGCATACTCTGCCTTCCAGAAACCTCAGTTTCTAACAGTTCATTGCCTTAATCACTTTTGTAATCCTACAATAAAAGAATGCAAACCTTTAGCAGAACAGTAACTGATTTACCACTGGGAACATCTGTCTTATTTCTTAAATATGTTCCTACCCTGTGTGTTTGGGCATTTCATTGAAGAGGGTAACCTGTGTTTCTTTCTTAGAGATCCTCTGTGGTAGTTATAGATGTTGGTCTGTGGGCTTTCAGATCAAAATTGATTTTAGAATAGGTGTAAATTGTACAATGAATGAATCTTCAACCAGTCCAAAGACTAAACATGTGATTTTGCTGGTCACACATATGTACAAGAATGCAATAAAGGAGAGCAGCCTTCCAGACATCCAAAAGGACTATCAGAAAGTGCAGTTTTGATTGAGGGGAAAACTAGGATCCTTATATATTATGCTATGTCATGTGTATTTATGTCGCGCTTTCCATTCCCATTGTGAAGCATATCTACCCTTCATGGAAGGACCCTCTTGATGAAAAAATTAAACATGTAGAACGATTGATTTAAGAAGTAAGGAATAGCAGATGGCTTGTTATAGGAGTAAAACAATAGCAATATTTAAGAAAATTGACTCCTGACTGCTTTTGTGAACAACCCCTTCAGGATAACTCAGGACACATAGCCAATGTCACCTGCAAACACTACAAAATGAAGAGGTGTTCAACACGGACTTAGTTATCCTCCTTTTTTCACTTCTGCAACGTTACACATTCTCTGCAAGCTGACAATGTCAACATTATCATTTCCCTGCCTAACTCCCCATCAAGTCCTGCATGAAGGGAAAGGTGTTTCCTTAACAGGTAAAACTACTATATGCTTCCTGTGGTCAAAAACAAAGGAACCCCTTCTACGTATTTGTCCCCAGACTCTGATACAAAGACCCTTTTGAGAACGAACATCCCAAAATGTCAGCATCATTTTTGACAAAAACCTGTTGACTGTGCCTCAATATCAATGAGGTTATAGAAGACGAAAACTTCGATGAAAGAACCTGCTCTAGAAATGGATTATCAGCACAACTTCACTGTGGTATCTAGAAGCAAATCATTAATAAAGAACATCAGCGTCAGCTGTTGAAGGATGCAATGAGTGAGACAGGCTCATCCCAGCAAATGGCAGGATAATCAGCATATCCTTCTTAATAAGTTGACCCCAAAGAGAAAACTACTTTAATCATAACAACAGAGGAAATCTCTCATCAAATTGTACAGGAAAATCCAATTAATCCTCATTTATTCGAAATTCTGAAGTCAGCCTACATACTGCTCGTTGATGAAACCCACAATGAAGGTTGAGAGACAAATCATTCACTAGTAAATGAGGAGGGGTAAAAAAGAAATAGGAGATCTGTGAAAGGCTTTTTATCCAATCAGAGGAAGAAGGTCTTTGAAGTTGTCTGATGGAGGGCATCTGCCAAAAAAGTCAGATGCCACATATGCCAACGTTATAGTCAGCCCTCCACATTCAGAGGTGTGAGACCCATTTGGATTCTGTGGGTGAATCCTTAGCTGGTGATGGGAAGTTATTTGCCTTGGTAGCAGAGACCACAGCACCCGCTGACCAGGAAAGGATGCAAATGGACGAAAGAGCTAACAATGTAGTTACAGCAGTTTATACAACTGCAATTTTGAAAACTGAAGTACTATACCCAACACACTAAAGCTCTGATGAAGTAGCCGCCTGCTTGAGCATAACAGCTATCCGGAACCTCAGAGATTTCATTGGATAATCTTAGAGATTTTGTTTGATTTTATTGTAACAGCTTTTCACTTGGAAATTGTGGTCTTTGTCTATAGACAGCATTGTGCACAAGGTATAAGACCTTCTCTTTCACTCTTTTGAGTGGGTTCAATTCATATGTATCTGACAATGGTGTTTCAGGGGAAATGAGGCTGTTGTCGGTTGCGTGCATTGCGATTGAGCTGGATGACCCCAAAGGACAATGTTCCCAGGATTTGTGTAATTAAGGGTGGAAAGACGGCCTCCTTTTTGGAAGAGGGACAAACAGGGCTTTAGGGAAAAAATACATCTGATGGCTTTGGTTTAGAAGAACGTAGCTTGACCATAGATTGACCAGGAACAAGCTGTAGATTTTATTTAAAACAATTTATTCAGTAGAGTGCAAAAAGTCTATGTGATTGAACTGAGAGCAGGCATACTTCTGCTAGCATGTCTTTGTCGAGATAACTCAGAGATATTTGAATTGTAGTACAGACACAGTCTGTGCTTCATATATATCTAGTTAGAGCATTGGTCGTGGCAGACAAATTGAAAGCTAGAGAATAGTCTTATTAAATGCGCAACTATGTAATTATTCAGTGCTAGGCCTAACAATTTAAAGAGGAGTCAGAATGGCAGGTAAATATGAAAGGGGTGATTGGCATTACATTGCTTATACAATGTGATCACTGGAGTTGTTGTTGACTTGTGTCATTTCAGCACTGAGAGATGTTGTAAACTTTTGTGTTCCAAACATATGTGGAGATTGGCATAAAAGGAGACATTTTGCCATCACAATGCTTTACAGTGTGAAGTCTAAAGTAAATAATAATATTCTAGTATCTAAAATGCATGTCTTTCATTGCCATTCTCCTTTTCTTAACTATTTGTATTTTTTACTGTGCTCCTTATGTTTGTTTCCTCTTTTAGCACCTGTCAGACTATGTTGGATTGGGGTAAGTCAGTGTTACTCTGAAGGCGCACTTCTTCCCTTTTCCAAGTCGAACTGGTGTCACCTTAACAAGTCGTGGTTCTACCTGCCGATTAGATCCTGTTATTTTTGATAAAGATAGCTACTACCTAAAGCAATAGTATTCATACCCATGTAGGTATTTTCAAGAAAGTAAAAAAAAAGATTTCTTTTTTCTAGGGCTATTGTTTCCAATCTGCCACTACCAAACAGAAAATAAAGGCTTGCATGTCTTGTGCTCGGTCCCTGAGGGGCACAATAACAATGGAAAAGTTACCATCAGATGCTGTTTTCTTCTGTGCTTCTGCCTCCAAGGAATCAGGACTTAGCACGTGCGGACCTTTTAAGTACCTGAATGTGATGAAGGTAAGTAGTGGACAACCTGTATTCTCTGTAACTCATGTTTTGGCTGCAGCTGATGACTTTTGATTTTCGAAAGATTTTGGGACGTTAACATTGCCCACAAGGTAACGTAGCCTTTGTTAAAAAAAAACTTGTGCAATGTACAGCAACAACTGTATCTTTAGATTTTGGCTCATATAGGTAGAAGTTTACATCTTCATATATAATCCAGAGTAGCGTGCTACTCGCCGAAAAAAGCACTTCAACACCTCATCAGGAGTAACAAGCATTATATAAATGCAAACCTTTTTTCCCTATTCTATCCCTCCGCTACCCTTCTCTATCCAAATAAATGAATAACATATCCACCACTCAAATTACTTTCATATTTCACTATACAAATTCAACATTAATCCTTTATGGGTTTAGGAGTAGCGTGCTACTCGCCAAAAAGCTCTTCAACAGCCCATAAGGTGTAACAAGCACTATATATATGCAAAACATTTTCCCTCGTCTATCCCTCCACTACCCTTCTCAATCCAAATAACTAACTAACATATCCACCACTCAAATTACTTTCATATTTCACTACACTGATTCAACCCTAATCCTTTATGGGTTCCGGAGTAGCGTGCTATCCGCCAAAAAAGCACTTCAACACCCCATCGGGGGTAATAAGCGCTATATATATGCAAAACATTTTCCCTCTTCGATCCTTCTCAATCCAAATAACTGACTAATATCCACATCTCAAATTACTTTCATATTTCACTATACTAATGCACCCCTAATCCTTTATGGGTTCTGGAGTAGTGTGCTACTCGCCAAAAAAGGGCTTCAACACCCCATCAGGGGTAACAAGCACTATATAAATGCAAACCTTTTCCCTCTTCTATCCCTCTGCTATCCTTCCGAATCCAAATAACTGACTAACCTATCCACCACTCAAATTACTTTCACATCTCACCATACTAGTTCAACACTAATCCTTTATGGGTTCCAGAGTAGCATGCTACTCACCAAAAAAGTGCTTCAATGCCTCATCAGGGGTAGTAGGCACTATATTAATTCAATTACAATACAATACAATCAAGGGCTATAGTTCCGATTGGTTCATAAGGTGAGTCAGAGTGACAGTTTCTTTTTTATAAATTTTATTATTTTTATTATCATTTACCAACAGTGAATGCATAGTATAAAGAAAAAAGCAATCAGGATAAAACCACCATTTGTACTCCCAGTAAAACAAACACCCACCCACCCCGCTACACAATGACATACCTGAAAAATGTGATTACAGCTGCCATAACAATGCTAGGAGACCCACAAGAGAATAGAAAGAGGAAAAGACAAGACAAGTATACCCAACGCTATACGCTGCCAGCAGCCAATAAAGTGCCAAAGTGCTTACGTCTTAAAGTGCATCATGACATCATGACTACCATCAGCAGCTCCTGAGATCGACCCATTCTAATTTTGGACCCCACCTCCTCAATCCCTTTCTTTTATTACAAATCCCTTTCCTTAGGAACATTGCCTTTTCTAAATTACAAACAGCTAGCACCCTCGCTATCCAGTTTTGAAACAAAGGTGGGTTGCTATCTAGCCAGGCAGAAGCAATACATAAACGAAAACAGTCATAATAATAAAAATAAGCTCTCTGCTTCTTGTTGGTCTCACAATTTCAGACACTCCTAAGAGGATCACAGCAGGAGATAAATTGACCTGAATGTTTAGTTTGTTTGACAGGAAATCAGTAATCTGAGATTACGATAAAGCGGGACAGGGGGCAAAAATGCACAACATCTAGGTCAGCGAGTGCCTTTGCCATTCCCCCATTTAATAATCTTACTCAGAGTATAATATAGATTAAAAAACGTTTTGTAATATTGAACCTATAGTATAGCAGATATGAATTATGTTTGCGCAAGAGACAAGGATTCCCAAAAAGAAGCGTCTGTGATGTTCAGTAGTTCTAGCCATCTCTGCGAGTGCTTATCTAAATCATACCTCATGTAGTTATTAAGAATAATGTAGAGTAAGTATATGAATCCTATTGATGGTTTATGCTTAGCTACCAAAGCATCAACCAATTTACACTGTTGAAACCCTACAACCCTACCAGTTTTACGGAGAGAATATCCCTTACTTGTCAAAAATTAAAAAAATCCTAATGTGTAAGCCCATATTCTTCTCTGATTGCTTGAAAATATTTTATTCCACTATTGGAAAAAAATAGACCCAACTTGTTTAAACCAGTTTTAACCCACCTTATTGTATATGTAGCTAAAGAAATTCCTGGAAGATTTAGATTATGGAGGTATAAAAGTTAAGTCGACATAAACCCAGCAGTTTGTGCGCTGTAGACCAGAACTCAAAGCATTCCGCAAGGTCTTCTAGCGAACTCATTTGAAATAGTTCACACAACACGCCCGGGCAATTACAAGCGAATGCCTAAAAATAGAGCATCCATTTTAAATCTATGTAAAATACACAATGTTAAGGACGTATGGAGTTCACTATACCCAAACTCTCCAGGCTATACATTCTATTCAGCTCCTCATAGACTGTGCTCTCGCTTAGATATGGCCTTTATCTCAAACACTCTAATGAGATCAACAAACATGGTAATATACCCACGCATTACATCTGACCACAATCCTATCATGATCGAATTTGCTCTGTCTTTGAAACATAAACCTCCAAGAGCTTTCACCTTCCCTAGGAATTTAGTATCAGATGCGAATTTTATTTCACGATTAAAACAACACATCACAGAATTTTTGATTTTTAACAGAAATACAACTTCTTGCTTGACAGTGTGGGACACTTGTAAAGCCAGCATCCGAGGGTTTACACAAGCCTTTGTCTTGAAACAAAATCATGAAAGAAATAATTATAAATTAACTTTGACCTCTGACATTGTAGCTGAGGAGATAAAACTTGTAAAAGCTTTAAGAGATAATCTTCCAACCCTGGACATTAGCGCAAATCTTAGTCAGCTAAAATGTAAAACCAAAGAGACTCTTTTAAAAAAAAGAAGTGCACAAGTTCATAAATACAAATTTTCACAATATGAAGGTGGCGACAAAATAGGAAAAATTTTAGCATTTAAAGTTGCAGAGGATAGAGCACAGTCTACGATTTCCCAAATTGTGGAGGCTGACAACAAGAGATATAACCAACCGGAAGATATAATTCAACAATTTGCTAAATATTATGAAACCTTATATACACCAGAGAATATGTCTAATGATAAAATAATTGAAAATTATTTAAAAGAAAATGTAACAACTAAATTATCAAGAAATGAGACAGAGGAATTGACTTCAGAAATAACTAATGAAGAATTAAAAGAGGCCATAAAATCACTCCCATTAGGCAAATCTGCTGGTGAGGACACCATCCCTTTAGAAATTTACAAATCATGTATGGAAGAGCTAACACCCTTTCTTCTGGAAGTAATCACTTATATTGGCAGAACCGGATCAGCCCCCCGCTCTTGGAATAAAGCCAAAATTATCTTCTTTCATAAAAAGGGTAAACCTAGTGAGGAGATGGGCTCATATAGGCCAATCTCCCTGATCAATGCTGATGCAAAGATTTTCGCCAAATGTCTGGCCAGAAGATTAGCACCACTAATGCCTAAAATTGTAAATACGCAGCAACATGGATTTATAACAGGGAGAGATACATCAGCTCATGTTAATACGGCAATAACTGCGTTCGACATAGCAGAAATAGAGGCTACTCCCCTGGCTATGATAATGTTGGATGCCGAAAAGGCGTTTGATCGGGTGGGGTGGGATTATTTATGGCACGTAATGGAATCAATGGGGTTTGGTGGAAAATTCTTAAATGGGATTCGGGCACTTTATGACAACCCAATAGCATACACTAGCTACGGCGGTCTTACCTCACAATGTTTTCAAATTAAGAGGGGTACACGTCAAGGATGTCCCCTATCACCTTTATTGTTTGCTCTTTCACTGGAACCGTTTTTAAAGGCTTTGGATACTCAGGCAGGAATAATACCTTTCAAGACTGGCAGTCAAAGTTTAAAAATTACTGCGTACGCGGACGATATTGCCATATACTCTATCGAAACAACTGATACTTTAAAAGCTATCAAATCTGAAGCTTTAAAATTTGGTAATGCTTCAGGTTATAAATTAAATGCTCACAAAACTCAAATAATAGCTAACTTTGTACCCCCTCAACCAACACCCGAAATATGTAAGACCGCGACATATCTCGGAATTAAAATTACCTCAAATGTTAAAGAACTTAACAACATTAACTATAAAAACTTAATGAAAACTACTATTTCAAACTTAAAAAAATGGCACCGACTCCCATTAAACCTAATTGGCAGAATAAATCTGATAAAAATGAAAATAATACCAAAATACATATATCTATTCAGATCAATTCCTCTGGCACAGAACAGACTCTTCTTTAAACAACTTGATAGGATCTTCTGCAACTTTATTTGGGGCTATAAGAAGGCTAGAAGATCGCTAAAAATGTTGAAAAATCAAATAGGATCTGGTGGTCTTAATTTTCCAGACCTGAAATTATACTTCTGGGCTTCTTTTATAAGACGTATTCGATCACTACTAAATGAAGAGGACTTACTTTTCTTTCACTATTTATCATTAAAAGGAGATTCTAAACAATTTTTTCTTCGCATTACAGACCCAAATTTTTACAAAAGGGTTAAGTTTAAGACCATACGAGATACAGTAAAGATATGGAAAGACATACTTAAACATTGTAAAACCACTATATTTCATTCACAGTTAATCTTATGGGATAATCCCGGATTGCCGAGCATATTTGGCGATGGGTCGTCTCGTGTATGGCAACGGAAAGGAATTATGGTTTTGGGCGACTTATACAATTCTCGAGGCATACTGAATTTTCTAACTTTAAAGCAACTATATGGTCTATCCGACACACACAGATTTAAATACATACAAATACATGATTTTCTAATACGGAAAAATAGAATCAACACTTTGTCGAATGGGGGTATATGGGACATCTTTAACTCTAAAAAAGAGAAATCAATAATTAGTACGGCTTATAAATTCTTTATAGGTCTAAGCTCCGACGATAATGATGTATTAGCAAAAAAATTGAATTTAAAACTCGGAACTAATCTAACCGGAAAACAAATGAATACATCTTATACTAACATTCACGACTATGTAAGATCATCCAGTTTGCGACTACAACAGTATAGAACTATTTATATGTTATATTATACCCCTGAAAGATTTTCTAAATGGTCTTCGAACAACATCACAAGAGAAAAAACTAAATGCCCGAAATGTGACGAGTATGCGGCAGATCTTGTCCATATGTTGTTTTCATGTCCGAAACTAGTAACATTTTGGGAAGAAGTGGGAAAGATTCTAACCACAAAAAACATTCTTAGCTTACCACTATCTGCATCCATGGTAATATTTGGCCCACTCACGACAAGTCAACCACATTGTATACTACTATCAATTTTACTTTCTTGTGCCAAACTAACTTTAGCCCGAGCCTGGATTAATCCCAACCCACCCAACGCTTTGGAATGGTGGTACCTGGTCAATGAAATAAAAATTATGGAAGGTACGCTAGCAGAACTAAGGGGTGTTAGATTGCTAAAAAAATTTGAGAACATTTGGGGAAGCCTAGAAATGAATTGATCAACTTAGATAATCATAATATATGCTCACCTATGTCTTTTTACCCTATGTTAAGTTATTTTCTACTTAATGTTAAGTTATCTTCTATAAAATGAGAAGAATGATCAACTCATGCTTAATTTGGTATTTATTGGTTGAATGACAACTTTGTTGAAGGTTTTGTAATCTTATACCAGGTGAAAATAAAATAAAAAAATATTTAAAAAAAAAAAATGAAATAGTTCATATCAATTTGCCTCCATAAATTCCCCATCAATTCCACCATGCCCCTTCACTAATCAATAGCTCAAATGGGGAAGGGAAATAAAAAAAACCTGCATGTGATGGACTTTTCTATAGTAATAAAGGGCCAAGATTTTGTAGCACTGTTGCCCAATAATACAGTTTTAAATTAGGGAGTCCCCACCCTCCCGATCCTTAGGGAGCGTCAAGAATTTCAAAGCGCGCCGGGGTTCAGAATAAGCCCATACAAATCGCAAAATTATATCATTTAGCTTCTTAAACCATAAATTACTTATTCCTAATGGGATCGCTCTGAAAAAATAAAGAATCTTCAGAAATCAAATCATTTTAATAACATTGCATTGCCAGGGATAGGTGTAGGTTATTAAATCTCTGCAGATCTTTCTTAGATTTTTCAATTAAAGGCTCAAAGTTATCCTCAATGATAGAATCCATGTTAGGGGTGATAGTGACTCCCAGATACATCACCTTTGTGGCCACTTGTGGGTCTTGCCAAGACAGCATACTATTAACTAGGATTACAGTGTTGTCCCTATTTAATAAATAATATGTTCAAATTCCTCCGCTTCTTTCTCGATTTGCAGTCTCGGGCTCAGGTGTAACTACCGCGATCTTGTCCGCATCCGCAAGTGTTTTAGTGTCCTATCCATTATATTTCATCGGGACAATCCTCCCGTTAACTTCTAATCTGCGAATGATTGGATCGATATATAGGGCAAATAGCAATGGGAAACAGGGGCAACCTTGCCTTGTCCCTCTCAAAATTAAGAATGACTCTTGGAGATCCCCAGCTACACAGTCCCTGGTTTGTAATAGAGCGCCTTAAGTGCCTGCCTAATTTCCGGCTCTGCGTTGACTCGCTCAAGCATTTCCCGTAAATAGCACCCGGAGACCCTATCAAAAGCCTTCTCAGTGTCTAAATAAATTACGGCCATAGGGTCTCCTGCTATCTGGGCAGTATAAAATAACATTATTACCTGCCTGATGTGATCTGTGGTGCTTTTGCTGGGTATGAACCCATGCTGACGTCCACTCACTACTTTGCTAATGACAGGGGACAAACTAGAAGCTAGCGTATGCCCCATTTGTTCGCCATATTCATATGCTTGCATGCTCACTGTAACTTAAATATTTTCCTGCTGTTTTATTAATTGCAATATAATTTTTGGCTGCTTTAGCCATCATGACTCCAATCTGTGCTTCCTGACAATCCCCCTGTAATGTAGCCATTATTAATTTTCTTTCTTCCTAGGCTAATAGGGCATACAATTCTTGCAGATTTTGTTTCTCCTTCCTCACCCTAGTTAACAAAAAATAATGTATCCCATACTATATCCAGAGACGTGCTGCCCAGATTTTCACTAATGAACCTAGGAATCCGATTTTTAATAAGAGTCATATATTCATCATCTACCAGTAGAGCCTGTTCAAAACTTAATTTACTAGCACTTTTGCGGGACACCATCTCTTTAACTGCCTAAATGAATGGGTTGTGATCAGACATGACCCGGGGGAAAAGTTCTATATCACAATCTTTGATTATGGCATGCAACACAAAAACAAAATTAAGACATTCATGTGATTGTTGGGGTGAAGAGAAAACGGTAAAACCATGTTCAGTAGGCTTCCTGCACTGCCAAACATCCATCAGGCTATAGTCTTTACACATATTTTTAAGCACCTGAAATACCCTAGATTTCCTACAATAATATTTATAGTATTCCTCACACAACCAGTTGTTGGCCAGATTGATGTTGAGATCTCCGCATAAAATAATAGGAGCCGGCCAAGACACCAGTTTATTGTTTAACAAGTCATAAAGCACAGCATTATCAAAGATAGTTCCATATAAGAAACCCAGTGTAAATGCGCACTTATTAGACTGATATTCCAAATTCACCCATCTCCCCAGACTATCCGTACTATTGTGTGAGGAAAACTGGACTAACTCTTTTGGCAAGAACTGCCACCCCCACATGTTCGTGTCCTTTGACCTGTGCCCACAATTAGTTTAAAACTTAGCGTATCCAATAAAGATAGCTGTGCTCCCTCAATGTGGGACTCTTGGAGACAAATTATATCTGCCTCCAAAAGCTTGCAATTCCAAGGTTACCCTGGCTCTTTTCTGTTTTATCATTAAGAATGCAGTTGTTCACTGTAGCAATTCTTAGCCTATTCATTAATCCGGTATCCTAAGTCCTTTATTGCATATCTCATATTATGCATTTTGCCCTTGGTCAGTAAAAAAAAATGGTATTCTTCCTATCTTAAACAGTTTTATCTCTTTCTGTGCTTTTCTTCTTGTTTCTTTTATGCCCAAGTGTCCACCCGTATAGCACCCCTCCTTCCTCCATCCAAACCCCCTTCCACAGACCCCACCACTGAAGCAATCAGGCCAAGAACCTGAAGGATGGCGCCAATGCAAAAATACATCTCCGGTTGCCCCTGACAGGTGCCCCCCCTTATGTGAACAAAAAACGAAAGATAATCAGAAAAATTAGGAAAAAGGATTTTAATTAACTTATCCAGCTACTGTTGCAGGGATTCTGCTCAGACACAGAACTGTGCACAGAGACTCAGGACCTCAATGAATTAGAGTGTACCAAAACTCACCTTAGTACCCAAAATCCCCTACCAGACTAGCTTCGGTGTCTCATTAACTCTTCGTCCTATAGCAAAGTCACCAATGATTAGACAACCCAGAACATGCGACTTAGGATACCTCAGGTAAGGTGGGAAACATGAACACTCTTTCCTTATACTCTCATACCAGTCCAGAACAGGGTGTAAAGGGAGACCCGAGCAAGTTTAAAATGTTTATTTTAACACTGTGATCTCAAGTGCAGCATCTTAGCTAATACAAGCAGACATATGATAAGAAATAAGATTGTCAGCATAGTTACTATTCCATAAAATACAAAGGGAGAAAGCATGGTATAATGCTGAATGGAAACAGGTTAAATATATACCTATATTTCACCCTCCCTTGCTAGTAGGTTATTTTATACTAAAGAAGGTCTCTTAGGCTTGCATAGGTGACCCCATACCTCAGAGTTTAGCAGGAGTGAATCACATCAAGTTCTGCACAAGCTCTCAGCATGCGAAAGTTCTCCAAGTGTGTTCAATCATTCCTACACAGTGTATTATTAAAGGTGTCAGTATATGAGCTGTCCACAGCTGCATATATGTTATATCTGGAACGTGCGCTGATCAGTTCAAACAAAAGCAACAGTGTTAATATAGCCTTGAAGGCCTTGTCACTCACTGTTCCGACTACACTTACAAAGCAAGTCTAGCAATGTGGAAAAACAAGTTATTCTCATGTGAAACAAAACTCGCAGCCTAACTTGAAACAATAACTAACGTGTGCGCTGTGTGCAAGAGAATGCAAAGTTAAAATGGCGTTTAAACTTCTAATAAGCTCATGCTAGCTTAACACTGTAAAAACGCAAGGCTCAGCCCCACTACACTACATTATCCCTAGAAGAGCCCCTCCCAATTTATATAATCTGTCTCCGGAGAATAAGTAGCAGGGAACCCAAGCTGCTTTTATTGAGCTATATTTGATCACTGCTTCCTCCCCCTATTTCTTTCAGATACTCCTGGGCACTAATTTCAGAAGTAAAACTTTGTGTTTGTCCTGTATAAGTCACTTTTAGACTAGCAGGGTTTAGCAAAAAAGACTTCCACTCCACGTTGCTGGAAAGGGTTAACCAATTGTCTCATCCGCCATCGCCACCCTACTGTGGCATGGGCGAAGTCAGGTCTTACAAAGAACAACACATCCCTGAAGATCTTCCTTGGGTTAGGACGGGCTCGGTCATCAATTTCGTGCCGCAACAGAAAGTTTCCAAAATACACCAGGATTGCCTTAGGTCTTTCGGCATCACTGGGTTGAGACATTTTCATCATTAAGGGGAACCTGTGGGCACGTTGGATCTCTGTATTCCAATCCCAATTAGTCTACTCCGGGACGGCGCCTTTGAAAAGGGAGATATTACAAGCATGTATATCAGAACCCTCCACTACCTCAGATATCCCTAGGTCTCTCAGATTGTTACGTCTCTGCTGGTTCTCATATTCTTTCAATTTCCATAAAACGTCGACCATCGTTGCAGCCTAGGAAGCTTCTGGTGCTTTTAATGTCTTGACATAGGACTCCAAATGTTCGGTGCGCTCCTCTCCCATGGTCAGTCTACCAGCAATGTCAGAGCAGGTTTTATTAATTTTCTTCACAGTCCCATGCAGCTTCTTAGTAGCAATCCTCGCTCGATGACTTGAGCTTCTGCTTTCATCTTGGACTTGCCGTATGGTTTGCAGAAGTGTTGCAAGAGATCCCTCAAACATGGTTGTTTGCGGTTGCGTATCCGAAGTTCCCATTGTGCTTTCTTTGGCCGTTCTTTCAAGCTCCCCCCTGGAGAGCACCAGCTGCGACACTGAATAATCCCAGAGAAGATTGCCCGAGGGTCCGTCCTCACTACTTCCCTTAAATATGTCTCCACTTGCTTGCCCTTTCTTTTCCTTCTTTTTCTTTCCTCGAAATCTTCTCTTTGACCGTTTATGCTGAGTTGCTACGGTAGATTCTTCTGGAACGTCACTAGAAGATAAATCTGAGGCTAATTCATCAATTGGAGATAATGACGATTTTCCAATATTCAACAGATCTGACTCGTCTGTTAATGAGAAAAATTTATCTGAGGCATCAGGAGACTTAGCTAAACCTGGTGATAACTAATTTACCACCTTCCCCCGCTCTTGAGTTTTCTCCAGAAAAAGTCCTACAGCATTGTCATTAAAGGCCTTTCCTGACCTGTAGCTGTAATTTGGATCAGGCATCACACTTCTTTACACCCCCTGGGTACTTGCTTCCGTTTGCGATCATCTTAATCCTGATCTTCATTGTCAAATGCTTTGTTTGAGACATCTCTATCGGTGATTACCCCGGAGGCCACAGTAGGAGCTGTCTCTGTAAAACCCTCAATGCCATTAATAGGGTTAATTTTAAAGCCATCAGCTGTTTGATTTTGCATAGGACTAGGATGATCCAGACTCTCCAAATCCAATGAGTCTCCCGGGGGGGGGGGTATCTACTTCCCCCCCACTTTTTCTGTGATCTGTCCGCTGGTTATGGAACCCCCTTGCTCCTTACTCAGCTTTAGAAATCAGCAATTGGCCAGGTATCCCAGTCTTTCCTGCCCTGTCCTTATGCCACTCTCAGTCCCAACAGCCTTACACCCTTCCTTTGTCCACAGCCCCCTCTTGATTTTGTTCCCCCCCACTCACACCTTTACCGCTATCCTGGGAGGAGGAGAAGGAAGGAATCCCTCCTGAAGATTCAGCATTCGGGCCGGTTTTCTTCACCCCTCGGCCCAGCATCCTGCCTCTTTTGAATTTTCAGCCTCCTCCCCTGCAACACTGTAGCAGGGGGCCATGGAGCCATGCGAGTAGCGTCTGTGGGCACGCAACGTACACAGAGTAATCAGCCGGTGTCCTTAATCCCCGCTTCAATCGAGGAACAACTCCCGGTGTGCGATGCCCGATCCAGGAGAACAGGTAAGGTCCGGTTATCATTGCCGGACAGAGGATTCCTTTTCTTGCCCTTATTGGGCAGGAGCGACCCAATCCGCGTCTTACTCTGGTGCCATCTTGCTTCACCAAAAAAACAGATTGAATGTTTCTGAGAGTTTTCTTTTGTCCTAGCCAATGATATTAGGGTAATGGTAGTTAGCCACCTAGGGTGTCATCAGGAAGAGGACACCAAACTGGCCTTAGACGCAAAAAGGGCCTCATTTAGAGTGAGCCGAGGAAGAACCTCAGGCCGATTGGCACTGCTCCTACACTTCCGACTCTTTGCCCGCTGCATTTATAGGTGGGCAAAGCACCAGCCTCCAGTTGGCTCCACTGTTGAAAACCTTTGACTGGTGGCTCAACAACAGCAGGCCCACCATATGTAGAGCAGTCTTTCTGGCATGCATTTTTCCTGTTCCTGGATAAAAACCATACAAAAGACCCCCAGCGCACCAGGAACATTTGTTTTTATTTTTAAGTAACAACACTGCACCCAAACCTATCTGCATCAGAGGAACTTCCACACTGGTGATTGCTCTTAAGGCATTGAAAATCTCCAATCTTGGTGAGCATGACCTTCACTAGGATAGCGGAAAACATAGCCTTGCATGTATGAGCCATTCAAAGGGTAGGAGGCAGAAACATGCAACCAAAATCCTTTCTCTAGCACTGCTCATCTCTAAACATGGATGCCATTGATTTAGTGTTATTGAGTGCCGTTAACAATTATATTAATTGTTGGAAATGCATCAATACATAAAAAGAATGTTTTGCTGTTTTTGCAACTTGAGCTAATCCTCCAAATGAAATACTATAATTTCACCTCTGATGCTCTATCTAAGATTTTTTAAACCAAAGCCACTTTCCACAAATCTTGCTAAATGCAATATATCTAAATATGCTCTTTGTAGGCCACAATTTCACCATTGGTATTAAAAGGTATCTATGTATAGCGGGAGTGAGGATTAGTAGTCACACTTCCTTCCAAATTAACACCAAAAGAAATGTTGTGATGTTCCACAGGGTAAAGGTATGATTGCGTGCCCTATTAGCTAGGTGCTGAGTAGTAGGAACAAAAATAAAACATTGAAATGACAATTGTATACCTTGACCACAGGGAATTCTAAAGTGACATATTTTTAAAAAGTGCCACATCTAAAAATAAAATAAAAATACACAAAAGGATTCAGGTGTATCAAAATGTTTAGGGTTCTTTGATCAAAACAGATCTCCAAAGAGAGCCCCTTACTGTGCCCGTTGAGTATTGCACTACCCACCCAATATGGAACATGATCTGATAATGAAGCAAGCCCACCTTGGTGGGCGAGGGTCATTGTTCCCTATAAAAGATGCTCTTTGAACCTCTGACATTCAGCAGGGTTAAAATTATCTTTTTTGAGCATACCTTTCGGAACATCACACCATTTTTTGAATTGCTTTTAAAATGAAACCAGGGCTAGCTATACATTGTAATGAAATCAAGAATATGTCTTACTGCGCTCCTGCAAGAGGGTTCCCGATTGCCACTGAAAGCCCCTGACATGTCCCTGTTTCTAGGAGTGTGGGCAGTGGAAAGTACGACTTTGCCAAGAGGAGCATAGTTTATTGCATCAAAGGTGCAAAGTATAGATGTATGTTGTAAATATCTTGAGGGCGCTCAATTTATGGGTGTGCAAAACTTTCATAAATTGATTTTGTGTATTTACATGAACGTTTGGGAAAATTACACGACATTAAGCATAATTACTCATGTCATTTGGAGCTACATTTTAGCACGAAATGCGTCCTCTTGCTAACATATAGCACAAAAACACATTTACTGCGAACAACAGCCACTTTTATTCAGGTTGTTCGTGTTATCTTCGTGTTTCAATAATTTTGCAGCAAGTTTACATGCAGTGAATTCGAGCTCATGTTAGCACCCTACAAATGACATCATTTAATGGGACGCATCTGGTATTGAATCAATGACCTTGGGGTCAAAGTGAGAGCCCTGCAATCTATACATAATCATAACTGAGATGGCTTTTAAATTTGGGTTTGGATGCCTTTGAAATATTAATCTCTGAAAACGTATAAACGTATAAATAAATGGTTTAACCTAACCGCAGTGGCGGCTCCTCTGCTATTGCGGAGGAGCGTCGCCCCACTGCTTTGAGCAGTGTCAAAGGAAGGAAATATAAAATTATAATAACCTTTAGTTATGATCATTTTTTGTTTCCTTCCTTTGTGGGAGGGCCGGTAGGTGGGCAGGGCTGCTCTGCTCACAGAGCAAGGCAGGAGAGGAATGGTTTGCCCACTCCTAAGTGTTCAGTGACTGTCATGCACACTTTTCCCATTTTCCATGCAGGCTGCATTACATCCTGCGTGGGGAACAAGCCCAGGCCCCCCATTCCATGGCTAAGCATCGAACCAGGACGCTCTAAACCAATTACACTGCTGAATAGCAGCATTGAGATTGGTCAGGGGAGCCTGGGTGCTTACCAATCACAATGCTACATTGCAGTGTTGTGATTGGTCAAGGGAGCCTGGCTTCCTGTCCCGCGAGGAGAACAGGAGCAAGGACCTGAGACGCCAAGGTAAGTGTGTAAATTGTTTTTGTTTTCCATTGCGTTACCCCTCTCGCTCCCCCTGCGCCCGCCCCGCCGCCCGGGAGTCATGCCGGTCGCCCATGCCTAACCGGCATAAGCCTGGCTCCAGAAAATTCCTTTAGAGAAAATCTGGAGTTTTATCTATAATTCTAATGTCAAACGGAACATTTTCTGGCTTTTACTTAGGGTTTTCAAGCTAGTTTATCATTCTAACTGACTATTTCGAGAGACTTCTGTCTTAAAAATTACCACAACAGGAACTGTTTCAAACTCTTGCTTAGTTGAAAAATTCAGAAGCAGTTTAGTCTCGTGTAATGGAGAAGTGTGGCTCACTGGTTAGAGCAGGCAGACCCTGAAGCAGAGGTCAGACCCAGGACCAGGGTTCGATTCCCGACGCGGCAGGGTCTTGAGCTCAAATGTCCATGGACTCGATAATTCTCGCTTCGGTGCCTGACCTAATCATGGGTTCACACTCTGCAACTCTGGGCATTAAGCTTGCTTAATCTCCACAACGGCTCCCCCGCGGCGGGATGCCTGGCTTTCACCTTGGGGATGCCCTGTAGGGGCTATCTCACAGGGAAAAGCCAGGACGGGTTCCCAAGGCAAGCGTGGAGATACCCTTTCGGGGGTCGATTCTGGCGCTATATAAGAAATGCAATAATAATAATAATAATGCATCTGATACACTATGCAAGTTACAGTAGTCAACATAAAATCAAAAGTATTCAAAAATATATTGTTTGTAAGCTATAAATTCTAGTTGTTACTCTGCCGCTCTCTTCCTGCAATCTGGCATCTCGATGGCTACGCTACAGAATAATCCTAAATATACTTTAGCCATAAAAAATATCACATGATGACGTTCTTCATAATATTCCTTTGACAATGTTTTTGAGAATCATCTAATTAAGATGGGGCTATATAATCAATCACCTCCCCATGTTCAATCACTTCCTGAGTATTGTAATTCTGAAATTGTGATCATATCTTGTAAACTGTATTTTTTTAAGCCTTTTTTGTAGAGAAGGTTAGCATGCAATCTTATCAGTGAGCTATAAAAAACAGAATCTATTTTACACGTTGGAAGTTTAACTGTCAAACTTCTATGAGACTTGGTTTACAAGATCAGTATGGCATTGGAGCCTGGCAACCCACCCTCCACCTGATATTTCCCTGCCCTGAAGCACCCATGGAACGGGGACGTAAACATGAGGATTTGGATCTGTTAAATTCGGGCTGCATGTTATTTTCCGTTCTGGAAACAAATACTCATTATAGCTAGATTTATGCTCCGGGGTACCATCCAGAAATGTAACTTCTAGCCACAAGGTATACTGGCACATACATCTGTACACTTTGTAATCGGCGCCAAAAGTTTTAATTTCCTAATATTTCCTCGAGTATGATGTGTTATCTTACTTGACACCTGGGTTAGTATTTAAAGTGTTAAAGTTATCAAGTTACCTTTACAAGAGCTCCAACTTGTTGAATACGTCTGAACAATTTTCCACAATTACAGCATTTAAGTGGGATCTTTACCGGAAGTGAGTAATTTGCTACTGGTAATTTACTTCATAAGACTTCCTGTAGGCCATTAATTAGTCATTTTACTTATGACTAGTGGCAATCTGGTTGTTTATTTTATGATGCTGAAGAGGTTCTTGACTGTTTACTTTCTATGTTATGTTGGGATTTTGGATATGGTTATCTTGTAAGCAGAACGCTGATCTTGTATACTTTTTTGGATTATCCAGTCAAGAAGGTCATCATTTATTGTAAAAGGTATTTGCAGAGCCAGAAATATTTGGCATTTAGATTATTGATGAACCAAGGGCCAAGTTACTTCGGGATTACGTTTGAGAGGGGGTATTTTGTCAATGGTCTATTAAGTTTAATGTATCTATTGGTTAGTAGGAGGTTTGTCAGCACTAGTGACGTAATCTCATCGCAGAAAATGTGCAGGGGATCTCTGTTCATTGTTTATCATGATGTGCTCCAACATTACGTTTCTCTTTTTAAAAAACTGTTATGTATTGGACTGATTTCACAAACAGAAAATGGTGGCACCTTAGGGAATATTTTTTTTATATCTATTTGAGTGGAAATAGGAGAAGTGGGAGTAGTTCAGTTGTCATACTTGTGGCAAATCTGCCTTTTCAGCATGGTCACCCTATACTTTTTGCCTTTCTCTGAACACTATTTTTGATGCACTTAGAACTCTGTGTACTTTTATCCCTGCTTAACTTGAGTAAAGTGCCTCTTCTTTCCCTTTAAAAATAGTTAAATTGACTTATCCCTGACTGACATATCAAAATTGCATCCATGCCACAAGTAAATGGAGTAATAAATACACCCAGAGACTGGAAGGCAAACACTACCTGTGGACAGCAGCACCTATTGTGCAATCCACAGAGTGGGCCTGTAAAACATGGCCTCAGGCCTACCATCTATAGCCTGACTGCAGTAGCCTAAAAACCTGCTGCCAATCTGTCCAAATAACTAAGGGTGGGAGGAACGTTCGGAGTTTCACTCTGCGGATTTCCGCAGAGATCCCTAAAAATTCAGGGAGATTCTGCGGAGCTCTGCGAATAGTGGAGGTCGGTA
This sequence comes from Lissotriton vulgaris, assembly GCF_964263255.1. NCBI lineage: Eukaryota > Metazoa > Chordata > Amphibia > Caudata > Salamandridae > Lissotriton > Lissotriton vulgaris. The sequence goes on along the minus strand of NC_141687.1, from coordinate 655,485,228 downwards.
CATTGCGCTGCTTGTGCTGATTTTTACAACCAGGAGCTCACACTGCAATGTGAACAGCGCCACTCTAGGACATTTTCTTCTTGAGCAGCAGCTTTCTCAACGCAAGTGGCAGCTTTCTCAATGTGAGCAGTAGCGACCTGCAGCGACTTCCCATGTTGAGAAACTCACCAGGAGGCAATCTAGTACACAATTTTCTCGCTCACCAACTTAATGTTGGCCAGTAGCGCACTGTAAAGAACTCTGCCACGTGACTGTTGACAGAGTTTCTCCAAAGCTCAGTGTTCCAAGCTGAGCACGGAGTGGGCAAAACTCTGCGAACCTCGCCAGAGAAGCAGAGTTTAACGCCCACCCCTAAAATTATCCCTTTTTGACACCATAGAATTCCTGCTTTTAAATATTAATAAGTTACCCCTATTTACACCTTGTTGTCCACAAGGTGCCTGATATGTAAATGTGTATCATGTGCAAAATTAAAGTTTGCATGTTACTCCAGTGAATCACCATTCCTCCCTCCCCCACCACACCTCAAGCTATTCTCACTGGCAGGGCTGTAGCTGAATTCTAGAAAATTTCAAAGTACAGATTATAAGCTTTAATCTGTAACTTTTGTCAGGGAGCAGCTGCAAAGTTATTGAAATACTATTTTAAAATGTCTTAAAAATCCAATTTAGTAGTAAGGTTGGATATTTAATAAATATTTAGGAAAACCTACCTGCCTGACCTTTCAGTAGTCTCATTAGCATAAGCCTACTGGCAACTGGTCTGCCAGTGCTTGACCTTAAGGTGTGAAAACTGTTCCCAAGTCAGAAACAATGAGTTGGGTACAGGAAGGTGTTTTTTCCCCATTGCATAAAGACCAGTTAGAGTGGGAACAGGAACTTTATTAACTTCTTAAGGGCCTACCCTTGCACAAGTAAATGTAAAGTGGGACCTAGAGAAGGCACACCTTTGTTCCCACAGCCAGACTGGCTTAAATCCCACTTAGTAGAAGAGGAGCTACTACAAGAACTAGTTTTGATTGACCACAAAGGAGTGGGCTACTTATTTCCCTGGTCATATCTCTGGGCAGACACCCAGGTAATGCACAAGCAACAATGGGTTTCCCCATCTTAGAATTTAGGAGTAAAGTGCTCTCTGTGGGATTGTAGTCAGTAAAGCAAATAGGAACGGCTGAAAAAGTGCACAGGGTGACCCCTCTGAACTTTTACCTTATTGCATTTGGAGGGACCCCAATCCACTAGCTAATCCCAACCATAAATACTGCACCTCAAGGCACCCTAATAAGAACACTTATTGGATCTGTGGAGGATCAGAAGAGGGATAGGCCCTGCTTGCTGTAACTTATCAGGAGCTCTGAAGGACTGGACTTGCTTCGTTCTGTACCCAGAACAAATAAGTGGGCTGATCTCCTGTGTGGACACAGGGACAAAACAAACTGAAGTGGGTACTTGTTGCTGGATGACCAGTTGCCCGTCACAACTGGAACTGCATGTGCCGTCCACAAGGCCATTGTTGAACAAAGCCCCTTACTACCATGTTTTACTTGCCGGCGATGGGAAGTGAAAACTGGTGGTTTGACCAACCTTAATCGGGTGTGTAGTCAAGTGGCCAAACCTTCAATAGTCCTTACTCTGTCAGAGTTGTAGGTCATCAGTGGAGAGGGATTACCCCCCGCTGCTGACATACTGAAGGTTCACCCACCTCTAAATCAGGTGGGAGGACCTTCAGGATAAGTCACAAGGAATGTTTTGTTCACATAGTGAAGAGAGCGTGCAAGCCTAGTGTGTGTTTACGGTCTTGCAACTAGAAGATGATTTACAATATCCATTTCATGTTTATGGATATTCTTTTTCTTTTGCTTACACAATGTGGCCCAGATATCTCACCTGCTTTTTTCCCACTATTGCTCACATAGTTCAATTGGGCCTTCGTAATGTTTGAGGCATTTAGATTAGTAATGGATATTTAGCTGGGCATTTTGCATGATGAGTTTTTCAAGCCCTGTTACAATTTAGGGCAGTGTTTTAGAGTACCTGAGCCTTAAAGGGCTTCTAGACACCGATGTAACTAATGAAGAAGTGATTGCCTCTGATTGTAAGTTTAGAATTTGAGGTGCATCTGAGATTACACTTGACTCTTCGGAGAGAGGACTAGGAGCAGTGCGCTGAGTGATCCTTTTGGCAAGAGGACCAGGACTAGACCATTCAAGCATCTAAACATAAGGGCGATGATCTTGAATGTAATCCAAATATATTTTGAGCGAGATTGGTCACATACATTATTGGCCTACTCAAGATGTTTAATCCATCTGGCTTCCAATCTGCCATTTTTTGTAAATGTTTTTAGTCTTGGGAAAATCAAGGTGTTATGTGTGTTTGATTTTTGCCTTTTTTAAATAGGGCATACCTATCAAGGATATCAGACATCAAGGTTGAATAGATGAAGTTAGCAAATTCCATGGAAAGTGAACAAGAAGTTTGCAAGTATAAAATGTTTCTTAGAGTTTCAATAGCTTGATGCAGGTCAGTGATTCTAAATGATGGATACCAGTATTCACTTTTGGGACTGGGGCTTACATTTACCATCAGACGTTGACTCAGAGCAAGAGAAAGATGGGCAAAAAGAAGAACAAAGGCGGAAAGAGAGATAGGGAAACAAAGATGTGCTGGATAAAAGTCCCTCGTCCGATGTAGACGTGCTGGATAAAAGTCCCTCATCCGGAAAGTCTAATTTTCGGACGAGGGACTTTTATCCAGTCGATATCGACTGGGATTATTGGCACCTACATTGGCCTTGGAAAATACAGGACGCTGAGAATTATCATCCTGCACGTTACTACATTCGGTTGGATGTGGAGGATTTGGCCAATTTTTTGGGCCTTGTAATTTGGATGATTGTGGGACTCTTAAGAATCGTAACTTGGGCCAATACTTTGGGCCACCTAGCTTTGACGATTATACTATTGACAAGCCGAATACTTCTATAACTAGCGGAACCTGTTTATCTGTTGTTGACCTTGGGAATTATTGACCCACATACTTAGAACAGCTGGATTGAGATTACTATACCTAAGCCCTGACGACGTTCCATTCAGAACGAAACGGGTTGGCTGATGTGCAATTTTAACAACAACTACAATAAAGGATAATAATATTTGGGATATATTTGAAGCTTATTGACTTTGTCTTTGGTGCACCTTCCTCCTCCTTACAAAGGGGCCTATTAGGATGACGGGCGGAGTTAGTCCGCCCGCCATCTTAATAGGCGAGGGTCCCATGGGGGGTATTAGGATGCGCCCGCCACTGTGGCGGGCGCATCCTGCACTTTTAGCGTTGTGGCGGGTGGTGCTCTCAGCACCGCCCGCCACAATGCTAAAAAAGCACAAATGCATTTGCATTAACAAAGCGGCAAGCACAGCGCGGTGCCTGCCGCTTTGTTAATGCAAATGCAGGGGGTACCACAGGTATCCCCCGTGTGCACCCCTCACCTCTCCTTCACTCCGGGGGCCTGCAGGGGCCCCCCGAAGTGAAGACAACATGCCTTTCCGTGGCAGCATCGCCGCCACGGAAAGGCATCTATTTTGGCCCATCATAATATGGCTGGCGGTGTCTTATAGACACCGCCACCATATAAAACCTTTTCCGCACCGGCCGCAAGGCGACAGGGACAGAAAAGTGGCGGACGGTCTTTCCGTCCGCCGCGGGCCTCCAGCCATCCTAATGTGGTGGGGGTCATTTCAGTGGGGATGCCGGGCGGATTGCCACCGCCAGGCTGGCGGTGGCTCCCGACAGCCTGGCGGGGGCAATCCGCCCGCCATCCTAATGGGCTCCAAAGTATTTATCTGGTTTCCAGTGGAGTGGTAGTGTGGCGAGCTCTGGAAGTTGATGCACAGACTATTTTATTATTATTTTTCAATTTAGGAACTGAGGCGCTGAACCGTGGTCAGCCGCATTTGCTTGCTTATTTTACTTATTAATGCAATTGTTTGTGTTGTCCTTAACAAAATGATATAAAAAAGGGCCCCTTTGCTGACAAAAATGTATTACCAGATGTAATCTGTAGCCTCAAAAAAGACTGTTATTAACATGCGTCAGACATGAATTTTACATTGTACCTTTTGAGCCTAATTGGCAAATACAGAAAAATATTACATAGTAGACACTTTTGACAACGGTGGTGTTTTTGTTGCATCTATAAGAAAGCCTATATGTTTGCATTCCTTTGCTTTGTGAACAAATAATCTGTAATTGTGACAGCAGTGTCTTTATCATAGACAATGGCATCGAAGAACACGCACATCCTGAACGAAAAACACATGAATCAGCAATTAAAATGTTATTGTGTAAGAAAAGTAAACACATCAGCGAACACACACTTGATCTAAGTTACAAGCAACGCATCATTTTACATATGAAGTCTTGAAATAGGACTGCTTTAGGCCCTATCCAAAAATTCTAATATGAACAAAAATTAGACAACGTAATTATCCTCGAAATGCCATAGCTGTGATGGACAGCCAACCCAGCAAAGGTAAACTACGATAAACACATGCAGGGGCTAACAAAAAGCCTACTCTCTCAGTCCTACTTCTTATTGTATTTCTAATAGAATTAATAACATAGGGATTTAAAACTGAAAATATATTTGTAGGCAGACCTAAAAATAACCCTTGCGCTCATATTTCTGTTCAAACATCAGTAAACATGCCATTTACACGAAGAGGATATTCATACAATTAAATCAATAATGCCTAAAATGTTGCAAGAATGACTAAAAATGAAAACATAATGCTTTTCAGATATATAATGTTTGTTTTTCTTTATTTTCTAGGCTGATTTATCCACCTCTGAAGCACAAAATACTCTGAAGTATTTTGACGATATGGTTTCTTCCTTGCTTTCTGAAACATCCATACAAACAATCTCACAAGAAATTTCTGCTGCTAGCACCCAGCGAGCAGTGAAAATCAATGCATTCAAAAATGGAGCAGGATACAGAAATGGACAGTTAATTGTCGCTAAATCATTTACAATGGTAAGCAACGATTGCACGGTCAAATAATGATTTAATTGCTGAGAGTTGGAAGGGCATTAATGTATCATCATTGCCTGGTCATTGGGCACATTTCCAAATGTAGAAAATATAGTACTGTTTATGATTAATCTGTGTGTGTGTTCTTCTTACACCTAACGTTACATTATCATTGTGACGTAAATGAACAGATGGAAGTAGCCATGCCTGTATTTGGGTACCATGGGCTGTGCCTAAATAAGGACGGGGGCAGATGTATCAACATCCGTGTTTGCGATTCTCAAATAGCGATGTTTTTGAGAATCGCCATTTGAGAATTGCAAAATTAGATGTATTTATAAATTCTCAATTCTTTTGCAAATTCTTAATAGGGGGACTGACCAGTGGATACAAGTGCTACTCTCTGCGACCATCTAGAAAAGATGTAGTGGTGCACATGCACCCAGCCCTTAGTCATTTATTAGTTTCTAACATCTCCACCGGGACGAGACGGGAAACATTTGATATTATCATGCCTTTCATCCTGCATCCAATTGAGTGAGAGCATCCCATGTCAGAGGATGGGGCTAAAACCTTCTGTCTGCTGAACATGAAATTCATTGTTTCCATCTGCAAGTAAAGACTGGAACAGGAAAGATATATCAGCATTGTTTGTGCACTCCATATATTAATGTCCCCCCCCCTGTGACAGCACTAATTGGACAGTCTCTGGAATAAAGTCCACTCTTGGGTCATTGGCAGAACTTTTCTTCATTTTATTATGAAAACTCCACATGCCTACGTGGGAATTCATGAATCAAGCAAACAGGTAAGGTTTATATTCAAAGATGCTAATCAAAAATTGCCTAATCAATGATGCATTTTGAGACCTTTGCTGAATTGTGTTCCTCGTAAATATTCAGTCGGGTAGAAAATGTATTCCCTAGTTTGGGTAACATTGGGCTGACACATTTGGCATACATAGGTAATTTGATCCAGCTATTTATGACCACAGTTGGACTGAAACTATTATTGAACAAGATTCATTTATGCACTCAAGAAAACTGTTTAAAATCAAACTGGTCTAAAACAAATGTTATGTATTTTGTATGCCTATCCAGCATTGCATGTGGTATATATAGGTCACCCCCACAGCAGGCATAACAGCCCTGAGATAGGGTGCACTATGCCCATGTGTGGGCATGTCTGCAACTCCACCCTTATATACCACCAGTGCACAGGGAAGCCACACAGAGTACATGGGTGTGTTACTCATTATTACCAGTTTCCCAGCTCCATGATGGCTTCACTATACCAAACACCTCGTATTAATAAATCTGCATTGTTGCCTGTGCTGGATTAATTAATATAGGCACCCAGGGAGCACTTAGAGGTGTTCCCTGAAATCCTACTGACTACTAGTGTGTTGACTGACCGGTCTCGACCAGCGAGCTAGCCAAAGCAGGTTGCTAACGTCCTGTGGTGAGAACCTTCGCCAGGAACAAAGCCTGCTCTGGGCAGAAGTGTTCACACCTCCTCCACGCAGGATATGCTTTCCAGGGAGGGAAGTCTCAAAGGGCGTGCCGCCTTTATTATGTGACCCAGCCCTCTCCAGATAGTGGAGATGACCACCACCCTGTCCTGACTCCAGTTTATGGCGGCAAGTAGGAAAGTGATTAGGATTAGGAGGTGTGCCACATTCAAGCCAGCACCACCCCTAGGGTGGGCCAGCTGATGTGGATTCCTCTTTTCAAATTCCTCCATCTTGTTTTGAACAGAATTAGCATTCCAGGGTGATGGTTATCCCGACTTCCCACAGGAAGTGATCATATAAAGAGTATAGACATCCTTATGGGAGGTAGCCCTTTGGCTACGACCTGTCACTCCCTTTAATGCCCCTTAATTGAGTATTTAGGTGGCTCCACTGAACTCTGATTAGACGGATCAAGAGAAGAAGAATGAAGAAGAGTCACTGCCTGGTGAGAACTCTAGCAGACCTGTGGACTTTGGCTTGATTCCCTGCCTGTTCTTAGCCCTCTCTCAACAATCATTATAGAGTGACTCGCCCTGCAAGCTGAAGAACTGCCAAAGCCTTGGGTAGCCTGCCAGCACTTTGAATTACCTACAGTGTCACTTGGAGAAGAGGAGCTACTCCCCTGCAGTCCACAAACACCCATAAGCAAAGTTCGGACCACCGCCTAGTAGCCTGCCGGCCCTACCGATGCTGCAGATGACCAGGAGAACATACTCATGGTCTGCAAGGTCAGATCTGTCTCCCCATCGAATGTGAAGACAGCAGCACCAACCAGAGCCATGCACCACAATCCTTGTGGTACTGGACGTCCTGCACCACACGCCAACAGTGAGAGTCCAGTATGGCTTCTCACTGCACCAGGACCAAGCAGCCATCGAGGTACATCAGCTTCACTGATACATACTTTGTTTGTGATGGGCCAGCTGACTTGATTTTGCCCCTGCCAGGTGTTTGTACCTAACTGTAAGGATCATCTTTGTGCACCCAGCCCAGCTGACCTAACCACTTTGCACCTGAGCCGCCCGGGTCCTGATGAACCGCCTGTGACCCCTTGCTCCAAGACCCCTTGCAATCCAAGCCCCCATTTGGGAGCTCTCAGACTTGACCCCAAGTCCCCTTGTGCAGCCTGTTTTTTTGGGTGGCCCCCTTTCACCATAGCGCTAGCTGACAACCTTACCAGCACCCTGCTCCAGGTAGAACACGGGCAGTTCCAGAAGAACTGCTGGTAGTACTTTGGACCGTGGCCCACTACATCTCCGATCCCCGAACGTAAACCCCAAAACCGACTGTATCTACGTTTATGCATCTTTGACTTTTCCTCCCATAGGATTGCCTTGCGCATTAAAGCACACAGTTTTGAACGTTTACTTACCTGTGCATAGGACTATTGAAAACAGTACTTACATTTGGACGAAGTTCTTGGTTTTGAAATATAAATAAAATGGTCTCAGATTTATTCAGTGCTCCTGTGGGTACAACAAATACTTAGCAATACCTTCTGATAAGCCTATCTGCTTGCCCGCACTGCCACAAAAGAGAGTGCTAGTATTGTCTACTTTAGCCTCTGTAAACGAATTTGGAACCCACTGGACTCTCAGCACAGTGTACTATTTTTTGTGCTCACAAGGGCGAATCAGTCTGACACTGTGCATTAAAACTAGCTAGGAGGCGGGATCAAGATTTTGTTCAAATGACTAGGGATGGTGAAGGAGGCCGCAGGGAGTTTTCACTGTATTGACTGCTGGCATAAGGAGCATGAAAGTTCCTTGTCATTTGTATGGGTACGTTGCTTCTTGAAGGGATGCCTCATCAGCTTTTTTATGAAATACTGGAGTGAGCCAGCACTGTGGGTATATGTTGCTTAGATCCTGGGTCCAGAGCTTGAGAAGGTCTGTCATCTGATCCTTTCCTCTTTATGATTTCAGGTCCAAAGATGTTCAAGATAATTCTGGTAATCAAGTTGAAACATGCAGATCAATCAGTGTGGGGATGGTTTAGTCATAGCTCTTTATCAGAAAATAATGGTGAATGAGTTTGTGGCGTAGAAGCGCTTGTGTTCCTTCCCCATCATAAACAATGTATCATGAAGAAAATGATTGGTCTTTAAATGTTGCTTCAGTAATGTTTTATTTCTTGACTGCTTGACATATGTACACTTTTATATGTTACTCTTTTCCTAGCTTCTCGACATGTGCACACATCAGCTTGCACTTTCTTGGCCAGCTCGAAAACTCTACACTATTGATGGCTCTCAAGTGCTTTGTTTGAGTGACATAGAAGCCTGGGCTGTGAATGAGTGCTTCAAGCAAAGTGACTTGGAAGAAAATGCCAGAGAAGAAAGTGTTCTCCCTAGTGATGAAGAAGGTAACATTCACTATCTTCCCTTTTAGATATAGGAACACAGAGATCATATTTGCATAGATTAAGCACATCCCAACCAATATTTGAAATTTTCAGGCAATCAAGACTCAAAACAGCTAATCAAGAGATGGTCAAGTTGCAACCTGGACTAACTACGCGAGTGCTTCATGAGGCAATTCTTTTGATAGAGGGTTTATTATTAGTAGATTAAAAAAAATTGCTTTTGACCCCACAACGTCCCCTAAGAGTGAAGTGTGTCACATATCAGACTAGACCAAACGGATCTAATGATGCTTTTCTATTGAGGAGCATAAACTAAAATTGTTATATTGATACTTCAAGAGTAGGTTTCTCGAAAGTAAGGTAATAATGTTTGTCATTACAGTGTGATAAAGCTATGTGAAATCCCTTTTCACACTGAGTATGTAATGATGAGCATTTGATAGTGAATTCACTTTCTAATTTTTAAGCTTTGCTTTGTATAATGTGCAAACTGGTATTGTATGGCTTTTGAGAAAGGAATGAATTTTAAACATGAATGTAAAATGGAAAGACTTTGTAGGCAATATGGACATTATGACACATTTTGAAACACAGAATGGTTATCAACCTTGCTATTTTCAGATGTACCGTTCCTTACTCATTTCGGGGTAGTGCAACCTAAGGTATGCGGTGGAAGGTAGACTTATATAACATAGCAAGATCCAAAACTGGCGGAAGTCAAACAACAAATGTTTCTATGACTTTTGCAAGCCTGTTGCTTTTTCTCTCACCATGGTTATTGCATTTCAATTTCTATGTGTTCTAGTGTTCTTTCCTGCTTTTTATGCCTGGCATCCTTGGCATGATTTCCCCCTAAATTTTGGACTTCAGACAGTCTGTTTTTGCTGACTTCGTTTTTGCTGGCCAAAGGATTCTTCACACTTTACCACTGCTAACCAGTGCTAATTTGTAGATGCTCTCTCCCTAAAAGATAGCAGAATTGGCTTATACCAAATTGGCATATTTAATCTACTTATGAGTCCCTTTTAAAGTGACACCTCAGGTGCCCAGGGCCTGTAAAGTAAATGCTAATTGTGGACCTGCAGCACTGATTGTGCCACCTACTTAAGTAGCCCTTTAAACATGTGTCGGGCCTGCCATTGCAAAGCCTGTGTGAGCATTTTTAAACTGTCATTTTAACCCTTTGCCAGGCCCAAACGTTCCTTTTTGGTACATATAAGTTCCCCAGAGGGTAGGCCTTGGACAGCCCAGAGGGCGAGGTGAAATGTATTTAAAAAGTAGGACATGTATTTTTAAGTTTTACATTTTCTGGTAGTGAAACACTCTTAAATTCATTTTTTTCAATACTACAAGGCATATCTCTCCCATAGTATAACATAGGACTGCCGTATTACATCTTATAAGTGTAATTTCCAAATGGGAAGAGATAACGAGCTCATGTTTGGCATCTCTGGAATCCTAATTTAAAATCCTACTTTATGGTGAAGTCGGATTTTCAATTGCGATTTTGAAACTTCTGCCTTAGCCATTTTGGGCTGCAGTCTGTCTCTGGGTCACATCGCTAGGTATCTGTGACAGTTGGGCTTTGTGTATTCCTCCTAGACAGGTGTGGTAACCTAAGTGCCCTGTGCACTGTTCACAGAGTCCTCAATGAACTTTAAACGTTTTAACTCAATTAAACTGTACAATCAAACTTGATAGTCATTCATCAGACTGTAATTTTCATATAATCATGACATTGCAAATAATTACAAAAATAGATCAGAAATGAAATGCAAAATGTAATACATTGTTATTTCATGTATTTTAACAATTCTACTGTTGTCATCTTCATTAAAAACTCTGTTCATATAATTTTCAAATGAGTGCCTGATGCATTTCGGTATATGTAGAACAATGTCCCAACTTGTATAATTTGTGGACAATTAATAAGGATATGAATGCAACATTATCAAGCGAGAAACAAGGAGACTCTGTATGTTTGTCATGTGTGCTCAAGGCATCATTTACTCCATATTTATCTCAAAGGATTGGGCAAGTACAATTACAGTTAATATCAGCACTGCAGTTAAGCATAACAACCCAAAGTTGTACAAGGTGCACGAGTGAAGAAGTGAATATCACTACGGCGACACATGTGACAGAGTGATCAGCATGAGCGGGGCAAAGTGTTTGTGCATAAATATATACAGTGAATAAAAACAGAGTAGTTTCAAAATGATTTGAAGTAGTTAGTTTCAGTTTGTCAATCTTTGCGGTGGGTTGGTGGCAGTGCGTATATATCGCATCTGGTCGGCCGTGTGAAGGAGGCCGATTCGTGGGATTACTCCGCTTTGTCTGGAGAAAATGCAGGGCTCCTCCAATGTTGTAAATGCAATGGAGTCACACGTATCTCTGTTGGTACTTTGTAGGCTATGGATCCAACCAAGCGTGGTTATGGTGTAGAGCAATAGCGGGAAAACTCCATGTGCGGCGTGGTCTGCGGTACTGTCCGATCTGAATCAGGCGTGATCGGCGGGGTAAGGAGATTCAATCTTTCCTAAAGGGCTGGACGGCGCAAGTGAATCGCTTTCCAGGCGATTCATTCACGCCGTCCAGCCCTTTAGGAAAGATTGATATACGCACTGCCACCAACCCACCCAGTCCTGAAGATGATCCCAATTTTTACGGATCGAAACGCCGTCGACTTGTCAGAAAGACCCTAGGTGCCCCTCACACAGTGGTTCTCGCAAAGATTGAGAAACGGAAACTAACTACTTCAAATCATTTCGAAACCACTCTGTTTTTATTCACTGAATATATTTATGCACAAAAACCTTGCGCCGCTCACGCTTATCACTCTGTCACATGTGTCGCCGTAGTGTTATTCACTTCTTCACTCGTGCACCTTGTACAACTTTGGGTTGTTATGCTTAATTGCAGTGCTGATATTAACTATAATTGTACTTGCCCGATCCTTTGAGATAAATATGGAGTAAATGATGCCTTGAGCACACATGACAAATATACAGAGTCTCCTTGTTTCTCGCTTGATAATGTTGCATTCATATTCTTATTAATTGTCTACAAATTATACCAGTTGGGATATTGTTATACATATATAGTTCTCTACCCCAATCCCAACAAGGTTGACGGGTTACCACTTCTGTGTTTTTATACATGATGCATTTCGGGGGCCAATCTCAATCACTGAAGCAAGAGTGTGAAATGCTGTACTGACCATCCTGCAAAATTGTCAAGATGTGTAGCCACATTGCACAGCTCAAAAGCGTATACCCGTACCTGCCATAATGTGGTTACCTCGCTTATCATTACTCAAGCTCACATGTAGATCAAGTGCTTTCTGTCAAAGGTGCCGAACCTGCCAAACGGACATAAGTGGTGAGGTTCAACTTTGGTGGGGAGTGATTTCTGGGATATGTCTGTCTTACACAAAGCCCTAGTCCGCTGTATGCAGTGCTTCAAGGCACTTGAGATCTCTTGATTGAACATATCTATTTCTCATTATTGACTGGTTCAGATTGAATAAAGACACTATGGTTGTGTATTCTGGGGTTGGTCACCAAATTAATGATGTCAAGAAGAAAAATGTGGCCACATTTAGGGTTAGCAACAGTGCATGTTGTGGCCAACCTCCCCTCAAATACCCTCCTCGCTCAGTCTGGCAATGGCTGCATTAATAAATCTAGCCTAAGCTTCCCTACTTCTCCCTATTCATTGAGGTGCAGTGGAAACTCTGTGTCCACCTGCCCCATCATAGTATGTCCAGGCTGTCGCTGGTGTGGAAGATTCTGATGTGGACACGGTCTTTCTCTTCTTTTTTTAACTTTCATATTTTTGCTCTGTTTCAAAAAAAATTCAAAGTTGCAAGTCCATAGGCTTTACTACTTTGCACACTTCTACTGTGGTTGTTGTTGTGTGTATCTCCTAATAATCACTGTAATTTTCCTGTCTAGCAATTATCATTACAGGAGGTCAGGGTATTCTCCAGGCGGATAGAAATAGGCAGGCATAACACGTTTTTGGGAAACAACATGGAGAACTTAGATTTACTGTACCTATTCTTGCAGTACTCTTCATATTCTAATGATTCAAGAACGCATATGAATGCAAAAGTGACATGAATATAATTGTATTTTTTTCCCTTCCAGTCAAGCAGTCGAGCAATGTAGGAAATAAATCAACTCCTCACACAAAAGTCACGGCACAAGACTTGGAAAGTATGGATGATGCTTTGCTAACGCTAATACTCAGAAACCCAGTCGATGTCTGGGTTTCATGTGGAGAGCCTTTTCTGTCTTTGGATGGTAAGGAGATGCTACCAGAGTGATAGATTTTAGGAAAATAAAGGGGTAGATTTACAAGCCCCTTGCCCCTTCTTGTTCCACCATTGAGTCACTTTTTTTTGACGCAACTGAGGTGCAAACAATGTGACCAATTTACAACTTGATGCATCTAGGGAGCTGCGTCACGTTGTAAAGCCCTGCATCACATTATAACTGTGTCATGTATAATGTATGCAGGATGGGCATTGCCAGGCAAAAAGCCATGCAGGACTGACTTAGTGAAATTTACAACATTTCCCAGCATCACTCTATGCCTTCACTATGTTAAAAATTACACTGGGCTGTTTGAATGAGACTTACCCATCAGTTGTGGCGCATTGCTGGAATTGCGTCACTTTCATGAGCAACTCCAGCAATCCGTCACTTTTGGACCAACAGATGTGTCAGAATTTCTGATGCATCTGTTAATCCTTGTATTGTAAATACAGCGCATCCATGGTGGCGCAAGATTATTTGGCGCTGGCGCAAGGAAACTGACGCATCTCTGCAGATGAGTCAGTTCCTTGTAAATCTGCCCCAAAGTGTTGCATATTTTATGTGGAAGGGAAACATGGTCATTCTTTCAATATAATCAGTGCAAAAGCCTAGTTGCCTCTGGCTGAATTTATTTTCTGGGGATTATAATTTTTTAGAGTGGTCTTGCTAAACAAGCGTATCTTGATGCAATGAGAGCAGCGTGAACAACGGATAAGATATTGATGTATTTACTTACTGGCAATCTCCATTATTCAGAATATTTTCTTCCTCATTAGAGCAGTTACTTGTTTGAGGTATGTTGCCACCTCCCTAGTTATGAATCTCAGTGACATATGTACTGACACTGGAGGCTCCTTCTAAAAAAGTAGTAATACATTTGCACCTGCAGATTAACTACCATGTGTGGGTGCAGAGTTATATTTCTTTAGAAATCGCAACAAAAATTCCGATCATGGAGGGAAACCTGCACCAGTCACAGTTTCAAGTTTAAATTTTGGAAATGTTTTGATTATTCCATTTTTGAATGCAAGAGTATACACATGTATATTAATATAGGCAAAATTAAAACACAGCAAATGCCCTTACTAACTTTTGATCTCGTTTTTCCGGTAGGGAAAATGTTTCATCCCTTACTTTATCCTTTATTCCCATACACACTCGCCATTTTGGAGGCTGTTCCTTTCCTCTTCCCACTCAGGAAAAACATTTATTCCTGTTCTTGATGGGAGTACATATCCAGTCATTTCCACAATGAGAAAACAGATTGGAAAATGTGTAGGTTTGTGTATGCAAAAATAACAATTGATGGATGGAATGTTTAACAATATCAAACATTCTCCCCCAGTACAGGGATCTGGACCTAAATCCATCCAGTTTAGACCCAGCCATATGCAAATCAGTCTTGACCCTCTCTCCATGGGAACAGTCCAGCTCAAATTACAAGGCCAGGTCCTCCCTGGACCAGAAACCAGCATCCAAGGAACGGTTTTGTTGGAGCGACAAATGCAAAAACAATTGATGGGCGGAATCCTGAACAATGTCGAACATTCCCCCCAATACAGAGATATGGGCCTAATTACATTATGTTTTTGCACATATGCAATTCCAGTTTAGACGCAGCCATATGCAATTCTTGACCTTGCTCCCCATGGGAACAGTCCAGCCTGAATTGCCAGGCCAAATCCTCCCTGGACAGGAAAGAAGCATCCTGTACTGGGGTCGGGGCATCACCCTTCATCAGCCAGGCTAGTTGACTCCAGAGGCATGGTGAACATGGGGCCCATATCTGGGCATACCCTTCTCACTTAGGGCCACAAATGCAAAAACAACAATTGGTGGATGGAATATTGAACAAAGTCAAACCTTCACCCCAGGACAGAGATCAGGCCTAAATCTATAATTTTTTTGCACACCATGCCATTCCAGACTGAATGACGAGGTCCTCCCAGGACTGGAAACAAGAATCCAGTGTTGTGTTTCTAGGTTTGTGTATGGTCCTAAACTTCTAGGGCATCCCTCCAGCAGAATGCCCACTCCCCACCACAAGATTACATTTACTCACTCTGAAATATCTGCGCGACGAAGAGATGAAAAGCTAAAATAACTTTCCTGACAGTCAAACGTCTTTATGCTCTCGTATATAAAGCTACATGAACTGCAAAGCCTGAGTTAGTTGTGCAAAAACGTTATGGAAGAGGCCCACATCTTTAACTAGATTTAAGTTAAACCCCTCTCTTCCTCTGATAGGGACTATGCACGCTTACCCCTAAAACACCCTAAATGGTCACTGAGCCACAACCACAAGGACAGTGTACTTGCTCATCTGGAGCACGGTTTTAGGACATTAAGACTGCAATGAGTGGTGCCGACAAGTAACCAAATAATTATCTCTTCCCCCACCTTATCATTTGGAAGAGGTGTGGCGCCGCGGCCAGGGCGACTGACTCCGGAATGTGGGGATCACGTTTCGATCCCCAGCACCGGCAGCAGATTAGCCCAGCACCATGTGAATCTGGGCAAAAGCTTGGTTAATCTTCCGACTGCCCCCAGCGCCTAGAGACCTTTACAGGTGATTGTTTGCGCTTTACAAATGTGGATTATTATAATTTCCGCCATTACCTGTATGAAAAAGCAAAAGGTAGACCACCTGTACAGGCCTGATTGATCCTCACTGAGTAAACACACAATACCATAATTCATGAAGTACATTAGCGCGAAACGAATGTGAAAGGCATCTACAAAAATAGAAAATAACTAGCAATGCACATGGGTGCCTTGAGTCTGATTTCTCTCATACGAGTCTCTTCTATAGCATGAATTTGAAGAAGTTGTTTATGTTGCCAACATAAAAATCCCCAATAACTAGTCTCCTTAAAACTTAGCATAAGATGACTCTTTAAACCCAGTCGAGCAAACTTGTGCTCTTTACCTGCAGGGTGGACTAAGCTGTGGAAATCTGCATCCTAATCCATTGACTCGGTGTTCGAACCAATGGTTTGAGTCCTCTCCTTGCACCCTCGAAGTTCACAACCTATTTAATGGAACTGAAATCCAACCCTATCGACAAGCTTGTAGATTTCACTGAGTCACTTTTCAGGGGCGTTCCTGCGACGGAACGCCCCCCCCCCCTGTTTGGAAATGCCCACATGAAACCTGACGCAGGTTTCATGTGGCGCAGGGCCTTACACTACGACGCATCTCCATAGATGTGTCACAATGTAAGTGTGCCGCAATATGGCGCAGGGTTTACGCCACCGCTGCGTCACAGAAGTGACGCAACGGCGGCGCAATAGTGCAGCAAGTCCGACATAAATCTGCCCCACAGTACATAATGCCATCCCCGTATCCTGGGACAGTAAATGGTTGATTCATGTGCATACACATTGCCAATACCAGTGGTTCTGGTTAGGTGAGTAAGCTCATTCCTAGATGCTGCTAAGCGGTTTCCAAATGTTGATTCTAGAAGAATACAATCCAGCTTTCCATCTTAAACAAGCTCTTTAAATTTGTTTGAACACAGCAATAATTTGGAATCTTTGTGAATTCAGAAAAATAACATCTATTTTACTCGTCTGATTTGTAAATATTATGAACATTGTTCTGTTCTTTTTTAGCCGTACAACGAATGGAAGAACGTATGAAGGAGAAATGGCTACAGAAAGAAAATATTTTGGCTGATCTGAATGCCATGAAACATACAAATCGACATCTGCAAGGTCAGTATATTTAAAATGTAATAGAGAAATATTCAGGTAGATTCATGAAGCCAAATTGCGATCGCAATAGCTGCGAATAAGTAATTACGATCGCAATTTGATTAAAAGGAATTCATGACAGTGTAATCTCTAAAAATGCGAATTCGCTAAAGAAAAATTGCGAATAAATTTGCAGAATCCTGGAAGAAGCCCATTTGCGATTCTGAAATTGTGAGAAACCATGGAATCTGCTAATCAATTTGCGAAATCGCAATACAATCGCTATTCATGAAAAATCGCAAAATGCGAAAATCCCGAAAATCACTATTTGCGACACGCAATTTAAGGAGAACCCAAACTAGGTGATAACCAGTAAGGAAATCTTTTTTTTTTTTAAACGTTTACAAACTACCAACAGGTGCAGGCCTGACCAAACACACTTAAGGATATGCAGCTGGAGCATGAGGACTCTCACAATGCCAGGACTGATGCAGCACCCAACAAGGAGGACCAATGCCGTGCCCACCCATGTCCAGGTATTGTGCAGCCTGCACCTTCTGGCCTCCGGAAGCTTCCAGGGGATAGTCGCTGTTGCAGGGGGGATATCCCAGCCCACCATGTCCCGCTGCCTAAGGAGTTTCCTGGAGGCCATGCTGACCCGGCTACACCACTACATCTCATTCCCGACCAGCCAACAGGACTTGAATGACACCAAGCTACAATTTTACAATGTAGCACAATTTCAACATGTAATAGGATGCATTGACTGTACCCACATCCACATCTGCCCACCAGCACAAACGGAATACATGTTTTGCAACCACAAGTCCTACCACTCTCTCAATATCCAGATGGTGTGCAAGGCTAAGACAATCATCACGGACATAGTGGCACAGTACCTGGGGAGCACACATGACTCCTTCATATTCCGACACAGCGGCATTCACACACGACTGGCCAGGGGAGACTTTGGGGAAGGACACCTACTAGGTAAGTACACATGCCCCACAATAGTACACTGTGATAATGTAGCTGCCCTGAACAGGCAATCACCCTCTGCTCCTATCATTTAGGTGACGGCGGATACGCTCTCCGTGAGTACCTCCTCACCCCATACCTCAACCCTGCAACACCACAGCAACGGCGTTACAATGCTGCACACATACGCATAAGAAATTGCATTGAGAGGACATTTGGCCTTTTGAAGAGCAGATTCCGCATACTGCACAAGACTGGTGGGGCCATCAAATACGAGTCAGAGGTCTGCTGCCGCATCGTGGCCGTGTGTGCAATCCTCCACAACATTGCTACCAAGCGCAGGATACCTGTAGATATCTCAGGCAGTGAGTCAGAAGGGGACAACCGATAAGCATGGGCGAATTTTGCGAATCTCGCGTTCGCGAATTTTGCGGATTTGCGAACTCGCAATTCGCAAAATCCGCGAATTCTCGCAAATTTGCGGATTTTTTTTATGTGTGTGTTCGCGCGGGTTTCTGCCAGTTCGCGAGGGTTTTGTACAATTTCGCAAACGCGAACTTACCTGTCGGGTCGCAAGTTTTGGGACACTATTCTTCATCACTGCCACTCTCTGTCACCACTGCCACTCTCTGACTACTCATGACACCCTCTGGCCCACCCATGCCACCCTCTGTTTCATCACAGCACCCTCTGGTTGTCCAGTCAGTGTACATTATTGTGGCAAAGCAAAGCACACCTTCCCTGCCTCAAGTGACCTGAATTAATTTGGGGCTGATTAATGTGTCCCAGAATATTTTTTTAGCTGGCACCTGCTTCCTTAGTGCTTCCTGATTAGTGATCTTTTGCACTTGTTAAGTGCTTCCATTGTTGCAAAATTAGTTACAACACCTGCCCTGCCCCAACTGACAATAATGAATTAGGGGCTGATTAATGGATTTGAACTTCCAGCCTGGCTCCTGCTTGTCTCCCTTAGCTGTAATTCAGGACCTTTGTGGCATATGTGTAACTATTCTGAGGTTCAGAGCAGGGTCACATAATAGTTGCAAGTAGGCAACTGAACTCTGGAGGGGCCACTCGGGAAGCTCTACAGGAAATGGCTACTAATGATGAGCCTGAACTTTTGAACCTGGTAAGTAGTTTCAGTTTTGCTAAGATCGTATTTCTGCAATTTAGCGCTTATTCGCGGGGCGCGAAGTTGTACTGGGAAGCCGCGAACTCAGGCGAACAGTGCGAGCAAGCCATAAAATCCGCTGCTCGCGGATTTGGGGATTTTGCGGGAGATTCGCGAATCTCGCGGATTGCGAATTTACCGAAAATCCGCAAAATTCCGCCCATACTTAACAACCGACCACCTGCGCATATGCGTCATGCACGCGGGGAGAATCCTGCAGAAGGACACAGGCGACGTAACCAAATCAGCATGAACTATTTCTAGTGCATCCACTCCCCACACCCATTACTTCACTCATGCATGACAATCGTAATAATGACATGAGTCAGATTAAGTTAGACAGAATATTTGTTATTGTTATAGCACAATAAAGTGGGGATTCCCCAAACTGTTACATGATTGCCATATTGCGTCATATGTCCCATGTTCTTGAGGAGGGCATGCTTGTAGCAGCAGCATGGCCCCTCATGGTACTAATCAAATGTTCAATGCCGCCTACGGGCAGATGCTCCCAACCTTCTTTCCACATCCTCCTCCTGATTCGGCCGTGAGGCAGCAGAGGGCCTGCTGCTGCGGTGGGGTGCTACCACCAGTGGCACGGATTGGCTACTATGGCTGGAATTAGCCTCACTAGTGTCGTCCCCCCCACCCCCGCCTGGCCATGGACAGTTGCTTGCATGCCCTGTACTGCTGTTGTCACTTGCTACAGAGCTCCCGCGAAGTCCTGACAGCACTGGACCATTTGGACCTGCATGGCCAAGGAACGTCGTGAGAGCTGGGAGGTCGCGTTGCCAATAATATAATTGGACCTCGTGTATGCTGGCAGGCGGGTCAGCAGCTGCCGGTGTCTGCGGCGGTTAATGTCCCGCTGGTTGTACATGACCTGTGTGTTGGCCTCCATAGCAGCTGTCATCCTCTCCATGCGGTCTGACATCTGACCAATATTCCTGGCGGTCTTGTTCAGCTGGAGATGTATAGCCGCAAGATGACGGGCTTGTGTCTGGTGGACGTGGAGCATACGGCGCTCAATAGAGAGCCCACCTGGCCGCACATTCAATCCCCTGCCAGCGCGGGAAGTGGTATTGCGCTGCTCCCTCACCAATCCGCTTGACTGGCTACTCACAGCCACAGAGCGGCGGGTTTGTCGGCGTGCTGCTGCTGGTGTTGTCAGCCCCACTGGTGGTTGAGTCACTCGCTGTGGTACTGCTGCGCCTGTTGTCGCAGAGGTGGCACTGTCCACAGGGGCAGGTGGTGGTAGCTTGCCCTGATGGTCCTGGCTATGGGGATAGATGTAAGTCTCCCTCAGTGTCCTCTGTTATATCCTCAATTTGCAGGGCATCGCTGTCCGTACTGGGGACTTCAGCGCCACCTGTGATGTAATATGGATGTTGATTAGTGACATGTTTCTTCCACATTTAAGCTTCCTACATGCATGCAGGCTACCATTCCCTGACTCGCTGCAGGATTGACTCTCACTAAACAGGTCTGGCTGTATGGGGCTAGATGGTAATCGTGGTCAGACTACATGTCCCACAATGCAATAGCGCTTTTGTGGTGTGCTTTGGCTGCATGACCGGGGTTTGAAATGGGATGATCTGGAGTCATGGCCATTGTCAGGAGACAGGGGGTCGCAGTCGCATGGCACTTACCTTGGTATCTTGGGTGGGTCGGGAGGAGTCCAGCTGGATCACCCCCACGCATGCCTGCGGATTAATGGTGTCCTCTACTTGGTCCTCGAGTGGTGTGTTTGGTGGAACAGTGGGCTCCCCTCCACTTGTCGCAACACACTCCCCCAGCCTCTCTGCGATCATCTCCTTTGCCCGCCCTCTGAGGTCGTACCATCGTTTTTTCAACTCATCCACAGAGCACTGGGTCACCCCCACAGAATTCACTTTTGCGCGGATGCACACCCAAATCCTCTTTTTATCGGCCTCAGGCACCCTTCTCGAGTCTTTCCCGAAGAGGCGGTTGTGGTCCTTGCACACTCCCTCTATCAAATATTCGAGCTCTTGCTTGGAAAATTTTATTTTCCTTTTTCTTCCTGTGGAAGTTTCACCTGCAGCTTCCTGTGACATGGTGTGCACTGGGGTGTCTCCTGGATTTCACCTGTAGGCACTCTGGAGGGGAGCTCTGGCAATGCTGCTTCCACTTCAGGCTCTCACTGCTGAATGAGGGTGGAACCTGCCTACTTCCTGGTTGTGATGTCATCACTGTGCTCAGAATGTGAATTCCTGTTTTTGCGATCTCGCAATTAGCGAGATCGCAATTAGCGATTTCGGTAATTGTGAGATCTCAATTTCAACACGGGTATCGGACGTATCTGCGATTTTTTTCCGATTTTAGGAAACTCGTAATCGGCGATTGTGGCCGATTGCGAATCGCTTTTTTCTTTTGCAAATTTTCATGAATGCCATTCTGCGATTTCTAAATTGCGATTCGATTTTTCTCGCAATTTAGGAATCGCAGAATTTGACATTGATGAATCTGGCTGTAAAGGCCCTAAAGTTTGCTTTGGTTGTTCTTTAAATTATGAAAACAAACCTATCCTGAAAAAAATCGAAATATCTGCCCTAGCAATAAACAACTGAGACTTTGGAAATTTTTGCTTTCATGTTTGTAAAGGTGTAGTTTCTAATTTTGATGAACTAAATGTTACGTTCATGGGTGTGTGGCTAAGCTGCCAGGATGATTTACAAAAAGGGGGTGGTGATGAACAGAGTGTCTGAGTTAAACAGACCACTCTTACCCAGTCCAAAGATCAGGGCTTGATCCATCACCGTTATTTATCTCACTGCCCCATCCCAGCTCAGAACCTGGCTATATGCAAATCAGTCTGTCCCTGGCCCAGTGCATCATGGGAACAGGGCAGACTAAACTACCAAGCCAATTCTTCACCAGAAAGGAGACAAGCTACCGGGGACCGGTTTCTGGCATTTCAGTCTTCTTCGGCAAGGATGCCAGGATGGTCGTCTCTGGCTAGACTAGCTCTGGACCGCACCCACGATAATCCTCTTTAAATCCTGAAGTGAATGCAAGAGCTTCTCTCTGCAAGCTGTGTGGAAATGCTGTGAGTAACTTTGATGCAACTGGGTACCGTGAGCACCTGTTATCCTTTGGGACCCCATGGCAGAGCAGGCCGTGTGGTGCAGGGCCTGGCACTAAAGGGATCTGCTAACGTAAGTGGGGATCTTTGGAGCAATCTCTGCTGTGGCCAAGCTCCAGCTTGCATATCAGTGACACTGGAACACATATGGTCTGAGGTCTGAGGAATCCTGCTGAGGACTGAAGGAGAGTAGCGGTGGGGAGGGCTGCCTCAGCATTGGTGGTGTTGGGAGGCGACTGAGCCCACATTAAAGGGCCTGGTGGTGTGTGGGCCTTTCTGACTATGGCCTGGTAGGAAGGCACATGCCACACTGGAGATTTGTGATTTGCCACTAGCCCTCCCCATTCCAGCCCACAATAAATATTCTTGAGTGGTCTTGGGGTAGGGGATTCTGAGACAGTCCCTCATAAGAGAGGTAGCTCGTTATGGTACTTATCATGTGGGATGGCCTCAAGTGAAGATCCCTGTGTATCAGGGTTACATCTACATACTGAATGGCCTTCCTGGGCTGGGAGAGAGGGAGACTGGGCACAATTACATTTGTTTAGGCTGTATCTTGCACTCACAGGATTCGTTTATACCTTACTGATGTCTGAAGCCAGGACTGGGGTGGAAAGGGGCTGCTGTGCACTTCTAAGATATCTTTTGAAATTATCTCCACATCAAAGACATTTTGAGTATAAGTACGGGGGCTCTGACCCCATCATCTTAGACACTGCATGAGACTTGTAAACAGATGCTGCTGGCTCTACATGCTGCACATTGCCAGGGACTGTTGTGCTGCCAAGAGGAACCATCATTTTGACAATGTGCTTGCTGTGGTGGCCTGCTGGGCTTCTGGAGGGACTGTCACTTTGCTAAGCAACTTGATGTGCTAGCCTGCTGCCTGTTTCCCTGCCTTTGTTCCCTTCAGTAATCTCTAGGGGCTTGTGGGCTTGCTTCCTCCCACCCAGTATTGCTGAAATCCCAGCAACATAGAGGACCCCATTGCCGACTGCTAGTTTGTGAAGAGTTTGGTAAACCCTACATTTTGCCCTTATCTGCTACCAGGAACTGGCGTGTGGTGGGCACTTTATTTATGTGAGCAGCGCAGAGCCTTCCTCCTCTAAGGATTGAGCATTTAATATGGTAGTGTGGTCGGGTGTTCTGTCTCTGACTTGGCATTGGTTCTTGCACACGCTGCACTGAGGAAGGAAGACCAAACCAACACGCCCAACAGACTAATTGCTGAGGCAACTGAGAAGTCACCAGTGACGTCCGCACCACCTTACTGCTACAAGAGCGTTATCAAGTAGGCAGGGATGGGCCAGGCACACAAAGCCCGTCAGTCTGGCCCCATCTCCAGAGCAGCACAATGTGAGTTTGGCCTGGTGCTCTGCAACTTGCTGCATGAGCAGGTCCCCAAGGATGTAAGGACCGCTCTCGTCACCCCAGGAGCACTGAGGGTGAGTCAGGCCCCGGGTGGGGGAGTTTGTCCCACGTCTCCTCTCAGGCAGCCTGGGCTATATCGGAAGGCTGGCTGTTGTGTTCAGCAGCTGCACCATGCTCATGGGCAGCAGCATGTGCCTAACCTGCCTATGGAGGGACCCAGCGAGGCCTCCCAATGGAATATGGCAGTGTGTGCCCCCCCCCCACAGTGATGACACCTATCTTGGAGCCGTTTGATCTTTGTTTGTCCAAATTACGGGAAAGAGTCCTCGACAGAGGCTCCTCAATCTGGAGTTTGCTAGAGTTAGGGAACCAGCCTGACAATATTGCAGTAACACCAAGAGGAGCGCAGGAGCTCCCAAATTACCATAATACCAGTAACAGTTGAGCAGGCGCTTCTGTGCCCAGCATGGGGAAGTTCAATGACCATACAGAATGTAATTGGAGTGCAGATCTGCTGCACCCTATGGGCTTCTGGTGTTATTTGGTGATTTATGTACTATTAGTGATATATGGAAAGTCTTGTGTATTTCTTCTCACTAATCTGCTGCATTTCATGCCCTGATATTTTTATGTATGTCGTTTTGATTCTTGTACTGTCAGGATAATGAGTACTATTCCAGAATTTCTATAGTTTGCACAGTATCTATGATTTATGTGAATTTGGTCTATGTTTATAGGTAATACAGAAATATAGTTTTATATATTATTGTGTGGAGTCTCTTTTGTGGCGTATTTATTTTGTCACTGGTGTGCATGTTAGGCAAACTTTTTACCTATTGCCTCTTGGATAAGCCTGACTGCTCTGGCCAAACTAACATGGGGATTAGCAGGGGTTATCTTGGGTGTGTAACTCCCTTACCCTGACTAGAGTGGTGGGTTCTGCCGAGCTTAGGTGCATACCCTAGTCATCGACAAACCCACGCTGCCAAAACCTGCACCACAGCCTCCACGAAGGAAGTAGAGCAAAGTCACTGAGGAGCAGCTCCACTCCACCCTCAACCGCGATGTTCCCACCACCCCCACCAATGGCAACCCCCCAGCCAAAGATCTCAAAAGATGGATCTCCAACTGCGCAGACAGGCTTTCACCCCTATGTAACCCCAACAGACGGCGCCCTGAGAAGGCCTCCTGGTTCACCGCTGACCTCCAAGACTCCAGACGCAGCTGCAGATGTCTCTAGAAGAACTGGAGAAACAGCAAAATGCCAGAAGATCGCACCACCTACAAGAATGCCATGACGGAATACCACCAGCGCATCAGATCCAGCAAAAGGACCTTCATCCAAAACTAGATCCTCGCCAACTCCAGCAACTCCAAGGAACTCTTCAGCATCATCCAGGAATTCACCATGCCCCCCCCCCCTCCCAGCGAAACCACAACATCACCCCTTCCCAGGACCTCTCAAGCAAGCTCCGATCCAACTTCCATCTGAAAATCAGGGGCCTCTATGACAACTTCAACTACCAGACAGCTAACTCCAAAACCACTTTCTCCTGCAGCAAGGACAGCCAGCCCATCATCTCCTCCTGGACCCCAGTCACCACCAAAGACACCACTTCGATCATGAAAGGCATCCACTCGGGGGCCCCCACTGACCCGTGCCTGCCGCACATCTTCTACAAAGCTGCCACTGCCACAGAACTACGATGCACCATCAACTCCACCTTCAAGACCGGCATCTTTCCCAATGACTGGAAATGCGCAGAAGTCAGACCCCTGATCAAGAAGCCCTCATCAGATCCCACGGATCTCAAGACCTACCGACCCATCTCCCTCCTCTCATCCGCAGCCAAAGTCACAGAGGAGACCGTCAATACACAACTAACATAATTCATCGAAGAAAACTCCATCCTCGACTCCTCCCAGTCCAGATTTTGCAGCAACCACAGCATGAGACCATTCTACTCACCGCCAAAGACGACATCCGCACCCTCCTAGAGGAAGGACACACCACGGCCCTCATCCTACTCGACCTCTCTGCATCGTCCAACACTGTCTCCCACCACACACTCACCGCCAGACTCCATGACGCCGTCAAACAAGGAACCGCCCTCAACTGTGTCCACTCATTCCTCACTGGCAGAACCCAAAGAATCAGACTGCCACCCTTCCTCTCCGAACCCACGGATATCAACTGTGGAGTACCCCAAGGATCAACGCTCAGCTCCACGCTCTTCAACATCTACATGACCCCCCTCACTGCCAACATCAGACAGCACAGACTCAGCATAGTATCCTAGGCCGACGCCATCCAGCTCATGTTATGTTATGTTATGTTATTGGTTATTTGTAGAGCGCACGTACACCCAAGGGTTTCATGGCGCTAGTGTCTGAGGTCCTGAGATAATCCCTAATCATCCTCTCCCTCACCGAGGACCCCATCACCACCAGATTTAACTTCCAGGAAGAAATGAAGGACGTCACATCCTGGATGAGCCGCAGCTGCCTGAAGCTCAACTTGGAGAAGACAGAGGTCCTCGTCCTTTGACCTTCCCCCTCTGCTTGGGACAACACCTGGTGGCCCAACGCCCTCGTCAGCCCTCCCACTCCCACGTACCATGCCCGAAACCTCAACATCATACTCGACTCCTCCCTCTCCATGACCTGACAGGTCAACGCCTTCACCTCCAGCTGCTTCAACACGCTCTGCATTCTCCAAAAGACCTTCAAATGGGTCTCCACAAATCAAGGAAGACTATCACCCACACATTCATTACCAGCAGACAGGACTATGGAAATGCACTCTACGACGGGATCACCAAGTCTCTGCTCCGCAAGCTCCAGACCATACAGAACGCCACAGCCAGACTCGTCCTCTGCATCCCTCGACATGACACACATCACCCAACACCTGCAGAACCTCCACTGGCTCCCCGTTGAGAAGAAAGTTACTTTCAAGATACTCACCCACGTCTACAAATGCCTCTACAACACCAGACCCCTATACCTCAATGAGAGAATCTCCTTCCACATTCCCAAGAGAAACCTCTGATCCGCCGACCTCGCCCTCTCCGAAACCCCGCACATTTGCAGAGCCAGAAGAGGTGAAAGAGCCTTCTCCTACATCGCGGCCAAGACCTGGAAAGAGCTCCTGATCAACATCAGGCGCGCCCCCTTCCTGAACATCTTCAGGAAGATACTCAAGACCTGGCTCTTTGACTAAATTGAGCTGCTTACAATCCCCTCCTCCCCCCCCACCCAGCGCAGTGAGACCCTCACGTGTGAGTAGCGCTCTTACAATTCCCCTAATTGATTGATTGATTTATCAAAGCCAGTGTGGAGTTAGATTAGTAAATGTGTGTTTGTAAAATATGTTTATCGCTGAAATTCTCATTCATTTCTATAAAATGTATGTTTTAGTTCTGAAAACAAACCTACCCTGAAAAAAAATGAAATATCTTACCCTAACAATAAACAATACCTGACGTTATGAACATTCATGCTTTCGTGTTCGTATGATGTAATATTTCATCTAAATTCACTCCATTTGATATTTAATTGATACTGTCTGACAGTGCCAGGAAAAATTTGATTGCAGTTTTAGACATCATTCTTTAGAGATCACTCATGTTTTTTAAGCGTTTCCACAGGCTAGCTAGTGGACGTGTCATTTTAGTACATCATTGTTGTGCTCGTCTGCAGGAACAAATCCTGTACTACAGGACACGGCCAGGAAAGGTGAAGTGTCATAGACTCTTTCACTATCCTTTCTAAGTTACAACGTCTCGCGATGCATCAGCTAAGAATCTCCAAAATACTGCAACGTATGACAATGTTTTAAAAAAACAGATTGTATGTTCTGTCGGACATCAGATGGTCCTATTTCCGCTTGGTAGAGGCATGTATATATTTTTTTGGGCAATTCATATAAACAGAACATTTGGCAACGTTTTAAGAAATCGCCACCGTGTGGCAGTATTGCCTCACAACTGAATTATGGAGAGCCATTTACAAATTGATGTCGAAAAGCCAGGTTTGAAGTCACTTACAGGTAGATTCATCAAGCCAAAATCGGCTCGCAAAGAGCCAGATTGTGAGAATCTGGCCCTTTGTGAGCGCTATTTTTGCATTTGGGATTCATCATCCCAAATGCAAAGATCGCAATTCTAGAAATTGCTAAATTGCGATTAATTGCATTTAAGGAATCTCAATTTGAGATTCCTTAAATGCACTTCATGAACCATTTAAAAATTGCGAATTCGCAATCTGGGGCCGCTGTTTACCGCGAAGTCTAACTACGTGG
Organism: Lissotriton vulgaris; assembly: GCF_964263255.1. NCBI lineage: Eukaryota > Metazoa > Chordata > Amphibia > Caudata > Salamandridae > Lissotriton > Lissotriton vulgaris. Next base: position 655,457,377 of record NC_141687.1, on the reverse strand, counting down.
TACATAGCGAAAACTTAGAAAAATGCACTTTAGTGCATTTTTCTAAGTTGTATGTTACACTCACATGTCCTTTGGACATGTGTGTGTGCAACACCAGTGTACATTACCATTTCAGGGGAGCACCCTTGATATTGCTTCCTTATTTGCGATTCGCTAATTGCTAATCGCAAATAAGGAATGACTCCCCATTCATTCCTTGGGGCCCATTCCTTTAGGCCCATAGGAATGAATGGAAAAGCCATTCCTTATTTGCGATTAGCAATTAGCGAATCGCAAATAAGGAAGCAGTAGAAATCGCATAAAATATTGCAATTTCTACATGCATTCTGTTTTGCGAGTCTTTAATAGCGAATCCTTAAAATTCGCTATTAAGGACTCGCAAAACATGACCATGATGAATCTGGGGGTTAGTAAACTGCAGTTTTAATCTGATTTTTTCGTTGACTGGCGTCGGGTTCCTCAATTTTCTTCTATGCAATCTTCCTATCTGGTTTATTTATTCTAAGGAACCGCAAAGATAAGGTTTGTGAATGAGACTGCCTGTCTTTTTATCTCACTCTCACTGGTTCTTTCTCATCATTTCTGCGTTTCCCCAGTGTAACAGTTTTTTTTTGTTCGCTTTCTCTTCCTCTTATTTCTCTTGCTCAAACCTGACTGTGAAAAAGAAATCCCATCCCCCTTAAAAATGTGGGTTGTTGTCGACCACCTCCAAACGCTGACATATTTTAAACCTTGTCTGGGTGCTGCATCTCTCAAGTAGAATGCTTGTTTAATGCAATGGTTTTCAGAGGCTTCCTAGAAAATTAGATACTTCAGCATTAAGCTGGACAGGAAGAGCTGTACCAGAGCTGAGTTCTGGTCTTGGTTGGCTCTATAAGCCATAACACGAATCGAGTCGTTAACTTCAATCAATCAAAATATCTTTATTCGGATTTAGGTTATAAATCCATAAAAGTCACACATACATATAACAAATATTCAGCAATGGGAAGGTATGTCTGATTAATATTATAATTACAGTAAAAAGGGAGAGGAGTCAGTTAAGTACATTAAATATCCATAAAATATTTTGATTTCACAGTGGACTTTAAAAAGCTAACAATAAAATATATACAATCAATGGGCAATAATTGTAGAAATATCAATGAAGGTCTGATTTGTTTAAAATTCATTTTCTTTAAAATTGGTACCAAAAAGAGTTTTTTAAGATCAGAATATAATGGGCAGAGAAACATAAAATGTAACAGATCCTGTGGGGAATTCCCATCACAACTACAAGGGGTTAACACCTGCCCTCTGGAAGTCACCTTTGGTGTAGCCAGCAAAAGATGGAAGGTGTTCATCCATAACCTCGTTAATAAGAACATTTCCTGTTAGGTAAGTGTTCCCAAGAGATATGGTTCTACAGACAGAGACGTCATAAGGGGGAGATAGGCCCGGACACATGGTTTCATGGACTCTGCGGCCTCCCTATCTAGTCTATTCTGAGTCAGAAAAGCAGTCTTGATTAATACAATATCCTTCTTCAAAATGGATTCTGGGTTGTTAAATAAAATACCCCTTCCCAGTTGATCAAAACTATTTTTTAAGTACTGATCAGGAAATTTGGGCCTTATTGTAGAGCGACATGCAATCTTTAAGTATTGCATGAGTAAGGGGGATATCCCGATTGAGCCTGCATTGCAGCCAAAAGATCAGGGGGCGCATTGTCACAAGATTACACAGATAAGGGACGCCCAATTCCTCATGAGCTACTAAATTTGGCGTGCCCCGAGGGACACATAGTAGTATCTTTAGGAACTTATTTTCTTCAATCTGTAATGGCTTGGTAGAACCTCGCCCCCAGAGCTCGCTACCATAGCTTGCTATTGCTATACTTTTGGCTCTATAAACCTGTAGCATGGCTCCTATAGGTTTTTTCGCCACCTTTGAAGCAAAATTAAAGATTGCCGCATTTGCCTGGGCCATATCCCCCTTTTTTGGGGGGATCAAAGGGTCCCATTTAAGCTGGTCATCAAAAAGGACTCCGAGGTATGAAAAAACCTTTGTACTCGGAATTATGTCCCCGCCAGATCTATACTGAAATGCCCTTTCAGAGCGTTTCCCAAATCTCACAGTGTATGATTTGGTACTATTTATATTTAAATCCAGTTTTGTCATAAAATCCTTAAAAGCATTTAATAGAGTTTGCAGACCAAGTTCTGTCCGTGCCAATAATACAGCATCATCTGCATAGAGCAGAACTGATATACCCCGCTTCTCAATATAGGGGAAGTCTGCTTTGGTTGCCACCGGGGTGCTTTCTAAATCATTAATATAAAAATTAAATAAAACGGTGCCATTATACAGCCCTGGCGTACCCCTTTCTTAATAGGGAAGTCCTGGGTAACCTCCAACTCCTTAGTGTACCTAACATTAGCCCGCGTCGATAGGTGCAGATCTCTCAGGAAGTTTACAAGTCCCACATCAACCCCCCTTGCCACAAGGGGGTGCCACAAGGCTCCTCACTTAGCCCCACGCTTTTCAATGCATACATGAGACCACTGGCAGAGATTGTTCGTCCGCATGGCATTACCATCGTTACCTATGCGGACGACACTCAGCTAGTGGTCTCCCTTGCACATAAGGACAGCCAGCAATCACAGACCAACCTGATTCCCTGTCTGGAGCAGGTAAAGAGTTGGATGACAAGCTCATGCCTAAAGCTTAACGGGGACAAGACCGAGCTGATGCTCCTCGGCCCTCAGGCCCCCTCCACTCTAGAGCTTCCTTGGCCCCCTAGCCTAGGCGATCCTCCCGCACCCAAAGACGACATAAAGAGTCTCGGAGTATGGCTATACAAATCCCTGACTTTTAACACACAAGTCACCAAAGTGTCAGCAACCTGCTTCGGTCTGATTAGGCAGCTGAAAAAAATCCTACCACTCCTCCCTTTTGAGGCAAAACAGGTAGTCATCCAGGGCCTAATACAGTCTCGTATAGACTACAGCAACGCCCTATATTTGGGATCCCCAGAATACTGCCTAAACAAACTTCAGCGGATCCAGAACTGCGCTGCACACTCCCTCCTCGGAATCCCTCGTAGAAACTCTATAGGGCCTGGTCTGAAGTCCCTGCACTGGCTTCCTGTTAGAGAGAGGATCAAATTCAAGGTCATGTGCATTACCCACCAAGCCTTCTGGAAATTGGGGCCGCTGATCAATCATTCTTTGATCACCCCCTACCACCCCAAAAAAGAACTCCGCTCATCGAAAGCCTTTCTAACTGTTGTCCCACAGATACGAAGAGCCAGAGCAGGAGGTCGCTGCTTTTCCTACAACGCATCCAAGTTATGGAACTCTCTCCCCCTCCATCTAAGATCCAACCCGAACCTGCTCACCTTTCGCAAACAACTGAAAACTTTCCTCTTCAACCAAAAAAATATCTAAATAAAATCATTCACCAGCGATCCACCCCAGCAGAAGTTTCCTCTACCTACCAGCGCCTGGATGCCTCAGGGTAACTGTCCGCGCTTTACAAAACTCCTTTCCATTCCATTCCATTTCATTCCTTGCCTCCATGGACTGCCATAATTTAGTTCTAGTAACACAATCAAACGCAGAAGACAAGTCCATGAAGGCAAGGTGAATCGAACCAGGATGCACTACTGTATATTTATTGAGGATTAAACATAAATTAAGACACTAGGCAGCGGTCGAACACCCCTGGCGAAACCCATACTGACAGTCAGATTGGATCCCATTGTTATCTGTCCAGTCAGTTAGTCTTTTTAAAACGACACGTCCCACCACCTTCACTATCGAATCAATATGGGATATAGGTCGATAACAACGAGGGCTGTTTCTATCACCCTTCTTGTATACTGGCACTATTGTTGAACATGCCCACGATTCCGGGCATCCCTCTTTAATAGCAGCATTAAAAACAGACTCTAGAATGGGTGCCCAAAACTTGGGATCAGATTTAAATAAATCAGAAGGAATGCCATCGGGCCCAGTAGCTTTATTGGAAGTTAAACCTGCGATTCCATCTAAAATCTCATTTTGGGTGAACATAATAGCTGAGTCAATATCATGTCTTTGTGTCCCATTAATATGCATAAGTGGGCTATCAAACATTGTTTTAAAATAAAGAACTCAGTCCCCTTCACTTATATGTGCCACCAAACCATCCCCTCCGTCTGATTGGAACAGAGGCCCGTTTACAGCTTGCCAAAACCTTGAGCTATTTTTTAATGTGCTAGAGTCTATCAGCTCCTTCCAGGCTTCATCTTTCATAATATCCCTACGGTTAGCAAGGCTCAGCTTGTAATCATTTCTACAGGAGAGTACATCTAGTTGATTTCTAGGATTAGTTGTCAACGCTTCTGCCAGGCGTTTGGCTGCTTTAGTACAATTAGTGTTGAACCATCTCGGTCCCTGATTGGCTCTATTTCCTTCCTTTTTTGTCAGCATATCCCCTACTTTTGGGGTCATAGCAGCAACGGCCGCTAGGATACTACCGGAGTCAACTCCTTGTGTTATGCAAGTGGCTTATTTCCCCCTTACAGTGATTCTTCACCTTATTTTAAAATATATTGAGTGAAATTTGAGACCATCTTAACCCGCGCTTACCATCTGTGGTCCTCAGGGAGCCTACTACCGGATCCCTGCATGCAATTTCCAATAAGGAGCCTCCTATATGAACTGATATCGGATTATGATCGCTATATTCATTAACACTTATGGTAAATCCACTTAGGACTGATTCTAGGGATGCCGAAAATAATATATAATCAATAAAGGTTCCACTTCCCCTCCCTTTAAATGTTGGTATAATAAATGTAGACAGGGGACTTATAGGGACATAGCAACTCCCATATCATATTCAATAAGCATGTTATTAAGATGTTCCCCTTGGGTCGTATGTTCAAAATGGAATCCCAATATTAGGTGGCAACCTAAATCAGCAATGCTAGTGGTAGTTGGATTTCCACAGTGATGTATATTAAAATCTCCCAAAATTATCATACTGTGAAGATTATTGCCCATATGTTCTCTTATAAAATCGGCCAGGACAATAATTTTACTGTCATCAGAAGAGATAGCTGGGGAATTATAAAAATTTAGTAAACCCCACCTAGTTCGCCCCCTACTTAGAGTTAAAGCCAGAATGCCTGGATATGAATGGGAAATCATCCTGACCTGGTACTTAATGCCAACAGAGATGTATGTTATCAGTCCCCCCCTTGATCTGCCATTTGCCGAGGGGATGGCCGGGACAAAGTAGGCCTTATATCCATCAAGATGGAAATTACAATTGGTCGTCCATGTTTCCTGTAGACTAATTATCCTAAACTGTTTCACAAAGGCTAGCCAAATAGGGTCGCTAAATTTATTAGCGAGCCCCGAAATATTCCATGATAAAAAATTATTGGTCGGGATCGTCTGTGTGACACTGGACTATGGCATATTTAAGGTTACGGGAGGGTTCACTATATCTGAACTCCTTTCCACCTGCTCCCATAGTCAATTGCAGTTTTCAAGCCCAGATAAGGGAGAGAATCTATTACCCAGTTCTAATGGCTGGTGAGGTCTATCCTCACCCATACTAGGATAGGGTCGAGGAAAGGGCTGTTGATTCCTACTTTTATATTGGAACCATTTCTCAAGGACGGTTTTGTGACTCATTCAGAATTTTTTCCGCCGTCCGAGGGTTATTAAAATTAACAATGATACAATCACCATTGCACATTTTTGTTCGATTGCAAATCGATTTACCTCTACGAGCCATTATTATATGCCTAAGGACATCCTGGCCCCGATAAAGATTGTTAGAGAACCACTGGTTAAGTTTATTCTTCAGTTGATCATAATTCTCTTTCTCTTTATCCTGTTCCTTAAGTTGGGGAACATTCCCTAATATTACTGTGTACTGGGAAGATTCTTGAGGTAGATCAACTATCTGTGGTTCCTGGAAGTGGTGCTCACTAACAGACCCCTCTCCACGTCTCACAGGATTGTCATTGCCATTACTACTAGGATGCTTTCTAGTGTCAGTTACATCCGAGGGTGTGCTGCGATCGGCGGATGAGCTAACATTGCTTATAGTTTTCAGAGGCTTCCAAGAAAATTAGATGCTTCAGCGTTAAGCCGGACAGGAAGAGCTGTACCAGAGCTGAGTTCTGGTCTTGATTGGCTCTATGAGCCATAACACGAATCGAGTCGTTAACTTATTTGGGGAAATATTTACAAGCCTCTATCGCCATAGGAATGTCACTTTTTAGGTCTCGTCCTACGCAACGCGCATGCGTTGCTTAGGAAAGAGACCTAAAACCGTTGATACCCTTTTTGAGGCAAACTCGTTCACACATTCCTTTGCCTTCAATGGAACGTGTGCACGAGGGGCGATTGCCTCGCGGGATCGAGCGGCGATAATTAATACCATATGGTGCTGCTAGCGGCAGCGCCATATAGTATTAATTATCGCCACTGGCTCCCGCGAGGGAATCGTCAGCCCCCTTCCCCCTGCTGCCATGCGAGGATCTCTCGCACGCGCTTGTACATGCTCATTCCCTCTGCTCGACTCTGCAAATAATGAATTAGCCTAGAGGTAAACGTTATGCTCGGTTACACAACGGGAAAGGTAACTAGGAGATCCCGCATCAGGAAAGGAACGTAATCTTGTTGTTCATCTTTATGTAAGCAGATTGGTGACAGACACAACAGCACAGCAAAATCTGTTCCACTGAGAGCGCCCAGTGCGTGTCTCTGTACACCGAAAGGGGTTTTACCACTGGTTGTCTAGTTTCATGCATTAGTCATACTTTGCATTTATGTAAGCTGCGCTTCCACAGAACTCGAGTTGTTTGAAGGATTCCTTACAGCATCAGGCATAGGCCACGCAGCTCCAAACTTGTGAGGTGCAGGGTATTCGCCGATCTCAGCAGAGCCGCCATTTTCAGCGAAGCATCGATCCATGGCACTGGTTATCAACCCTCATGCTTCTTTGCTTTTGTCGGGTGCGAAGAAGATCAAATTGCCTGTGAGAGGGACCGCATTAGCTAGGTCGGACGGACTCCTGACATGCTGCCTGGTCAAAAGGGAACCTCTCTTTACTGCATAATTTAAATTTGACACTGACAATTAAGTTACTGTATAGCCTCTTCATGTTACACGCAAGATCCGAAATGGAGTTCTCCGGTTCTAGTCTGATATCACTCCTCCATAACCATGTCACTCCACGCCTCTCACAGTCAAATCTGATCCCTGCTTCAGCCATTAAGGAGAATTTCTTTTCGGTATACTGCTGGGTAGCTCAGGTTTTGCGGTTTCTTACAGCTGCTTTATAAAAGGTGCCATCTCCACCATACCAGATAGCGTTTTTCTCTGATTTGCATGGATAAAAGCCTGAGCTGCCCATGACCAACATTCTAACAGTGATATATTTCAGATGCACATTATCTACAGAAAGTGAATAAAGTATGCTAAATGACCTTACAAACATAAAACATGCTTGGAGGAAAATCACGCACTGGTTGTGTAGTTCAAAGATACATCGTTTCAGATTATCCCCTCCACATTCATCGTGTGGGGGGTTCTGGTGTAGTTGTTTGCCGAGGTGAATGGACAGATGAGGTTTACATCAATGAAGAAAGCCAGAAGCATAATGGAAAGGGGCGACCACTCGGTCCCCCCGAACGTATGGTGGAGTACCCCGATCCCCCCCGGGAAGCCATTTTTGGGCGGGAGGCAAGTCTCGGCTGGTATGCCCGAAGCGGCGTAGCCGGGGCGCGCCTTTTCCCGCCCAAGAGGGGGTTGTCCTAGACACCAACACCGCTAGCCATGCCCTGGAGGCGGATTGGAGGTGGGTACACGCCCGCCCGAAGAAGGATAAAAGGAGCGACAAGCCAAGGAAGCATCCTCTTGTTCCTGTGCTCTGAAGCTGCACCTCCCGGTTGCACGTGAGCTCGAGACGGAACGAAGAGCCATTTTGGAGAATTAATTGTGTGTTTTCTTCTTTCAGTGAGTTCGTGGCTTTCTGCTTAAGACCTTTGAGGTATATACGTGGACGATGCCTAGCAAGAAGGTCGGAAAGAGGATCGGGACCGATCAGATGCTCCGTATGCTGATGAAAGACATGGCGGATATGAAAAAGCAGATGGCGGTAATGAATGGTGTTGGGGGGCCTAAGAGAGTCATCGGGCCGGCATTGCCGGGAGTAGTCCCTAGCGGGAGAGGCAGAAGGGCCAAGAAGGGAGCGATGGGGGGGGAAGCCCCGGTGCCCGAAGTACCCCCTGCGCACCCGGTCCCCCCGATCGAGGCCCCGACTCCGGTCCCAGACGTGGGCCAACCCATCCCTGTGGTAGTCACTCCGGTGAACGGGGAGGATATGCCTCCTGAGTTGGCTGCCCAGTTGGCGCATGGTTAGGCAAAGAAAACGAAGGGGCCACGGCTGAGGAAGCCAGGGCAATAATGAAGCAGTTGCGGCAATCAAAAGATGCTGCGAAGGCACCGTCTCCTTTTGTTTCCCCGCAGGCTCCCGTGGAACAACCAATGTCGGGCGTTGGTTCGGCAGGAACTACGGTCACAGGGGCCGGTTCAGGTAAGCAGCCATTGCCGATTGCGGGGGAGGGATCGGTACCTTCAAGGAGGGAAAAAGTTGTTCAGCATATCCCGATGGATGTAAAAGAAAGGATATGGTCTGATAAATATGTGAACATGTTTTCCTTGTTGACCGATCATTATGAGATCGAGCATATAAAAAATCAAAAAGAGTTTCTGCATCCTAGTGTATGGCGCGCCAAGATGGCCGCTTTCAGGGTGGACGAGTCGATCGACAATTGGGGCAGAGCGTTTGGAATGTTCATTGCACTTATGGGGGAACGTAGACCCGAATTGTTGGTGGGATTAGCCGTGTATCCGACACGTATCATGGAATTTTTTGGGACATATGGTGGCAATCAATGGTTGTATTACGATGGCATATTTCGTAAGTCCAAGGAGCACGACTCATCCCTGACGTGGGATTGTTTCGACTCCATTTCCTGGCAGAAAATGGAGAAGTCAGGCTCGGCGAAGTCGCCATCTTTAGGGGGGGTTATGGTCGAGTATGCCCGCCATTCGTCTGGGACGCCCTTTCGGGCGGGATCGAGCAACGATCAGCACACAAAGAATAATGGCAACTCAGGTAAAAAAGGGGTCTGCTGGAGCTTTAACAGAGGTAAATGTACTAGGCCGCAGGGATCTTGCAGGTTTAGGCATGAATGTACTGGGTGCGGGCAGTCCTCTCACCCTGAGACCATGTGCAGAGCCAAAAATGGTGATCCGGGAAGTAGAGGGGGCGCCAAACAGGTCTGAAATAGTCCGAGGGGCGCCTCTCCCTACCCCGATTGATATCATGGCAATGATTCCTTGGTTGAACGAATATCCGGATCATATCTCCGCTGGGGTGTTGCGAGATGGTTTTTCATATGGTTTCCGCATCCTGGCGGGGGATTTTCAGGGTAAAGCACAATGCAGGAACCAACTGTCGGTTCTACAGAATACGGCGGTGGTACAAGCTAAGATTGGGAAGGAGGTGACCCGAGGTCGGGTTGCCGGCCCATTTGACATGCCGCCTGTTGCTAATTTTGTTTGTTCGCCTCTGGGAGTGGTCCCCAAAAAGGACCCAGGGGAATTCAGGTTGATACATAATTTGTCAGCCCCAAGGGGTCTTTCGGTGAACGACGCGATTGACCCGGGAGTTTGTTCGGTGCGGTACGCATCTTTTGATGAGGCTGTCGCCATGTTGAATCGCCTGGGGCCCGGGGCGCTGATGGCCAAGTCGGACATTGAGTCGGCGTTCCGGTTGCTCCCGGTACACCCAGATGATCAGCGTCTCCTTGGTTTCATGTTTCAGGACGTTATTACATGGATAAATGTATGCCAATGGGTTGCTCCATTTCTTGTGCGTATTTTGAAAAATTCAGTAGTTTTTTACAATGGGCGTTCACAAGAACAACAGGGTTTACACATGTTATGCATTATCTTGATGATTTTCTATTTTTGGGGGCAGCCGGGGACACGGAATGTGCACAGGCTTTGAATGAATTTTGTAATCTCATGACCCGCTTTGGCGTGCCATTGGCACCAGGTAAGACAGTGGGCCCGGCTACTTCGCTCGAGTTTCTTGGAATAGAGCTCGACTCCGAAGAGAGGTGCTTCCGTTTGCCTAAGGAAAAGGTAACGAAGTTTAAGACATCACTTGAAACATGTATTGGTGAGACGAAGGTAAATTTGCATCAGTTGCAGCAAGCTGTGGGTCAGCTGAACTTTGCCCTTAGAGTAATACCGATGGCTCGCCCCTTTTCCCGCTCTATTGCTCAAGCCATGGTCGGCCTTAAAGAAGGACACCACCGCACAAGGCTCTCGGCAGAGGTCCGCCAGGACATGCGCATATGGTTGGCATTCCTGGCGGATTTCAACGGTCGTGTCGTGTGGACCAAACCAGCGGTCTCCTCCGTGGAGCTGGGGTTGTGGACGGACTCGGCAGGGAGCGTGGGTTTTGGCGCCATCCTGGGTAATCATTGGTCGGCACGAACCTGGCCGCCATGGTGGCACGAGAATGGGCTGACGGGTAACATTGGGTTTCTCGAACTGTTCCCTATCCTGGTGGCCTTGAAAACATGGCCTGAGGATTTTCGTGATCGCTCTGTGGTTTTCTGGTCTGATAATATGACCGTGGTTGAGTGTATCAATAGTCAGGCAGCACGCTGCAAATGGATCTTGAGACTGTTGAAGGAAATTGTCCTGCTGTGTATGAGACTAAACGTCCACTTTAGGGCGAGACATGTGCCAGGGGTTTTAAATCAGGCAGCTGATGCACTTTCTCGTTCCCGTATGCAGGCCTTCTGGGGTTTTCTGCCCTCAGCGGACCCGGTGGCGGCACCATTTCCCGAAGCTCTCTGGTCTCTCGGTGCCCCGGACTACAAGACCTCGTGGGAGAGAGTTTAGCACCCAGGACAAGGAAGGCTTATGAAGGGGCGTTCCATTCTTATTTGTCCTTTTTGGGTTCAGCTAGGGGGGAGCTGTGGGGCCAAAAAGAGTATGTCCTGAACTCTTTGTTATCATTACATCAGGCAGGCAAATCAGTGGCTACGGCCAATAGGCACCGGGCCGCCATTTCTTTCATGGCACGGGCCCATGGCATACAGGATCCCACTGCGTCTTTCTTGGTGCAGAAGGCGCTGCGTGGGTGGCAACGCCGTGAGGGTTGCAGAGTGGATGAAAGACATCCGATAGGTCTTGAAAGGTTGGCCCTGTTACTGTCCGTACTCCCTGCGACATGTTCATCTCAATCAGAGACAGTGCTATTCCGGGCCGCTTTTGCATTAGCATTCCATGGGGCTATGCGGGTAAGCGAGCTGGTAGCCAGGAACAAGCAGGATACGGGGGGAGGTCTGTGCCGTGAGCACATCCAAATTAAGGGGGAGACAATGGTAGTCTCATTTGTCAGGTCCAAGACCGATCAGAAAGCGATCGGGGACAGTGTAGTAGTTCAGCGGATTCCGGGATCTCCCATGTGCCCGGTAGCATGCGTTGAGGAGTATTTGGCGCAGAGGGCGGCATCATGGGAGGGAAGCTTGCTGAGGCACGCTGACGCCACCCCGCTGACTAGGTTTCAGTTTCAGCGGGTGCTAACGATGGCGATCGCAGCGGCGGGCTTGAACCTGTGCGAGTTTGGGACTCATTCCTTCAGGATAGGGGCTGCTACAGAGGCTACAGCCAGGGGTCTGAGTGTGGAAAAAGTGAAACAGTTGGGGCGTTGGTCCTCGAATTGTTATAAAAGGTATGTGCGGTTGCACATGTTGTGAAGCCTATGTCTTGTACTCACGCTTCTTGTTTTTTGTTTGGTTTACAGTGTCGCGAGCTTACGAAGCGGGGCGGACTGTGCAGTCGACCCGAAACCTGGGAACCAGCGGTCAAAGATCACCGGCTGAGGAAAGAGTGGTGTGGGTCGTGGGCCACTCATACGTGAGGCGTGCCGCAGATGTATTCAAAGCAGGTGACATGATTCACATGGCTGGGGAATACGGGTACAGGGTGACCTTCTACGGAAGGGGCGGGCTCTGTATGGACCAGTTTCAAAGTTTTATCGAGGGTTTGTTAGGGCGGACAAGGTCACCGCCATCTATAATCATAGTGCATCTTGGGGGCAATGATTTGGTGACCACTGGTAGACGACTACTTCTCGAGTTGATACTATCCACAGTGAGTTGGTTGGCGAGAAGGGTTCCAGGGTGCACGATTGCATGGTCCCATATGATTCCACGAAAAGTGTGGCGGGGGGCTATTTCGGTGGCTGCTGTAAATCATTCAGTGAAGAAGATGAATAACAAGCTTGGTAGATTGTTCCGTACTAGTACATTGCATTCTATTCCGCATGGGTGTATCAGGGGGGACCAAATGTATCTAGAGGATGGAGTTCATTTGTCCCGGGTGGGGAATTCTTTACTCATAGGAGACTTCGTAGCTTGGTTAAAGAGTTTGCAGCCATGACCTTTAAGTAGGAGTTTTTGTGGGGGGTCCGGATAGCCGGTCAACTATCCGGCCTGTGGCGGTAAGGTCATGATCGGTGAGCAGGAATTAGAAGATCCCTAGAGGTAGGGCGTCACCCATTATGGATGGGAGCGCCCGGGGGGAGGCGGCCATTGGCCCCTCAAACGGGGAGGCGGTCCCCTCTAAGGATGGGGACGCCGAAAGGGAAGGCGGCCATAGGCCCCTCCCTGGGGAGGAGGGGCTAGGGCCCCTCCTGGGAATTTCCCGGGGCCAGGACATCTGCGACGGCAGATGTGGTAAGTTGTGTGGGGTGGGAGGGGGGTCTACGCTACCTTCTAGACACCTCACACGAGTCCTCGGACGACCACTTAAGATGGCGTCGAGTTATCAAGGGGCCCCCGCTAAGACAAGGGAAATTGGAAGTTGGCACAGAGGTACAGTCCTCTGTGCGACCGCCCCTCACAAGTGAGGGGGGGAGTTCTGGTAGTGGGGATCTGACACCGGTTATGACCTTGCCGTTGGCCCGTAAATGTTAGGATGTACAATTTCAAAGTTTGAGTAATGCATTTGCAGGATGTTTAGTATCGGCTAGGAGAACCTTTGTATTAGAGATGTGTTAAGGTCAGCCAAGAACATCGTAATGTGTAAATGAAATTGTACATGATATGAAACTGTTATTTTTAACGTTTTAATTTTGTTTCATATTTTAATAAATACGGCCGGGAGGGTAACTCCCTCCCGCCTTCCACAAGTTCAGAACTGTTTCCGTCTTCCCATCCTTGGGGATTGTGTTGAGAGGGGGTGGCGGGTATCTCAGCCATATGGAAAGGGGCGACCACTCGGTCCCCCCAAACGTATGGTGGAGTACCCCGATCCCCCCGGGAAGCCATTTTTGGGCGGGAGGCGAGTCTCGGCTGGTATGCCCGAAGCGGCGTAGCCGGGGCGCGCCTTTTCCCGCCCAAGAGGGGGTTGTCCTGGACACCAACACCACTAGCCACGCCCTGGAGGCGGATTGGAGGTGGGTACACGCCCGCCCGAAGAAGGATAAAAGGAGCGACAAGCCAAGGAAGCATCCTCTTGTTCCTGTGCTCTGAAGCTGCACCTCCCCGTTGCACGTGAGCTCGAGATGGAACGAAGAGCCATTTTGGACCCACCCACCAGCCCCTGATGACAGAGATTTGTGGAATAAAGTCGAGTGTCATGATATTGTTTTTCTTACAGGTTGTTTTGAATAAAGTTGGTAATTTGGTGTGTAATAAAGTTGATAATTTTTTCCTTTTCAGCATATTTTATTCAGTAAAGTAGTTGCACCGGATGCTCGGTAGAGATTATACTTTGATTCGCTTAAGTATAAATAGTTTTCTCCATTTTTAGTCTTAGACTGTCGTATTTATTTTGGTCGGGCGGTAAGGTCATGATCGGTGAGCAGGAATTAGAAGATCCCTAGAGGTAGGGCGTCACCCATTATGGATGGGAGCGCCCGGGGGGAGGCGGCCATTGGCCCCTCAAACGGGGAGGCGGTCCCCTCTAAGGATGGGGACGCCGAAAGGGAAGGCGGCCATAGGCCCCTCCCTGGGGAGGAGGGGCTAGGGCCCCTCCTGGGAATTTCCCGGGGCCAGGACATCTGCGACGGCAGATGTGGTAAGTTGTGTGGGGTGGGAGGGGGGTCTATGCTACCTTCTAGACACCTCACACGAGTCCTCGGACGACCACTTAAGATGGCGTCGAGTTATCAAGGGGCCCCCGCTAAGACAAGGGAAATTGGAAGTTGGCACAGAGGTACAGTCCTCTGTGCGACCGCCCCTCACAAGTGAGGGGGGGAGTTCTGGTAGTGGGGATCTGACACCGGTTACGATCTTGCCGTTGGCCCGTAAATGTTAGGATGTACAATTTCAAAGTTTGAGTAATGCATTTGCAGGATGTTTAGTATCGGCTAGGAGAACCTTTGTATTAGAGATGTGTTAAGGTCAGCCAAGAACATCGTAATGTGTAAATGAAATTGTACATGATATGAAACTGTTATTTTTAACGTTTTAATTTTGTTTCATATTTTAATAAATACGGCCGGGAGGGTAACTCCCTCCCGCCTTCCACAAGTTCAGAACTGTTTCCGTCTTCCCATCCTTGGGGATTGTGTTGAGAGGGGGTGGCGGGTATCTCAGCCATATGTAATTTCTAGGACGAACAGCACGCTCTAGATTTGGCCAAGGGCTGTTTCTGTTCCGAGTTGCAAAAGAAATCAAAGTTAATGATTCAGACCCTAGGCCGCATCTTGTGAGCAGGGCTTACATTCAGATAATGTAATATTAGTGAGCCAAAAGGCAAGACAGTTGTCAGGTGGAGCCTGTATGTGGACCAGATTTTTTAAAGCTAATTAGATTCTACTAAATCAAACATGGTGCGTTTTTGTACAGGTGATATTCAGAAGTTACGCATCTGAAAGTGCTTTCGTAAGCTTTTAAAATAAAAAGGAGCTTTGGGGAAAAAAATGATTTGTTTCAGAAGACACAATTTAAACGGAGAAGCTGCTCTATATCCAGGTTTTCTGAGTTCACTTTATATATATTAGCCGTTAAATGGTAATCTAGCTGTGTCTTCTTTTGATGTTAATACTTTGTTCCTACTTCTTGGTTCATTCTTCTCTAGTTTAGATGGTGTGAACTCGGCCTGAAGGTATTTGAGCGCTTTACATAAGCACCAGTTACATCACCCAATGTAATAGTTTTTTTAAGACATGGGGAGAGGATTTGTCCAAAATCTAAAGATGTTGAGCCGACACAAACTCGAAACCGGTTTGAAGGTTGGCAGACTGGCTGCAAATTCACATCCTGGGTGCAGCTAGGATGGCAGGCATAATCCACAAACAAGCATTGGCGTAGCCAATAGGTCTCGCCTTTGGGACCTTATAAGTTTTTAGCCATGCAACAGTTGATGTTGTTGCACCAAGGATATTGTGCTGCATAACTAAATACTTATAAGGTTCCAAAGGCGAAACTTATTGGCTATGACAATGCTTGTTATGACATTCCTGTCGCGATAAACCCTTCGCCTTTTTTATGAGCAGAGTTTAGCCACATAACGTGTCTTAATGCCGCCTTGTGTATAAGGCCCTCTTTCATGATACACTTAGCGTGAATGGTTTGGGCATTGGATGTTGCAGTGGGCATTCTGCCACAACACCCATTGATTTTAATGCTGACCCCTATTTACAAAGGTGGCATAAATAAGAGGTAGCAGCAAAATTAAGATCAGGGCAAACCTAGTCTTAACATGGCAAAAAGAGGAGAAAGGCTTAGGGTCATATGTATAAGAGCGCAGGTGAGCTCCAAAATTTCGAACGCCGCATTTCGTCACTTTAGAAACGCAGGGATATGCCGAATTTACAATAATATGACGCACCCCTGTGTTTCTCCCTGCGCTGCCGCTAAATTTAGCTGCCCAGCACCAACACAGGACCCTTTCACCGTAGTGCAAGGGTGCCTGCTTTGAGGAGGGAGAGATTGTATATGGGCAGGAAGGTGTCCCTTTCTGCCCAAAAACAATTCAGAATGGCGATCTATAACTTCTATGTGTGCTGCATTGTGCAGCACACATAGAACATAAAAGTTGCAAATCATAATTTTTTTTAAATTATTGTTTATGTGCAGGAAGGGTCACTTCCAGCACAGAAACAATTGTTCATCGCAATTTGCTGTTTCAAGGTGTGCTGCACAATTCAGCACACATACAAACAGCAAAAACAAGAAGAAATAAAGCATTTCTCATCGTTTCAACATGTGAAGACCAGGTTTTCCCTGGACTTAATTTTGGCGCTGCCTCCTATTTAGGCCACCCTTGTAAATAGGGGGCAATGTTAAAATCAGTGGGTGTTGCGGCAAAACGCCCACCAAAATACCCATTACACGCCCCTTTCACACTAAGGGGTGGAATCCGATGTCGTTCGAAAGGGCTCCAAATGGGATTTAGAAGAAGCATATCCGATTCAGAGCGTATGTTTCTGACCGAATCGTCCCCCGCTCCGAATGACCAAGTACGATGCGAGGTAGCCATCTGCGACAACCGCATCGGTTCTGAACCCGAATCAGTCAGTCCGACTCGTTCAGAGCCGATTCGTTCAGCTCAATGGGGATGGTTTCCAAACGAGCGAGTACGATGCACGATTCTGACAGCCATATCGACTCAGTTTAACAAGATGAAACAGCTGTGGTAATCAGACTTCGGGTGGCCGTAGCAGGCCCCCCTTCACCTGGGGCCCTCCGAATCAGTCAAAGGGGGATACCCATGGATGGTGCCCGCCACAGGGTACACGCTTTTCCCCACCCACTCCTTTTAGCAATGGGATCCTGTGTACAAATACTGTACACAGGCTCCCATTGCGTTCAATGGGATTCTGACTGAACTGAGTGCGTCACTATACGGACACATTGAAATCAGTTGTTCGGACTCACTGAGCGCGATTCGTTCAGAAAGTTCTCAGAGACGGAGTCATTCGGAGGGCTTTACTGCCGAGATCAGAATTGTGCCCTAAGTCTGGCATGAAAGGGGGCCTTATTTATAAGGTGGCGTTAAGACGCATAAAGTGGCTTAACGCCACCTTGTAAATAAGGTGAAGGGTTTATCACCACAGGAACGTCACTAAAAGTGACGTTCCTGTGGTAATAGGGGTTTGTAAGTTTGCCCCTTAATTTCTCCTAGTTTTTCCTGTTCGTATGTGTGCTGCAATTATTTTGTTCATGTGCAGGAAGGCCGCTCCTTCCGCTATCTTGCAGCAAAATTGTGGAATGCCTTGCCACTCCAGATACGCGGCTTAAACGACCTGCTGACGTTTAGAAAGGTCATCAAAACTTATCTTTTTTGCTAGACTGCCTTGTTATGTTACAGCCGCGACTCCATCCTTGCGGTAGCCAACCTTCCTGCTCTCAAAGCGCCGGGACGCCCCTTTGCTGGGGCAGCTGCGCACTATACAAGAACATATAACATAACATAACATTACATAACATAAACTATCATTCAAAATATGAGCATTTACAACTGCTATGTGTGCTGCACAATGCAGCACACATATCAGTTACAATTCACCATTCTGGATTGTTTATGTGCAGGAAGGGGTACTTTCTTGCACATAAACAATCATTCCCCCAACGTAAGCACCCGTGCACTAAATACATGGGTGCCTGCATTGGCACTAGTCAGCTAGATTTGGTGTCGCGCTAGGGGAAACGCAGGGGTGCGTCACATTCTTGTGAATACGGCTCATCCCTGCATTTTCAGAATGGCGGAGCGTGGCATTAGCAATGTTTTCTTAACGGCACACTTCGCCATTCCCATGTGAATATGCCCCTTGGTATGTAAATTTGGCAGCACACATAATGTAAAAATATTAAAAATCTTCAAAATTTGAAAAAATTGTTTCTTATTATGCAGAGCACTTTCATTTCTGCACTTTAATTTGGGTCTTGGTATTAAGTGGTATTTATTAGAAGTGATTGTTTCTAAACTTGAACTTAGAAACATTCATGCTTCTCCCTCCAACTTCGACAAACTACAAAGCCAATAGAGAACCAAGAGGAAAGTCTGGTGTCATGTGTTCCCTAAATGCTGCCTAAGTGTTAACAGAGATTGAGCAACATTATTGTCTATTCATTGTCTATTAAAACATTTAGAAGGGTAGATTTGATTCATTTACAGCACAAGCCCTGGATTGATGTATTTCACAGTGCCGGACAAATCTGATGAGGAAAGAAAAACAGACAAAGTGAAATAAGGAAATTGCTTCCGATCACACAATGTGGGTTGAGTAAGGTTCCCTGGATTTTCATTGTGCAATTCAACGACCAGACGAAGTTTAATACTTTATCTTTAATTCGTTAAGAAGCAACAGTGTTTTAAATTAATACACCCACTACATGTTAAATCAAGTTGAACAGAGAATATTCTAGGAGATATTACAGAGGTACCTTAAGGGAAAGCAGGGTAGTCTATTTTAATGTGATAACATTTGCTTTCCCTGCCTGAACCAGTAGATTGATTTTAGGAGCGGCTCAACACTTTCAGTGAAAGCAATTACATGTATTAGCAAAGCAACGGTCTAGTCAAGCCACGTGGTTTTCATGACATACGTCAATTACGGAGATCAGACGCTGGTAGACTTTCACTCTGAGCTGACACCATCCTGGCTTTTTGCATTTTTCATTAATCAACTGTTTGTGGCAGCATTTCATTTGAACTCCCCAAAAAGACTATGCAGGATGCTGTGGAAGTCATCAGAGAAATATAATTTGCATAGCATTCATCTCTAAGCACTTTAAATGCACGCTGCAGGGGCTACTCTATCTGCCCATCTGCAAAACAAATTCAGCGTAGCACTGGGTAGCACCTCCTCCACTGTATTGTATTGAGGGAGGTTGGCATAGAAATGTGTGTGGCAGAAGCTGCGAAGGACAGAAGCTCAGATTGTTTCTGGCTCGAGATTCCATGTGGACCTCATGCTGGCCCAGAGTCAGGCTTCTGGTTCGAACTAACAGTGACTCGCTTTCCACTAATTTGCCAGCCCTCTTAAGGCATAGTCAGTGTCATTCTAGAATTTAACAGCCCATGCTTAGCTAGTCAGAGGTTCCTCCCCTCGATGTCATTTACAGAAAATCTCCGCTTGGGGGCTTCTTGGGCGCTTCAGCTATAGAGTCTCATATATAGTGCATAGGGGTTCAATGTTATCCTGGCATCAGCTAGGAAACAAGGGAAGGTTTGATTTGGCCGTGTTGCCACCATTTAGGGCCCATCTTGCTTGAGTATTTGCAGCTGTAGTCTGTCATCTAGCTTTTCTGGGAAGGCCCTTCTAGGTCACATTGCAGTATCCAATCAACAAGTTCAGTGCCCAGTGGTTTGCATGATCACACTAATTTTTGCTCACAGGTTTTGCTGGGTTTTGAACTCATGGGGACACTGCTTTCCATTCCTGAGTGTATACACTTTCACCCTAAAACATGATAAAATTGGCTACACTGGGTACTCGACAAATGACTGATTTAACATTACAGGAATGCCATAGTACATGGTGCAGGAAAATAGACAAATGCCATGTACATTTAAAAATCACCTATGAAATGCAGCACATATGCCAAAAGCCAGGCTGACAAAGAATGCATGGTTTCAGACCTACATGTGTAAACTGACAGCTGCAGCTTTTAAATCTGCAAACAAACCTTCCAAATTATTCCTTTTTGACAGGAGGGAACCCTACTATTAGGTATTAGGTCCTCGTAGCCCAAAAGGTAGGTTGCCTAGTTTTTAAATGTGGTACGTGCAAGAATGCTGTGTTCGCATGTCTGTACAGTAACTAGCCCCCAATAGCTTATTTTACTCCAAAGGACTGTAGCTGACCTTATGAGAAAAACTAAAATGGAATTCGAATATTATTTTTACGAACTTTTCGGTCTGAGATAAGCAGCAGAAATTGTCAAATCACTGTTTAATAATTATAAACAATTCAATGTAATGAGGTTTCAAAAATGCTTCCACAATAGAACCAATCACTGAGGCCTTTTGGCAAGAAGACCTGAGTGTGAGGTATATGACATCTCAGCTCAGTACGGGCAGTAAGGGAGTGTTCAGTAACTTCATTAACTTGAAAGGGACCAGATAGAGACTTCCATTTCATAGATAAGTGTAAGGGAGGCCTCGGGAACAGAAGCCCCTTGATTACAGAGTATGTTGCAAGTAGCTTGGCACCCTCTCAGTGGGTGGGGGGAGCTGGTCTTATAACCTGATTGGTATAGTTGAGAAGGGTTTCCCACGGCATACCCCTGCATGTCCAATTCCCCCTCTATAGACGGAAGGGTTCTCTCATGTTGAATTTTTTTCCTAATATTGTACAGTTGGATAATCTGCACAAAGGCAAATAGGGTGTGTTGCAAAACGGGAAGGTTTTCAGTGGAGAGCTTTCATCTAATTTGTTAGGGAATGTCCAGGAGCCACCCCCACTCACTGGCTAGTGAATACTAACAAATTGACACTTCACTTTCAGCTCATCATCACACTTTAAGGACCTGTGTTAGAACAGAAGAGAACTGAACCTATTATCTGTGACCTGCATGGTTCTCTGAGGGGCTGGACCAGCTCCCACTTGTACACAGGACTGAGTAGTGGACTCCATAGCTCAGTTGACTGACCACATGCATGGCTACATTGTAACAACAAGTTCCAAGGTTCAGTTTTCCTTAACTTACCAGTTGACCATCAACATCTGGACCTGGGCTGTATTCTGCTAGTTATGTCTGCCGGAGTGAGTAATGGCCATTAAGTGCTATCCCTGGGGTCGAATGGGCCATAGAGGAGGTGGAGAGAAACTGCCCCAGAAGTTTTGATAAGTGTGGACTTTAGGAACTTCAGAGCTCGAGTGGTATCTTGTGGCAAGGTCTGAACTTGTGAGGAGTTTATCAGATATAGCTTGCAGTTTGGCCCATTGGAGGATTTTGAGCTCCAGAAATAGTCTAAGTTTGAAGAAAGAAATTTTGATTGAGCGAAGGCGTGGAAGTATTCTATTGATGAGAATACTTTGGTGGGTACAACATTTGAATTTTCCGGCACTGAACTTTTTACAACTAAACCAACTGCTTCAGTGAGACCTTTTCCAATGGCCATCTGACTTTGAGAGGACACATCCAGTTACAGCCTGCAACCTTGCCCCACTGGACGATTTCAACTTCCATTTCAGAAAGTAATATCAGTGACCTGGACAAGCTGCTTGATATATCCGACCTCCACTCTGTTGCTTTTTGCCTGAAATTGGACTTAGGTCCCAGTCAACTGCAAACAGTGACTTGCTAGTGGTGCTTTAATTTTTCCTTTAGATGTTCTGTTCTACAACATTAAAATTCATATCACTGGTGCCCCTATTGGATTTTAATTATTTTCATGCAATGTTTCTAATTACAAATATCTCTATTGTGAGAAATTAGCGTTGGGATTTTTATTCTGTTGTGTTTTTACATTTTCATTGGTTATTCACTTTTACTTTTGGACTTATTACTGGGAAGGGCTCCAATTCTCCCTAACTAATAACTAATTTCCTCATACATAATTATTAATGGTTATTCATATTAATATAAATGTGAACTCATTTTACATATTTAGTTTTAAGCTCAAACTAATCAAATGAAATGCTACAGCACATTAAGTGAAAAAAACGAAATGAGAATTACATTATTAATTTATTTCAGTTCAGTTCAAGGAAGCTTTATTCGACAAATGTCATAAAAGCATAAAAATACATACAATTCATCTCAAAAGATAAACAGGCATACAATTCATGATACCTAAAATACACAATATAATACAAAAGCATAATATCGACGAGTCAACCCCTAATCACTTTACTCCTAATGGTCCAAGACCACCCTAGAAACGTTGCCACTGCTATATAAACAAAAGAGTTAGTGCTTGTACAGATAATTCTAGCAGCGGCCAAGCCACTCCTAGTACCTAATAATTTGCACATTGGGCGCAACCAAGCTCTACACGGGGCAGAATACGCTAGGCACCCAAATAGCATGTGGGTAATTGCTTCCATAGGGGCTAGACAACAGGGACAAGTGACCTTTCCACCATTTGACCACCTAGATGTAAATGCTCTAATTGGCAAACTACAAATTCTAAGCTGGAAATAGAGCTTTCTATCCAGTGGCTTGGTTATATCATCCCAGAATGTTTCTAGGATGGTCACATCTTTAAAATCAAGAAGAATCCCTGTAAGCGAAAGTGGTGCACTAGTCCTAAAAGTTTTTGAAGCTATCATCTCCCAGTGTATATACCCTTTAAGGCCTTTTTCGGTGGAAACCTAGTTGTGTTATTCCTAGATTATACCATTTGTTTACACAGTTGTCCTTAAAAATTATTGGAGGAAGAATAGGATTATTCAAAACTGGTGTATAATATGAGATTGGTCCTATTCCAAATATTTTCTTTACGCCCTTCCATACTTTAAAAATACTATAAAGTGTCTTAAATTTGACTTTTTTGTGATAGCTGTCGTCAGTGTGCCTCCAGAAATAGCCATTTCTTAAGTTGTGAAAAAGAAGTAAACAATATTTTTGTGGTAGGATTGAAGAGGATTACTTTAAATATAAAATGATATGGCAAAGAGATGCATTAGGTCCCACAACCTGCCCCTTTCTACGAGGTCAAATGCACTTGGCAGATCCATGAAGGTAAGATGCAATGAGGCTCATTTGGCCTTGGTGTACTTTCCCATGATCAGGAGCAGGTTGAGAGACTGTTCCACCATGCCCCCGCCCGGTCAGAATTCAAAATGAACTTCAGAAAGGAAGCCCTATCTTCCCCCCATGCCTCCAGATTCTCGAGAATCATTGTACTCAGGATTTTGACAGAGGAGCATCTCCTCTGTTGCCCTTCATGAAGATCAGGACAATGGTGGAATTGTTTCCAGGAACTAAGGATTTCTACATGAACAAGGGTGCAGAAGAAGTTTGTCAACGGCAGGGCCCAGAAGGATGTGTTTTGTCTACATATGTCAAATTGGACCCCGTCCATGCTAGGGGCCTTGCTGGGGGTACTCTTTAACATTGCAGAGGATACATTGCTCACTTCTATAGGGAACAAAAGGTAGGTACTAGCAGAATCGGGTAAAGCAGAATGCTGTGAACCAGGTAAGTGAATGTTAGGCAGGCCTGTGACAGGGTGATCGGTGGTCGTGTCCTGGAAGATAAGAGAAAAATGGGACAACTAGTTTTCTGGGGAAACGTGGCAAGGTATTTTCAGGGAATTGTCATCTGAAAAAAAGGGATGATTGATCACGTCCCAAAAATCCCTGGAGTCCCTACGTTTGGTAGCCATGAGTAAGTCCTCCTAGGCCTTCTCTCAGATTTCCCTCTTCCTTGCAGCAAGTGTCTCCTCATGGGCCCTCCTGGCATGCCTAATTTCCTAAAAATTTCTGGGGAGAAAATGTTGCCATTTTCAGATTTCTGAGGGTACTGAGAAGGCATGGTTAAACTATCGGTGGAGAGAAGGTACAGTATTGGGTTTTTTGCCTGTCATCAAGCTAGACATGAATGTGCACAAGGCTCTCTAGAGACAACACATCACACCTTTACTCCTTTCATTTATTAGATCAGTAAAAAAGTGTCAGGATTTATATTTTTCCGATTCATGCATATCCACTTGTTTTTACTATATTGTAGGTCTATGGAGCTGGCAGGAGCAGGTGGGGCAATATCAGTAACAGAAGAAGAAGAAGACACACAGAATGTTACTGGATTGTGGTCACAAAAAATGGAAGACAGTATTGATGAATCAATTACTTAAGGGGATAAATTAACAGAAAACAGAATAAAATTGATGGTTGAACCACCGCCTCTATCAGTAAAGGTGGGATGAGACACTAAGCTGTCCTTATCAAAGTTAACATTAAAAACTTAATTATGCTTATGGATAATCTGATTCAAAACTTCCCCCTATGGATTATGCAGGAAGAGGTATAGATCATCGCATCGCCAATCCGTAAAGCCAAAATCTCTGCCGCCCGGGAGAGAGCATTTTGGGAAATTAAAATCTCCTAGCCAAATAATGGTAGCCCTTTCCAGGTAGCTTGCATGAAAATCAGAGATAAGACTATCCAAATCCAACAGTATTTCAACATGGTTGTTTGAAAAGAAGTTAAAATAAAAAAATGTATCAAAAGAAAGTTAAGAGAGCCAGGGAGGCTCAATAACAGAAACTGATACTAAGGAGTGGACTGTAATTTGACAGCTATTGTGGTTAATAACTTTAGGGAAATAATCACCCCTAACCCACACTTAGGGAAGTCTGTCAGTGAGGGCATAGCAGAAACAGAGAACGTTTAATAACCATTTAGAAGGCGATTGCTTAAAGGCCTAGTTCCTTGGGAACACACCACATCAAACTGTTTAATAGTTTTCAACCAGTCCACATTATCCAATTTCTTGTTAATACCAGCAATATTCCAGGAGAGGAAACATATCCCGCCTAGCCTGGGCACCTTGGCAGGAGTGAAATGGATAGAGCCAGATGGGACAGCCTCGGCTGGAAGGGTTGTATCAAGTGTTGGGGTGCTGTGAATTGACAGTGAAATTGAAGAGGTGAGCCAATCATTGTCTGAGAGGCTGGATAGTGGAGCAAACTGATTCTCATGAGCAAAAGAGATCGAAGGGTTGCTTTATGGTGCAGACTCACACCCAATAATGCTTCTGGCCTGCACAGGTTGAGGGAATGGGTGATAAAAGTAGCCAAGTGTTAAAGCAAGAATCTTGGTGTATCCAGAAAGGGAAGAGTCCCAGCGCTACAATAAGGCACCCACCACCCGTGGGCATCTAATGTTAATGACTAAACAGTCATCATGGAGTGACTTTGAGGTGTAGCCAACCCAACCAACTCTGCATGCCATAATGATGTCATGCATCAAGTCAGAATCCCATCCGGATTTAGACACAAGCCAGTAGGCTACTCAGCATTTAAAGAAAACCAATCTTCTGAACTGTCATTGCACAATGGGGTCGCACCTATGAGAACAATCACTTTACATGTGCATTTGGGAGGCAATTGTAAGCGATCAGAATGCAATGGGATGGAGGAGTGCTAGAATTTGCGTGTAGTGTATTTTCATTAGGGCAGGCACCCAGCGGGTTAGTGGCTTGATTTAAGGAAGGCGTATGTTAGATTAGATGGGCCAGCGCAGGACGGTTAGGAATTCTACCTCACAGCTGCATACTAGATCCAGTGGCAATGGAAGTGTGTTGGGATTTACGTGGTTGTGGCTCAAATGGGTGGGGCTGATAAAACATCTGGTGGTGATCACATGGGTCTTGTGCTTTGTGATATAGTTGTTTCAAATTAAAAAACATTCAATGTTCAAGTTATTTAAGTAGAGATTCAACCTTATCAAAAAAGGGTTCACAAACACTGTGAATGATACTACAGAAATTGTAATCAGGGGTGCTATTAGAAGTTATTAAGGTGGATGGCATGGCTACTTAACAGTAGCCAGTGCTTTAGCAGGTGGTTTGTTGCTCTTGCTTTTTATCTTTCTAGTTGTACCTTTATTGCATTTTCGTTGGAGGGGGGGGGCGATTTAGAGAGGTATCTGGCGGAGCAAACTATGATGGTGTCCTCAGCAGAGTTATGCGCAACACAGGGGTTTTCATCAAGGGCAGAACCCACCCGTTCAGTTTTCAAGTTGTCTTGAAGTGCCTCCCTCTGGTAATGGTAGTGATAGGGGGTGAAGTGAAACATTGAACCTTTTTTGGACCAGTTCAAGTTCCATGGAGATGTCACCCTTGTCACTGGATAATCAAGGGCTGATAAGGGAAGATGAGGCAGCTCCTTTGGGACTCATCAGAGGGGGCTAAAGGGGTGATGGCTTCTACCCAATAGTTTACAAATGAGTATAGTTGAGGAGAGCCAATATAAGCAAAGAGGGGCCTACCTTGGCAGGACTGCAAAATGACAGTGGACCGAGAGAGTGGGCCCAGTCCAGCCTTGTCCGGCTGCAGAAGGGTGCAGACAGGCCTGCTCTTGGCCTGGCCTTCTCTGCACGTGTTCACGCTGCGGGAGTCCAGTGGCGCTTTTACAGTGTCAGGAATCTGTGACCCCACCTTAACTCAGGGGGAATGCTGGGGGATGAAGTCCCACCCCAACAAGGCCCTCTTTGTAGGTAAGAATATTGGCAGTGTTGATGAGGGCAGAGAAACTGCTTGAATGAGCGACCGGTGCAACGAAGGTCTAGTAGCACTTTTACAGCATCAGGAGTCTGTGGCCCCTCCTTAACTGAAAGGGAATGCTGGGGGATGAAGTCCCACCGCAGAAAGTGATAGAGTCTGACCCTAGCAAGGGTCTCTTGCAGGTAAGAATGCGGGTGGTGTTGATGTGGGCAGAGAAACCACCAGAATGAGCGTCCCCAGTCTTGATACGAAGTAGTCACATGAAGATATGAAGAGGTCTTACCATGGTTTTGCATATATTCGTTAATTCCTAACTCTCTGATGATTCACAAAGAAAGTTTGGAGGTAGGGCATTTGGACACTTTTCACAATCAGATTAGTCCTATATTTGGACTTAATTTCAGACTTGTCAAGGATTTGAAACTCCCACTAGAAATGCTTCAGTTTTAAATTGATGGACACAACGGCTGTGTCCCTCAGCCACTGGAATAGCATGGCCACAGAGAATGTAATAAAGAAGTGCAGCACTCTTACAGATGCAGAAATGTAGTAGCAAAGCTAAACATTGCACACTGCATAGTGAACAGGAAAATTTCCGCTACTAGCCCTCCCCACTGCAGTCCCAAAACACCCACCTGCCTCCAACAAGGAAGAGTGTAGGCCATGCATGCCCCCTGCTAGGCGGTGGACAGAGTGTGGCATGTCCATCAAACAATAATTGTGCGCAGAGATGGGGGAAAATGAGGAACAGGTGTGTCGCAAGACTGGTGGATAGGTTGGGAAGAAATGAAGACAACAAGGATAGGAAAAACTTCCTGTGTGGGGGATGTCTATTATAAAGATATGTCTTTGAAATGCATACCCACTTCTCGGATGGCCTGAGCAGACATATTGAGTAGAGACTTAGCAATCACTGCATGTGGCAGAGAAAGGATGTGCCCTATGAGAGGATAATAAACACAGGATTGTAGAATGGAAAATTTTAAGGCTAAGCATATCGGAAATCTTGAGGCTTTGTATTCACCTTCAGGGCTCAGCATTCACCCATAAAGCTATGCATACTAGAAATCACAAGGCTTGACCTTCACCCGCATGGCTCAGCCTAATGGAAATCACAAGGCTTGGCATTCACCCACAAGGCTCATTGTATCAGTGATCTCAAGGCTTGGTGCTGACGCATCATGTTTCAGGGTGGAAAATAAGGAAAATATTCACAAACCACATTTTGTAGAATATAGTACTACTATAGAAGCACTACTCACATACAACAAAATGCTGTTTACAAATCTATGGCCAGATACCTCCCCTGTGCCTCTTTTATCTTTTCTGTGCAGGGATCTTAACCTTGGTGGTGGAAATCACAGCACATGCAAGTATTTGTTTTAGTAGTAAATGTGGGAGGAGCAAAAGGAGATGGCTAGAAAATAGGGAGTACTACTACTAAATGGGAAAGATTTTGGGAATTTAAAGAGTGGTTTTGATAGGGACCTATACATAAGCTGATACATCCACACATCCACAGGACAGTAAGACCTTGCTATTCACAAACTACTCTTCTAATGCTATTGCAGCGTTAAAGATGCCAAAATAAAAGTAAATGTTCTCCAGCCTGGATTTGGAGTAGGTAAAGCACCACACGTGTCCGTTCACAGATACAATAACGCATTCCCATAGTAAATAATGGAGGTAAGGAGTAAAATAACACCTCATAGAAACTAATGTTATAATAAATACATTACTTCAACATTTAAATTAAATAGGTGTGTGTGTGTGGGTGCGTATGTGTGTGTGTGTGGGTCGGTGGGTGTGTGTCAGCTGCGGTCGGCAGTAGGAGTTCCTGCAGGGTGGTGACATGGGGAGGGGAGCGGTGGGGTAGTAATGTATGGATTACAGATTTTAACAGGTAAGTAAACATATAAATAAATAAAACGAATTTCCTTGCGCGCACTGCATCGCATTTGGTGATGCAGTGCACGCAACTAAATTCGTTTTATTTATTTATATGTTTACTTACCTGTTAAACTCCATAATCCATACATTACTACCCCCTGCCCTGCCCCTCCCCCACCCCACGTCACCGCCCTGCAGGAACTCCTACTGCCGACCACGGCTGGTGTGTGTGTCTGTTATAATTATATATGATTAATTTTATTAACATGCAATAAACTTCACAATAATTTAATTACACTTTTAAACTTCTATTTACAAATGTGTTAAATTACATTTTATAAATATAATTTACACAAGTAAATAAATTATATATTACTGATGTGGCCAAATTGATGATTGAAGCTAATGTTGAAGCCCCAATTTTAGCTGCTGCGAAAGTCCCCATTTTAATGTTCCAAGATGACTGTTTAATCATTGCAAAGACCCCGAGTGGATTGCAAAAAGCTCTAGGTATTTTTGAAGATTTCTGCACCACCCGAGGCCTTGAAGTAAATGTTTTAAAATATAAATGTATGACTTTTAACCAGCACAAATCCTTTAAGGGCAATCTTTTTATGAATAAATTACCCTTGCAACAAGTAAAGGCATTTAGTTACCTGGGTGTTAATATTCAACACGATTTGCGATGGAACCAACAGGCCGAGTTGGCAACGCTAACACATCGCCAACTGGCTGGAGCATTGAGCTCTGAGCATGCTAAGTCACTAGCCAAACCAATTGTCCCTGCTCTTCGCGTTTATGACGCAAAGGTGGTTAGTTCAGCCCTTTAAGGCGCAGATTTGGGGATTTGAGAATTTAGGTAAAATGACTGCATCTGAAAATAAGTTCCTACGCAATCTTATTAACTTACCCCAGAGTACCCCTATGTGTCCTGTTTTTTTATGATTTAGGAATGAGGCCAATTGGATTTATTGCTAATTTGCGTCCAGTATTATACTGGAGGCGCCTGTGGACAACTCCTGAATTAAGGATATTTGCCACAGGACTTATGGATATAATTAAATGTGACTCTTTCCATAAAATCAAATGGCTATCTGGCGTTGGGCGGATTCTTGGAGAACTAGGAATGCAAGAGTTATGGGAGGATCTACTTTACGTTCCCTATAGAAGTGAGCAATGTATCCTCTGCAATGTTAAAGAGTACCCCCTGCAAGGCCCCTAGCATGGACGGGGTCCCATTTGACATATGCAGACAAAACACAACCTTCTGGGCCCTGCTGTTGACAAACTTCTTCTGCACCCTTGTTCATGTAGAAATCCAGAGTTCCTGGAAACAATTCCACCATTGTCCTGATATTCATGAAGGGCAACAGAGGAGATGCTCCTCTGTCAAAATCCTGGGTGGAATGATTCTCGAGAATCTGGAGGCATGGGGGAAGATAGGGCTTCCTTTCTGAAGTTCATTTTGAATTCTGACCGGGCGGGGGCATGGTGGAACAGTCTCTCAACCTGCTCCTGATCATGGGAAAGTACACCAAGGCCAAATGAGCCTCATTGCATCTTACCTTCATGGATCTGCCTAGTGCATTTGACCTCGTTGAAAGGGGCAGGTTGTGGGACCTAATGCATCTCTTTGCCATATAATGTTATATTTAAAGTCATCCTCTTCAATCCTACCACAAAAATATTGTTTACTTCTTTTTCATAACTTAAGAAATGGCTATTTCTGGAGGCACACTCACGACAGCT